>NC_088189.1:600000-1200000 GCF_028769735.1 Zonotrichia leucophrys gambelii
TGTGTGTGACACATCCATCAGCAGTAATCCATGTGATTCTGTTTGTGAGACTCTTTTGTTAGCTGCAGCAGCAGAGGAGGTCTCATGAGTCACAGAAAAGCACACTTAACATGAGTTACAGGAAAGCATACTTCAGGCTCCTCAGACACTCTGTGCCTTTTGTTTGGAGTATTTGGCTTCTGTCCCAGTGTTTGACTGTGAAGTCTCCATTCTGTAAATTATAAAACACAAGTATGCAGAAGCACAGATCTGAAATCTGGCTGAAGACAAGTTCCCTAGAACTACTTGAAAACAATTAATGACAGTTCATGAGTTATCTTCTTGACTTCCAGAGGAAATCTTGTTACAGTTTTATGTTTGAAGATGTATGGGAGGAAAGAGTGCTATAACCTTTAACCACCGAGTTTGCAGCAGCCTTGATAAAATTCTATCTTCTGTATTCACATTATTTCTACATGACTTAAACAGTGTGTAATTCATTTGGAAAATGGTTCTGACAGGATCTCCACCCTGATCAGAGTTTGTTGCCTTCTTCATTGCCAGAAAGGGCTATGATTTCATTCAAACAAAATTCACTTCTGTGGAGAAGACTGATTTCATTTAAGCTGCTTTAACTGCAGATAATATTGAAGTGACATGAAGCACAGATGCCTAACTCATGACTTCTGATTCTTCAGCAAGCAAGGTGAAATTTCATTTGAGTGCAGCTAGGATGAGAAGTGGTTTTGAGTAGTTAAGCCTGTTATCTTTCTGACCCAGTGAGCATCACGCTCTCGGTAGGTCTGTTTGGAGCTGGGATATCCCAAGAGACAATCTGTTGTGCAGGGAAACTCTGCAGGTATGTAAGGTATTGGAAACTGGGTGTTTGGGGATTAAACCCAAAACCTCTCAGTGCTTTCATGGTTTAGGGATGAAACTAACTTGCGCTATGTTTTGCATTGTTTTCACTTCTAAAACTTGGAGAGCTGATAAACACTGACACATTTTGTTGCTATTTCAGAATGTTTTCTTATTCTCTCCTAGGTATCCTTATGGGAGCTTTTATAAAAATCATAGAGGCTCAAAAGCTGGCCAACTGGAAGGTATAGTTGTAACAATTAATTTTTAAATGTAGAAAAGTCCCTAAATCTTACAAAAATGGCTTTGTAATACTTGATATTTTAGAGGGCAAGTCCTGACAGAAGTTTCTCCGAGAGCTGAAGTCTCCATTGAAGGAAGGATTTTGCCTCCTACTGTTTATCCACATTATCAAAGCAATGAACTCTTCACTATTCCTGCTTTAATTTAAAATCTTGCAGCATTTAAACTATGATTTTGTTTCACAGCACCGAACAATTTATTAGATCAGTGAACTGATTGAAGTCACAGTGATTTGAATTGCCAGTTCTAAACAGAATTTATATCAGCCAGCTGAACATCTTGGTCTGAGTAGTGAATTTTAATCCTAGCTTGCAGTTTTATATTTTTTGGCAGTTATTGCCCTAAAGGAAGATCTTTTTCTCCTTAGCTGAAATACATTAAAATGCATGGATTTTCAATCTGATGTAGCTTTTGAACTACATATTATGCTTTTATTTTATATCAACTAACCACACTGGTTCTGTATACACTTGTTTAAACAATTACATAGCTCAGCAGTTGTGTTGAAATATTTCATTTTTACATATGAAGTCATTAGAAACAATGGGGGCTGCAGTAGTTAGTGCTTTTTCATTCATGATTTGTGTCAACTGGATTTGACTTAAAATTGAAAATCAATTAAATGGCCACAACATCAGCATTTTAAATTAATTTCTTACAGATTAAATAAAATAATCTGAGTAAGATAATGCATGTAAGAGAGAAGAAAGCTTCATGCTCTGATTGGAGCACTTTTTCTCTAAACACAGCAAATGCTGATCACAGCTGATGAATTACATGGGGGCTTTCTGGGAAGTGTTGTGCTTGTTTGTGTTGTCAGCCAAGGTGGAAGGCCACAGATATCACATTATTATTTTTTATTTGAGTTATTTTCATTGTAATAAAACTTAGGTTTTAACATAGGCAGTTGTAATGTTAGATCAATAATTGTGGACTTCATTACATGGTTTTAAATGGATCTAAATTTACTAAATACCGTTTGTTTATCTGATAAGATAAAAAATGAAATATTTAACTGCAGGCTATATCCCTGTACAAAGGAAATCTTGGATAATCTCCCTGCCCTGAAAACTTTGCTATGTAATTTCTGAGTGTTCATTCAGGTTCAGCACCAGGACCTTGTGCTTGCTGGTTGTGCTTGGCCAGCGCAGCTGATAGTCAGAGCCCCCATGTTTTGTTTTCCTCTGGTGCCATGCAGCACAAGCACAGTCCTTCCTTTCCGCTGCTCTCATTCCTTGTCCAGCTGTGTCTCGGGTGTCTGTGGGGTGCAGCCCAGCTCTGTGGGTTTGCTGAGGGGCAGGAGCAGGCAGAGGCAGCCAGGCACTCACAGGGCTGTGCTGCACACCCAAAGGATGAGTTTGGTTTGCTAAGCCCCCAGATCCTTTAAGATGATTATCAGTGGTACAGGCAGGAATGAGACTGTAAATAAAGAGATGAGTACCTCTGTTTTGAGAGCTGGTGTTAGAACAGAACAGAGCAGAGCAGTCCATCAGCTGTTCACCCTGGGTTTAAACAAGTTAGTCGGTGCTTGTGGAGGTGACAGCTCTGAGGGGAGCAGGAGGGAGGAAACAGGTGGGCACAGAGACTGGCCCCTCAGCTGGCGTTCATTTGCCTTCTGTGCCTGCTCTGCCAGCAGAAGAACCAGGGTGCCAGGCTGGGGGTACAGCATGAGCAGTGTTAGCCAGGGATGAGATAAGTGACAAAGACTGAGGACACAGAAAATAGCATCTTACCTCATGGTGGGTTCCATTTATATCACTGTGATGGCAAAGAGGAACCATCAGAACAGTCCCATTCAATTCAGCAGAAATGACATCTGCTGAGAAGAATCCAGCCTCAGGCCCCTCAGGTGCTGTGTCACCTGAGCCTGCTCACCTGCAGGGGCACTGGGCTGATGATGTGATTTTCTTGTCAGGTGATGAGTTTTCCAGTGAAGCTGCTTGGTCCCAGCTAACCTGTTCTGTTCAAACAGTGGCCAGGAGGTCACTGTTCCTTGGCAGTCCTTACAGATTTCCAAACTCTCAGATAAAGTGGGAATACTCTTTGTGGAAACAGGAAGATTTTTCCTTTACCATAAATAACCTGTTTCTATGCAGCTTTTTTGGAGACAGTAATTTAAAATAAGTAACTCCTAGTTTTCTGTCGCTGGGTTGAAAAAGAACAATAGAAGCAGCAGCCCTGGAATAGTGTACTGTTCTTCAGTCTTGTACTTCATGATAAGAAGGGAGAAAGATTTTTCATTTTCCATCACTATTTTAATAGCTTTTCTTTTGGAAGGTTTGATATTATTTCAATAATAATGATAGTCCTGAAATTATAATGATTTTTTTTTTTCAGGAAGAAGAAATGTTTCGTCCAAATATGTTTTTTCTGCTTTTGCTTCCACCTATTATATTTGAATCTGGATATTCACTGCACAAGGTCAGTCCCTGCCAAACTCATTTTGGATGTTGAGGTTTTGTTTGGAACAGATTCTGCTTTTAGTTATCTCCATGAAGCTTAGGATAATTGCATTAAATTCCATTATATTAATCATTAGGGAATTGAGAGTGCAAAATTTAAACCCCTTCAGCCCAGAGTGCAGGGAGTGTAGCCTGTTGCTGATAACTGAGTGCTGGCAAGGTGTGGGGCACAGCACAGACGAGGTTTTCCTTGGCTGGAGAGGTTCTTATGTACCAGGGCTGCTGTGAAGGAGCAGAAGGGGAAAGGTGGGGTCACTCCACAGCTGAAGAAGAGGGAAATGTGTGTGAGGTTGTGAGCCTTGCCTGGGGGCCCGTGTTTCCATGGGCATTTCTCACAGCTGCCCTCCTGGCCCAGGGGCTTTGGTGCTCCCTTGGGCAGCCTTGTGCTCCAGCTGTGCTGCAGGAGAGCAGGGAACAGTGGCCATGGTGATACCACGAGCTGCTGCCAACACTGGAGACCTCCTCATACAAAATCACAAGCAATGGACTAGCAGCTGGGAAGTGTACAAGCCTTTTTCACATGCCCTGTCTCCAGCAGAGGGATTAACTTACCCTTTTGCCAGGTGGGAAATATGTCTGAGTGCTGGTGAATATCCAGCTGTTTGCCTGAGGATTGGGCTCTTGCTGTGGTGCCAGACAGGGAATCAGTGCTGGGAGTCAGAGGAATTGCTGTTGTCCTCAGGAGAGCAGCACTCTCTCCAGGCAGATGGTGTGGATGTGTGTCCCGGGGTACCTGGAACCAAACTGAGCCTTTGTAATGGGAAACCCAGTTGTGAGTTAGAATGTAATTAAATGGAAACCCAAACATGAGTTTTCCCTCAGGCAATTTGTACTAACTTACTTATTTTCTTACTGTGTTCCAGGGTAATTTTTTTCAGAACATTGGTTCCATCATTCTGTTCTCAGTATTTGGCACTGCAATATCAGCTTTCATTGTTGGTGGAGGAATCTATTTCCTGGGCCGGGTAAGACTTACTGTTGAAAGCACTCCATTTTATCTGGCTTGTTGTTTGCAAGTCCCTTTTTCAAGAGCAGACAAATGGAGTGCGAGTGAATTGCTGGGTCACGAAGTGCAGTTCTCACCAAGGCAGTGTTACACACCCCTTCCATGGATATTGCTGGAGAGGCTGTGCAATCTCCCTCCCTGAACTGCTCCAGAGCTCTCTGCACGCAGTCCTGGGTCCCGTGTTCCAGGGGCCCTGTGAGCTGGAGGGGGGGTAGGGGACCTCAGGGGTCCCTTCCAGCCTGAGCCACTCTGACACAGCCTGTCTGGGAACAGCAATTGAGACTTGAGCTTTGCTTTTTTCTGACTTCCACAATCTAACTGTTGGAAGGCTGTTCTAAAACCTGTGTTCTCTAGAGCCATCATGTACTCTACAATATTAATTTTGGTGTTTCCCATTGGTTACATATAGACACAGATATTTGTCTTTTCTCTCAGACTTCATTCTGGAAGGCCAAGCATTGTATACTTTCCTGTTTGCCACTCAGATTTCTCCTCCTCTGAATGTCATGGTTACCCTTCTCACCTGACTCTGCTCTAGTTCCCTGATCTTGGGTGACCAGAACTGTAGCAGTAGATTACAGTGGGAGGGCAGTGTTAAACTGGACAACATCACTACTGTGAATTTTTCTTCACAATGAATTCGGGATTTGATGAATAGTTTGATTTTTAAGAACAGAAGAATACCATAGTTAATTGTGATTATGTTCTACCTATTCTTTCAGGCTGATGTAATTTATAAACTCAACATGACAGACAGGTAAGCTCTTGGGGAAATGGTGTAGTATATGAAATAAAGCTTTCTTCAGGATAGCTGTAGGTGGGAAATGGACTACAGTTGGCCACCTCTTTTGGTCAGTGTATAGACTGCTGAGATTCAACATTGTATATGAAACTAAGAAATAGATGGAACACTTCTATACCATATTTATTACCCTTATTTCCAAATAGTATTGTATTATATTCCATCCTTTTGCATTCCAGTCTATTCTGTTCTGTGCTCAGTGATTTCTTGAGAGAGATACTGGGTATTTTAACCAAACTTTAAGATTTGTAAACCTTGATTAGCTGGTATTATTAATACATGTGATAAGGGTATAACTTCCTTGTCCACATCCTCTCTTAAAAGACAGGGTAAGTTTTTCAGAATCAATACTGTAAATTTTTCAAGAACTTGGCAAGTGGCCAAGTTCTTATGACTGGAAAGAAAGTACTTTCTTATCACTGTGTAGAAACTGTAACACAAATGAGCTTTGTTACTGTTGTTCATGTAAGTTACTAGGTAGGTGTTTTTTCTTTTACTTAGTGTCCTCTTTTGTGTTCTCCCAGTTTTGCATTCGGCTCTTTGATATCTGCAGTTGACCCCGTGGCTACTATTGCCATTTTCAATGCCCTTAATGTGGATCCTGTGCTTAACATGTTGGTTTTTGGAGAAAGTATTCTCAACGATGCAGTCTCAATTGTCCTGACCAAGTAAGTGCATTGGAGCCACACGTGTTTATGGAAACAGTCACTACACTGTTTTCTGTGTGTTTTTGGTCTACAGTTATTCTTCCACCTTCCTTTGGAGCACGTTGTGTATTTCAGGTGTGAGGCTGAATCCTGCATGGTGCTTCTGTGTCAAAAGCAATCCATAACATGAACTGCACGGGCAGGGGACAGTAAATGGTTGCCTCATTTCCCTACCTCAGAGCCTGATCTCATTGACCCTAGATAATGGATTCCTTCTAATTCCTTTCATGATCAGCTCTCTTTCCATGGAGGGTCCTGGCAGCAGGAGCCCCAGATGTGACCTGTCGGGCACAGCAATATTCACCTTCCCTGCTGCTCTGTCTCTGTGCCACTGGCGTGTGCCCAGAGTGCCCCTGTGCCTGGGGAGCAGTACAGGCCATGCACTGGGGTCGTGTTCATGTTGGGGCTACAGACAAGAGGAACCTCCAGTGTCCTTATCTGTTGCCTATGAGAATTCTTTGGGGCTGGAAGAGTAAAGAATGGATAGGTGTGTCTTCATCTTATTGCTGAAGCCAGCAGATGTGACTGTGATTGTATAGAAGGAACGGCTGTGCCAAGCAGGTAGTGAAGTCAGAGTAATTTTCTAATGGATTAATTGCTTTTATTACAGTTGTGGTGCTTTCAGTACTGAAGGCTAAAAGCAGCCAAAAGAAACACTAGCTAGAATCTGTGTGCTCTTTGCACAGAATTGTCATTAAATATATTCCTGAAATTCAAAGAGGTTTCTTCCCTTTCCTGTTAAGAGCTGCTTTGTTTTCCTTCAGTGACCTTCTTGTCTCTCATCCACACCTAAATATTTGATGAGAGTTCTTCCTGTTCATTTGTTCTTCTCAGAGGATCACATGAGTTTTTAGCACTGTAAAATGTGTTTTCTTTTCCTTCTCAAAGTTTGAACATTGTTTTCAAATGCTGGGCATCACCATAGCCTATTTACGCCATTCTGGGATTCTTCAGAGGAGCAATGCTGGGTTTTTAGCAGAATTAGGTTTCCCTTTGGGGATTACACTGAGGCTTGATTTAACGTCTTTTGACATTCCTCTTGTTATATATATCACAGTAAAAGCCTTTTAAGAGTGGTAGCAATAAAGAAATTGGAGTCTTTTTTGTTGTTAGGCTCAAAAGATGTTTGATATTTTTGGATCCAGGCTTAGAATGTATAACCATTTCTTTTCATTTCTCTTTTAATTGTATCTAGCACAGCAGAAGGTTTGACAAGGGAAAATATGTCAGATGTAAGTGGATGGCAAACCTTTCTACAGGCACTGGGATACTTTCTCAAGATGTTCTTTGGCTCTGCAGCACTTGGCACACTTACTGGTCTTATTTCTGCATTAATATCCTTTTTTAATTTTGGTGATATATATGTATACATTGGTGAACTGCAACACCCTAGTAGTATTTTTCTCCCCATCTTCTCCAGCATTTCTTAGAAGATATTTCTTATTAGACATTATTTCGGTTTTATGTTAGTGTGCCTGGGAGTGTATTAAAAGTGGCATCAAATTTTTATGAACATAATTAAGGTCTGAAATGTTATATAATAGCTTATGTGCATTGGAGTGTTATAAGATATGGTAATTGTTTTGTAAATTCAAAATATATTAATTCCATTTCAATACCAATCCATTTTAACAAGCATATGGCTTCTTCTTTACATACATAAAACAGTTAATTAAAAAGAAAAAAAAGCTGCTTTTCCCGGGGGCCTTTGAGTCAGCCCAGCTCGTTTGTCCCTATGGATCATGTGCAGGCAGCTGAATGCAGACACTGTTCTGTTTGGATTTACCCTGGGTTATATTTTGCCTCTTCCACTTCCATGAATTGGTTGCTAAACAACCCAGGAGCTGCTGTGTGAGATCAGGAAGGCTGTTTGCTGTGGCCCAGACACCTTTGTTCCTTCTTGGGCTGGTTTAATGCTGGCTCTGACTTCACTGTGTGAGCTCTGGGCTGTGCAGCTGTACTTGGATCAGCTGGGACACACTGCCAAACACTTGCTTTGTAAACAGCAGGAAGAGAATATTTGATTAAATACAGACTAATTTCCCCTTTTGGTTCATCAGCCTAATTCAAAAACTTTGAAATTATTCCATACATCACAACAAAAGAAGGAGACAGATGTTCAGCACTTCATTGACTCATATCTAAATTATAGTAAGTCAAAGAGAAAAGCAGCTTGTTTGCCCTTTAGAGTTACTTGTGCCTCAAAAGTATTTGACTTACCTGTTATCAGTATTGTAGAGGCACATCAATAAGAGATCTTCTTCTGTGTCTGTCTCTGTCTTCTGACAGACTTCTACCAGCAGTAGCTTCTATAGGACACATTCCTCTCATAAGAAATTACTAATCTTTCCATACTTGAGTTGAAGGCCAATATGTAGATTTTATTGGTTATTCAGTAGAGAAGTACATTAAGCATAATCATTGCTTTGTAATGGAATGAACACATCAAAATATTTCTTTGATTTATTTTTTAATTTACTTTTTCCATAACATTTCTGTGTGTACGTACTAAAGCACATTGATTTAAGGAAGACACCTTCCCTGGAATTTGGGATGATGATTATCTTTGCTTACCTTCCTTATGGACTTGCAGAGGGGATCTCACTCTCAGGTGAGCAGCAGAATGAGTTCTGACCACACTGTTTGGTATGTTACAATATTTGTGTTGCTGCAGGAGCAGGTTTTGCCTTGTGAGAAGATGACTCTGGAGGGTCTCAGCAGTAAATCCTCGCAGAGTCCTGTGCTGACTGCCCTGTTCCTGCCCACAGGTATCATGGCAATCCTGTTCTCTGGCATCGTGATGTCTCACTACACTCACCACAACCTGTCCCCAGTGACACAGATCCTGATGCAGCAGACACTCAGAACTGTGGCTTTCATGTGTGGTAGGTGCTGCCTGCTATTAAATCTAGTATTAATCCTTTAAAATGTCACTTGCATGGAGCTGTGGTTCTGTTGGGAGCAGCAGAGGTGTGAATTTGCATCCAGGCATTTGTGTGTCCGTGGTCCTTGTCTTTAAGAGAAGAGTTCCTGAGAGTGGAGGCTGGAAGGCACTCAAAAGTCACCTTTCCTGCCACACTGGATAAAACATGCAGTAAATCTCTCTGCCATCCTGCAGGCTCCTGCTAAGATTTGCCATAAGATTGATGGCCAAATAGAGATCACTGACTCCTGTGGTCCTGTAGTCTGTTTTTAGTTCTAGGAGGTGGGAGTTGAGTGTTATTTTTTAATGTTTTTTAATATAAAAAGCTACTTGCAAAAACAGTAACTTTACATATGGAGGTTTTTGGAAGTAGTGGTACAAGCAACTCAGTCCTAGAGCCTTTCCAGTTCCTTTTGCAAATCAAACCTTTGAAGAAATGACATGTTCCTGCATTACAAACATGTCCCTGATTTCTGGGGGCTGCCATGAATGAATTCTGTATTGTTTGCAGAAGGATGCAGTGTGATCAGGGAGTGGCTTTGCTGCAGAGGGAACTTAACCACTCCTTAGTGAGCACCAGCAGCTCTCCAGGGTTTGGTCAGGAAATCCTGTTTTATGTACTGTATGTAGTAATTAATAGCAGGAGTAGAAAAGATTTTCTAGAATTGTTTATTTAAATGTGATTTCTCTTTTTCAGAAACGTGTGTTTTTGCATTTCTTGGCCTGTCAATTTTTAGTTTTCCTCACAAGTTTGAAATGTCCTTTGTCATCTGGTGCATAGTAGGTATTTACTTCCTTCCATATCTTTTTAGATGCATTTTTGGTATTGGAGAGGGGGAAACACCTTACAGTTAAAAGATTTTAGAATAATTGTTATGATTTATGGGTTTTTATAAAAAATTCTCTGACTCCTTTCCTAATTCTTTTGTTTTTAAACCCATTTCAGCGTGCCTTAGTGCAGTGACTCTGTGGATCACCTGTTGCCATTATAATGGTTTAATATCAGCATGAGAAGTGTGTTCCTTTTGCAGTGAGGGCAGTGTGGGTCCCTTTCCAGTGTACAGCAGTGCACACTGGCCCATTCAGTGCATGGTTCAAGGGAAGGATTGTTATCTGCAGCTTCCCCAGACAGGGATATCAGCACAGGGAGCTGCTCTGCCTGCACTGCACACAGCTTCCCTAGCTAATATATATCTAAGGTGTGACCCTTCTGGGTGCCATTGCTCTCTCAGGCATGATGCAATTGTGTAATTTTGGGGTGATTCATAAAGGAAAACAGCACAGCCCTTCAAGGATCCTGCTGACTAATTCTAGGATATTTACCTTATCAAGGTCTGTTTGTAGTGGAGCTTAAAAACAATGCTCTGAGAAAACCTTGCCTTTTTCTGAGTTAAAGTTTTCTCTGTGTTTGTTAATTGTTTGCTGTTAAATCAATAGTCCCCTTTTTTTCTTTTCTGCTCTCAAAAGTGTTGCTTCAGTGTGGGGTATGCTTTATAGCCTTACCCAGGGACGTGTTGAGAAACAGGCTGACGTGTATTTGTTTGGCTCCTGGCCTTTCTGAGCAACAGGGAGACAATAGAAATACCTTATTGCCTCTTGGCTGCTGCACCAAGGGACTTATTAAAGGAGCTGAACTGAGGAGCACTTTTACCCAAAGTACTCCCTGGAATGTCTCCTGGGTTCCATTTATTTATTATAAGTAAAGCAACTTGGTCGCCATCAATGACAGGTCTGATTTAGTTTCAGTTAAGCAGACAAAATGTTTCAGGAGCAAAATTCCACAATGCCCTGTGCTCTCTCTGTTCATGGAGCAGCACACCTGCCTATGAGCAGAAAGAACATATTCACCTTGCCCTGTAAAGCCAGCTGCAACTGGGGCTCGTGGATGTAACACATCAAATGGTCTTTGCTTTTATTTCTGTTTTTCAGGTGCTGGTTCTCTTTGGTAGAGCAGTGAATATTTTTCCACTTTCCTACCTACTCAACTTTTTCCGTGATCATAAAATCACTCCCAAAATGATGTTTATCATGTGGTTTAGTGGTAAGTTAAAGCTCAGAATACTGAGAGCCAGAAAAAATGTTTTATCTCTTTCATTGTGTGGCCCACTTGAGGAGGAACCGGTTTCTCATTGGTTGAGCAAAACTCAGCTGAACATTTCACTGTTCTGATACCCAAGTGCAAGGAAATGTTCTCTTTCCCCTTTGTGCTGGAGGACTTTGCTCTGGTGAGGCCCACAAGAGCTTTTCTGCGTGGAGGTGCTTGTCTCTCTAGGCCCAGCAGCTTCACAGTTTGACCAAGAGTGTCTGAAATGCTCAGACTCGTTTAGGGTGGCAGCCCAGTGGTAGCAAATGGGCACGGACAGGATTGTGGAGGCCCTTGGGAGGGTGGAGGATTGTGAAGGCCCTGTGGAGGGTGGACGGCTGTGAAGGCCCTTGGGAGGGTGGACAGTTGTGAAGGCCCTTGGGAGGGTGGAGGATTGTGAAGGCCCTGTGGAGGTTGGAGGATTGTGAGGCCTGGGGGGTGACAGCTGTGAAGGCCCCTTGTGGCGGGCGTTGTGAGCCCTGTGGAGTTAGTGATTTGAAGGCCCTGTGGAGCTGGACGGCTGGAGGCCCTTGGAGAGCGGCAGTTGTGAAGGCCCTTGGGAGGGTGGAGGATTGTGAAGGCCCTTGGGAGGGTGGAGGATTGTGAAGGCCCTTGGGAGGGTGGACAGTTGTGAAGGCCCTTGGGAGGGTGGAGGATTGTGAAGGCCCTGTGGAGGGTGGACAGTTGTGAAGGCCCTGTGGAGGGTGGAGGATTGTGAAGGCCCTGTGGAGGGTGGACAGCTGTGAAGGCCCTGTGGAGGTTGGACAGTTGTGAAGGCCCTGTGGAGGGTGGACAGTTGTGAAGGCCCTGTGGAGGGTGGACAGTTGTGAAGGCCCTGTGGAGGGTGGAGGATTGTGAAGGCCCTGTGGAGGGTGGAGAATCGCTGCTGGGCTCTCCGGGTGCTCAGGAGCTGCTGCTGTTGGTGACTCTCCCTTGCCGCCCTGCTCTCTCCCCTGAGGATTACGTGGTGCCATTCCCTATGCCCTCAGCCTGCACCTGGGCCTGGAGCCCATCGAGAAGCGGCAGCTCATCGGCACCACGACCATCATCATCGTGCTCTTCACCATCCTGCTGCTGGGAGGGGGAACCATGCCCCTCATCAGGCTCGTGGACATCGAGGACTCCAAGCCCCGCAAGAGGAGCAAGAAGGATGTCAATCTCAGCAAGACAGAGAAGATGGTTTGTTTGGGCTTTCATTCACAGCGTCACTGGGGTTTGGGTGGGGAGTTTTTTCCAGTTCAGACATTTTTCAGGACTAGTACATGATTTTTTCCTAAAAAGTAAGATGAAGGCAGTAGAAAAAGCCAAGGTAGTAGGACAAAGCCAAGCAATATAATTTTAATATATCCCAAAGACAGAGTTTGGTTAGTGTTTATACAAAATATGTGTTTGGACAAGGGGAGGACAAATAATCTCTTAATTCAATCCAATTACAGGTTGAGCTATATAAATTAAAGTAATCCCTGGAAAAGCATAAAGCCGATGATAGAGGATTGAGTCATACACAGAGAGAAAGTAGTTGGTACAGTGTGAGATGGAAATTAATCATAAAAGGCAGATGGAAATTATTTTGAAAAATGCAAAGGTCATGAGAAGGTCATAACAATAGCCCCCCTCTGACTGGACTTTATTTTAAAGCAATTTCTGGCAAAGCAAGAGATCTGACAAAGCCAAAAGCCACTCTGGAACCTCTTGTGCAAAAGAAGAGACTAAAAAGTATCACAGAACATTTTTTGCCTGTTTTTCTCAAAGCTGTTGAAAAGTATATGCAGGGTATTGTTCTAGAGGATCTTCAGAACATTTTCTCTTTGTATGAGGTTGGTTGTAGTCCTCAGAATGCCCTTGCACTGTCCACACAAGGAAGTGCAGGCAGAGTGCAGGGACAGGGCGTGTTTGACAGGGCTCGTTTTCAGTGGGACAATGACAGCAGTGGAGCTTGCTGGATTAAAGCATTGTCCAGCTCACAAGAGAAAACCTGCACAGTCGAAACCTGTTCTCAGCAATAGTAACAATACAAAACATGGAACATTTGAGGTCTTTTCCCTTTCAGCATGGAAAGGGAACTAAGTGGCTCTGGGATTCAATGGCTGAACAGACTCACAGGCCTAAGCCCTGCGAGGCTGGGATGGGGATCAGTTCCATATTGTTCCAGCATGACAACTGGTTGTGACAAGGGACACCACAGAGCAGGGGCTGGAGCAGGGTGGTGGGATGACTGCCACTTCTCTCGGTTATTCCATCTTTGTGATTTTTCTAGGGAAACACCATAGAATCTGAGCATTTGTCAGAGCTCACAGAGGAGGAATATGAAGCCCAGTACATAAAACGTCAGAACCTCAAAGGGTTTATGCGGCTTGATGTGGAGTATTTGAATCCTTTCTTCACCAGAAGACTCACACAAGAAGTAAGTCTTCCTTATCTTCTTGAAGAAGAGAAACTGGTCGAGTTGGTGGTTGTCCTCAGTACCACACAGGGCTCATCGTGCAGCCACACGACGTGTGTGGGGACAGTGGGACATCTGTGTATTGCTCATGCATAGAGAGAGCAGCTGTAATGAGCAGCTGCTCTGTAAGTTGGATTAAATGAGCATCTCAGAGCTCCCCCAGTTAAACTTGGTGTAGGGATTTGCTGAACTCGCCGTTAATCGTGCAGGGAGCCATGAAGGGCATCAGGAGTCACTGGCTGCTAGAAAAAGCTGCTGCCACTCGGGCAGAGTTTTTAAAGAGCTGTCACACACAATTCCTGCCTCTTGCTGTCAGTGGTCCTGTGACTTTGGAGCTGTGCTGTGGCTGCAGAGTGCAGTTTGTGTCTTGGAAATGGGCACCAGCATTGCTCCCTGTGCTTTCCAGACTGCTCACTTCCCAGAGACAGGGCTCTGGGGCTGTACATGCAAAACAACACCTGACAGTAATTTAACACTGAGTGGCCCCAAGGTGTAAATACTGTGCCTTTTTCACTCCCAGAAATCTGAGGCTCCTTAGTCACTGAATTCACTGTTTTTCCAATTTCCCGTGGAAGCATTTTGGCTGTGGAGTTAATAATTTTGTGTTAGTGCACATTCCATCTTCCTAGCCTGCTCAAAAGTACTGTTTTTCCTCTTGTTTTGTACTTTTCAAAAGTACCATTTCAGCACTTTCCTACAAAAACTTAAAGTCATTTATTGCAAAACCAGAAAGGAATCAAAAACCAAAGTAAGCATCTGATTCGTAGTTGGTAGCCAAAAGCACAGGCTGCCATCCAGATTGCAACCAAAGGCTGGAAAAATAAGCATGTGAATCACCAGGGCAGGCCACAAGCTTCCCAGTGTCCCTGGGAGCTCGAGGAGCAGAGTCAAAGCCAGGCCCTCCAGACAGCATTAGGATTGTTGAAACACAGAGCAGGACTGTGTGGAGAACACAGGTGAAAACAGCCCTCACCAAGCTGCCGTCTGTAGCAGTAATCGTGTTTTCTGTTGGGAAGCAGGGGGGCAGTGGTGCTCAGAGGCAGGAGCAGTGATGTCCCAGGCTGTGCCCAGCCCTGCAGTGCCCCACGGGTGACACGCTGTGCTTTGCTTTGCCCCAGGACCTGCACGACGGGCGCATCCAGATGAAGACCCTGACCAACAAGTGGTACGAGGAGGTGCGCCAGGGCCCCTCGGGCTCCGAGGACGACGAGCAGGAGCTGCTGCAGCAGAGCGGGGCCGGGGCGCGCTGAGCCCCCCGTGCCTCCGGGGGCTCGGGGTGCTGAGCCAGGGCTGGGCTCCTGCCCTGCAGCCCCTGCCCCTCGTTCAGGTGACACCCACAGCTCTGCTGCCGCTGGTCAGGAAGGGAAACCCACAAGGGTCAGACGCTGGGTGGGCTCAGGGAAGAACCTTGTGCTCAGACTTCACTGCGCAGCAAATTCCAGGCAGCCTGATGAAGGGCAAACCATCTGCCATGGAATGATGCCATTGTTAATGGGGATGGGCTTGTTGCCATCCCAAAACCTGCTGGGACCACACGCTGCAGGACAGGGCCGTGCGTGGCTCTGCAAAACAACAAATTGCACTTTACCTTTTTTATATATATATATAAATATATTCATTCACAGCATGAAGAGTCTTGACAGCTTATACTGTGAATTTGTTTCAGCACTAGTAAGGGAATCTGACTGGAGGAAATGTATAATTTATGGAGTTTGCACATTTTGAACCCAGAAAAGATGCATACCTTGACAAGAGCAGATGTTGCACATACAGGGAATCACCTCTGGAAATGTAGTTTTGTCACTTAAGAAATCCTTGACTTCTGTTTTATGGGATATTTTGTTTTTTATGGTGAGGGATCTGATCCACAGTACTGATTATAGCATGGTTTTGGGAAAATGGGGGTCTGTGACAGCACAGAACTGCATTTGAAATTGTAGCTTCTTTTCTTTGGCTAAAGCCAGTTGCAGTTGGGTTTCTATAATTGGCAGTTGCTCCTTGCTGGCACTTTGGCTTCAAATCTTAGAAAAGAGCAGCTTCTGTTTTGCCTAATTTATGAAATGTCCCTAACACTCCAGAATTCACCAGTGGAATTTTTAAGCTTCAGTGGAAGCAAAGGCAGGACATACGTGAGGAAAAGGAGCCTTCAAAATCTAATCCAGGTACAGAAAGATTAATATTGCACGTGGCTGAAGCAGCCTCTGCTGGGAAGTGCCAAACAGCTTCCATTAAGCTGTCCCATTTTCCTCTTCTGCTTACACTGTTTCAGAATCTGTGTTATCACTGCATTTGTTCTCCATGGCCCAGTGTTTGCTCGGCATTGCCAACACCTGAACGTGTTTGTTACACATTTGCCATGGTGACACATGCAGCAGTTTGCTCCCACTGCCAAATTCCTCCTTGGTCATTTGCATATCCACTGTCAGGATGTGAATTACAGTTCAGCACCCAAATCTGACATGCAAATGTGCATGTTTGTTTCTGAAGATGTGAGACTTAGTTTTGGTCTGGTTTTGCTACTGAGTTTTTTAATCCACTGCTTACCTACTGAGAGAATAAAAGTTCAAGAATGTATTCAGAATCCTGAACCTGTTGTCTGAGCAGTTTTTCAAAATGCCACATCTTTTCCCCTGCTGCCCTTTCCCTGCCTGCAGAACCCAAAGCTGGGACATGCACAGCTGGAGCTGAGCAGGCTGTGAAAGCCATGGGTGCTTGTTTCATCCATGGGGGATCTGTGTGAACATCGGCCTTTCTGTCATCCTTCTAGACCCCAGCAGGCTGAATCAAACTTGTTACCCATCACTCCTTCTGCCTTTCTCACCTTTACGCCCAGGAGCTGCTGGCAGGTCCCCGAGAGCTCCTCAGGTGTTCGGTGGTGGAGCTGCTGTTACCCCGGGGTGGCACAATGCCCCAGTCCCGCTGCCGTGCCCGAGGGCCGCGGTTCCCGGCGGTTCCCGGCCGTTCCCGGTGCCTCCGGGCCGTTCCCGGTGCCTCGGCTCGGTCGCGCCGCACCTGCGGCCCGGTGCGCTGTTCGCTGCCGCCCTCTGGCGGCGGCCGGCGGGACTGAGGGAGCGGAGGGAATCGCTCTGAAGCGGCTCCGGTGGAGACGCTGGGGATGGTTGGGTTTTTTTCCTTTCCCAGGACAGACGGTGTCCCCACTACCCTGGAGCTGTAGCTGTGCCCTCAGACTCCCGAGTGAGCCAGCACAGAGGGAAATGCAGCGCCCATGGTGCAGCCCCTGGCACCAAGCCCACCCCAAGGCAGCCTGGCTCTGTGCCTGCTCCAGGGCCAGGCTCTCACTGAGCAGCACTGCAGCCCCCAACTCCCCTCCTCCCACTGCAACGTGACCAAACCCAAAGAAATTGGTTCTTGCAACCAGGAACCCCCTTCCAAACCCTGCTGGGCCTCAGCTCCGAGGGCAAAGCCACCACCCTCTTCCCAGGCTCAGCCCACCAGCAGCACCAGGGGAGCTTAAAAGAGAGAGGGGTTGTCTCTGATCCTCAGGTAATTGGTGGCAGCTGTCAGCACCATTCCCAGCGGGAGACACGGCTACATTGGCCCCAGCTGTGCTGTGCCCCACGGGACGGATCCAGCCTGGCAGAGAGGAGTCCCTGGGCACTGCCAGACCCTGGACTGGCTGTTTGGCCTGGCCACAGCACATGGAGTTCATTGGACTGGTTGGGGTTTGCTGGGTGGCTGCAAACCCTGGCCCTTGGCAGCAGGAGTGTCTGGGAATGGAGAATAAACACCCCCAGCATTGGGGCTCTCAGTGCTGGGCGTGTCACACCAACCTGTGGGATGAAAACACTGATCTGGAGCTTTTCTGGAGTAATAAAGGACCAGAGGAATTGGCAGGTCATTATCTTTCTCCCTGTCTTCTTTAGATGATCTCTGGAGCAGCAGATTTTTAGGCAGCAGGGCCAAAGCCGTCAGTCAGGGGCTGGCAGGCAGAGCAGGGACCCAGCGCTCTGTCCCCAAGGCTGGCACAGCCCAGCGCCCAGCCTGGCTGGTCAGTCCTTGTCCCTGTCCATCCCGGGGTGGCCATGCCCTGAGAGCCCCCAGGAGATGGCAGCAGCCCTTCGTGTTTGTGTCCTCCAAGGGGAAAGCAGCCCCGGTCCCTTTCTGGAGGCTGCTCTTGATGGGCAGCAGCAGGAAGGCCCGGGATGGCCCGGGATGGCCCGGGGGACACACAGGGGTGTGGCAGGGTCCCAGTGCTGCGTGGCTGTGGCACTGGCACGAGGGCAGAGGAGGTTTGCTGGTGCCCTGTGCCCGTGCCCAGCTCTTGGGCTGTGCCCCTCTCTGCGTGGCTGCCCCGTGGCACCCAGCCTGGCCCTGCTCTGGCCCCGGGCACGCTCTGTCCCATCCCCATCCTCATTCCCGTTATCCTGAGGCACAGCTGCCAGCACGGAGCTGGACTGAGTCAGACACTGGTTTTGCATGAGTGAATTTACTTTGGAAATGACAGGTGGAACATGGTGAATGGTTAGTGGAGACACTGCGTGATCCCCTCGTGTTCCGGAGGGCTGGGGACAGGGCACAGGGAGCTTTCCAGGTGGGGTTATCCTGTGCATGGCTTTGCACCAGCCTCTGGCACAGCTTCTTGTTCCTTTTTGTCCCAGGCTCTGCCCATGGTGTGCTGCCCTCACTGATCTCCAAAGGCCAGCTCCAATCCTTCGGGGTGCTGCTGCCCTGTGCAGATGGCATGAGCTGCCCCATTGTCCCAGCACCAGGGACACCCTGCAGCCACTGTCCCTTCTCCAGGGAGGTGCTCACCCACAGATTTGCTGTTCCCAGCCTGCTGATCATTCCCTGGGACTGCCACTACTCACTCCAGGATTACTGCAACCCCAAATCCTTGCTCTATAGGCAAGCTCCCATTTCTGCCTGTGGGACAGTGGTGGCTTCCACTCCAGTGGAGGGAGCAGGGTAGCAGAGCTGGCACAGAGAGCAGTCCCAGGGACCTGTAGGGAGCTGCTTCCTTACCCCAGCCGAGGTAGCTGTGTGGACAATCTCACTGCCCAGCAGGACAGGAGGTGGCTGTGGGGGCTGTAGGAGCTGGCACTGGAGGTAGATTCCCCTGGGCTCTCCTGCAGGGCTGGGCTCAGAGCAGGTCCTTGGCCATGGCCGAGGGCAGGGCCTCCCCTGCCACGCTGGCAGTGCCCATGCCTGACCATCTCCGTGTGAGCAGCACCATCACCTGCACCGCGCTCCTGAGCCCCGGCTGCCCCGCGGCTCCGCCGGCCAGCACGGCCAGGGCCCCACGCTGGGCAGGGCTGCCGGGCAGCCGGGGGGCAGTGCAGCACCTGGGGCAGGCACTGAAACACTCAGGAACATCGCTGCAGCTCCTGCAGCCCCGGGCCGGGCCGGGCTGGAGCGCAGTGCCCCGGCAGCCACAGCACAGGAGCGCGCACAGGGCCTGCAGGAGAGGAGCCCTGTCCCTGGAGAGGAACCTGTGGAAGGTGGGCTTGAGC
This sequence comes from Zonotrichia leucophrys gambelii, assembly GCF_028769735.1. Classification (NCBI taxonomy): domain Eukaryota; kingdom Metazoa; phylum Chordata; class Aves; order Passeriformes; family Passerellidae; genus Zonotrichia; species Zonotrichia leucophrys. The sequence goes on from NC_088189.1 coordinate 619,038, forward strand.
AGCAGGCACACCAGCGGGTTGTAGAGCGTCGAGGACTTGGCAAAGACGGCCGAGAGCACGAAGGCCAGCGCTGGCACCTGGCTGGCATCCCCGAGCAGGGCCCAGAGCGCCAGCACGGCGTAGGGAGTCCAGGCAGCCAGGAACCCCAGGCACACGGTGATGCTCATCTGGAGAGGGAGCAGAGGCAGATGGGGACACCGTGAGCCTCCTGCAGCACTGGGGGGACGCTGACACCCCCCAAACACAGCCACATGCAGCAGGACCCTGAGCAGCCCTCACATCCCTGGGAAAGGTGCTCAGCCTTCTGGACCTGTACTGGAATGTCAGAGAGCAGGGCAGCAACTCAGCACAGCCCATGCATAGACCTGGGCTTCAGGCCCTGCCCCACCTGGGGAACTCAGAACAGCCTCTGCCTGCTGTGGCACGTGGGTACAAAGGACACAGTGACCTGGTGGGACCAGCTCAGCTTCTGGCAGCACTGCAAATCCCTCCAGCAACCTGTGTGGCTTGGGGGGCTTGGAAATGGGCTGTGCTCTGTCCCCTCCCCTGAGTGGCTGTGGCTGTTTCGTTTGAAGCCAGGCTTGCAAGTTGTTTTCTCTCAAGCTCTGTTTTTAAAAGGTTATTTGGGGTTTTTTACATATTCTTGGTAAATTATAGTATTAGCTTGTAGTCTGGGGAACAATGACTCATGCAAGCTCCTTTATGATCTTTTCCAATGTAATTTAAAATGAAAACTCCTCCACCTGATGACTTTAAATGAGGAGCAATGTGTTGTTACCCACACTGACACAGACACCTGCAGAATTCATCAGGAACAGCAGACGCCAGGCAGGAGGGGCCCTGCTGTTCACCTGCCCATGGGCAGTGGGCTGGGCAGGACACCCTGTGACCCCACAGGCCCCCAACCCCGGTACCTTGAGGAGTAGCCCCATTCCCCCGTACCCTGAGGAGCAGCCCGTGCAGGCCACGCAGGCCGCGGTTCCTGTTCCTGTATCCTGAGGAGCAGCCCCATTTCCCCATACCCTGAGGAGCAACCCCATTCCCCCGTACCCTGAGGAGCAGCCCCATTCCCCCTACCTGAGGAGCACCGTGCAGGCCGCGCAGCCGCGTTCCTGTTCCCATACCCTGAGGAGCAGCCCCATTTCCCGTTACCCTGAGGAGCAGTCCCCATTCCCATACCCTGAGGAGCACCCATTCCCCGTACCCTGAGAAGCCCATCCCCGTACCCTGAGGAGCAGCCCCATTTCCCCATTCCCGTACCCTGAGGAGCAGCCCCATTCCCCCGTACCCTGAGGAGCAGCCCGTGCAGGCCGCGCAGGCCGCGGTTCTCGCGCCGGGGGGACATGTGCCTGTGCCGCCTCAGGGCTCTCCGCGACGCCCACACCGTCCACAGGATCAGCGCGTAGGACGCCAGGATGAGCAGGCAGGGCAGCAGGTAGCAGCAGATGAGGAGGGCGAGGATGTAGAGCGTGGCCTCCCTGCTGGAGGGCTCCCAGGTGACGCAGCACGCTGTCCCATAGGGCTCGGGGCCGTAGCTGCCCCAGCGGGCCAGGGGCGCGGTGGCGAAGGCCAGGGCGTAGGCCCACACAGCCAGCAGCAGCCCCATGGCATGGCCGTGTGAGAACCTGCTCCCTGTGGTGAGGGGAGGGGTCCCATGGGCCAGGGGCAGGGGACAGGGAGCTGCCCCCGAGGTACACACTGCCCACAGAGCCAGGGAGCTGCTGGGGTCCGGCACAGGGCCAGGTGTGCAGCCCCTCCGGCCTGCCGAGTGCTGCTGGCAGCTCCTGTGCCCACTGTGCCATGCCATGGCTCCCCCAGGCCACCCAGACCCTGCCATGGCTCCCCCAGGCCACCCAGACCCTGCCTTGGCCAGCGCTCCTTCAGGAGCCTATGGCTCTCCCACCAGGGAAAGCAGCTCTTGCTGCTCTGCCAGAGCTTGTGGCTTCCCAGCTGCAGTCTGCTCTAGCCTAAGCTCAAGTCTGTGTGTGGACATTCAAAAACCTGCAATCTGCTGTGATACAGCCACACAGATGTGACACTTGGGGACATGGTTTAGTGCTGGACTTGGAAGTGCTGTGGTAACAGCTGGACTCAATGATCTTATAGATAATTTCCAGCCTGAACTTGTTTCTGTGATTCTATGACTAAATTTTGACTGGGAATAGGTTGCCCTGGAGAGGTGGATCTGGCTCATTGAAAGGAAAAGGGCCCTGTTAACAGAGGGGTGTGAGTGAGGATCAGATAACACGTGCCAGCACCTACCATATGCCGGGTAGCAGACCTTGAGGCAGCAGACCGTGCTGAGCACCGTCAGGCTGGCCAGGCTGCTCAGCCCGAACAGGACCCCGCAGAAGGCGTAGAGCGTGCACACGGCCTGGTCAAAGAGCCACCTGCAAGGAGAGCCTGCAGTGAGTGTGTCCCTCCCCACAGCCCTGCCCACGGCTGCACTGGAGGCCTCTCTGAGTGGGAGTTTCCTGGCAGCTGCTCCCATTCCTGCAGCAGAGCTGGGCACGTGTGGGGAGGGTCCAACGGGCTGCACAGGTACCAGCACCTGGCCAGTACACGTGGGCATGACCTCGCCCCTGGTTTGTTCCCTGAGCACCCCAAAGATGCACAGGGGGGAGCTGGGGGTGCAGGAGCTGCCCTGACCCACAGCAGCTCCCAGCCCTGCAGTGCCAGCTTGGACAGCAGCACCAGAGCCCTTTGGCAGCAGGTCTGTGTGAGGACCTGGAGGGACAGGGAGCAGCAAAGCACACGCTGTGGGATGGCTGGCTGGGAGCTCACGTGTGCCCCTGTGCCACCCCGAGTCCCTCTGCACCTCCAGGGATCTCCTGGCTCCCAGGTAGTCTGCAAACCGGGCCACTGGCCAGTGCAGAGCTGCTCCGGGAGCTACCTGTGTGCAAAGAAGGAGGAGGTGGCCAAGGGGAAGAGCGTCACCGTCATGCTCAGGTCACTGATGGCCAGGTTGACGATGAAGAGCTCGGCAGGTTTCAGCAGGGACCTCTTCTGATGGGCCACCAGCAGCAGCAGGGAGTTCCCAGACAGGGACATGATGCCTGTGGAGGAGGCAGAGAATGGTGCTGAGGGTGACAGGGCCAGGAGAGGAACCAGGAGCATCCTGAGAGGTTTGGGAGGAAACACTGCAGAAGGGTGGAGAGGGCTCCAGGCTTCCCTCTCTGGGGTGGGCTGAGCAGGGGAGCCCACGGGACCCACAGAGCTCTGTGAGCACATCTGGAGCTCCTTTACATTGGATTGGATCCCTTGCCCTTCCTGAGATCCCACAGAGGCGTTTGGTGGGAGGCAGAGCTGGGATGAGGCTGCAGCGGGCTCCGGGTGCAGCGCCTGGCCACAGTCACTCGCTGCAGCTGGAAGGAGCAAGGGGCACTTCCTCCCAGCTAGATAAATAGCGGGAGCTCTGTGAGACTGCTCCTCTGATGTGGGGCCAGGGAGCTGGGCCCCTCGGCCTTCCTAATTTCCTCCTGGCAATGTCACTCCTGTGAGTCTGCACTGTCCCATATCACGGTAACAAAACAAACAAGAAGAAAGGCATTATGAAGATCAAGGAAAATCCAGACTAAACAAAAGGAGGCTTTTTGTTTGCTATTAGTGTATTTAAATCAACAGTAGTGATTTAAGTTTTATAATAAGGGCTTTCTCTTTTTCATTACATAATTGTGATTTCATGGAAAAGAGGTTTCAGTGTCCTCAAAAGGGGAATCTTTGCTGCTTTTGGGGCAGGTTGAACAGGATAAGAGTTCCTCCCTAATGGATTAGGTTGCAAATTAAATCTCATGGTAAAAACCCTCTTCCAAAGCCACTGAATGGCCAACACTAAGCTCCCCTCAGGGAACTCCCACATGGGATCTGGCCAAATCCAGAGCTCTGGAGGCTTTGCAGTCACTGGAGAGCAGAGTATTGAGATGTTTATCCTTCTTCCCAGCCTCACAAGGCATTTTTTCCCACAGAGCAAGTCTCACATCTGTGCTAAGTACACTTTATTAGCTTTTCCAGCTCCTGCTGAAATCAAGGGCCAGCTCGAGCTCCAAATCCCCCTCAATGGACCTGAAGCTGGTGGTACCAGTGGAGGCCTTGCCTGTCTCACCTCAGGTGGCTGTGGGAGCAGTTACCAGAAGTTCCTAAAGGTTATTCGACTTTTCAATACAGGCACTTGAAATTCAATTTCAAGTTTTCAATTTCACTTTTCAATTTGACAGGCACTTGAAATTCACTTGAGAGGGGAATGCAGTCACCAGACCATGCTTTTGGGTAACATGGGAAGGTCAGTTTAATTAATCTGCTAATGACTGGACACTTCTGGAAGCACCAGTGACTACAAAGGCTTGACTGTCTCTGGCAGGCAGCTGGGCAGGGACATGGGGATCAAGAGGCCATCTTTCCTTACCAAAGACTAAATAGAGAGTGCCAAAAATCAGGTCTTCTCTCTCTGATAAGGTGGAGGTGAACACTGAGGTGTTGGACGCATTTCCCATCTGTAAAGCAAGACACACATGGAAGTGAGAGTGAATTCTGGCTGATGAGGAGTGCCCAGCTCCTTCAGTTCCCCAGAGGACACAATGGCACGTTCCTGGCCAGCAGGATCCTCTGGCCAACGCTGCCTGCAGCACTGAGCAGCCTGGGATGGGATCAGGCTGCTAATCCCACCTGACTGTCATTCCTTCAGCCGCAGACTTCGCTGATGAGCATCAGCCCTTGCATGGTGACTCTCTGGGCAAGTCCTGGCCTTGTGTGACTGCAGCAGCACGGAGTGTTTGGCCCTGTTTGGACACTGGGACTGGCTGCTTGGAGCAGCCCAGGACACCCCTGAGCTGGCAGCCCCCGGGGTGATGGTGGCAGCAGGACACAGTGCCGATTGTGGAAGGGGGCTCTGGGCTCATCTCCCCCACCCTGGATGCTCAATGCTTCACAGCCCAGTGGAAATGGTCTTTACTCTCCTGTGCTTTTCAGAGTGTCTGTGTGCAGGGACGGGTGATTTATATCTCCCTGTACAGACCAAGTGACTCTGGACATGAGAACGATGTTCTTCATTAACCTAATTGGAAACAACCTTCATTTAGAGCTGAGCAAATCACTCCTGAATTTCTCATAATGCACAGTTCTCCCCTAGGCCATAGCTGATCTTCCTCAAGAGCCTTTGGAAGCAGCCAAGCTGAACACAGCACATGCACATCACCTCTCCAAGAGGCTTTAGCAAAGCATCTGTATTCAGAAAACAGCCAGGGAAAAAGGAGGGACTGTGGCCACACAGCTGCACTGGTGATGAGACAGGACAAGGCCCAGCACAAACAGTCTGGAAGGAATTGTTCCTGCTCCTCAGCACACATGCAGCAAAGGAGAGAACTGGCAAAGCTTGTAGGATTTGATTTCCTTTAGATCCCTGGCAGGTCTCCATCCTGCAGTACATCAGGGGAGCTGCAAGTGTCCTGTGAGATCAGGCTGGCAAAAAGGACCAATAATCACAGGAGGGGAATTTCTATTTCTGACATATTACTTACAATAAACCCTGTTTTTATGATTGTGCTTGAGCCGCCTGTGAAGCACACATCTCTCGTTCTATTACAGAACTGATGAAAATGCATCTCTTGCTCTGATCAATGTGCTGATGTCACTGACACATAGACAATAAATCAGTTTTATATAAATACGGAGAGCTCTCCCTTTTGTGTCCAAAAGTAAATCATAAATTGGATCCTCCCATCAAGGTGCTCTCTCAGGTGAGCATGTGGTGGGGGATGCCTGCACAGGCACATCCTTGAGTGGAGAGCCACAAACTGCAGAAATATCAGCACAGGTACCAAACACATCCACAACGATTTCTGACACAAACAGCTACAGGAGTTTTCTTCCAACTCAGGAATATTCCAAACGCGTGACTGTGCTCAGTCAGGACTAAATCTGTGACTCCTCTGGGAGGGATTCAGCCCAGACTGTCCTCGGGGATGCAGCCAGCCCTGAGCATCCTCCAACATCAAACTGCTGAGCCACGTAGTCTCTGGGCGCTCAGAGCTGCTGAATTTGATTTAGGCTCCATTGCTCAGATGCTGTTCTGAGAAAAGATAGACTGTGAAAGCTCCCTTCCCCTCAATTTAATCAGACTTCAAAATGAGATGAAGTTTTCCAAGCAGCTGCTGCCACAGGTACACTACAAGGAAAGCCTTGTATTCTGCATGCCAGCCCTTATTCCTGCGTTCACAGGAGGAATCAAACCTAAACCCAAACCCACACCCCTTGTCTGTGTCTGGCACCTGGGAGGACACTGGCACGGCTGGACTGGCCTGATCACATGCCCTCTGTCTGCATGGAAAATCCTGCTTTCATTTTGTGTGATTGTCAGCTCTGCCCTTTTCTCCTCCAGACTTGAACAGTTGCTTTCCTTCAGCAAACGTGCTACAAAGCCAGAGTCTGCCTTGGAGAGGAGGAAGAAACCTGATGAGCCTGGAAACTCTCCTGACCTCCAGACTCTTTCAATAGGCAATGGCAGGAATCAATTTCTGCAATTCCCAGCACAGGGGAAGCTCAGACACTGTTGCCTACCTAGGAAATAGTGCAGGCTTTAGAAAGTCACAGAGCAGCAGAAGCACACAGCTCGGGATGGAAGGACAGACAGCAGTGTGAGCACAGGCAGCCCTCGGCCCCCTGCTTGAAATCAGAGTTCTCCTGTGCCAGGGCTGCCCATCCCCACCGGCTACAGGCAGTAAAATCTGCTTTCTGCCTCAGCGACCCACCCGGGACTCCTGCAAGCCCCTGTCAGGGGAGTTCAACCCTGCTCACACCCCAAAGCGTGTCGCTCGCTCACACACCCCAGCGGTGCGCAGGGCAGGCCCGGGACACCCAGCCCGGACCGCCACTGCCGGCCCCGGGTCCGCTGCACTCGGGGACAGCCGGGGGGACCCGTGTCCCGCCCACACCCGGGGCTGCTCGGGGCACCGCGTCCCTCCGGCCAGCGCCTCACCTTCCCGCGGGAGTCCCCGCTCCCGTCCCCGCTACAGCGACTTACCGGGGCTCCGCGGGGCGGCGGCGGCTCCGCCACTCGCTCAGCACCGCCGGCGACGGACAGCTCCGCCGGGCACCGCGCTGAACCGTCCGCGCAGCGATCTGTCCTGTCCGCACCGTGCGCTAACCTGTCCGCACCACGCTGAACTGTCCGCGCCACTCTAACCTGTCCGCACCGCGCTGAACCGTCCGCGCCGCTCTAACCTGTCCGCACCGCGCTGTGTCCCTCCCGCACCGCTCTAGCCTGCCCGCACTGCTCTGTCCCTCCCGCACCGCGCTGTGTCCCGCGCTGCCCGCGGCGCTGGCCAGGCTGAGGGACAAGGGACATCGTCTCCACCGCCGCCCGGTCACCCCTGCCCTGCCCCTGGAGCCGTGATTTTCACAGCAAGAGAAACTGAGGCACCAAGAGGGTCCTTTAAAGCAGCACTCGCGGTCTCAGCATTCCCGGGCTGGTTTTTAGCTCTGCCTGGCCGCCCCTCTCCTGTGGCCGAGGAAAACAGGCTGGTCACTCACTCACCTGTCCCTGCGGACCCGGCTGGCCAGGGCAGGACCCCGTGGGGAGCTCTGAGGCGCTCCAGGGACACGCTCAGAGCGACAGTGGGGACGAGGACATGGGGACCGTCACACTGAGTCTCTTGTCAGTCGGAGCTGGGTTTTGTTTTCCGCCCAAAGCATTTGATCTCTCTCTGCTTGGCAAAACACGAGTCACAACCGTCACTTAATTTTGCTAATATCCTCCACACCAAGAGCTTTCCCCTGGTTGCCAGTAAGAAATGGGAACGATATCAAAAATCCTAATATTAATTTTTAGAGTTCCAAATACTGCCAGGACTGCTGGTCAGCTTGGATCCAGGTGCCTAAATTTGCTTCAGAAAGGAAATCCAAAGCTGGAGAAATGCAGAGCAATAGCTTTGTGTACCTACATCTGTGAAAGAGAATCATTTATGGAGTCACCAGCTATGTAAATAGATGCATACTGAGATTGTCATAAACTGAAAGTTATTTGTTGTTTATGTTCCAGAAATACAAAAGGCCTCAGCCAAGTCTGAGGCCCCATTGTGCAGCCTCTCCACGCGTCCAGAGTTAACCCCAAAATCCCAACATGCCCAGGGAATGTGCCCCATTTTCCCCGTTTCACCTGGAAGGGACCTGAGGGAAGATGCTCAGTAACACCCACGGGACAGGCAGCTCTCAGCAGTCACGAGCTCACACAGGAGCAGCAGCATTTTCCACTCCACACCGTGCTGCCAACAGCTGCTGCACTTTGTGGGCACTCTTGCAGCACTGCATTATTGCTTTAGCATGCTTTTCCCTGGGAACCGACCTCCCTCACAGTGTGTCTTTCCTCAACACCACCTCTCCTACCCAGCGCTCCATCAATCAGCCCTTCTCCCCCAGGGAGGAGGGACTGAAGCCTGTGAGATAAGTGAGCTCCCGCTTGGTTTGTGTGGCAGGGGAGCTGTCTGAGAAGGGGAGGGAGCTCAGGGGAGATGCCACAGAGCAGACACAGACCCCAGTGTGCTGCTTCCCTTCGTGTCTGCAAGAGTTTTCCCAGAAGAGGTGGAGGAGCCAGGGGTTATGGAGGTGGTGGGACAGGAAACCAAACCTGCAGGAAACCAGACTCTACACACTTGGTTGTCCATGGACCAGCTTTTTCTTCTTAAGCCTAAGCACACAGAGAGCTGTGCTCAAGCCCAGGCCCATCACCCTTTCAACATTGCTTTTTATGGCAGTGGTCAACGCACAGAGAGTCTTCAAAGGAGTCCTTTTGACCTGGGAATTAACCAACAGATTGTCTTCTGGAAACCAAAACTGACCTGAAGCAGAATTCTTTGCTGTGAACTCTAGAGATGCTGGTGTAGTAGTCTTTGTTATCTCAAGCAACTAATTTTGTTTTCTAAGTTCTCCATTCTTCATCCTTCCAGCAGCTGGACCATCTCCTTTAGCAATGCCAGGTTCCAGATCCAGGAGCAAGCATTCTAAATTCCACCTCTGAAATGAAGATTGTGGGCTCTTTTTGTTACAAAAAACTTGAAAATGGAAACAAACAAAATCAAATTACTGTGGCTCTTCAAAATGTCTATCTGGACTCTTCTTCAGCAAGGGAAGCTGGCAGGGGATGAGATGCACATGCACACACAGGTGGGCAGACCTTCCAGCTCTGCCCCAGGGCTGCCTGCCCTGCTGCCCAGCTGCTCCCCGGGGATGTGGTATCACTCCTGCACCAGGGGAGGCAGGGACAGTGCAGCCCAGCTGCTCCTTGGCATTTCTGAACTCCAGATGGTGGGAGAAACCTGAAACTGCTATCCCTCTGCCTTTGAGAAACCACCAGACACAGGACCCTTCCCTGGGAGCACCCCCTGAAATGCTGGCAGCGAACTCTGGCAGGGTCACAGAAGAGAAGATGGGACTTTGAGAAGCACCAAATCTGGCTGAGTTTGGACCTCCTGCCCTGTGGCTCTGACCATGCTGGAAGGCACTGGCCACAGTGCTTGCTTCAGTTTGAGAGGTCTCCAAGCCAGGCAGCTGCAGCTGAACTGTTGCACATTACCACTCTTGGCTTCCACTCAGACCACAAGAGCATTTAATTCTAGAGAGCCAACAGACAGCAGAGGCTCAAAGCACCAATTTCAATTGCATTCATTAAGCAGACAGTGTCCTAAGCTTTGGAACAGAGAGCTCTACATAATCAATGAGGGCAAAAATATTTCCCTAAAAGCATGTTCCTAACATTTGACCTCAATCACAGCAGATTGAAAGGTGGACGAGGTCAGACTTATTAAGACAAAGATGATCACCATAAATAGGCACAGAGGAAGGTTCTGAAAACAATTGCCTGAATGTGGAGTGATGTTCTCTGTAAAGTCTCCTCCCCTCACAGGACCCTCTGGTTACTTGGCTGGAGCAGGGATGTACCAAAGCAGTCACAGTACATCACACTAATGAAATTAATCTGGAAAGCATTACTTCCAGTTCTATTGCACTGGCTTTTCATGAATCATGTCAGCTCCCCAGGCCCCTGTTCCCCACCTGCAAACAGCATTAATAGTATTTATTTCACACTGTGTGGTAGCAGGTTCTGCTCATTACCTGTCTGTGCATGGCTCTGAAATCTGCATGCAATGGGTTTTTCAGCATGCCAGCCACATTTCCTCCTTTAGTGTCTCCCAGGCACATTTTGTACCTGCTAATCCAGCCCATCAGCCTGCTGTGCCTCACTCTCAAGTGACTCACAGGTGTCTGTGTCCATGGCTTCCTGTGGCTGACCTTAAAGGGAAGGGAGAAACCCCACACTTGTCTCACAAGATTTAGGCCCACTGGCTGGGTTTATCAGCCCATATTTCTCCCGCTGCTTTGTGTTCTCACCTGATTTTCTCATCGCTAGATTCTCCCTAGCCCAGCTGAGGTCACACCCCCATAATTTCCTGAGCACTCCTGTGCTGAAGAGGCAGCTCAGCATCTTTGCAAGTGGGTCAGGGATGATCTGAAGGGTGACATTTAGTGAGAAACAATGCTGGGTGATGGCATTCACGTAGGACAGATCCAAGCTACACATGCTGTTGCCCAACTTCCTACCATCTGTACACCAAACTTTCAGCTCTGTGTTAAATAGACACTTATTCCCATGCTTGTATACTTAGCAGGAGGCATGAGGTAACACATATGTTGCTCTTGAGATGCACTTCCCCCCTCACAATTTGTGCTTGTGACTGTAATGGAAATATATATTAAATACACGTATTTCTGTTCATGTATTTGGCTTTTCAGTGCCACCCACAATTCCCCGTGCCTGCAAATTCTGCCTTCTCACATCCCACTTGTCCTCTCTGCTTTGAATGCTGCCTGTCTCCTAAAGTCCAGCTGGCCAGAGCTTAACCCTTAACTTTCAGGATCCTCTCCAGGCTGTCAGCCCTGCTCGGCTCCACAGCCTGACTGCACTGCAAAGTACCCCTGGAGCACCTGGGGGCTGGATCCCACCTCAGCACAGCAGCGTGCTCCCTCTGCACCTTCCCCTGCCACACAGGGAGCCTCACCTCCTACAGCCACCTCAGGGACAGACTGAGGGGAGCAGGGAGATGTGTGGAGTGAAAGCTGCAGGTCCTGGGGCAGGCTCTGATGCTGGCAATCAGGGCTTAGCCTTGGTGGCTGGGAGCCTGAGAGCAGAGGGTATAAACCCCAAACGCAGTAAGGCAGCAAAGGACAAGCTGCAGGTCCTGGGGCAGGCTCTGATGCTGGCAATCAGAGCTTAGCCTTGGTGGCTGGGAGCCTGAGAGCAGAGGGTATAAACCCCAAAGGCAGTAAGGCAGCACTCAGAGCAGCAAAGCAGCACCCACAGAGCCGTGCTTATCCCTCTCACAGCAGGACCCCTGACAGTGCCTTCAGACAGCACTGCAGAGGAAACGCCTGCAGCTCACAGCCCTTCACAGCCAGGATAGGGGCTGGCTGCTGTCAGTGGTGCCAGTGTACCCGTGTTCCAGAGGTTATCTCAAAGGAACAGCTGTGCTCAGATCACAGAGTGCTCTATTCAGCCTTTTGTAGCCCAGCACGGCACAGCCTGCCACTGCAGTGCCTCCTCCATGCCACACCACACCACACACCTGCCTGCTTTTCCAGCAATTCCAAAAGGAAGGCACACCTCCAGGCTGCCACTGCACACAGGACGCACCCATTGCACCTGCGAGTCTGATTTTCTGCAAAAGCCCTGCAGGTGTGCAGCCAGACCCACCAGCCTCCACCACAGCCCACCTGGCCCTGCAGAGCGGAGCCAGCCCAGCCTGGCACTGCGAGCCCCAGCACACCCAGGAGCAGAACCCCTCTGGCACCGAGCGGCACACAGCCTGTGCCCTCTCTGAACACACCACAAAAGTCTCTATTTCCCTCAAAACATCGTGGAGAGGCACAGGAACCTGCAGCAGGCCCTCCTGTCTCCCAGCTCTGCGTGTTTCCCAGCCCTGAGAGCAGCACTGCTGGGAAGGGCTGCATGCCTGATACTCTAGAGTGAATTCCTTTAATTGTTGGTTTATTCTTTTCTAATGTTCGAAGTCTACTTTGAACACATACAGACTTAGTATCTTACCAAGTTATTTTATTTCCAAGTTATGGAAGATTAATTTCCATTAAAAATGCATCAATTTAAATAGATCTTTAGCTAGACTTTCAAATTATTCCTAATTAATATTCCCTTTGAAATCTATCAACTTTCTTTGCTGCTACCTAGCTTTTCTGCATTAGGTTATAAAATAGTTTTTCAAGGAACAGTCACTTTTGTGTGTAGTAATCAGACACCATTATCAGGCTCAATTTTTAAGCCAATTTTTCCTCCTCTTCTCTGAAGGACTGTCAGGCCAATAACTTTCTCCCCTTATCTTCCTACTCATTCTCCTTCTTGGCACTGGTGTAATTGCTTTCCCACATTTCTTTACTCCACGGCTTGACAGTTTTAAATGAGCCTTCCACACCTGTGGTTTTATCTAGCATGAATTCTGTCCCCTCAGTTCCTCTCCCTGTGCACAGATCAGGTTTAGCCAAGTGCGCTCAGCGCTCCCCACACAAAGCAGGCAGGTTTGGGAGCCTGCCCTTGTTTTTGGGATGAAGCTGTGATTACAAGGCAGTGCCTCGATGTCAGGTGCCTGGGGCAGCTCAGGAGGTTTGTAAGTGAGCATTTTCCCTGAACACAGCCCCAGCCGGCATCCCCTGTGCCAGCTGGCAGCAGGGCAGCTCTTGGCCCAGCACAGCTGGAAATGGGGCTCCCCTGCAGCAAGGCCCTCGTGGGGCAGAGCTGCTGTCGGTGCTCTGGGCAGGAGGGTGAGCTCGGAACCTGCTGCAGCTCAGCTGGGGCTCTCCACCAGCACCACGCTCCAGGGATGCCAATGGAGACACTGGGACATGACCTTCAGGCTGACAGGGAAGGTGTCTGCTCACAGTGAATGAATCTTCCTGCTTTCAAGCTTTGCTGGGGAAAAAAGGACAAATTCTAAGTGCCATGGAAATAAAAATGCCTGATCAGTTCATTTTACCCTGTCACTCTGAACAATGCAGTGCTTGTTTTTAGGACTACTTCTCACATGTCCATCTGATTTCTGAGCAGAAGCCCACAGTGCCAAGCACTGACACAAAAATCACAGCCCTTGGCCATTATTTAGTCATATGGAAAATATTCCACTGAGGAAATAATGTCCTTCACTGGAGAGCCTGAGTGAAAACCTTCAGGCAGAAAAAGCAGAACCAAATCAGTGTCAAATCCACATTCACTCCAAAGACATGTGAGTATCCTAATTGTGCTTGGTAAAAGTCATTTTGCCAACAGGCTTTGAGCCTGTTGAAAAGCAGCAAGTACAATAAAGGGGAAAAGGATTTTTACATCATGCTCTGAAATGTACCAGAAGATGCCTACAATCTGCCCTGAGATGCAGACCCAGGAGCAGCCAGGAGGCAGACACAGGGGTTATACCTGGGGCTGCACTTCAGCAGGAATGTTTCTGTTTGATCCTGCAGAGCAGACAGAGTTCTTGGTGGCACAGTCCTGCAGCTTTTGCACTTCTGCAGCTGCATGTTGTTTCCAAGGGTCTCCCATATTTCTTTCCCTCAAATCTTGTCTATAGACCTCACAGTGTTTCAGCACATCTCAAAAATTCTTCCTCAGCTCCTCACTGTACTGCAAACCCCCTGCAGAGCAAGACCAGACAGACAACAGGTCCCAGAGGCATCTGGGCCATTGCAACACTTAACAGGTTGTAGTTTAAGCTGTGAACATGGACCAGAGAGAAAGAATTTCACTCCAGCTGCAGGCAAAATCTACACCAAAGACAGAAAGTTTTGCGGTGTGAGTTACCAACATCTGAATACTGCACCTTCTTTCATTATGAAAGCGAGCTCTTGGAGAGGAGCAGCATTTTATTAAGCAGCACATAATGCTCACTGTAGTATAGACAGCAGCACAGTTATCATGCTCTATTTCACAGCATTAAAAATGAGCTATTCTCCAAGCAGGAGAAATCTTCATATCAAAGATTCAAACACCACAGGCTTCAATGCTGTCAAAAGAGATTATTTTAATTTTTGATATGCCTCTAAGTAGTCCAAGACTTTAGGAGTCACAATGGAAAGTGAATCAGACTTTGATTCCTGAAGGAGGCAGAAGTCCTAGAGGAAACCAAGTGAAGGGAGGTTTGAAACACTGCATGTGGCAGACTCTGCTCAGAGCCCAGCCATGATCCTGGGAGGACAGAACACGTTCCAGATGACTCAGTGCTTCTCCACCTGAACATTGAAATGCAGGAGTAAGAAAGGGGAAAAAGGGATTTCTGAGACTGACCTTTCAAGTGTGGCCTCTGAAGGTGCAAAGCTCTCCCTGGCAGGACAAGGACCAAACACGCTCTTTGACCTCCCAGTAGCGACCCATCCTAAGCCCCACTTCTGTTCCTGATTTACATGAAGAGGTTTTGTGTTCTCAGGCTGAAATTCTCCACTGGAGACCCAGGAGTGGGTGGCAGAGTCTAAGAGCATCCTCTGCTCAGCTCACACGTCCCCAGCACCCACAGCCTGTCCCTTGGCCCTGTGGGGCACCACAGCCTCCAGCAGCACTGCCCAGGGCATGGGGAGCTGGGCACAGGGAGCAAACATCCCCTTAAACAAGGTACAAAGTTTCCTGAGATCCTTCTCAACACAAGGCACAAAATGTCAGCTCACCAGGGCGGAGCAGGGTCCGTAAGAAGGGTACAGCAGGAAACACCATTCCTGGGACAGGATCCTCCCCTGGCACTGCGCTTCCTCTCCCTCCTCGAACGAGCTTCCTACCCTTGCTCCCTGTAACTGCAGCCTTGCTCACGCCCCGGGTTTGCTGCACAGCAGTTCACGAACCTCCTGCAGCTGGCTGAGCTGGCCCTGCTGCCCCAGGCCCGTGTCACTGGGCTCTGCCCCAGCACAAAGCACCACGGGCACTGACCAGCCCCAGAGTGCCATCCACGGCTGCTGCACGGGACTGCCCTGCAGAGCCGGAGCCAGACTCCTCCTGCTCCTCCCTGCCATTGGAATTGTCCCCCAGAGCAGCTTCTGACCTTGGGGTCTGAAGAATGAGAGAATTTGGTCTCCAAGAGGGGTTTTACTTCTCCAGGAGTGAGAGGCAGAGCGTGGAGAACTAAGCCCCTCTCCCCCACTCTCCCCAAAAGAGGAGAAGCAGAACATATGCACACAGCCCACTGATTTCTGCTGAGGTGGCCCTAAGCCAGCGCATCAAGCAGGCTGGGAACAGCTCCGAGAGCACATCTCAATTAATACCATGGGAAACAATGCCACAGACATTTGCAGTTCGAGGGCCAGGAACAAAGTATGAAGCAAGAAGAGCTGGAAATGGCAGTGTCCCCTCAGAGCACATCCCGAGACCAATAAATGAGCCTTCACCAGCACTTCCCAAGGGTAACTGAGCTCCTGGGGAGGGGTTGCACAGCAGTGCTGAGCTGAGCCCAGGTAAGGCAGTTAAATTCAAGCACCTTGACACAAAGCTACTAAGCAGATTTTCTTACTTGGGAGAAAGCAGCATTTTTCTCTAAGGAGTTGATGAGCAGTTGTGGGTTGATTTTTCTTTTTCTTTTTTTAAAGCAGGTTGATGATGAAAAATCTCAGAACAGTATGACTATCATGAGAATGATTTCTAAAGCAGGAAGCATGACAGCCCCACACCCACAACAGCAGAAGCAGCTGCCACACACAAGTTGCCAGGGCTGCTCCTGCGCCACTTACAGCCATTGGAACTCTGACACTGCCTTCAGTGCAGAGATCTGCACAGTGCAGAGTTAACTCAAAGCCCGGATAAGACAGGAAAAACAAATGGGAGCTATTACCCAAGGCAGAAGGTATTTCACATCCTCATCTCAAAGCAGGAACTGTGTATGATAAAGCCCAGCCTGAGCAGAAGCTCCAGAATCACCATCACTCACATCCAGGATTTGCAGCACTCAGAAAAGACCTCATCAATAAGAAATATCAATAATTAAAGCAATCTCTAACCTCATGTAAAGTTCCCTGCAAAATTACTTCAGTGCCTCCCAGACTCTGAATGCTGGAAGAGAAATTTCTTCTTGATGCCAAGGAAAAAAAAAATCAGCACAGGTTGTTTCGTTTTTATCTGGAACATTTCCACCTGTCCACCTTTTTTTGCACAAAGCCTTTCTACATTCACTGCAAGTCAGTGCCCGACACAGGAGGCTGTGAATGTAGAACTGGGTGTCAGGATGACTTTCACAGCCCCTCTGCTCCGCCACCGCAGCAGGAGCCAGAGCTGCAGCTGCAGCAGAGGGGACGGGGAGCAAAGCCCCCGAGGCTGCTCTTCTCAGGGTGAGGAAATGTGAACGTGGCTCTGCAGAGCCTCCGTGGCAGCACGGCCAGAACCATTCTGCCTGCCTCTGGAAATGCCTGGGCAGCTGTGCCCTGGGGAACGGCAGGAGCCAAGGGGCAGCGCCTGCCCTCCTTCAGGATCCCCTGCGGGCAGCAGATCCCTTCTCCTCCGGACGTCAGGGCAGCAAAGCAGCTGCTTCCAAAAAAGCGACAGCTGCCAGCCATGCCCGAGCTCCCAGAGCCTGTCTCAGTGCAAGCAGCACCCAGTGCAGGCTCCCAGAGCCTGTCTCAGTGCTGCAGGAGGGCAGCAGGCAGGGAGTGCCCGCTCTGGGCACTGCTAACCCTGCTTCCAGCTCGCTCGTCCCACAGCTCCAACAGGAGCCCAGGATCAGCCTGCTCTCCCGAGGCTGGCTCAGAGCTGCTGGCAGGCAGGTGCCCAGTGCTGCCCTGGCACGGGGATGGGCAGCCCAGGCTGCCCACGGAGCCCCCAGAGCAAACCTTGCCAGGCTGTGCCAGCACAGGCCCCGTGCCCGGGGAGCAGCCCCTTGGCACACACAGTGAGAGCTGTGCAGCAGCTGCTCCCTGCCTCTCCTACCTCTCCTGCATGGAGCAGCCTGTTCTGTGGCTGGCTGCAGGGTTTGGGAGGCAAAGGAGCTGCTGCCTCATCAGGGTCCTTAACCCTTTGCCTTCCTCTGGCACTGTAAGATGTGCTGCATCCTCTTCCTCTCCACGTTGCCCCGAGCTGGTTTTTCACAGCAGGGTGCAGGGGTACAAAACCACAAACCGGCCCAGGTAATCCCCTGCCCTGACATGGCCAGACTGGCAAGGCCAGGTACAGAAAACCCTTCCCAGGGGAATATGATCAACTGTAAAAAAGAAAAGTACTTACAATCTTGGACAAACACAGCCACAGTCCACGATTTTCTGATCTTCGGAAGGAATCACAGAACACCCTTCAGAAATAGCAAACAGGGACATTTGCAGCCCAAGCCAGTTGCTGCTGATACCATGGTAATGCTCATGCTAGAAGGTCTAATTCACTCTGAATTCAGAGCCAAACCAGGTACACCAAGAGTCACCTCCTGCTTCTCTCCCAGTCGTTGTGGCAGTGTATCAATTATTACCATGCTCAGGTTAGCTCCTGTTTCTGAACAAATACTGGAAAGGTGAATCTCTTCCCCTAGAAACATTCTACAGCATAGCTAGCAATGTGCACTAAATGCTCGTAACCTACAGACATCCTGCAGAAAATAACTTGAAGGAGCTGTCAGTTCACATCATCAGGTCTAAACTACTTAACTGTGTATGGAACCTTTAAGCTTCTGTTGAAAGCCAAAGCAGCAAACAAGCTTAGAGGTCTGTAATCAGAGATGCCAGGCAGCAAGACAGCTTACAGGCTGGTTTTATATGTACCAGAAATATGTCAGCTCAAGAAGCATCACGGAGTGAGGCAAGATTTCCTGCAAGAACATTTTAGTTACCTGGAGCCTGATTTCTATAATCCTCCCTGGTACTTCCAGCAACCACAGCAGAGCATGAAGCACTCATAGAATGGGCACTTCAGCATTCACCTGACATGCTTTTTAACACAAGGAACAAACAAAAAGAATGATCTAGTTTGGAACTTGAGGAGTTCTCCTGCTCCAGAGCTAGCAGGATGCAAAAGGAGCCAGAAGGCCTAAATCAAGTGCCAAAATGTACCTCAGCAGCGTCGCACATCTTCTGGGAGATGCAGCTTGGCTCGGGAAGCTCGTCAGGCAAGGAGAGCCAAGGCTGGGACCCACGGAGGGAGCTCCACATGGCCCAGCACCTGCTGCCACCCCACCTGGGCCTGCTGCAGAGGCTGCCAGAGCGGCTCACATGCTCCGTGAGCACTGAGTCATGCTGCTCAGGCTGCACACCGAGGGGGATTTGTCTCAGCAGCCCCGGCCCGGAGGGAGCAGCCGCTCACGGCATGCAAACGCACCTGCGAACAGACAGCGACATGCACACGCCACTTTAAGAAAAGAGTGAAGCCTTTTCTTAAAGGCCTCTTTATTTTTAAATTCCTTCAAAACATAAATTAATTTCAACAAATCAGATGCAAAACACCTGCATTTTAAATTCGCATATATTTTACTGTATCAATCACAGCAACCTCATACAGTAAGATACACAAAAATAGAGCATGGTATCACTTCAATTCAACACAGGCTTGTACTACAGGATTCCATGACATATATACAGAGGACTTCTCTTGTTCAGAGCAGGTGTAGCCCCTGCCCTGGTCACCATAAAAATTACGTGGCATCACAGTTTTAGTTATTCACTGTAGTGTGAGGAGCCATATGGAAATTGAACTGGTGAACTAGAAGATACACTGTAGAGCAGCCAAACAGGCATGAAACTGCAGAAGGTGAACAAAACCCAAATAACCACCAAAATTAAAACCACCCTTAGACTGCATTTTAATAGTAAAATTGTTTTTAAATTCTTCACTATATACATAATGTATCTACATTTGTGTCATATTTATATATATATATATTTATAAAAAACATACAAGATTGAAAACCTTAAAATCATTCACTTAAACAATATTCACCCCAACGCTCAGGGTCAGCAAGGCAATACTCACCCTTGACATTATGCTCAGCTGCAGTCCCTTGATTCAGAATTTCCCTGATTGTTAAACATTCTGTTCTCTTTGTTTCTTAGTGCAAACTGGACAGTAACTTATTGTTCTCAGCCCTCTGTAAGACCCAGGTTTCATCTTATTTCCATAATGCTTCTGACACCCAGTTATGGCTAAAATTATTTTAGCTATTTTACAACACTAGCCTATGTAATTTTCCCCTCTACCTACCTGAAGCCCCCCCACCCCAAAAAATGTAAGACAAACGATCATTCATGCATGTTCCTGTCACACAGGGAGTGATGGACACTGAAGTTGAGAAGCCTAGACTCTTAACAGTGATTAAAAACCCCAAAGTGAATCATTTCAGTGCAAAGTGGACTACAGTTTACATCTCAGCTAGAGTTCTTTACAGATATTTTAAACACATTTAATTCTGCACATCAGATTAGGTTGCCTGATACTTTGTGCTAACTAGCTATAGTTGGAATACGGGAGTTAGGATTCCTAGGGGTTTTCTTTTAATGAAAAACTAAAGTCTATTCATAGCCAGGTGGTGTTTGGGGGTCAGACTGTACAGAGCCCAACACAAGGGAGCCCTGGCTCTCAGCCACGGTTCCCAAGTGCTATAGCAGGAGACAAAGGTCATCATCTGATTCACATCCATAACTGATGGCTTCACCTGAACAGGAGTCACAAATGAGCTCTGATTTTAACCAGGCCAGTGCTTTACTTGCTGGACTACACTAGAGACAGATTGGCAGTGAATTTGGGAGCAAGCAGAACATTGATACTTACAATTTCCATAACCACAAAGAAAAAGCGTGCACTGAGAGCAAAATCCTGCAATTCCTAGACAAGACTCCACTCAGATGAGCACCAGCCTTATCAGAGGGAAAAAAATGTCAGATTAAAACCCAAGAACTGATCAGAGCCAAGAACATCATTCTGCCACAGTGGCTATAATAAGCTATGAAATACAGTACAAGGGAAAACAAAAAGTCACCTGAACAAATAACCCAGAGAGACTTCATAGTTATAATGATTCTACCACTTTTAAGAACTCAACATATTAAATATTTATTAAAAATAAACTGTTTCCAAATCACCTATTTACAGTACAAAGAACAGTACTTAAACCATGTGCAACAGAAAGAAAATGGACACTCATCTGAGAGGACAACACTCCAGGCATGATCTGAGTGACACAGATACAGGATCACCTCTTTAAAATACCATACAGTGAAACCCAGAAGGATGATATTGGCAACACTGGAAAATAAAGCACATATTGTCCAGATTCAGGTTATATAAGCTCGAGATAAACAACCAGGAGAGAAGGGGAGAAGGAGGAAACAAAGACAAAAGGAAGAGAGGTTATGGTGTTTGCATTTTGGAGATCGAGAAATGCAGACACACATCAAAAAATAGTCCTTGTTGGCAAAACAAGCCATTCTCATATTTCCTGCACATTTTGAAGTCACACTTTATCAAAAACTGGCAGTGGTTTCATCACTCATAGAAAACAAGAACCTTAATTCTCAGATTTTGTTTTCAAATACTGCCTGGTTTTATTTGGGCAAGATATGATATAATAGGAAGGTATGATGTCACTTCTTAAAAATACAACAGCTGCCAAGTTTTAAGGAAAAATGTGCTCTTCTCCCCCATGTAAGTTAAAAAGCAATGCTCATTTAGCAGTTACCTAAATTATAGCAGCATGAAATCTAATGGATCTGCAGCATCTGTGAAGCCACAAAAATCAAGAACTGGCACCTGATCACTGAACCATGGTTCCAAATATCTGGACACGTGATTTTGGCAAGAGGTCAGTGTGGAGTCAGAACATTAGTTAGGATAGCCCTTTCCTCTCCCCCTTCCCCTCCCTTCCCGAGCAGACTCTGGCAGTCTATCTGTAAACCACGTGGGACAGCTGGGACGATTTGTAGTTCAGCTGGTTGTTGGGCAGGAACCTGTGCAGGTCGCTCTTCCTGCAGCAGGGGTCGTAGTAGTAGGCGCTGAGGCAGGAGTCGCACGAGACCTTGGAGCAGAAGGTGCACGTGTTGGCCGCGCCCGAGCGGTTGCAGAAGCCGCAGCGCGAGGTGCCCGAGGGCTTGGGCTTGGAGCCGAACTGGGCAGCTCTGTCTTGACTCTGAGTCTGGGACGTGTACTGAGATTTCTCCCTCAGGGCCGAGGCTGGGGACAAGCCGTCGCTCGGGAGCGCTTTGATGGAGTAGGAGCTCTGCTTCACTGCCGGGTACTCCTGCCTCGAGCCGAACAGGCTGTCGCACTTCTGGCACACAGAAGCGCCACAGGGTATGCCACAGTTCTGGCACTTGGAGGAAGCTGTCTCTTTGGCTAGGTGGGTGCGTTTGTGGTAAACAGGGTTGGCGTCGCTTTTTAACAGCCAAACATCAGGCTTAATAGCGTCTTGTCTTTTAAAATTTAACACGCTTCTAGAATCGGGGTCAGTATATAAATCTAAGTCCTCTTGAGCAGAAAAATAGGAGCTGTAAGGGACATTTGTTCTTAGCATGCCATTGTGATGAGAAGAAGTTGGCAAGTATTCATCTGAACAGCCGTGAGGGGAGCTGGACATGGTCAGCAGGGAGGGCGAGGGCCGGATGATTTCATCTTTAATGTCATCTTCCGCATCGACCAGAATGGGCTCCTTCCTGAGGCTCAGCGAGCTCATCAGAGGCGGTTTCTTACTCTCCCAGTAGCTGTCATAGGCGTCCACGGACTTGGAAGGCTTGCTGACCTTAGGCTTGTAGTAGTCCTTGGAGGCGCGCTCGCTGGCGGATTTCTGGAGCACCATGCGCGCCATGGACGCGTTGAGGCTCTCCTTGCACTCCAGGCGCCGCCGCATGGCCTCCGAGCAGCCCCGCACGTCCTCGCTGCTGCTCTTGCGCTCCTGCACCACGTCCACCTCCGAATAGCCCTTGTCCTTCACCTGCAGGTGGATCTCCAGGAGCTGCTCACACTCCACTTTGGCCAGGAAGAGCTCAAATGAAATCATTTTCACCTGAATGGCGTCCACCTGCTCTTTGAGCTTGAACGTTGTTCCCAGCTCCTGGACGTAGCCCATGTAGTTCAGAATCTGCCTCACGTCATCTTCCGTTAGAGCAGACTTCACATAATAAACAAAGGGTCCAGTGTAGGTCTGAGGGGCCCGGGGGAACAAAGGAAAACTAGGTTACAAATTCAGTGGTGGACGAGATGTTCAGATAATTCAGTGACAGAGAGCATATAATTAAATGCAACAATAACGACTCTGAACGCACGCAACTGCCTTGGCAAGATGAGCTCCATTTCTGCATCCCTCCTGCTCAGCAGATGGAAATTCCACATGAGGGAAATTCAAAGTAGGAGAGTTTTCATTCAATTTAAAATCCTGATTAGCATAATGTCCTCCCTGGTGATTTAAATCACTCTGCTCTGCACTGACATTAACTATAATGCATACCAGACATACTTGAATATACAGAAAGTCTACCATGAAAAGCAAAAAGGCCGGGATTTGGGAACTATCCCACGCAGGGACAAGCTGGAGCTATCAGGAACTCAGAATTACTGCAGGAGTGCCAAAGTCCAATTCAGCTTTAAATATACTTGAGATGCACCCTTCTTTGTGTACTGTTACCATGCAGTTTCAAATGTTAGTTTTATTTAATTTAATATCAATTCAAAAACTTCCACTAAAAGAGCCCCAAAAGCAAAGACATGAGTTTCTGCAAGCTGAAATCCCCTCAGCATCTGGCACACCCAAGGGATGTGCTTAGCCCAGCCTGTTCTGAGTGCAGGCAGGAGCAGCCTGCCCACCACAGGCAAAAGATAAAACATAAAACTCGGCTGCAGAGAGCTCCCAATGGGACTGCAGCACCCAATAACAGCAGTGAGACCCCACTTTTCCCTCTGGGAACCTGCCTCGGGTAGATACATTTGAAAGCACCTTAAAATCAAAATATCAGGAACTGAGCACTGACAAGCAGATCAAAGATACTCTGAAAACAACTCCTTTGCAGAAGTTCCTTCACCCTTATCATACAACTTGTGGGAACCTCAGCAAAGCATCCACTTGAACACATGCCCTGGGTTTAATACTTGTGTCCAGTAACAGCTGTGGCAAGACAAATCAAACTCTGAGTCAGCTCAAATCCAGCTTGACCACTCACCATAGTGAGAGCCTCTCCAAGTAGAAATAAAACAGTGCAGCAGGGGAGGCTGAACAGCAACCTTAAATAAGCTCTTCTACTTTATACACACTCTAATTGCAGAAAGTGCTTGTACTTCTGCTCTGGGGATACTCTCATCAGCACAAACTTCACTTATTTTACACAGGAACTTTCCTATGGCTTCTGTTTACCTACTGCAATATATAAATAAATAAATAAACAAATAAATAAATATAATGCTATAAATGGAAAAAAGAGAAGCCTTTAAAGGAAACAAATGAAATGCGTTCACAGAAAGAGAAATAAACCACGTTCTTGTGATGGCTACATAAAAAAGTCTTACCTTTATATTCTTGAACTCCTTTTTCCAGGGGTACAGAAAGAGATTAATCCCAACTGTCTCAAGCATGTTGAATGCATTATGGAGACAATGTAAACTTGAGGATTTCACAGATCTCAGTGAGTTTTCAGCCATCTCGTAAAATTTGATCAGCCGGAATCGATAAAAGGGATCAATTTTGGGAAGGCAAAGTAAGGCTGCTGCTGCCACTCGCAAGTACTCATCATTGATAGGACGCTGCTTGCTGTCAGAGGCATTCAGCTTGCATTCGTGGAACTGTACATACTTCCTAAATAAATCGTCTTTATATTTTGTATCCATTGAAATCAGATTTTCCCTCTGCTGGGGGCAGCTACCTCCTCTCGTTCATGGCTGTTTGGCAGCGGGTTGGGTATCTGGCGTTAGGGATCTTCAGCAATGGCAACTGGCCTGGAATAAAAACTGAAAACAAGCACAAGTCATGGCAGGTGCACACACCCTGACATCCCCTGCCCCTCTGTACCATGGCCACAGAGCTGCAGCTCCCTCACAGCCTCTGCAGGACTCTCAAAAGGCACAGGAGCCACACAAATGCCGCTGTCCTGCTTTCCAACGCCATTCCCCACCCATTTTCCAGGTCCCTGCCCATTTTGTGAAAGCATCTGCTTTTCCCCCTCGCCTCTAGTGGCACAGGACTGTCCCTAGGCTGAGCAGGTTTACTGACTCTGCCTTTTGATTTCTAACATTTTCACTGACATTTCTCCTGCTGCTACCCCAGTGCAGCCAGGGCAGCTCTGCAGCCACTCCAGAGGAGCCACAGCCCCAATTCCAGCTGAAAGCTGGCAGCTGCAAACACCACTGGGATCTTTTCAGCAAGAGAGCAACACCTGCCACCTTCAGCTGCATTGTGGGAACTGAGTGAAACCATTCCTGTGCTCCTGTCAGGTGTGCTCCTGTCTGCAGGGATAGCTGGTTTTGTGGATATACTGATCTGCACTTCCAGAGCGCTGAGCTGAAACAGCTGGCGACAAAGGAATCTCCCAAATGCTGCTTTACCAGAACCAGGGTAATTCACAGGCCAACAGGCTCCACCTGCAATGCCTCAGGAACCTGTGATCACAAAGCAGACCACAGGCTTTGTTTACTACATGAAAAGACAAACCAGCTCTTGGCCTGAGGGGGAGGAGCTGGGAGAATTCAGTGCACTGTTTCAGATGTAGTCAGTCTCAAACAGCATTTCAGAAAAGACTCTTCAGCCAGTATTAACTGCAGCTGCTAGAACGCCAATCAACACTCATGTTAAATAACTTCCCAACCGAAGGGAAGGAGCCAAAACACAAAATACCAACCACCAAGAGGCCAGGGAAACAAACAAACAACAAAACCAACAGCCTGGCAGTTAGCATTCCTTGATGAAAGGCTGTGCTCAGTGCCAGCCCCGTGTGGGGAAAGTTAAGCAGCAGTTCTGCTTCTCCTGCAAGGCACACGCGCTCCTGTCAAGAGACAGGCTGTGAATCACAGGAAATGTGGAGTGCTAAATTAACATCTGAGCATAAGGGCCAGGAGCAGCCCCTTCCCTCCCCACGTTCCAACGCAAGTTGTGCAGGATGAAGTCTGTGGACAAAGACAGCAGAGCCTGTTCCTTGGCAAGAAGAGCTGCACACGAGAGCTGCCGAGAGAGATCTTCGTCTGGCACGTCAGCACAACACCCCCAGGGCCCGGAGCGATCCTGTGCTGGCAGGGAGCTGCCCTCAGCACCACAGCCCTGCCACCCCCTGCCAGCAGCCACCAAACAGAGCTCCTGGCCACGCGTGAGGCACGGCAGGGTCAGCGAGCCCCGGGGGACGGGAGAGCCTTCATCGAGCTCCCAGAGCCCTGCCAGCCCTGCCTGTGCCCCTGCCTGCCACCCGAGCCAGGGCCACCAGGGCACGGCACACCGTGCCAGAGCACAGCCTGGCAGCCCTGCCGCACACCGAGCCGGGCAGCACGGCCTCCCCGCGCCGCAGCCCACCCAGCAGCAACATCCATGGTTACAGCTCCGGAGAGCTCACGATGCGAGCACGCACGGATAAATATAGGTTTCAGCAGCTCCCCGACTGGCAGAACGCACAGAGGAACGAGGCTGCTTTGCCGCAAGGTGCTCACGCCAAAGGCCAGCGTTTCCCGGAGCTGTGACAACAGAAACTCCTGACCGAAGCGCAGTGCCGGCTGTGCAGACAAGAGAACGCTTCTAACCGTGACCGTGTCCAGGGCCAAACCTCACCGAGGGACCCGACCGCTCTGGCCGCGGGCTGTACAAACCCCGGGCAGCACAGGGACCAACAGGGCAAACCCGCCCCGCTCCCGCCGGGCCCCCTCCTCCCGGGGCCGCGCCCGGCCCAACCGCTCCGGGACACGGCGGCTGCGAGCGGCGCGGGAGCGGCAGCCCCGGAACCCTGCCCGCCTGGCGCTCCGTGCCCGGGGCCGCTCCGTGCCCGGGACACTTGTTGCAGAGCCAGGGCGAAGAGCCCCGGGCACCGCCTGGGCCTCCGCGGCAGCACCCGCCCCGGGAGCTCCTGCCGCCCCCGGCCGCCCCCGCTGTGCCGCGCCGCCCGCCACCCACCCGCCGCGGCCAAGCCCCCGCTCCGCGGCCAAGCCCCCGCTCCGCGGCCTGTCCCGTCCCTCACCGCTCCGCGCCGCCGCCGGGAGCCGCCGCCGCTCCACCGGAAGTGCCCGGGCTGCTACCCCGCGTCCCGACAGAGCCGCGCAGGCCCGGCCGGTGCCGCGGACGGAGCGCGCCCGCCCTCACGGCTCGGGCAGGGCCGCGGCGGCGGCAGCGGCGGCCCGGAAGTGAACGGCGGGGCGGGAGCACTTCCGCCGCGTGATGTCATCGGGGCGGGGCGCGAGGGGCGGGGCGGTTCCCCGGGGCCGCGCTCCGAGGAGAGCCGGGAGAGAAGCGGCCGTGGAACGGCTGCGGGGCTGTGACACCACCGCCGTTAGGGCACCGCCGTGCCCGGAGCGGTGCGGGCACCGCGCGGGGCCCTGCCTGCCGGCAGCGGCCCGGGGATAGCGGCCCCGCCCACAGCCCTGCCGCGCCCACAACGCTCGGTCACGCCCCCAGAGCGGGGCGCGGGGCGGGGCCGGCGGGCCGCGCGTGCGCAGGGCCGCCCCCTGGCGGCGCGGCGGAAGATGGCGGCGGGCGGGCCCTCGCGGGCCCCGGAGCGGCGGCCGGACCCGCTGTCCCGCCTCACCTGCCCCGTGTGCCTCGAGGTGTTCGACTGCCCGGTGCGCGTCCCCTGCGGACACGTGTGAGCGCCCGTCGCCGGGCCGGGGGCGGGCCGGGGCGGGGGCCGCGGGGCCTCGGGAGGAGCGGCGGCTCGGGCCCCGCCGGGGTTGAGGGCAGGGGCTCCGCACGCTGCTCCGCGCCCCGGCAGCGGGGCTGGGCCCGGCACGGCACGGCAGGGTACGGCAGGCTGGAGCGGCCTTAGAGCGAGAAAACGAAAGCAAAGCGGGGAAAGGACGCCGGTGTTCTTCCACTTTCGCTTCCCGTTTCCCCTGAGGAATGCGGGCATGGAGTGGCTGGACTAGGGGCAGCGGCCTCGCACCGTCAGAGGGCAGGCTGAGCTTGGCTGTTGGGATCGAGGGTGGGCAGGCCCTGCCCAGAGTGGCGCTGCGTGGGCTTTGAGGGCCCTTGCAGCCCAAACTATTCCATGATTCTGTCCAGAAGCCGAGGGCACGGAGCCCTGTCCAACAGCAAACAGCCTGCGATCTTTCATGCCCCGGTGCCAGCAGCTCCTTCTCCCTTTCTTTATATCAGAGTCTCAAGGCTCTGTTACTCCTTTGGGCAGAGGCTGTGCAAGGGCAGAGGGCACTGGGGGTGCCCAGAGGGCTGTCTCACCACCTGCTCCTTTTCTCTCTCACAGCTTCTGCACGCCGTGCCTGCAGGAGTGCCTGAAGCCCAAGAAGCCAGTGTGTGGGGTGTGCCGCAGCACCCTGTCCCCCGGGAGCAGGGCTCTGGACTTGGAAAAGCAAATTGAAACCACAGAAACCACTTGCAACGGCTGCAATAAAAAAGTATGAAAGGGTTTGGAAATTCAGTACATGAGATGTGTCTACATAGGGGAAAATAAACTGCTTCCTCCTCAGCTTTCTGCACAATCAGGTCAAAGTGTTTGTTCTGATATGTGCTGAAGGTGTTTGATACAGGCAGCACCCAGATGTTGACATTCTTTCCACAGTTTTTTGTCATTACCTCTTCAGGAGATGAATTTCCAATGAAAGATTCTGATTTTAAAGTTGCAGTGGGACGTTGCTGCTGTAGCAGGGGTGTATGGTAACATCCCACTGACAGCAGAGTTACAGCTTAGCTGCCCTGTCATCTCAAAGGTTTTCTGCTTGGCCAGCTGCACTATTTGGAGTTCCTGCTTTAGCCCTTCTGCTGAAAGCTGCTGGGGGTTCCATGTTAGCTGCTGTTGTTTAAGGTGTGTCAGAGGTTTGGGCTCACCTGCTGTGCTGTTGTTGCCTGCACAGATGTTCCTGTCCAAGATGCGCAGCCACGCAGCCTCCTGCTCCAAGTACCAGAACTACATCATGGAAGGTGTCAAAGCTGTCACCAAGGAGCCCCTCCACAGCACCAGGTACCACCTCTGCTCTGAGATCCTGGCCTTCTCTGCACAAGAAAGAATTTTGAAGTAAAAGCAGAATTTACCGCTTTGCTCTGTTTGGGTGCTAGTTTTTATGTAGTTAAAAACTGAGCCTTGATCCTGCAGCTGGCTGTGCCCAGGTAAACTCTGCTGCTTCTCCTTAGACATCTCTAAGATCAGGGCATTCTAGATGCAGCTGGTTTTTAAAATACCTTTAAAATACCTTTTAAAATACCTCCTGATTGTACTCACCCACAAAGGAGGGAAGTGGGAGTTGGTGGCAGTGCGTTCTTGTGGGTGGTGCCGTGACAGAAAGGTGATAAATGACACTCAGAACATTTGCAGAAAAACTGTAATTCAGTCTAAATACTGAGTTCCCTGAAATACTGTTAGGAGTTTACAAACTGATTGTTAAAATTAGCTTGCCTTAACTGGATATGTAAATGATTGCCTTGAATGATCTGTATTTGTAAATGACCTTTCTCCCCACAGGAGCTTCCCCAATCGCTTCACCTTCCCGTGCCCGTACTGCAGCGAGAAGAACTTTGATCAAGAAGGGCTGGTTGAGCACTGCAAAGCTTTGCACAGCATGGATGCAAAACAAGTGGTAATAAAAAGTCTTGGTGCAAGAATTGCAGTGAAGTCTGCTCTTAAAGCCCTTTGAAACAATGAGTTAGGTGTAATTTCTGCTGTTTGGTCGGTGTGGCTGTGCTGGTCATGCCTCTAAGCCTGGTGTGGTTCTGCTGTCACCTTTCTGTGGCTCTCTGGCCTCCCCACCCACTGCAGCTGGGCCACATCCTCTTTTCATCCTTGAAAAATGGCACCCATTCAAAGTTAATTAGGCACAGCAAAGCAATAAAATATAATTTAAAAAAAAGTCAGACATTTAATTTTCTCCTTGTTTTTCCCCTTGTTTTCAGCATGAAAATACTATAAACTGTTGGGGGAAATGCTTGCAAAAAATAGTGTATCATTCTTGTAACTTATCAGTGTCACTTCCTGTTATGTAAGAGGAATTACAAAATATGGAACTGAATTGGAAACTTTCATTTTTCTGGGAAGTTTTTTGGAAGTCCAGATTGTTCAGGAAGATAAAGTTCCTTTTTTCTCTTGGAGAGAAGTGAACTTTGCAGAGAAGACTGAGGAAACTTTCCTGCCACTGTGAAATAAGGCTGAAATCTCCTAAAGCAAGAGGCTTTAATGAGTTCTGATTTTCAGAACGTGGGAGAAGAGTAGGCCATTCCATTTTAGCGATCTAAGACATAAAATTATTCAGGGTTATCTGAGGCTTTTGCATTCAATGTTCCAGCAAGTTATTGGCCATCCCTTTGCATACAGAACAGTGACAGCACAAACCCTCAGCTCCATTTCCCAGGCTGTCCCTGCCCTTCTGCTGTCAGCATTAAAGCACTGAAGCATTGGCCCTAACTGTTTTTTTTTTCCTTGAAGGTGTGCCCAATTTGTGCCTCAATGCCATGGGGGGACCCCAACTACAGGAGTGCAAACTTCATGGAGCACCTGCAGAGACGCCATCGCTTTTCCTACGACACCTTTGTGGTAGGTGTTGGCTCACCCTGGAGCTCCTGGGGCTGCTGGGGCTCCTTGGGCTCTGCTCTGCAGTCCCAGTCTGTCCTGCCTGCCCAGCTGAGGCTCCTGGGGCTCCCTGGCCCTGCTGTACAACCCCAGCCTGTCCTGGCTGCCCAGGGAGCTGCAGCTCTGCAGTGCCAGGGCACTGGGCAGCGTGGCTGCTGCAGTGGGAGTGTTTCTTTGCTCTGTTGCAGGATTATGATGCTGATGAGGACGACATGATGGCGCAGGTTTTGATGCGCTCTCTGCGGGATAAGTGATCCAGCCAGAGGATTTACTGCAAACCCAAGCTTCCACGAGGGGGAAATGCCCAGCACCCTTGCACTTCTCCCTGCACATCCCAAGATTAACTCAGGCATCCAGAAGTACAGAAAACTCAATCCTATCTCAGTTTTAATTCCTGGTTTGATATTTCTGTGCCATTCAGTCTTTTGCTATCATGGTCTCTGACATTCAGCCCTGCCAGCTCCACTTTTCTACTCACTTCGTTTCAGTGTAGATCAACACGTGAGAACCAAGGCTTTTTCCTTTACCTATGCCTATAGGTTTCTTTGGAGGTTGTGTTTATTTGACTCTCTAAAATCAAAAACATTCCAAATGGAATGGCCTGAACTAGTTAATGAATATATTCCTTATCTCATTTACATATCTCCAGTGATTGTATGTGAGGTGTACTGGTAGCTCTGTTCCCTTTAGTGAGACTTCAGGTGCTAACTGTAACCGTCAGACCAGCTCTCATTTAAGTGACCTCTGATGCCTGTGATTCCATAATATATCCCAGTGTTTCAATCCTTTCAGGCAGCCTCCCAACTGTATGGAAAAACATATCCTCAGTATGAGTGTTCAAACTGCAAACTTTCCTAGGAAATCTTTGCACTGTGTAAAAACTAGTTCAAAATACTTCAGTTCTATGCATGATGATTACTTTCCTCCATACTCTTACTATAATTTCTAGCCTGGAAAATGATCTTTAGTGTTGGTCTTAGTTAAAATGCATAATTTTTTAACTATCTTAGCAAATATTAATCAAAATTGCTGGCTTTATGATTAAATTGGTGGGTTTGAAACTGGTTTCCTAGTAATTTTAAGCCTTACGCTGATAGGGGAATTCAGAAGGTTTTTTTCAATACCTCGGCTTTCTATTGAAACTAAAATTTTCATATATGTTCTTGGGTTTTCCATCTCTCAAGGCAAGCTGGTGGGAAAATTACAAGTAATTCATAGCGTTGGCATAGCACTTCCTTTCTACATCACAGATTTTATCAGGTATTTTGAATTCCTGTTCTTCATTGAAATGTTCTGAAGTGGCTGAAGCTGTGCTTGGATTGTTTGCCATCGAGCAGTGTGCGTGTAGAGCCAGGTGTAGCTTCCAAGGAAAAGTGAAATACAGAAAGCAGGACAGTTCCAGCCCCTAGTCAGTGGATACTCTGTGTTCAAGCCTACACTTTTACCATGGAGATTCCTTAATTTTGGTGTGATGCTTTCAAGAAGTTCACAGTGGAGCTGCTGAGATCTGAGGCACCTGACCAGAACCTGTAAATCAGAGTGTTGTAATTGGAGCAGTGGGCCTGCACCACCCCAGAACCGAGTACTAATTAATTGTTTGAGCAGTAAGCTCCTCCCTTCGTGCTCTGCAGACGGCAGCACAGCCTTACCCTGAAAATAATGAAACACACTGCAGCTAAAGCCTGGTGGTGCTGCCTTGTGTGCAGCCACCTCTGCTGCTCCTGGGGTTTGTGTTCCTGTCCCCTGGCAGGAGCTGTTCCAGTCCCACCCTGAGCAGCGGGGTGGGAGCCCAGTGCTGGGGGCTGGGAGGTGTGGAACCCCCTGGCCGTGGGGAACGGGCTGTGCTTGGGGTGGTTATGGTGTGCTTGTCCTGCAGAGAGGCGAAGGGCTCTCGGGGGATGGATAGGGATCTCTGGGCTCTGGTCACAGTGCAGTTTGGTGATGCCCGTTGCCAGGAATCCAGATTCCTGCTGCTGTTCTAAGTGCACTTCCATGCAACTCTGATAAAATGTTTAAGGAGCAATTAGAAGCTTCCAAGCAATTACTTTGTCATGTTTTTGACTTTTGAAGACAAGTTACAAATAAAGGTCATTTAATTTATAAAATCCTACCTTTGTGTCAGCCCTTGTCATTTCTCCCTCGTGTTTCCTTTGAGCACTCACTGGGGTGTGCCCGACTGAGGCTCCTGATGGATTTAAAGGCACGGGTGGGAGGCACCTGTGAGCTGTGTGTGCACAGCCTGGGCTCGTCTCCTTTGGGTGCTGGGAAAGCCTC
The DNA here is from genome assembly GCF_028769735.1 of Zonotrichia leucophrys gambelii. Lineage (NCBI taxonomy): Eukaryota > Metazoa > Chordata > Aves > Passeriformes > Passerellidae > Zonotrichia > Zonotrichia leucophrys. Next base: position 650,979 of record NC_088189.1, read on the forward strand.
GGTGTAGCACAAACCAGCTGGGCTCCCAAAGGCGCTGCTTGGCCCCAGCTGGGACTCCCAGGGGCGCTGGGTGTCCCCAGCTGGACTCCCAAAGGTGGTGGGTGACCCCAGCTGGGGCTCCCAGAGGTGCTAGGTGTCCCCAGTTGGGGCTCCTAAAGGCGGTGGGTGTCCCCAGTTGGGGTCCCCAAAGGCAGTGGGTGTCCCCAGTTGGGGCTCCCAGAGGCGCTGGGTGTCCCCAGCTGGGGCTCCCAAAGGCGGTGGGTGTCCCCAATTGGGGCTCCCAAAGGCGCTGGGTGTCCCCAGTTGGGGTCCCCAAAGGCCGTGGGTGTCCCCAGCTGAGCTCCCAAAGGCGCTGGGTGTCCCCGGGAAGGGCGCAGTGCTGCTCGCACCTCGTCAGCAGCTGATCCTGCAGCTGCATTGTGGCGATAATGCAATCGGGCCAGCCCAGGGCTGTGAAATTCCCCGTGTCTGGCACAAGGAGTCAGCCCGAGGAGCGCAATTAGCACAGAGACACAATGGGAGGAGCCGGGCTTGCAGCTGAGCTGTTCTATCAAATCCGTCTCCAGACAACGAGTGGTCTTAATAGTTGTGATAAATTGTTGTCAGCATTAATTTCCTAATGCACGGGCATTGCTCCGTGTGGAATTGCAGCGGCAAATCCCCATGGTCTCCTTAGGCTGGGGGATGAGATCTTGCCAAAGCTTAAGTGCTGTATTCCAGGTCCTCATGTCACCTGACTGAAAAGAGAACAGCAAATTTTCTTCAAGGCCTTTGCCCAGCTGTAATGGACTCTCACTGGTGAGCCCATCTCACTGAGGATTAACCAACCAAGGCTGTGTTAAGTCATGGAAAAGAAAATGAGGGATGTGTTTGCAGTCCTAAAGCTTTTCTTTGGTTTAGATATACTAAAAATTACATTGGGGCATTTGCCTGTTTTGGGAGTGGGTTTTTGTTTGTTTTTCTGACATACAGCCTTGTGTTACAATTGCACTGGTCTGCGCTTCATTCAATTTCATGGGCAAATTACATTATATCTCTGGGTGGTACAAATAAGGACTGTTGAAACTACTATGAAACCGGCTTTTCCTTCCTTACTCCTTCCCCAAAGCTCCAGAAAATACTCAGCACTTAGTGAAAAATTGGTGTCATTGCTACTGGCTTAGATCTCTCTTCTAGTTCTTCTCACGTTTATTCTGTCTTTACAGATGCTGGGGTTTAAGACAATGGTTCCGTGGAGGCGCAGGGAGCTGCCCGAGCGCCCCGAGTGAGGATCCCCGGCCCGGGGCTGGGCCCGGAGCGGCTGCTCGGGGCTGCAGACGGCAGAGGGAGGCCTTGCATCTCGGAGCGAGCGGGCTCGCTGCTCCCGGCGCAGGGCCCAGCCCCAGCCGTGGGCTCCAGGGAGCTGCTCCAGCCCTGCCGAGAGGGTTCACAGCCCGTCCCACGGCCGGAGCTGCTCTTCTTCCCACCGCGGCCTCCCTTGGCCGGAGGAGCTCTGCTCTGCAGCCAGACATTCATGGAGACCTGGGGCCAGGGAACGGAAAAGGAGAATTTTCAGCAGACTTGTTGCCCTGGAGGTGGTTGAAGTGTATTTGTGAGCTCCTTGGGCCAGTCCTTGTGTGTCCGGGCCCGGAGCTGTGCCGCGGGCTGGTGGCAGGTCTGCCCTGAGCACGCTGGGGCTCAGCTGATGGTCAGGGTGGGACGGTGGAGACCCTCCCTGCCCCTTCCAGCCCGTGAGGCACGGCCGGGCTTCCCCTGCCCTGCGTCCTGCTCTGTCCCCTGTCGTGCTGGCTCACAGGCACAGGTAGGTCAGGTCGCTCTCTCCCTTGATCTCGTTTTTTCCCCTAGCACAGGCAAGTTTCCACACGCAGCGGTTGGAACAGATCTGATTGTTGCCATTTCAGAAAGAGCAGCAAACCACTCTCTGTGCTCCTGGTGCGAGTGTCCCCGCCGTAACCACATCCGCGGCAGGTGGAGCGGCCGGGCCGGGGGAGGCACCTGCGCAGCCCCGGGGCCGCCCCAGCCCCAGGAGCGGCGCCTCGGCACCCCGAGAACGGAGCACCCGAACTTTGTGAGCTGTGTCCCCCGAGGCCTTCGGGGGCGCTTTTCCCCTGAGCTTCAGGCTGACCCGCGGATGAGTTTTGCAGATAAACACCTGCGGGAAGCCGCGGGCGGCTCGGCAGCAAAAGAGGGACGATGCAGCAGCAGAGCACATGGCTGCAGGGGAGGGCTTTGCAAATGCGTCTGGTCCGGGCAGGACGCGCGTGGCTGGCAGGACAGGCTCGCCGAGCCGCTCCTGCCCCGAGGACAGGCTGACGGCGAGCTCAGCCCCCGCCTGCAGCCGTGCCAGCGGAAAGCTTTGCTCCCACTTCTGCATTTCGTTGCGGCTAAACAGCAAGATGCGGTCAGCAGGGGCTGGCGCGGCGGTGTGTGATGTGTGACGGCCGAGTCACGAGTGGCCCGGCACACGGCCCCGTTCCGAGCGGCGGGGCCGGAGGAGCGTTCCCAGCAGGAGCCGTTCCTCCCGCGGCAGCCGCCAGCAGCTGCCCGGGCCCGGCGCGGAGCGCGGCGCTGCAGCAGGTGCCTGGAGCCGTGCCCTGAGCCCTTCCAGCGGGGAAACCGCCGTGAGCCCGGGGCGAGGCAGGAGCTGGGAGCGCAGGCTGCGCCTCTGACTGCTGCATCTCTGCCCCAGCGCCCGCTGGCCGTGCCTGGGCTCCTTCCCACGGGCACACGGCCCTGGGAGCGGGGAGCCACGGGGAGCGAGTGCCTCAGGGGCTGTGTGACCCGCCCTGCCCGCGGAAAAGAGTCAGGGAAGGCAGCAGGGAGGAGAACAGAGAGCTTGCTGGGGGGACAGCTGCGCTGCCCAAAACCTTCCCAGCAGAAACCAAAATGTGTCTGGGCAGGTGCTCCTGACCCTAGCAGAGGGAGGGAGTCACCGAGGGCTGTGCCGGATCCATCCCGCTGCTCCAAAAGTCACTGCCTCTTCCCAGAGGACTGTTAACCTGTGAAGGGGGCTTCGCCGCAGGGGCACGGCAGAGGCTTGTCCCACCCTGCACCGCATCCCACAGCCGTGGGGAAGGGGAAGGACAGGCAGCAGGGATGCGGGATCCCCGCCGGGCACAGCGCTGGGCACGGGCCGTGGGTCGGCCCAGGCTCCCGGAGCCGCGGGAGCACCGGCCGGACCCGGAGCACCGGGAGCACGGTCCGGGGAAACGCCCGGAGAGAGGCCGGGAGGGCCGGGGCAGCAGCGGCGGCATCAGCGGCTGTTCGTGCTCCGGCAGCGTGGGAGCGGCCCCCAGGCCCCGTCCCCCGGCGGGGCCGACACCTGCCCGAGCCCGCCCCGTCCCTCCCGGCCATTGGCTGCGGCCCCGCGCCCGCCCCGCGCCGCGCCCCCGGCCCCGCGCCCATATCAGCGGGAGCGGCGGCTCCGCGCGGCACCGGGGCTGCAAGATGCCGCGCTCGTTCCTGGTGAAGAAGCACTTCTCGGCCAGCAAGAAGCCCAACTACAGCGAGCTGGAGAGCCAGGCCGGTACGGGACGCGCACGTGGGGCGCTCAGCGGGCGGGGCGGCGGCTCCGGTGCGGGATCTCCCCAAGGCTCCGCACAGGAGCGGGCAGGGACTGACCGGCTGTTCCAGGGTGGCGGATTTGTTTGTTCGTTTCTGTTTTGTGCGTCTCGTGGGGCGCGATCCCGTGTCCCGGGATGCTGAGCCGCTCCCTGGTGCCCCGGGATGTCGGTGGCTCCCTCATGGGGCGCACATGGGTGGGCGGGAGCCCGGGGGTCTCTTCACTCCATCCCTCGCGGCAAGGCGGGCAGGGGCGCGGGTCCGTGTGGTGTGAGGCCGGTCACCTCTGCGCCGGGGCGGGCTGGGCTCTGGGCTCCCGTGCGGGGTTGGAGTCCCTTTGCTCCTCAGACTCGGGGTGCGGCGCGGGGCTCCCGAGGGCTGGCCTGGGATGGGGTCCCACCGAGCCCGCGGGGTGGGCCTCGCTGACCGCCGCTGTCTCCCGCAGTTCTGGCCGCCCCGCTGCTGTACGAGACGTGCCCGCTGCCCGTCATCCCCCCGCCCGAGGTGCTCGGCCCCGGAGCCTACTACCCTCCGCTGGTGTGGGACGCGGGGCTGCTGTCCAGCCTGTTCCCGGGCGGCCCGGGCAGCGAGGCTGCGGGCGGCGCCGCGCCCGCCCTGGACCTGACGGCGCTCTCCAGCGAGGAGGATGAAGGCAAGAGCTCGGGGCCGCCCAGCCCGGCCTCGGCCCCCGCCGCCGCCGAGCGCTTCCGCTGTGCCCAGTGCGCCAAGGCGTACTCCACCTTCGCCGGGCTCTCCAAGCACAAGCAATTGCACTGCGACGCCCAGGCCAGGAAATCCTTCAGCTGCAAGTACTGTGAGAAGGAGTACGTGAGCCTGGGGGCTCTCAAGATGCACATCCGGAGCCACACGCTGCCCTGCGTCTGCAAGATGTGCGGGAAGGCGTTCTCCCGGCCCTGGCTGCTGCAGGGCCACATCCGGACGCACACTGGTAACGTCCCCTCCTGTCCCTCTCCCTCCCTCCCTTATCGCCTCCCGCTTCCCTGCTCCGCTGCCCCGGCGAATCGGCGGGCCGCGTGTTATCTGGGAAGATAAGGGCTTCCCAGACCCCCTTGGCACATCTCTCTGAAATGTCCTTTAAATATCCTCCTGGCTGAAACGGAGCACAGGGTCAAGGCCCAGCCCGTAAATCTGCGCTGCTGCTGGGAGTGCAGGGCCTGCCCGCCAGCCACGGCACACGCTTCACCAAAATACAGCCATAAAGGGGGCTGTGAGACTGCCGGAGCCCCCCCCGTGCCCGCAGCGAGGGCTCACCGCCGGGGCAGAGCTGCCCCCCAGCGCTGGGTGCTGAGCCCCGCTCCGGGCGCGGCCGGGATGTGCCCGGCTCGGCTCGGTCCCTGCCGGGATGCGCCCGGCCCGGCTCGGCTCGGCCCGGGCAGGTGCTGCAGGAGGCACCTGTTGGCGCGGGGCCGGGCGCGCAGCTGCAGCCCACCCCGCGGCCGCCCCGACAAAGCATCTCGCGAGCATCCTTTGTGGGGCCGTGGGACGGTGTAATTGTGACTTGGCACTGATTTCACACCCTCTTAACGTACTAAAGATGATGGCTGAAGGAAGCCGGGTAGACTTAATTGTGCTTTCCAAATTGAGCATACACATTTGTTTCCTCCAAAAGAGTCTTTCTGGGAGGAATTCGCCCTGGCCAGGCTTTTCAATGCTGGCCGGGCGGGAGAAGGGGGAGCAGGGCTCGGCAGAGGAAATAGCTGCACTCACCCTGGGCTGGCGCCTCGCAGCCGCTGCCTGCTATGATATAATTAACACACAGCGCTCGGCTTTCCTGCCGGGCCGCAGCTCCTCCCTGGCTCCGCAGCAGACGCGGATCGTGTCTTCGTTTGTCTGCGCGGCTGCCGTGCTACTTGCAGATGTTTCCAGCATTCATTTTCCGTGGTTCACAGGAAAGGTTTTTCAGGAGCATACAGTTCCCAGGCTGGCAGTTCTCCCCCAAGCAATGCTGTACATACCCGGCTCTCCCCGAACAATGACAGCCAGCACTTCTTTTCACTGTGCTCTGCACAAACTTTGGCTAATGAATGGCTCCTTCTTTGATATTCCCCATGTGTTGATGCACTGGTTAATTGGGAGCGTTTCTCTTTGTCCCATAGGTGAAAAGCCCTTTTCCTGTACACACTGCAACCGGGCCTTTGCTGACCGCTCTAATCTCCGCGCCCACCTGCAGACCCATTCAGATGTAAAGAAGTACCAGTGCAAAACCTGCTCCCGGACTTTCTCCCGCATGTCGCTGCTCCACAAGCACGAGGAGACGGGCTGCTCCGGCTCTCGCTGAGGACTCCGCTCCCCAGGCCTCTCTCATCACCAATTCCCATGTTATCACTAGTTTCTGTAGGAGTTAGTTTCCTCCGTGGCCATTGCAGTGCGCCCCGGGCTGGACGCTGCTCCTCTGGCCCCTCACCCTCCTCACTTGGTGCCTCCATCCAGTGCAATGCAAGAGCCCGACCCTGAAGGACGCTGGGTTGGAAGGGACCCGTCAGGATCATCGAGTGTGGTTCCTGGCCCTGTGCAGGACCCCCCAGAACCCCGCCGTGTGCCTGGGAGCTTGCTGAGCCCCGGCTTGGTGCTGTGACCCAGCCTGGCACCGGGGGTGCAGCCTGCACGCCGTGCCCGCTGTGTGAGCCTCGGGGGTCACGGCGCTGCCCTTGGCACCTTGCAGGGCTGGACCTGCACCCTCCAACACTGCGACCATGTAGCCTGGGGGGCTGGGGGTTTTGGGTTGCATTTGTTGGGTTTTGTTGTTTTGTTTTGGGTTTTTTTTTTTCTTTTTTGTAACACCATAACCACTTGGTAACTTTTAAGAACCAGTATTTTTTTAATGAAGGACAAGACACTCCCCCCGTACCCCGAGTGTATATAACCCGCCTGTAGAAGGTGTAACTATGCAATAATACAGTATCCCAGTAGTTGTGAAGCAGCTGCTTCTCCCCAGCACAATGACAATTTGCAATGCCTGCGAGATTAACAGTGTCCATGAAAGGCAGGGGTAGCCATTTCAAACCCCAGCCCTGTTTACAGAGCAGCTATGCACTCAAGCACCTGTTAATATGACTCTTAACAACTGCTTTTCAAGAGAACTGTGACTAATAGCAGGCACTTGTCAGCTGATACAATGGTGGCCTGTCCCAAGGCCGTCCATCGACAGGTGTGTGCCAAAAGCCCTATTTATGGGTATTGACAGGTGCCTCCTGAATGCATCTTTCTTTGGACATTGTTTTCATGGAATCATTACAAAGAGGATGTTTACATTTCAAAGGTACACTGGTATTTATATTTTTGTGCCACAATTTTGTACTGATGAAACTTTTTATATAATGATATACAATTTATTGATATTCAATAAAATCGTTAATTTATAATGGGGTGTTGTGGGTGCTTGGGGCGAACGTGCAGCTGCGAGGGGGGAGCGCTGTGCGGCCGCGGCTGCTGGGCTCGGCTCTCCTCCCACCCTTGGCCTCTGGCTGCAGGTGCCTCGAAAGGGGCGTTTGCCGGAGGGGATGTGAGGAGAGGAAAAGGCAGTTCCTGCCGGGCAGCTGTGCCCTGGGGGGCTGGGGGTGCGGAGATCTCCGGGTTCGTGTGGAAAGCAGAGCTTGCCGTGTCCCTCCCAGCCCGCTCGGGTGGGCGCTGCTGGAGCCCCTGAGCACGGCTGGGGAGCAGGTCCTGCCGCAGCTCAGGGCTCTGTCCCTCGGGGGTGACAGCTCCTCTGGCTCTGGCAGGAGCAGCACAGGGCTCTGTGCATCCCTCGGGGGTGCAGAGCTCTCGGCCGGAGCCAGGGCCGCCCCCAGCCCCAGGGCTGACCCGGTGCGGGTGGTGCGGCAGCAGGGCTGGCACATCCCGTGGTCACAGCAGAGCCCCATCACAGGGGGCTGTCCCTGCCTGGGGGGCACCAAGGGCCAGTGCTGAGGGGTGCTGCAGTGTCTGTCTGCTCCAGGATTGCCAGGGTGAAACTCCCAGGGCCCCACACCACCCGCCCTGCACCTTCCCAGTGCCCTGCTCCTTCCCAGCCTCCCCCAAACCTGGGGCGCTTCAGAGAGCGCAGCCCGGCTCCCTGCCTGCCTCCCCAGGGCCCGGGGGTTTGTCCTGCCCGCATTTCCTCGGTGCCATCTCCCGGACCTTGCTTCCAGCCGTGAATGAAGGGACAGCGTCCCCCGGCTCCCATCCCCGCAGCCCGCGGGCTCCGGCTCCCCCAGGGCTGCTCCGAGCGGGAGGATGTGTGTGGCTGTAAAAGCCAGCAGAGCTGCTGCTCGGCCCTTCTTTAATTAAGAGCTCAGCCGGCATAAAGTGACTTTCCCAGCCGAGTTGGACTCATTACTCGATTATTAAGCAGGGCAGGAAGTTTTGGGTTTGCTCTTGTGTGTGCTTTTCTTCCTTTTCCCAACAGGAAGCGGGGGAGGGGCACTAATTACTTTCAGCTTTCCATCCATAAAATCCTGGAGCCGCAAAAGCAGCTAAACAGTTAAAAAAAAAAAGGGGGGGGGGAAAGCGAGCAGTTTTGGGAAGGGACCACCTGCAGGAGTGGGAAGGAGAGTCAGGAGTGGGTGCCCTGGAGCGGCAGCCCCGGCTGTGCAGCTCTGGCAGCCGCAGCAGGGCCCGCACGGCGCTGTCCTGCCCCGTGTGCCAGGGCTGGCACCGCACGGAACCCCGACCCTTCCCGGGGACCCCGACCCTTCCCGTGCCGCTCGGCTCCCGCTCCATCCCGCGGGGACCCTCGGGGACCCCTGCCAGCTCCCTCTCAATGGGCTTCAGCTGGCATTGGTCAGGCCGGCGGCGAGCGCTGCGAGAAACCTCCTCCTCAGCGAGCCTTGCTGCTCTCCCTGCGCTCCCGGCTTTGTGCAGCGCCTGGCCGGGACGCCAGGCCTTTAGAGGGAAGGTATAAACCGGGTGGGGAGCAGCCGAGGCTCCACTGACAAATGCCGCTGGCATTCAAACACAAATGCAGCCTTAAAACACTGGAAAAAAGAAATGCTGCCTGTTCTGAATCACAAAAGCACAGCCCACTGGCACTCTGCTGCATCTGCTGCCGGCCCTGCCCAGCCCGTGTGCCCTGGGGACACAGCTCTCAGGTGATGTCCCGCCCCTCGGGGCTCCCCAGGTGCTGCCCAGCCCTGCACCAGCTGCTGGCCCTCGGCAGGGTGATGAATGTGCTCCAGATCTCTCCTTTTCTGACCAGCTGCTCAATTTACTACTGCAGAAGTATTTCTCTTTACCTGAGGGGTTTGGGGCGAGCAGAGGGACCAGGACCATGGCCAGGACACCCTTGGGCCCAGCTCCACACAGGGGTGATCCTGTCCGTCCTTTCTCTGCCCCTGCAGCGCTTTGGGGCTCTGGGATGGAGAAATGTCCCCAGGAGCTGGGCCTGAGAGTGAGTGAGAGCTATCCTGTCCTGGCTCTGCAGGCATCTGGAGCATCCCAGAGGTGAGGAGAAGGAAAGCAGGAGGATTACACCCATCTTTGCAAAGGCTAAGCTCCGTCTCCTCAGTCATTTGGGAGCTGCAGTTCCCAGAATTTCCTTTTTCACCCCTTTCTGTCCCCATCTCCCCCAAGGACAGGCATAAGGAACACCTGGTCCTTGTGCTGTGAGGGACCCCCAGAATGCCTCCTCCCACCTCCAGAGGGGTAGAAAGCAAAAAATTCCCACTTTCTTCTCGTGTCACTGCAAACCTATCTGATAGAAACGTTCTCACAATTCTGTGATCTCCTGCATCCCCCTCAGCCTCTGCAGGGGCACTCCCAGCATCTGAGAGTGCAGCCCCCAGAGGAGGCAGCCAAAGCTCAGCCCTTCCAAAGTGCAGCAGCCTCATTCTTCTTTTGGCTCTCTCCTTAGATAGAGAAAGCTGAAAAGCAAACAGGAGCTGGGCAGAATGCAGGGAAAGGCTGGTTCTAGAAACCAAGGGCAGAATGCAGGGAAGGAAAGGCCCGTTCTAGAAACCAAGGGCAGAATGCAGGGAAGGAAAGGCCCGTTCTGGAAGCCAAGAGTTGGGCAGTCGTTCCTGATTTGGGGCAGGGAACGATCAGAGAGGCTGGGATGGCTCGGGGGTGACCAGCAGGGACCCTGTGGCTCTCCCACCGGCCATAGCCGGGATGCAGGAGGCCTCGGGAGTGGGGTGAGGTTCTCCCTGCCCGGCCAAGGGCAGCAGGTGCCGTGCAGGGCTCAGGCTGTCATCAGGCAGTGCCAGCAAAGCCTCTGTCCATTAACAGCTCTGCAGAAGGAGCGGGCTCACAAACAGGCTGCAGGTGTAGCTATTGTTTTCCTGCCTGCGGGCTATTGACATGAGCAATAATCTCAAATTAATCTTTAATCGGCTGATGAACCGAGGGCGTGGGGCTGGGGAGGAGGTGCAGGTAAAGCACAGCAAGTGCAGAAGGAAGGGCTGGGCAGCCCTGGGGAGGCTGCAGGGCTCAAACAAAGGTGCTGTTCCTCCTGGGGTGCGGGTGGTGTGGGTGGCAGCGCCACCGTGGTCTGCCCTGCCTGCACTCACCTTTCCTGGCATCCCCTCTCCCAGCCCGTGCCCCTGGCTGCCCCCAGAGCAGCGGGGCAGGGCACAGGGGGATGCCCATGTCACCAAGGGGCACAGGGGGATGCCCACCTCACCAAGGGGCACAGGGGGATGCCCACCTCACCAAGGGGCACAGACTGATGCCCACCTCACACAGGGCTGCACCAGCCCCAGCACAGCAAAGGCCACCTGCCGCAGAGCTGGTGTCGTTAATTCATCACCTGGGGATGGGCACGAGGGCCAGCAGCAGTGACTGCCGTCCTCTCCACCAGCCTGTGCCCGCTCTGCAGCAGCCGTGTTGTGCTGTAACTCATTGGAGATGTGCCTAGAAAATCATCAGAAAGCGTTTTAAATCTAGCACAATGCACGTAAGCACGGATCACCTCGTGTTTTACTGGCTCCCTGGAAGCAATGCGAGGCCTGTTTTACTTTCCCCAGTAAAAGGCTCACGTTTCACAGGCGGGAGATTGGCGGCTCCCGAGCTCATTAGCCCGGGTTTCCCTCCACCTCCGCATTTTCCACGCAGGGTTATGCTGGCGGCGCGGTGTCTGTGGCTGCTCGGAGCGCGGCGCTGCCCATGGAGCCTCCTGCGCCCCGATGTGCTGCGGGCAGGGCGAGCAGTGCCGGCGTGTTGTGGCACGGAGTCACTGTAAAGAGCTTCAAGGGCCTGCATTATGTCATTACTCAATTAGCCTGCTGGTAATAGCACTTCATTAGAGAGACAGCTCCTATTCACCGGCCTTAATCCACTTTCTAAAGCCAGGCCTAGAGCCATTGATCGCTTTTCCCGCTTTCCTGATGAGGCAGAAAGTGGTTTTGGAGAGTGAGGAGTGACCGTGCTGCAGTGCCAGGGCAGCGTGTCTGAGACAGGGGTGGCAGCCCTGGCACCTCGGGCACGGTGGGCATGGCAGAGCACCTGCCCCTCTCACAAACCAGCCCGTTACTCGGGGAACGAGGGAGCTTTGGTGTCCGGCCATTGGGACGGGCACTGCCTGCCCAGCCTGGGCCTCGCCTCGGGCCAGGGGGGCAGAAGGAAAAGCTCCCCCTCTTATTTCTGTTTGCTTCCCTCCCCGCAGGCGGTGTGACCGCAGAGCTCGGTGACACCGCGGCACGGCAGGGAGCGGAGCAGGAAGCGCTGAGTGTCGGGAAAGGATGTCAGGGACAGAGGGACAGAGGGACAGAGGGACAGCAGGGACAGAGGGACAGAGGACAGCGGTGCCGCCGAGCTGCCCCGCCCGCCCGCGGCTCCGGCTGAGCCGGCAGGAAGAGCCCAGAGCCCTTCCCGTGTGTGTGAGGGCATCCGCTGCCATCCCGGGGGTGCCAGAGCTGCAGGGAGCTCCTTCCCCTGCCCTGGTTACAGCAACGGCTGTCTGTGATCAATACAATCTAAATTTTCTCACTAAACCTCACTTCACAGCAATCACCTTCCATCATCGCTTCCACAGAGCTGGAGGGCAGCAACGTGGGGCCACACTGGCTGGAAAAATTCACAGTTATTGGTAGCTGTGACTCAGATGAGGGCCTGAATGCAGACACTGGGAGATGGCAAATGGTTTCCTTCAAATGCAGAGCATCCCGGGAGGCAGGAGGGGCACGTGCCTGTGGGACAGTCCCTGCTGCTGCTGGGGACAAAGGGGGGCTGGCACATCACACACCGTCACCCACGGACACTTCAGATCTTCCACGATTCAAGCAAACACCTTGTTTTCATTCAAAGCCTTTTGCCATTTCGTGCTGCTGGCTACTTCTCTGAAAGGAAATAGCTGTCCCATAAATAAAGGGTGGTGGAGAGAGGGAGGGAGGGAGGCTGGGGGAGGCTGTGAGCGCAGACTCAGGAGCTGTTCCTGATGTGCCCCAGCTCAGGGCTGCCCAGCACCGGGCAGAGATGGGCCCTGGTACAGGCTGTGCCAAGGAACTGCTGGGGCAGCCCCAGGCTCCCCTCCTCAGCCCTGCCTGCTCCCCGTGCTCCCCAAGCTCCCCATGCTCCCCACGCTCCCCATGCTCCTCATGCTCCCCATGCTCCCCATGCTCCCCATGCTCCCCACGCTCCCCATGCTCCCCATGCTCCCCATGCTCCCCATGCTCCCCATGCTCCCCATGCTCCCCATGCTCCCCCCACTCCCCGTGCTCCCCATGCTCCCCGTGCTCCCCATGCTCCCCATGCTCCCCATGCTCCCCCTCCAGCTGGGGCTGCACTGGGGGCAGTCCCTGCAGTGAGCCCTGGGCTGGGCTCTGGGCACCGGAGCTGTTCCTGCTGCGGCAGGAGCCTGGGCTGGGACAGACCTGCAAAACTCCACGTGCACTGAGGGAGGGCAGGGAGCAGCTGGGTGAGCAGGTGCCACATTGCCAGCCCTGCTGTGGGCGCTGCAGGTGCCACATTGCCAGCCCTGCTCTGGGTGCTGCAGGTGTGACATTGCCAGCCTTGCTCTGGGTGCTGCTGGTGCCACATTGCCAGCCCTGCTGTAGGCGCTGCAGGTGCCACATTGCCAGCTCTGCTCTGGGTGCTGCAGGTGCCACATTGCCAGCCCTGCTGTGGGTGCTGCAGGTGTGACATTGCCAGCCCTGCTGTGGGCGCTGCTGGTGCCACATTGCCAGCCCTGCTCTGCCACCCCCAGCAGGGACAGCCACAGCTGAGGGCTCACCCTGCAGCCACCATCACCCCGTGCCTGCTTCACACCAAGGAGCTGCTCACAGATCAAAGCGCTCTGAGGTTCTCCATGAGCAGCTGAAGAGCTCTCAGAGCTGCTGTGAGCCCCCCTGGCCATGGGGTTGGCTTGTCCCCATGGGATGGGCTGGTCCCCAGCGTGTCACCATCACCTCCTCGTCACTCACCCTGCAGGGAGGCGCTCAGCGGGGTCTGTGGGCCCTCAGCATCGCCAGCACTGAGCTCCCTGCTGGGTTTGCAGCAGAGCCAGGACTGCAGCACACTGGGGTTAGAGCAGAGCCAGCTCTGCAGTGCTCCCTGCCCCTTGCCAAGGCCAGAGGTGACAGTCTCTTGACAGTCTCTCACTCAGTGTCACCGTCCTGGCCTGTGGATGGGGTGATGGCAGCGCTGGCACCGTGCTGGGTGCTCACAGTGTGGGAGCTGGGGGCTGGCAGTGTGTGGCCTGTCTGGGAGAGCATGGAGATCCTGGATGTCTGTTATCACTGGGGAGCAGGGAAAATACTGTGATTAAACAGAGGGAAAATAATAATGGCTAATGCTTCCAAAAGTAATTTGGGGAGTCTCAATTTAGAAAGCCAAAATTGAGCTCCCTTGAAGAGACAGTTTTCCAGAGGCTTCTCCAAGGCGTCTGGAGGAGTCATCACTGTCTGGCACCAGCAGGATTTGCCATTTCTAGGAGCTGTGGCTGGGAAGTGATGGTTGGGATTCCAGCCTGGCGCTGGGGCTGCCCGTGCCCACAGGAGCTGCCCCACCAACCGACCCTGCAGCTCTGGGGGGCTCGGGCTGTGCCAGCAGCGCCAGCGCTACCCGGGCTGGGGCTGTTACCATGAGAGAGCTTTCCCAAAATAGCCCCTGGCAGCTCTCCACGCTCTGTGCTGGGCCAAGTGTCTCTGAGCTGGCTCCCAGCTCCCGCAGCCCCAGGAGGAGCAGCCGCTCCCCTCTCCCCCTGCATCCCCTGCCCAGCAGGGCCCCCTCCCCTGCTGCTGCTGCTGCCCGGCTGAATGAGCCTGTGTACATTGAATTAGCACCCTGGCAGGAGGCTGCCCGGGAAGCTGCCCCGGGAGGCTGCAATGGGAAGCAGATGCTCCTGATTAGGCCCACATGGGCAGGGCAGGGCTGCCCCCCAAGCAGGGCCACCGTGCTGCCCCCCGAGCAGGGACACCGTGCCAGGACCAGGGACACTGCCCCAGAGGGGTGGCTCAGGTGGCAGCCAAGGGAGGGAGCACATGGCCAGGGCTAGGAGGGCTGGCAGGATGGGCTGGGAGTGATGCTGTGTGCCCAGTGATGCTCAGGGAATGGACTCAGTGCTCAGGGAATGGGCTCGTACACCAGCACAGCTCCCTGGGGCAGCGAGCCAAGCTGGACTTGTCAGCTCCATCAGGCTGAGAGAACTGGGTGAGATGAGGGCTGGGAGCAGCAACCCAATGCTGCCAAGGATGACACCCTGGAGGCCAGGAAGGCAAGGAGAGGCATCCCCAGAGAGCTCCAGCATCCAGCACAGCATCCCCAGCCCATGCCATTTGCAGCCCACTGGCAGCACCCGGCCCCAGGCAGCAGCCAGACTCCCCAGCACTGTCCCAGCCCCTCAGACACTGCCTCTCCCCCCGCAGCAAGGGCTGCAGCCCCGCTCCAAGGTGCAGGCCCCGGTGACCCGGCCCGGGCCCCTCTGCACAGTGGAGCTGTGGGTTCAGCCTGCAGGGAGAGCCCTGCACGGAGCTCTGTAACCCGAGCACCTTTCCCTGATAACATCTGGCCAAGGGGCCGTTTGCCAGGCCGGGTCGCAGGGGGTCCCTGACCCCTCTGAGCACCAGCCCAGACCCAGCACCAGGGGCGAGGGGAGGCGCTCAGACACTCAGACACTCGTTGGTGCTGCCAGCTTTGTGCTTTCTGTTCTTCCCTTTCACGGTTCTGTCCCTGAAGGGGGGAAGTTCCCACTTATCTGCTGCCCTTTCCAGCCTCCCCAGCGTGGTTTCTCCAGCCCTGCAAGAAGGGATGGCCATTTCTGTTTCTTCTCAAGGCATTTTTTCACCCACCCTCTCTGGCCCTGGTGGGAATTGTCAGCTTGGAGATAACGAGAAGGATGGATTGTCGTACAGGATGTTGCACGAAGCCCAAGTGCTATTTGCAGGCAAGTTTAATAAGTTTAATAAGGAGAGAGAACTCCAAAGGAAGTAACCTGGTACAGCAGACAAGGCAGATTTATCAAGGCAGGGAGGAAATACTCCCCAGAAATGAATCTGGCATGAGTTCCTGCACACCAGTCCCACGATCCTGTCTGCCACCACAGGCAACTCTTATCTGAAACAGTCCAGTGTTTAAAATAGACTGGAAAATAAATAGTCTTCCAGCACGACTGATCCTCCAGAGCCTGCAGTTCATCCCAGCAGCATTTACAGTTTTCTCTGGAGTGTTTCCGACATGTACTTCAAGACCTTCCAACTCTTTTCTCCTCCCCTGCTTGTGACATTAATGAACCTTTAGGGATTCTTAGGGCCCATTTTATGAGGATGTATTTTTAAGCAGCAGAAGGAGAGGGGTTCCCAGCCCGGGGAGGAGGCACAGTGGCTTTGTGAGGCGCTCTCAAGCAGGAATCCATCAAGCGCCAGGGCTGAGCGTGGCTGCGGCAGCTCGCTCGCGTGAAGTTGTTTAATGTTCATTGTTCACAGCTGTGTCACCCTAATAGAGTATTTTATTGTTTTTCCAGTTGTACTTAAACCCATCATTCATTATCCTGCCCGGCCAGCCAGTGCCTCACCTCTAATTGATGACACCAGACAAAGTGCCTGGTCAAAGTTTCCAGCGTCTCCAGCACAACTGGGACTGGCTCCCTGCCTCCCCAGGCCTGCCAGGGCAGCCTGGCCTGGGAGTGACCTGGAGGGAAGGGGGACAGGGCCACCAGGAGCTCTGGCTCCTCATGGGGCAGCTCACAAGCGAGGGGCTGTGCAGCAGGGCTGGCACGGGCACTGGGTGTCCCTGGGATGGGGCACGAGCCCAGAGACGCCCCGGGGGCCAGGGTGCCACAAGCACCCCCTGGGCCGTGGGGAGCACCAGGCTGGGAGGCAGCAAACCCGTGGGGCCATGCCCACCCTCCTGGAGAGAGAGTGCCCGGGGCCACTGCCCTGCCTGGGCCGAACAGCAGCGACCAGGGAGCAGGGCTGGCACAGGGGAGGCCCCAGGAGCCACAGCCCTGGCAGCAGGGAACCTCACACAGGTGGCCCTTGGCTCTGACAGCCCCCAGATGAACCCTTTTGGCCAGCTGAGCCATCTCCCCGTGCTGTCCCTGTGCCAGGCTGTGCCTCTGTGCCATGCTGAGCCTGTGTGCCAGGCTGTCCCTGTGTGCCATGCTGTGCCTGTGTGCCAGGCTGTCCCTGTGTGCCATGCTGTGCCTGTGTGCCATGCTGTCCCTGTGTGCCATGCTGTGCCTGTGTGCCATGCTGTGTCTGTGTGCCATGCTGTCCCTGTGTGCCATGCTGTCCCTGTGTGCCATGCTGTCCCTGTGCCAGGCTGTCTCTGTGTGCCATGCTTGTCCCTGTGTGCCATGCTGTCCCTGTGTGCCATGCTGTGTCTGTGTGCCATGCTGTCCCTGTGTGCCATGCTGTGCCTGTGTGCCATGCTGTATCTGTGTGCCATGCTGTGCCTGTGTGCCATGCTGTCCCTGTGTGCCATGCTGTGCCTATGTGCCATGCTGTGCCTGTGTGCCATGCTGTATCTGTGTGCCATGCTGACCCTGTCTGCCATGCTGACCCTGTCTGCCATGCTGTGCCTGTGTGCCATGCTGTGTCTGTGTGCCATGCTGTGCCTGTGTGCCAGGCTGTCCCTGTGTGCCATGCTGTCCCTGTGTGCCAGGCTGTCCTGTGTGTGCACCTGTGTGCCATGCTGTCCCTGTGTGCCAGCTGTATCTGTGTGCCAGCTGTGCCTGTGTGCCATGCTGTCCTGTCTCTGTGTGCCATGCTTGTCCCTGTGTGCCATGCTGTCCCTGTGTGCCATGCTGTGCCTGTGTGCCATGCTGTCCCTGTGTGCCATGCTGGCCTGTCCCATGTCCTACCCCGAGCCCCCTCAATGCCCCCAGCCCCATAGGTGACAATCTCGTATGGCAATAAGCTGAGTGACCAACGGTGTTTGCTGGAAAACAGGCAGGGAACGCTTCCTGCTCTGGGTAAGGCCTGACAGACTCTCTACAGTAGTTAAAAGGGACAGCATTAAAGAAAAAGAACTTAAACAACCCCAAAGTGAAGGGCCTGTAATTTATTTACTCTCCTCAATGAATACTGGTTGCAAATCACTGTATAAAAATAACTCCTTTCTCCAACTTTTGATCTCTGATATTCCTGTATTTCCCTGGGGAAAATGTAAATCTATGAACTTATTACTAATGTTTCCTGTCCCTGACAGTGGAGCCAGTTGATATTTTACTTGAGAAGCTGAAGAAAAAAAAAAGGCAGCATAAACTTAATGACTGCAGACTGTTTCCAATCTTAGTTTCACTTTTCACATGTAGAGTTTCCATCTTACAACAGGGAGAAGGAGATTTTTAAATAAAACATGATTTAACTTTAGCCAAACTTCCTCCTGGTGTTTATGCTTTTGGCTCAGGGTTGGATCCAGTTAAAGGTGGTTCCCTTTGAAGCAGCCCCGGCTCATCCCTGCTCACCATCAGCACGGCTTGGAAATTGTCTGTTCTGCTTCTGGATCGCAGTGCCCCGGCCCTGGCTGCCTCCTGCCCTCCTGCCCTGCCCTCCTGCCTGCCCTGCCTGCCTCGGGCAGCAGCACCAGCCCCTGCTCATCCACGGGGGCACGGGCAGGGTGGGTGATGCTGGGGTGGCACCTGCATTACCTGGCAGGGTGGGTGACACTGCAATGGCACCTGCGCGGGCTGGCATCCCCTGGCACTGCAATGGCACCTGCACTGGCTGGCATCCCCTGGCACTGCCAGGCACCCGCCTTGGCCACTGCATGCCCAGCTGGAGAAAGGCAGCTCCATGGCACTGCTGCCCCAGCCACGGCCCTTCTGTAGCCCCAAAGCCATTTGCAGGAGTGGCCAGTGGGGAAGTGCAGAGCAGGAACTGAGGGATTCAAAAGATACTTGGAAAGTTTCCAGATTGTCTCATTTCAGTGTGTTCCCCCCCAAAACGAAACACGTTTCCAGTTCACAGCAGCCTTGGCTTGGAAGTGCAAGCTCTTTAGAGGCAGCTCTGCTGCCCAGGTACAGAAAAATCCCCAAGCTTGTTCAGGTTTTTTCCTATTTCTGGATAGAAAAAATCCCCCAGAAATGTCAGAGCAGAGGAGAGAGCATCCTGGCAGCAGCAGCGCTGGGGCTGCAGGCAGAGCAAGCCTGGCCCTCAAAAACGGCCCCGCAAAAACGGGCACATCCCTCCTGTCCCCATCCCACAGAGCCAGGGATGGCCCCAGGGGAGCCCTGAGCTCCTCCCCTCACTCTGTGCCCACCCTGCAGGGCCCTGTCCCCTGGCACTGCCCGCTCGGGGCTGGAGATGCCCCGGGCACGGGGAGCTGCCTGTGCAGGGAGCTCAGCTCCCGCAGGAGGAACTCGGGGGCTGCTCCGGCCTCAGCCAAAACACAGGGAACAAAAGGAACTTTAACGGGGTCTAAGTTGAGCTGTGCACCCTGGAGGATTCCCGGCTGCCTCTGCTGGTGTCAGATAAACGGCCCTGTGACTGCAGTAATGTTTAACATCCCCTCTCATTATCTCTCTGGCATCCCGGGCTCCTGCAGAGACTGCAGCCAGGCCCCAGCCACGTCTGCCCCAGTCCCATCCCTCTGGCTGGGCTGCAGCAGCACTGGGGCACCGTCCCACTGCTTTGGGGGCACGGTAGGAGACAGCTGGGAGCACTGTACTTTTATTTTCATTTCCCCTCATGGTAAGCACAGCTCGGCACAAACCCACTTCCTAAACATGGCCAGCCCACAGGGACAGGGCCACAGCAGGTCCTGGCAGCACCCACAGGGTGCAGCAGCACCCATGGGATCCAGCAGCACCCACGGGGTCCAGCAGCACCCTTGGGGTCCAGCAGCACCCTCGGGATCCAGCAGCACCCACAGCCCTGCACAGCCCCTGCCCCACACCAGCCAAGCTTTCCTCCACTGATCCTTACATGCCTAAACAGGCCAAAGAAGAGAAGGAAAAGCCCCGGGAGGAAATGGCCCTTCCCCAGCAGCCCTCAGAGCACATTTCCTCTGCCCAGTGGCCAGGAAGGGCTCCAGTGGATAGTGGGGCCACCTCCATGCTGACTCCTGCAGCTCTGGCTCCCATTCCTGTTTCCCAGCACTTTGACATGCCGTGGTGCATGGAACACACCAGCTACCCGGGCTTCAAGCACCCTTTATCCACCCGGATCTGCAGCGGGAATGGCCAGAAAGGCCTCTCTTCCAAGGCTGCCAGGCTGTGCTGCAGCCACGTGTGGGCTCTTCCCCCAGCACGGAATTCCCTCTGGGCCATAGAGCGAGCTGGGAGCCTGGCTGTGGGTTTGGGATGAGGCTGTGGTTTCCCTGGAAGGTGTGGATGACCAGCCCGGCAGTGGGGAGGTGTCTCTGCACCCTCTCAGGGGAGGGAGGGCCTGGCTGCTGGGGAACAAAGGTGACAATTCCCCTCCTGGCTGCTGGCCTCGGTGGCTGCACCAGGACAGGAGCAGGGGTGCTGTGGGAGGTCTGGGATGTTTGGGCTAACTCAAGCTGGGGCTTTTGCTGGGGCACTGGGCACTCAGAGAGCACAGGGCTCGACAGGCTCAGGGCTCCTCTTCAGCCCCGAGGGGCACTGGGCCCCCCAAGTCATCTCAGAGGTTCTCCTGCTTCCCAAAGTCCGAGGCTGCCCGTGTAGTGGAGCAGGGAGTGTGGGTGAGCAGGGACCCCCCTGCCCCCCGAGGGGTGCAGCCCCTGCCCCACAGCCCCGCTGCACCCTGGCCACGCAGCCCGCTGCTGCCGGGAATGGGAGCTGGAAAGTTTCCTGCATACCAGCGTTAGCAGGAATGTTATTTACCGAGCGAGGGAGAGGTCTGACAGCCGAGAGCGCTCCCGCCGCCTCTTCCCCATGTATGGCCGTGGCCCGGTGTTACTCAGCAGGATGCGGCACAGACGGAGGCACCGGCCCGGCTCCGGCTCCTGGCGGGCAGCGCTGCGGGACGGTCCCTGCTTGTCCGGGGCTGCCCACGGGATGGGGGACACAGCGGGACGGTCCCTGCTTGTCCGGGGCTGCCCACGGGATGGGGGACACAGCGGGACGGTCCCTGCTTGTCCCGGGCTGCCCAAGGGCTGGGGGACACAGCGGGACGGTCCCTGCTTGTCCCGGGCTGCCCACGGGATGGGGGACACAGCGGGACGGTCCCTGCTTGTCCGGGCTGCCCGGGTTGGGGACACAGCGGGACGGTCCCTGCTTGTCCGGGGCTGCCCACGGGATGGGGGACACAGCGGGACGGTCCCTGCTTGTCCCGGGCTGCCCAAGGGCTCGGGCACAGCGGCACCATCCCCCTGTCCCGCCCGGGCCGGGATCGCCCCTGGGCATCCCCGCGGCTCTGCAGGACTCTGTAGGAGCGAGGGGACACGGGTGGGACGTGACCACCAGCACGCGGCCCTGGGGATGCACCAGGGGCTGCCTTCCCTGGGATGAGAGGGATGAGAGGAGCATCACGCCGAAAAGAAACCCAAACCCACCCTTTCCCTTAATAAGCCTCGTTCAGCTCAAAGCAAATATTTTTCTAAAAGTGGGATTTCACTTCCCATTTGTATTTCTGACATTTGTTGCGAACTGACAGCGTGTTCAAAGGGAAACGCTGTTTCCCGAGCCTGCGGACTTTTCCCAGCCCCGGGGAAGCCCGTGCGGTCCCTGCTGCGCCCGGGGCTGCCGCAGGTGGGGGATGCCCAGCGCCCCCCGCCTCCTCCTCCCGCTCGGATCACTATCGGTCACGGAGGGGCGGATTCCCTGAGCCACGGGCACATCCCAAGGCCCCGCTCTTCTCCCGAGGGCTTCAAAGGCTTCGCAAACAGGAGAAGCTGCAGAGTTGAGTCAACAGAGCCTCCTGTGCCGGGGGACGGGCACGGTGGGGCCGGTCCCACCGCCCTGGAAGCACGGCTGCTGTCCTGGCCGCTGGCCGCCGTGCTCGGACAAGCAATTAAACACAGGCTCTGTTCCTCTCCCGCGTCCAACCCCGCTGCTCCCCCCGCTCCTGGATCCTCTCACTGCTTCCCCTGCCCCACGGTCCCCGGGCTGTTCCTGGAGCAGCCCCCGCGGCTCCCGAGCAGGCGGGAAGGGAGAGGGATGGAATCAGCCCCGGGCAGGAGGCACTGCGAGGGTGGCTGAGCAGATGCGAGCGTTTCCCAGCGGTGACTGGCCGGGGAAGTTCAGCGTGACTCATGTGCTTCCCCGGGCTCTGAATCGCAGCATTGTGCTGAGAAATCACAACCACGCTGGCACGGGCCCGCACAGGCACATCCCTCTGGGTGCCCGCAGCAGCGCAGCCTGCTCGGAGCCCGAGGGAGAAGAGGAGAACAGCAGCTTCTCCCGGAGCAGCCGCCTCCTCCTCCTCCGAGCCGGGCTGGCTGCTGTGGCAGCTCAGGGACCTCGGGGCTCTCACCCAGCCACTCCAGATCGCCTCTCCTTTCCTTGGCATCCCGGGGAGCGAGCACAGCGCCCAGGCAGCCGTGCATACGTGTGCTCCCTCAGCAAACAAACCGGGGAAAAGGAGCCAAGAGAGAGGAGCCTTCTGGCGGAGCCGCTCTGCCAGCAGCACACCTCCCGCGTGCCGAGTACACAGTTTATTTTCCTTCCCATTAAAGTCTCCGCACCAGCCTGGCTCTGGGAAGCTCAATTTATGCGCAGAGCCCTGGGTATATTATTGCTAGCGAGAACAGAGCGCGGCAGTCAGCGCGGAGGCGGCTCCGGCCCGAACAAGCCGCTCTTTGGTTTCGCGGCGGCAGCGCCGAGCGGGGACGGGAAGTCCCCGTGCAGACAGAAAGTCTGGGGCTCAGGGCCACGGGGGCTCGGGGCCGGGCCGAGCGAGGGGAGGCGGCTGCTCCGGGGCTGGAGCCTCAGCCCCCCTCGGGATGGCTCCTGGGGCATCCCCCACATCCTGGGATAACGCTGGGGCTCCCCTGGCACGAGAATGGAGTCACCCTCTGCCCGCCGGGCGCTGCGGGGCACAGCTGAAACCAAAGGGCTGAGGGGGACGATTCCGAGCACCCCCAAACCATGGCCTGTCCCCGTGAACGCCCCGGGGGCCGGAGGGTGGGCAGAACAGGGGCAGATCATGCACGGGGCATTTCCAGCACGGTGCCAGGCGCTCTCCAGCTGTTCCTTGTGCCTGGGCTGGCTGCACCAGTACCTGCGGCCCCAGCAGGGCAGGGAAAAGCCGTGCCTGTGCTTCTGCCACCAGCTCCTCCTGCCCTGTCCCCTCCTGTCCCGCTGTGTGTGACCTCAGACAGGCCAAATCCCAAATGGTGTGAGCAGGAGGTGACCTGCCATCCCACAGCTGGTTTTTCCTTGCTCTGCAAGGTTACAATAGCTCCTTGTTCCTCTGTGCGCCCCACTCCTCTCCTGTATCACATCCTACACGGCCGCTTTGCAGTGACCTCATCGTTCTTATTTTCCATGCCTCCTGCTGGAACCAAGGCCTTGTTCTGTCCCAGCCCCTGCTCCGTGCTGTCCTGGGGGTGCTGGATGGGAGGGGGTCTCCAAGTGCCTCCTGCCCCCTGTCCCTGCACCCAGGGCCCACACAGCCAGAGTGCA
This sequence comes from Zonotrichia leucophrys gambelii, assembly GCF_028769735.1. Lineage (NCBI taxonomy): Eukaryota > Metazoa > Chordata > Aves > Passeriformes > Passerellidae > Zonotrichia > Zonotrichia leucophrys. The sequence goes on from NC_088189.1 coordinate 673,459, forward strand.
ACCTGGGGGGGTTTGCAATTGTGGCTGAAGGGCCATCTGTGAAATCCATTCGCAGCTTTTTCCTGCATTTTTAACCCCTTTATCCCCACCTAGCCTCAGTCTGCCCTGGGATGCTGAGCAGCCCCCCAGCTCCAGCCTTTTCTCTGGGGCACTCTGTAGGGTCTGCCTTATGAGGGACCTCAGCCCAGATGTGTTTGGTGTCAGGCACCTCTTCTGTTTCACAGGCCATAAATGCCTTGGAAATCCGTGTATCAAGGCTGCGTGGTGGCCCTGCACGTGGGGTTTCTCTCGCCCAGGTGGTTTAGGACAGCTCGGTATCTCAGTGTTATTTTGGCTTCTCAACATGGCCCGTTTCCAGGGCACAAATTTTTTCTTCCTGGGAACCTTTTCTGTGCCCTCTCCGCCCCCGTCCCTTTCATGTGGTGTTCACGGGCCTGGTTTGCATGAGGCAGGGGAAATCACCAAAGGCTTTCATCCCCTGGGGCCTGGGACCTGCACACGCATCCGGGCTGTGGTTAGCCAGAAGAGAACTTCTGTGGTAGCCAAGGGCTGGTGAGAAACCAAGGGAGCCATCCACTTCTGGCTGCGCTCGTCCAGCCCAGGGGAAGGGACTGCCCCTGTGCTGAGCACCCGGGGAGCTGCAGGGGACAGGGACAGGGACAGGGCCCTGCTGCCCCCCTTGGTGCCACCCACTCCATTTCTGCATGCCCAGAGGAGCCTCCTCAGGGGCACCCGGGTGCCTCAGTGCCTGTGGGTGACAGTGTCTCAGTGCCTGTGGTGACAGTGCCTCCCTGCCTGTGGTGACAGAGCCTGCAGGTGACACCGGCCCTTTGGCAGGAGCTCCAGGACCTGATTGCTCCCACCTGGCACAGCAGCAGCTGAGAGCCCTTTGCCTCTGAGCTTCCCTCTCAAATGGGACCCTCCTCTTTCTCTGCCCTGCTCAGGCATCAGCTGGGGAGGGAAGGTGCTGGCTGCCAGGAGGGCAGGGCAGACCAGACCAGACCAGCAAGAGAGGACGGGAGCACAATCCCAAGAGCTGCCCCGTCTCTGTGCCAGGGTGCTCCAGCACAGCAGGACCTCTCTGGGGAGATGCTGCACCCCCTCCCAACCCCTGTGCTGGTGAGTGACAAACTCAGTGATGCTGCACGACTGTCCCTGTGTCACCAGGGCAGGCAGACACGGCGTCTCTGCTGTGTCCACCTGGTCAATTATTCTGAGACTTTCATGTTTAAAACCACGAGTCCTTGGGAGCCCCACAGATGGGGGGCCCCACAGACCTGTGGCCCCACCTTTTGTTCCTCAGCTGGTGCCCGTCTGGCGCCCACTGGTGCAGCCAGAGCTCGGGGGATGTTTTGCTGAGGGCGTCAGCCTTGGAGCAGGGTGGCACATGCCTGCGAGCCCCGGCATGAGCTCACGTCTGCCGGCAGCGACGCAGCCTCAAGTGCCTTAAGTAGGTGTTGAAAATTCCGAGTTTCTTTCAAGGAGCTCTGGGGTGGGAGGCGCGGTGTGGCTGCAGTGATTGATAGCGTGCTGTGGCTGCCGGCCGGGCCCGGGGCTGCGGCACGGGGGTGGCACTGCTGGGCACGGGGGTGGCACTGCTGGGCACAGGGGTGGCACTGGGCACGGGGGTGGCACTGCTGGCCCGGGGTGCTGCCAGGGGCTGCAGCACGGGGATGGAGGCTCCGGGGGCACAGACGGGCGTGTGGCCATGGAATGCTCCTGGAGCCCTCAGGACCCACACACAGGGCTGGCAGGAGAAGGCAGAGGTGCCTGCACATCACGCAGAGGTGGTTGTGCACACCTGGCTGACCTGGCACTGCACACCTTGTGGGTGGCCACGCTCTGCAGTGCTGCTCTGTGCTCCCCAGAGCCAGGAGCTGCCCTGAGAGCTGGCTATGAGCACTCCTCCTGTGCCTGTGCTGGCGTGTGCTCAGGAGGCTCCACAGCAAGGGCTGCCTCACCTTCCTCTGCTCTTGTAGCTGTTTGAGGGGCACAGGAGGTGCTCAGAAAGTGCCCCTGCACTGCTCACTGCCAGCTCCCCTCTGTGGTGACTGGACTGGTGGGGCTGGGCTGGCCCTGTGCCTTGGCCCCCCAAAACACAGGAAGAAAACCAGACCCTTCCTATGTGATGCAGCCTCAGCAAGTGTCTGCCCGAAGGATGGGGGTGTTTCCTCTGAGGCAGGGCTTGGGCTGGGCAGGGATGTGGTTGATGTACCCCAGGGAGGTGCCAGGGACCCCTGCTCAGCCCAGACTCTCCCCTGGGGCCTGGCTCACAGCCGGGAGAGGTGGAAAGCAGAGATGGGAAAAGCACAGAGTGTGAGCTGCGGTGTGTGGCAGGGTCAGACCTGCCCCGGTGTCTCACACAGCAGCTCCACACCTGGCTGGCAGCTCCAGGTGCAGCTCCCGTGGCGCTGGGGGTGCCCTGCCCTGCAGCCCTGTGCTGGGGAGGATGCCAAGGGAGAGCCACTCCCCACCAGGGCAAGCCCGGGGGTTCTGGGCTGCTCTCCACTCTCCAGCCTTTCCATGGCTGGAGCTGCTGGCTGCCTCTGTGACAGCTCAGGCTGCTCCCAGCCCGGCCCTGGCTGCAGCCCGAGCGCTGCACGGCCAGGAGCGATCCGTCTGTCTGTCTGTCTGTCCTGAGCACTGCACAGCCAGGAGCAATCCCAGCTGTCCATCTCTCCTGAGTGCTGTGCAGCCAGGAACAATCCTGTCTGTCCGTCTGTCCCGGGTGCTCTGCAGCCAGGAACAATCCTGCCTGTCCGTCTGTCCCGGCCCTCCTCAGCCCCAAGCGGTGCTGATAACAGCCCTGGTGCAGGACACCCGAGGCTGGCTGAGCCTGGCCCTGGAGCAGGTGCTCTGCCCAGCCTGAGGGCTCCCTGCTCCCCCAGGGCCACGGCTCTGGGCCCCTTGCCCGGGCACAGGTGTCCCCCGATGGGCACAGGTGTCCCCCAATGGGCACAGGTGTCCCCCAATGGGCACAGGTGGCTCTGGGGGTCCCAGGAGCTTCCCCTGCCTCCTGCAGTGCTTGACCCCAGAAACTCCTCATGGCAAGGAGTGCCCCCACTGCCCTGCACCAGCTTTAAATGGGAGTTTTGAGTGGTGCCCTCTCCTTCTGTGCAGCAGCAGCTTTGGGGTGAGAGCTGCTACCAGAGCTAGCAGGAATGTTTCACAGAAATGGTGTTTCCTTAGAAAGAAAGCTGCAATCAATATGGTGGGGGAGAATGGATTCTGATTCATTTTTCTACTTGAAAATATGGCCCCACCATTGGAGCTCTGTAAAAAAGTCAGATTTTTTCCAAGTCCCAATGATCTCTTTTTTCCCCCATGAAATATAAGCTAATTAAATGCACTTTAAAACATTCTATATGTTCAAAGTGAAAAGAAAATATTTCAGAAGCATCTGAATGAGGTGGAAGAACTGACCAAGGCTGATCTAATCCAAGACCTAGGAATGAGCCTTGAAATTTCATTTTCCTCCACCTTTTGAAGGGGAAATTTTCTAAACCTCCACTGTTCCTCTGCCCAGCCAGCCGAGCTGGGTGTCTCAGCGGGAATTTGGTGTCACTTGTGCTGCTCTGAAGGTGCCAGCTGAGCAGAGTGGGCACAGCCAGACAGACACCTGTGGGATGCGGAGAAGGGGTGACAGGGCCAGGTGGGCCAGGGCCAGATTGTGGCACCTGGGGCACCTCTGCAGTGCTGGGGTTGGGGCAGCAGCTGCCTGGGGTCGGTGGAGAGGAGGGGATGGGAGACAGGGGGCACTGGGGTCCCTGGGGGCACTGGGGTGCCCAGGCAGGGTGGGCGCTGTGCCCAGGCCCTGTGGGGTGGTGAGGGAGCGTGGGGGTCCCAGGGACCTGCTGGGGCTCGCTGTGCCAGCAGCAGAGGTGCCCTGTTGGGATGTTCTGAGGGCCAGCCTGGATAAAAGACGATTGTAAGTGCAGCCCAGACTTGGCATTGTTTATTAACAGACATTTTACTGCAACATCTTGGGCCCTTTCCAGGCAGTTGTGTGGCAGCAGAAGGCTCGGTGCAGCGGGCAGTGGTGCCTCCCTCCCTGCAGGGCTGCACAGCAGGCTCAGGGTGTCCCTGGTGTCCCCTCTGTGCCACAGCACACCAGGATTGGCCCTGCACAGCACTGACTGAGACCCTGGGTCTGTGGTGAGCTGAAGCAAAGCCCCCATGCCCTCAGCTTGTCCCCCCAGCCCCTTCACACAGTGACAGCCCCACTGGGAGCTCCAGGGCTGACCATGGCCAGGCTGTGGTGCCTTCATGGGCCCCAGTCCCACAGCCAGGTGGGTGACACCTGTTTCAATATCCACCCCAGCAGGTCAGGGTAGAGCAGATCTGGGGCTTTCCAGGCCCTTCCTGCCCCCACTGCCCACAAGTGTGAATCCACCAGGGCAGACCCAGGCACGGCAACCCAGCGGTGTCCTGGGCAGTGCAGAGGGACAGGTCAAAAGGAGCTGATTCCTGTGGGGAGGGGATGGATCCAACCTATGAGACCCTCCCACCTTTGCTGTTGGAGATAAACATCCCAATAAACACGGGCTGATGCAATTATCACATGCAGGGAGACACCAGCCTGTCTCCCTCCTGCCTGGGGAGGGGAGCAGCAGTGGGGCGTGGGGGGCCCTGGGGAGCTCCAGATCCCCCTCCTGCCGCCCTGTTAATATCCAAAGTGGCTGTGATAAGAAGCAGTTGCTGGGGCCGCAGGTGGGAAGGTGTCAAGTCGTACACACGGAGCTATAAACAGTGCGTGCCCATAAACCAGATCAAAGCAGGGAGAGTTTATTTTCAGAAGGTCTGCTTCCTCCACAGAGCCTGCAGACAAAGAGCTTTTGGGGGGGAAGGGGGGAAGCAGAGGGAGGAAAAAGGGGAGAGAGAGGAGGGGAGAGGATGGAGCTGGCCATGCTGTTTCTGCCGGTGGATCTCACTCTCAGCAGGGCGAGCAGCTGCCCCGGGGATGCTGCTGGGCCTGGCAGGGTGTGAGCAGCCGGCAGGGTGGCTCAGCCTCCCGCAGTGTCCCTGTGCCCCTGGGTGCAGGGCTGTGCCCCCCGGCCGGGCTGGGCTGTGGGCAGCCGGGACAGGGCTGCTCCCACTGCTGGAGCACCTGAGCCCTCAGTCACGAGCCCTTGAGCAAACTGTTGTGAAACTTTGGTTTGCAGAGCCCGTCCCCACCTCCAGCCCCGGATCACGGGGCTCAGCTCCGGGGGGAGCGGTGCCCACCTGCTGCTGGCCAGGCAGCTCTGCAGGCAGGGAGCAGGAAATCCTGCAGGGGAGGGAGATGCAGAGGGTTCTCCAGCAATCTGAGCTCACTCATGGGGTCAGGGAGCACATGCTGGGGCTGTGAGCAGTGTGGGTTAGCCCAGAGGCCTGTGCTGCCCTGCTCTCCTCACCACTGATTCACACAGAAAATTCCCACTCCTTGCTCACTGACCGGCTCTGAAATGAGCCAGATGAAGTTTGAGACCTCAGATTTGTTCACTTTGGGTTCTAGATAGACTGTGAATGTACTCCTCCCCCAGTGCAGCTGGGCACTGTGGCTGCAGGCTCCCACCACAGAGGGTTTGCAGGGCTCTTGCCCCTCCATCACACTGGTGCTGAAGGGCTCAGCAGATCAGATCCTGACACCCTTCTCCAAGGGAGAGCAGGAGCTTCTGTGTCTCCTCCAGCCTCACCAGCACATTGCTTCCAGCAACCCTTTGGTGTCAGGAGGCACCAGAGCCATGTGCTCCCCTGTGCTCTCACCCCTGGTCCCTCGCAGCAGGCAGGGCACATCCCAGGGGAGCAGCCACACCAGGAATTGGTAACATCTGCTCCCACATTGCCCGCCCTGGGGTGCTGCCAGCACGTCCCCCTGTCCCTCTGCTCTGGCCCCGTGGTGGGCACAGGCTGGGCTGGGGCACGGGGCCCTCTGTGGTTTTCTGAGCCAGCCTTGCCGAGGGCAGGCACAGATCTCTGGGAATGTCACCCTGGGCTTAGCTCCGTCCCAGCAGCATGGGAGCTCTTGTACTGACCCCTCTGGCTCTCCTGGGTGGGGTGTGCTGGCTCCTACCCTGCAGGGCTCCCTCCCACGGGCCTTGGGTTTGAGCCACAGCAGTCAAATGCCTCGGTTTTTCCAGGATTGCTTTTCCTGCAGCCCCCAGCAGCTTCCTGAGCCTGTCTTTGGCTGAGGTAAGAGCACTGAGCTCACTTTCCCCGGGAAGGCAGCACCGGTCCCACAGTGCCCTGGCAGCACCTGCTGCTGTGCTGCCCTCACCTTCCACCGGCAGCACGGCGAGGGAAACACATTGCACGGCCTCCAAGGGAAATCTCACTCTGCTGCGCACAAATATTTATCCCACCTGTTTCCTGGCCCGCAGGACGCGGTGGGTCAGGGCAGCGGGGCGGGGAGGCGGCGGGAGCGGCTCTGCTCACACAAACACCTCTGCGGGGCTCTGCGGGGTTCTGGGGGGCCGTGCGGGGCTGTGCGGACGGTGCGGGCACCGGAGCCGCCGGGATGGCGAGGGCACCGGGGCCGCCGGGACGGTGCGGGCACCGGAGCCGCCGGGATGGCGAGGGCACCGGGGCCGCCGGGACGGTGCGGGCACCGGGGCCGCCGGGATGGCGAGGGCACCAGGGCCGCCGGTGCTCGGGCAGGCGCCGCATCCCCGGCGGCCGCGGGCACCGCCCTGCTCAGGAAATCCCTGGCTCGGGGCCGGGAAGCGCAGCCGAGCTATTCTTGCCCTCGCCTCCCTCCCGGGGGCTGCGGGACAGGATGCGGAGCGGGGTGTCCGCCCGGGGGTGCCCGCCCGCTCCCGCCCGAATCAGCGCGGTCCGTCCCGCAGGGAGCTGTCCCAGCACAGCCCCGCCGCCTCGGGGCTCCGCAGCCTGCCCCACCCCTGTCCCCATCACCGCCGCGTTTCTGCTCTTTCCCAGCCAGCCCGTGATTCATGCGGCTCCCGGAAAGCCCCGGGGAGCGCTCGGGGTCAGACACATCTGCGGTGACACCGGCACCTGCCCGGGGCAGCATCGTCACCTTCCTGCCCACTCATCGAGCTCCGCAGAGCCGTGCAGAGCCGTGCCAGCCGGGCTCCGGGCCGGCGGGATGCTGGCAGGAAGGGTTTGACTCATGCTGGAGCTGAGGAAAACAAAACTCCGCAAATAAATAGCATTCGCACCGCTTCCTCAGCGGAACGGGCCCGTTTCCTACGGCGGTGCTCCTCGGGGTCTCACCTACCGGGGCTGACCCCTCTGGCGCCGGGGCTGTGCCAGGAGAGCCCTTTCCAGGTTAATCCCAGGCTGGAGGGAAGGGAGTGCTGGGGTGCCCGTGCTGGGGTGCCCGTGCTGCGGTGCCTGTGCCCGGGCACTGTGAGCACCCCAGACCCAAAGGGTTCAGTCACAAACCTGAGTCCAGCCTGGCTCGATATCCTGGCAGCCCCCAGCCATGTCCATGTCCCTGGATGCCAGTGGGGACTTACCTGTGATGAGTTTTGGGTGAGATGGGCTGTTCCTTGGGCAAACATTTTTATTTTCAGGCGGAGGGGAGCACAGAGGTTTTACAGAGTGCATCCCCACAGCTCGGGCTGAGCTTTGCTCTGCAGCATTCGCACCCAGGACATCCCACTGCCCATTGAGGGCCCTGCCATCCAGCCAGGCTCTGCAATCCATGCCCACAGCTCCCTGGGGAGCGGGCAGGGCTGGGGGATGCTGAGGGACGCCTGCATTGGGGCTGGCAGCTCCACACCCCCAGCAGGATGCTGCTCTTCCCCAGGATCACAGCAGAGTGGATGGAGAACAGAAATCAGGATTCAATATCAGCTGTCCCCATCCTCGCCCTAATTTCCCAGGCAATTTATTTACCACTTTAAAAAGACAGAATGAGAGTGTGAGGGCAGAGATGCCCACGGTGCTGTGGGAGCAGCCTGGCCCGGGGTGGGCAGTCCTGCCCCCGGCTCGCTGCAGGTCCCACACGGGCAATCCTGTGACAGGGGGTGTGTGTGTGTGTGACACAGCCGGGGCTGCTCCCCAAGCCCTGCCGGGGATGCTCCTGCTCAGGGCTGCTCCCAGCCTGCTCCCGGGGCAGCCCAGCAGCCGGCACGGCCCTGGGGATCAGCACAGCCCCAGCACAGCCCCAGCAGAGCCCGGAGAGCCCCGGGCGTTTCCTGCTGAGGCAGCGCATTCCCACAGGGAGGAAAGGTCGTGCCTGGGGCTGTCCCGGCTTCCGCTCCGCTCCCAGCACGGCCTCAGCTGCTGCAGCTTCCTCTGGCTGCTGCCCAGCCCTGCAAGGTGCAGCCCAGCCCGGCCCTGGTGCGGCTCAGCGAGAGCCAGGCCGGGCCGGCAGTCTGTCTGTCTGTCTGTCTGTCTGTCCGTCCGTCCCTGCTCGGCCAGGCCAGCAGTCTGTCTGTCTGTCCCTGCTCTGGATGACAGGCCAGCAGTCTGTCTGTCTGTCCGTCTCTGCTCGGCCAGGCCAGCAGTCTGTCTGTCTGTCCCTGCTCTGGATGACAGGCCAGCAGTCTGTCTGTCTGTCCGTCTCTGCTCGGCCAGGCCAGCAGTCTGTCTGTCTGTCCCTGCTCTGGATGACAGGCCAGCAGTCTGTCTGTCCGTCCCTGCTGGGCCAGGCCATCAGTCTGTCTGTCTGTCCCTGCTCTGGATGACAGGCCAGCAGTCTGTCTGTCCGTCCCTGCTCAGCCAGGCCATCAGTCTGTCTGTCTGTCCGTCTCTGCTCAGCCAGGCCAGCAGTCTGTCTGTCCGTCTGTCCCTGCTCTGGATGACAGGCCAGCAGTCTGTCTGTCCGTCCCTGCTCGGCCAGGCCAGCAGTCTGTCTGTCTGTCCGTCCCTGCTCGGCCAGGCTAGCAGTCTGTCTGTCTGTCCCTGCTCTGGATGACAGGCCAGCAGTCTGTCTGTCCGTCCCTGCTCGGCCAGGCCAGCAGTCTGTCTGTCTGTCACTGCTCAGGGTGGCTGTGTGCTGGGCAGGCACAGCTGCCCGCTGGCCTGGCTGGACACGGGTGGCCCCTCTGGTGACACAGCCTGGAGGTGACACAGCCCGGCAGTGACAGAGTCACCTCCCTTCCCTGCCCTGTCCCCAGTGATGCTCCTCAAGCACCGCTTGCTTTCAGCCCGGCTCCCACAGTGGGGGCAGCAGGGCCGGGGCTGGCCAGGGTGGGAATGACGAGGGGATGAGGTCTCCAGGTGGCACCACAGGGATGGATGCTCTCTCCTCATTCCTGCACTGCCATTTGCATCAAATTGGATTTTGTGCTTTCCAAATGACCACGTCCATGTAATGTACTGCATTCACAACGTATTTAGCACATCATTTAAAGGAAAATGTGAAGCAGAATTATCTAGCACAGTTCTTAGTATAAAAAATGAAGGAAAATAAACCAAAGCAATCATGTGGAAATGAAACTTTGAAGCTTATTAAAAACAATCAGGCGCAGACCTCATCGTGCCAAAACCCCCATTAGTGTGAGTCATTCCAACTGTCCCCCATGGAAAAAGCACCGAAATGCTCCTGTCCTGGTGCAGTGTTTCACTTCTGGCTGCCCAGGCAGGTGGGTGCCAGCACCCAGACCTTCCCCTCGGAGCTCAGGTGATGCTCATTTAGCGCCAGGGCAGAAGAAACCCCGGTCAGAGCCACTAATCATCCCAGTGATTGAATCAGCCACAGGTTTTTCTTGTGTTTCCAAGTATTGAACTTCCCTGGAGGGCAATTTACTCACAAAATCCATTCCTGTCGGGTTTTAATTGTCATTTATAACAGATGACAGTGAAGCAGGGGCTGATAGTCCCTCGTGGTCCCGCAGGTGGGTGTGTGCAGGGGCTGCCACGGGGGTTTATTTTATTTTATCTCCCTGCTGTTATCACCTCCTTTCTCCCGGGCAATCACCGGAGCCCTCCCTCTGCAAAGGGGATTTAACGATCTCTGCAAGCACAGGCTGGGGCAGGAGGGCTGGTGTGTGCCCACGTCCCATGGGGCAGGTGAGTGGTGGAACCAGAGGGCTCTGGGGTGGGACCCCGATGGACCCAGTGTGGAGGCTGCCGTGCCCTCCCCAGGCAGGGAAACTGAGGCACACAGAGCCACGAGGGCCTGTGCCAGGGCTGCCCCCAGCCAGGGCTCAGCTCCATCTTCCTGGGGGACAAAGGGACTCACCTGAGCTTCTTCAGCTCTCACACCGTGTTTGCTTTGGCTCTGGGTTAATATATACGGGTTTACTCATCCGATAGAGAGATCAACGGGCAGAGCTGGCCCTGGACAAGGACGTGACAGGTCTCTTTTCTGCTTCAAAGCCTTTGTCCTGGCAGCAGCATGAGGCTGCCCCTCGTTATCAGCAGCCAGCTGAAGCATCTGAAATTCAGGCTGAACATTTTGCACATCTTTCCTGCTTTGGGAGGAGGTGCTGGGGCTGTGTCTGTCCCCGCAGCCCTGCCCAGCACTCGGAGCAGGAGCAGCTCTGGGCAGGTGGGGAGGAGGGAAGGAAGGGAAGGAGCTGCCCCCTCACAGCAGGGCAGGGCTGCACCCGAGGGAAGGACAAGCTTTGCCCAGAGCCTCCTGCCCGGCTGTGCCAAGTTCAAGCTCCTGGCTGTCCCCAGCCCCACCGTGCAGCCCGAGCAGCCCCTCTGTCCCTGTCCCATCAGCCTCCCCTGATAACACAGAACGATAGCGGCAGCTGGGGCAGGGCTTGGGGGCCGGGCAGGTAAAGCAGGGAGGGACAAAGCCAAACACAGCCAAAGGGCTCCTCCAAGGCCAGGGCCCTTCCGGGGGTCAGGTCCCCTTGTGCTGGGGTGAAGCACGGGTTGGGCAAAGCCTTGCTCAGTCCCAGCAGCCCTGAGTGAGCAGGAGCTGTGACACCCCACGTGTGCCATGGGGATGGGGATCCTCCCTGCTCTGCACCAGCTGTCCCCAGCCCAGCAGGGCCCGGCTCCATCCTGGGCCAGCACAGTGCTCCACCTGCTCTGCTGGAGCGTGAGGGGCCCAGGGGTGCTCCCCACGAAGGGGGACCTGCCCGCCCCTGCAGCTGCTGCCACGGCTGCACTCACACCGTGCTGGAGTGAGGTGGGATGGGGAGCACCATCCCACAGCCTGGCAGCTCCGTCCTGGCAGCTCCAGCCCTGGCTCCCACCCCGAGGGCAGGGCATCCCCTCCTGCGCAGCCCGTCCCCCACCCAGCCCTGATCCCCAGGACCGCCTCTGCTCTCCCCGCTCTCTCTTGGCAGTGTGTTTGCTGACGTCCTGTAACCGCAGAGCAGGTTGATTTGAATTTTCCATGGATGGCTCAGAGTCACGGATAATTCATTATTCACACCTCTCTAATTGAGCTGCTGGCCAGCAGGGCTGGGAGCAGCCACATGTCCCCAGGCCAGGGCAGGTCAGCAAGGTCCAGTGTGGCTTCAATTTGGGCTGTGGTGTTGCTCACCCTTTGCTGCACAGGGGATGTTTTGGCGAGCACGATCCTAGAGCAGGGAGGTCTGAGGCAGCACAGAGGGAAGGGCAGCAGCCCTTGGGAGTGCTCCTCCAAACCTGGAGCCCAGCTCAGAGCCCTGCCAGAGCCTCTGTGCTGCCAGGGAAGGGCTGGACATGGCCCAGACCTGCAGCGGTGACCTGGAGCCGGGCAGGCGGGCAGTGCCTGCAGAAGGAGCTGGTGCAGCTCACAGCGGCTCTCTGGGGCTCTCATGGGCTGCCCTGGGCACCGGGGTTTGTCCTGCTGGAATCACAGGCCCAGTGCTCCCAGCGGGGAGAGCAGAGCAGCTCTGCTGAGGAGGGAGTGGTGTGAGAGCAGGGAAAGGTGCAGGAAGGTGGGCTGCCCTGGCACACCCCCTGGCACATCCCGGGCACACCCCCTGGCACACCCCCTGGCACATCCCCTGGCACACCCCCTGGCACATCCCCTGGCACATCCCCTGGCACATCCCCTGGCACACCCCCTGGCACACCCCCGGGCACACCCCTGGCACATCCCGGGCACATCCCAGGCACGCCCCCGGGCACACCCCCGGGCACACCCCCGGGCACACCCCCCTGGCACACCCCCTGGCACACCCCCTGGCACACCCCCTGGCACATCCCAGGTACATCCCCTGGCACACCCCCTGGCACACCCCCTGGCACCCCCCTGGCACACCCCCTGGCACACCCCCGGGCACACCCCTGGCACACCCCCGGGCACACCCCTGGCACACCCCCTGGCACACCCCTGGCACACCCCTGGCACATCCCAGGCACGCCCCCGGGCACATCCCAGGCACATCCCCTGGCACACCCCCTGGCACACCCCTGGCACATCCCCTGGCACACCCCTGGCACACCCCCTGGCACATCCCAGGCACGCCCCCGGGCACATCACATCCCCGGGCCGGGCTGGGGCACTCCCAGCCCCGCTGATGAGAACTCCACGGCGGGCGGGGGCTGCTCTGCAGGCAGCTCCGCCGCCGAGGCAGCCAGGGCCATTTTAATCATTTCCAGATTTGTGTGGGAGGTCAGGGCCCTGGGGTGCTGCTCCATGTCAGTTTTATAAACACGGCAGTTTTTCCAGATGGTCTCTGGCTCCAGCCTGGCTAGCAGGTTGATTGGGCCAGACCAAAATAACAACAGGTGGAGAACAGGCCATGACTGCCTGGCGCTATCTCCCCTTCCCATCTATTCCCCAAATGATTTTTCTCTTTGCAGAAAACAATTAAGTTTCGCAGGGGCGGGAGCTGGAGCTGAGGCCCCACACCTTCAGTGCACGTGTGAGAGCAGCATCTGTGGGGCCGGGGCGGCACCGGGCTGGTGCTGCTGCTGTGGCACAGACAGTGCCAGGCTGGCAGCCCTGCAGCCCGGCCTGCCCTCCATCCTCTGAGGGCTGCCCGAGCCGGCAGAGCACTGGCACGCCCGCAGGCTCCTTCATTCCTCCAACCCCCTTCTTTATTCTGAGTTTTACAGCGAGGTGATTTTTAAATCTTTTCCATTGACTCCCAAGGGAATTTAGTGCCCAATGGGATTGTGGCAGCATGCTGCCTGCCCCGCTCGTTTCCAGGGCCAAGAGGGAGCCCTGCATGCCCAGGTGCCCTGTGGGTGGCCAGGCTCCATCCGAGGCTGCTGGAGCTGGTGCTGTGCCAGCGCTGCCAATCCAGCAGGAGCACCCAGAGCAGGGCCAGCTCCGTTCCCTCCAGCTGAGGGTGTTCCAGCGCTTCCCCAGGGCTGCTCAGAGCCCAGGGCTGAAAAGCCAAACAGCACAGGTCCCAGCCTTGACTTTGCACAGGGGCAATGGGCTCCACGGCCCCTGTCCCTCCCTCACCATCACCCTGCAGCAATGGGGGCACCACTGGGCACAGCTGCCCAGCCACAGCAGCACCAGAGCAGAGCTCGTGGCACAGGGAGCTCTCTGAGCCCAAAGGATGGAAAATCCAGGGCTGTGCACTGGCAGTGAGCAGAGCTGCTCTCACACAGACAGCTCTTTCATATTTCCCACTCGCCCTCTGCTAATGTGTCTCTGCAGGCCAAACCTTCCCATGCAGGGGATGAAGCTTTGGCCAGAGATTCTAAAGGATTGTGGGCGTAAAGAAAAGAGCTGCATGTGCAGCCTGCAGGCCAAGCCCAGCACAGGAGCCTCCCTGCATGTGTGCCTTGCCCACGCACACAGCACAGCCCTGCACGTGCACAGACCCAGCCGAGCACACCCAGCACCAGGCAGGAGGAGGAGGAGGAGGAACATTTCCAAGGCTCTGCTCAGAGGGAGGTTTCACACAGCCAGGGGGACAGGGCCCACCACCCCTCTGTGCCTGTGGTGCAGCTCTATCCACCTCCAGCACCCAAAACCTCAGCAGCATCCCTTCCTCACTCCACAGCACCAATCTGGCACCACACATCTTTATTTCCTAAACTCAGGCCAAACCTTGGCTGGCCCAGCCCTGTCGCTGTGTGACAGCTGGCTCTGACACCTCCCTTCCACCCTGATTCCTTCCATAGGAAGGAATTTGCTCCTGCACACCAGCTCCAAGGATTGCAGGTCCCCCTGTGCTAACTGCACAATCCCACAGAAAATCTGTATCAAAGGCCTGCCGTGCTGCAATTCAGCATTTAATTTATTCCATGCAATTCATGGAGAGGAGGCTCCATCCCATGACCAGCACAAAGCACTGGCAGCCCAAGGGCCCTGGCTGAAGGGCAGCCAGGCAGGGAAGCAGCCTGGGATGTGCTGGAGCTTTGGCCAGCGTGGCCTGGTGCTCCAGGGGAGGATCCTGCTGCGGGATTGATTGCAGTGCCCCAAGGGAGGATGGTGGTGCCCAAAGGGAGGATCCTGCTGCAGGATGGTGGTGCCCCAGGGAGGTTCTGCTGCAGGAATCCATCATGGTGCCCAAAGGGAGAATCCTGCTGCAGGACCATGGTGCCCAAAGGGAGGATCCTGCTGCAGGATCATGGTGCCCAAAGGGAGAATCCTGCTGCAGGATCATGGTGCCCAAAGGGAGGATCCTGCTGCAGGACCATGGTGCCCCAGGGGAGGATCCTGCTGCAGGATGGTGGTGCCCCAGGGCAGGTTCCTGCTGCAGAATCCATCATGGTGCCCCAGGGCAGGTTCCTGCTGCAGAATCCATCATGGTGCCCCAGGGGAGGATCCTGCAGCAGGACCAGGAGCGCTCCTCGCCATGGCACCGGCTGTGCCCGTCAGCCCCAGGGCTCTCTGGCCCCCACAGGCAGCAGCCTGCTCCCTGCCCACCTCCCCGCTCAGCCAGGAAAGCAGGGGATTAGAAAGGCCTCCCCCTGCTTCCAGCAGCTCCTAAAATGGAAGTGTGGAGCTCTGGGCAGTGGGTCTGGACAGTTTTACTCCCGCAGGCAGGTAGGCAGGCAGTGAATCTGGAATCCCTCTGTGGTGGGAGCGGTGGCAGCAGCGCAGGGACCCACCTCCCCCAGCCCTTTGTTTAGGAATCCCACTTCTGCCATGTCTCAATATGCCCCAATCCTGCAAACAGTTCCCCTCCAGGAGAAGGAACAGACCTCAGGCTGATTTTTCCCTGCAGCCATTTGTGCACACCTGAAACCTTGGGATAGCAATGAATGAAGTGGCTCCAGCGTGGCACCTTTTCCTCTTGGATCTTACCTTCCTTTCCACAGCCTGAAGGTGCAACCAGCCCTGTCTGCAGGTGGGAAACTGGAGCTGTGTGTCAGTGATGGAGGAAGCCTGGGCTGAGCGCTGTCACTGCAGTGCCAAGGGCAGATCCAGTGCCAGGCTGTTGGGCACCATCACACAGAGAGAGCTGTGCACTCAGAGTGTTTTCACAGGTTAATTCTGTCCAGATGTTTGTTTTGACAGTGGATGCCTCACCCACAGGTGCCAGCCCAGCCCTTGCCTGCAGGTGGGGGCAAAGCCCCCAGGCCCTCAGCGCAGAGCCCTGGAGCCCAGGGACACATGGCACAGCTCAGCTTGGGCTGTATCTCTGCAGGGCTCAGCGTGTTTGCCCCAGCAGCTCCTTCTCCTGCTGCCATCCTCCTGCATGCTGACACACACAAGGAGCTCTGGCAAATCCTCTATTTTCAGGCACAGAGAAATTGTTTGTATAAAGTCATTGAGTTTCTTTGGAGGATTTGGAAGTTCAGTAACCAGAGAGGCTGCAGCCAGCACTGCAGGAGCTCCAGCTGGAAGAGACACGCTGTAGATCTTTTCTAGGACAATGTTTGCTGGCAATTGCATCACTTGGGAACAAGAAATGGGGGGCATAGGAAAAGAAATACTGTATTGGCAATAGGGACATTGGATAGAGAAGGACCCCAAGGCCACGTGAAGGCAGGAGCAGCTCAGGAACCTCCAGCTGCCTGCAGAGCTGCTCCCACAGCCTGGCATGGGGACAGGGACCAAGGGCCAGCGAGCACCATGGCACTGAACTGGCCAGGCTGTATTCCTGCCTTCAGGAGCACTCCCACCTGGCTCTGTGCTCCCAGGGACGTGTCAGGCTCCAGATGAGCAGTGTCTTTAACCTGGCAGTTTCTGCACAGTCTCTCCCTGGCATCCACTTTTTATTATCATCTACTCAGGCAGCTTGTTTCTAACATGAATGCACTAAAGCTGCACACACACAGCAGGGACAGGGCTCAGACACAGCAGCCGTGTTTGGGAAAAGGTTTTGGGTGCCAGGTGAGGGTCCTGCTGTGGGGGCAGGGAGGGCTCCAGGCCCTGGGGTGGCACAGAGCTGTGAGCTGCCCCCAGAACTGCTCATCACGGGCTGCTCACTCATCCTGTGTGCTGCACTCAGGGAGCCTGCCCAGCCCTGCCCGTGTCCGTGTCTGTGTCTGTGTGTGTCCGTGTCTGTGTCTGTGTCCATGTCCGTGTCTGTGTCCATGTCCGTGTCTGTGTCCGTGTCTGTGTCTGTGTCTGTGTCCGTGTCTGTGTCCATGTCCGTGTCTGTGTCCATGTCTGTGTCCATGTCTGTGTCTGTGTGTGTCCGTGTCTGTGTCTGTGTCCGTGTCTGTGTCTGTGTGTGTGTCCGTGTCTGTGTCCATGTCCGTGTCTGTGTCCGTGTCTGTGTCTGTGTGTGTGTCCATGTCCGTGTCTGTGTCCGTGTCTGTGTCCGTGACTGTGTCTGTGTCCATGTCCGTGTCTGTGTCCATGTCCGTGTCTGTGTCTGTGTCCGTGTCTGTGTCCGTGTCTGTGTCCGTGTCCGTGTCTGTGTCCGTGTCTGTGTCCGTGTCCGTGTCTGTGTCCGTGACTGTGTCTGTGTCCATGTCTGTGTCCGTGTCTGTGTGTGTGTCCGTGTCTGTGTCTGTGTCCGTGTCTGTGTCCATGTCCGTGTCTGTGTGTGTGTCCGTGTCTGTGTGTGTGTCCGTGTCTGTGTCCGTGTCTGTGTCTGTGTCTGTGTCCGTGTCTGTGTCCATGTCCGTGTCTGTGTGTGTGTCCGTGTCTGTGTGTGTGTCCGTGTCTGTGTCCGTGTCTGTGTCTGTGTCCATGTCTGTGTGTGTGTCCGTGTCTGTGTCCGTGTCTGTGTCCATGTCTGTGTCTGTGTGTCCGTGTCTGTGTCCATGTCCGTGTCTGTGTCCGTGTCTGTGTGTGTGTCCGTGTCTGTGTCCGTGTCTGTGTCCGTGTCTGTGTCCGTGTCCGTGTCTGTGTCCGTGTCTGTGTCTGTGTCTGTGTGTGTGTCCGTGTCCGTGTCTGTGTCCGTGTCCGTGTCCGTGTCTGTGTCCGTGTCTGTGTCCATGCCCATGGTCCTGCACAGCTGGCAGTCAGAGCTCTGTTTGTGCACACTCAGACACACACACACACAGATATACACACACATATAGACACACAGATAACACACACACACAGACGCACACAGACACACTCTCACACACATTGTGTGTGCATGTCCCGGGCCTGTGGAGCGCCTCGGGAGGGAGGGAGGGAGGGATCCCTGTGTCCCTGGGCAGGCGGGAGGCAGAGGAAGGGCAGGGCAGCCCACACACCGAGCACCCGTGGGCTCCCCAGCGCTCCCAGGCTGCTCCGGAGCCGGCCCCGCTGCCTGCACCTGGCTGCTATTAAGCATTCAATCAAAAAGGGATCACAAGCCAGATAGAACTAATTCGGAGGAACTTTTTTACACAACAAGCCCCTTTCAGTTTGCTTGTTTGGTTTTATATCTGAGGCTAACTCGGGCAGGTTTGAGAATGAGCAGAGCTCTTGGCTGCGGGGGACACGCCACGTTTCCAGCAGACAGAGGTGGGAGTTCTGCTTTGGTGTTTTAAAAATAGCACTACAAAGAGAGGCGGGCTGGGATCCTCCTGCGTGCACAGGGGGTGACAGGATGGGGCTGTGTCCCAGGCCAGGCCTGGGGACAGGCCCCAGAGCAGGACAGTGTCTGTCCCTACTGCTGCTCCTCAGGCGCTCTGCACTTGTATTCCACCGTGGGGAGGGTCTGGGGCTGCCCAGGTGCTAAAGAGCAGAGGCTGGGGCACAGGGCAGAGCCCTCAGCAAGGCTCCCCGAGAGCTGCCCTTGAACCCTTCCCAAAATCCCATCCCCGTCCTGCAGGGCAGGGCCTGAGCTGGGTGTGACCCTGGGCACAGAGCACGGGGCTGCCCTGAGCTGCACAGACAGCACTGGAGCCTGCCAGACCTCCCTGCCGGGCTGGGGGAGCAGGAGGAGCCTTGGGGGACACCTGCAGAGGAGGCTGTGACCCCCAGCAGCCCCCCCAGGGCCAAACCCAGGCCCAGCAAACGCTGCACAGGGGGCAGAACTGGCCCCAAATGTCTCCTCCACAATGGCTTTGACCCCATTTCAACAAGGACCTCACAATGCCATTAATCACTAGTGACACTTCCCTCTGCCAGGGCAAAAGAGACCCATCTTCTTATTTTATTGTCAACTATGAAAAACCCACATTAAAAAGTTCCTTTTCTTCCCCCTTCACAGAGCCCAGCAGGAAACTCTGCCAGCTCCTCCACAGGCACCTCCTGATCCCCATCCTAAGGGTAAGTACTTATCTGAAACACAGAAAATGGAGATAATGACAGTAATACCCACACAGGTCCTGTGGCTGTGTGCTGCAAAGCCCCTGGAGGTGCAGGTGCCCCAACCCTCGCCCAGGGAGGGCACAGCCCCCGGGGGGAGCACAGGGGTCCCACAGCAGCTGCTCAGGGCCAGGGATGTGTCACTGCTGGTGTGTCCTGGTCACCCTCCCCGAGAGCAGAGCGCGGCCAGGCTGCTCTGGCAGCTGCAGTGCTGCCCCCAGTCCTGCTCCATCTCCTGGCTGTGGGTGTGCAGGGATTTGGGCACACAGCAGCCAAAGGCTCCCCGCAGTTTGGAGGCTCCCCGTGCCTCCAGCCCCAGGAACTGTGCCCAACATGTGCTTAAAGGGCCATTCACAGGAGCTCCCAAAGGGCCCCTGTGCACTGGCCACGCTGGGATGGTCTGGGACACGCTGCCTTTCCGGGCAGGGCTCCAAGGGAGGGCTCCATCTGCACCTCCCTGCCTTTCAGGGCAGGGCTCCAAGGAGGTTTTAATTTAGTGCTGGCGCTTACCCTGGGAAGAACTTCCCAAGTAGGTGGGAATTCATGATCTCCATCAGCCCTGGGAGAGAGGAGGAGCAGGGGAGGCATCATCCTTGTGCACTCCTGGTACTGCTCCTTTTGGGGATGGTTCTGGATGTCCAGACGCTGCTGTTGCTCTTTCCCAGCAATACCAGCTGGTTAAAGGCTTGAGCCAGCATTTGCAGTTATTTACAGCAGCTTTGGGCTCCCGGTGCTGGGGGACCTGAAGGACCACAGGGGCTTCTCAGGCTCAGGCTCAGTCTGGGCTCAGGCTCAGCTCAGGCTCAGGCAGCATCCCTCCCTCCCTCCCTCCCTCCCTCTCACTGGCCCCAGCCCTGATGGAGGGAATTAGGAGCGGATTTGGCTGGGAACAGCCCCCAGGTTCTCTCTCAGGGAAGGGGGAAGGCAGATGTGCAGCTTTGTCCTAGGAAGGACATTAAAGAAGCACAGGGGCGTTGGGTTACGGCCAACGTGACTAAGCCTCCTCTTCCTCTCTGCTCACCCTTCTCTCTGCCCTGTCAGACATTTTAAAAAGCACCTCTAGTTTTGCAATGCTCTTGCTCAGAGCCTCATTACTCAGGCTGAGCTGGCCCTGCTTCCTGGGGAGCGAGGCATCCCTGCCTGATAAGATAAGCTCCCCAAAGAAAGGTTTTGGGACCCTGACTCACTGGAGAAACTTTCTGCAGTGCATTCATACAGCCTCTAACACACTCAACTGTTTGATGGGCTTATCAGTGAAATTCAGATGTTCATCTATGGTCACTAGAGGACAGCCCTGATCCAGGAGCAAGGTCATCCCAATCAGGTGTTAAGCCTGGAGAGTCATCCTATCTGCACCTCCCTACATATTCACAGCCCCTTCCCTGTGCTGTCCCCAAACCCTCTGGCCCTGGGCTCCCACAGGGGCTCAGGGACCCTCTGGGGCTCCGGCCAGGGGGTGGCACGCTGCTGGCAGGAGCCCTGTGCCCGCTGCAGGTCCCTGCCCTCTGGGCAGGGCTGGGGGCTGTGCTCAGTGCCCACAGGCTGCAGCTGGGGCAGCTCCAGGCCGTGGTTCCCCATTTCCAGCAGGGTCTGGCTCCAGGTTATCGCTCCTGCTGCCTCTGGCAGCCCGTGTCTGGTTTTACAGACAGGCAATAAATCCCAGGGAGAAGCAGCTACAATCTCCATCCATGGACCCCCCGAGAGAAAGCAGGCCCAGACCCCAAATGTTTGCCCTGGTCAGCCCCTCGTGAAGGCACCCGTGGCTTTTTCCTAGGTCCAGTGAACTCAGGCCAAAGCATGCCGCTTGTGATTGCATCAGCAGGGCTGCAGATGCAGCTGATACTGGCTGGGGGAGAGATCCTCTTGTGGGGCAATAAACCAGCCCAGCTTTGGGAGCAGCTGCCTGGCTCCGAGCGAGTCCATGCCCTGCACACTGCTGAGATAGAAGGGGCGCTGTGGGTGCTTCCCACCAGCACCCAAATCCACCCCCTGGCTTCCCCTGGCTGGCCCCCAAGCCCCCATGCCTGGGGTGGGCTGCCTTGGCCCCAGCCCCACGGGTGAGGAGCGTGTGAGGGCTCGCTGTGCCAGCTGTGCCCAGCTGTGCCCAGCTGTGCCTCTGCAGCAGCACCCAGCAGGTTATCGGCCGCTCTGGAAGCCCAAGAACTGCAAATGATCAACCCCGGGGAATTCTCTCCTCCCCTCGGCTCTGGAGTCAATTGTCAGCCCCGCTTTTAAAGACACCCTTGTCGGCAGCGCGGCTATGCCTTTCTGCTCCGGAGGAATTCCTCTAAAACAATAATAGTGACATTGTTCCTCACTTTGCTGGCGGTTTTATAGGGCTCTCGTTGGGGAAAGGTGACCATGGCTGCCTTTTGGCCACATGTGTTTACACAAGGAAATGCATGTGGGTTTTGGGGTGGCGCCTGGAGTCAGCAGCCGCTCTCTGTACTCCTGACCCTTACAGAGCTGCTTTCTTGCTCCTGGGTACGTTTACTGCGCTCCAGATGTGAGCTGGCTCCAGCCAGGCTGCGCAGCGCCAGGGATCTGGCATCCCCAGACTCATCAGTCCGTGGGGTAGAATGCCATGGTGGTTGTTTTAAAAGCTGTAATGCGTCTTGGTAACACATCATGATTTATTCAGCCCTTGTTTGACAGGGAGCCTTTATCAAAAGCCGATGCGCAGCCCGGGCTCGGCGGCGCTGCCGAGGGTGGCTGGGGCTGCTCCTTCCCAGGGGGGGCTTGGGCAGGGTCCCCTCTATGCCACCCACCCCGAGGTGCCTCTGGGGACACCTGTGCTGCCCCTCCAGTCCAGAATGGATGGGCCTGCTCCTTCCCAGGGGGGCTTGGGGATGGTCACCCCGTGCCACCCACCCTGAGGGCTGTCCCTGGGGACACCTGTGCTGTGGGGGCTGCTCCTTCCCAGGAGGGGCTTGGGCAGGGTCCCCCTGTGCCACCCACCCTGAGGGCACCTCTGGGGACACCTGTGCTGCCCCTCCAGCCCAGGAGGGATGGAGCTGCTGACCCCAGAGGGTTTGGAGCAGGGCAATGTCCCTGCTGCCAGCACCAGAGCCCCAGGTGACCAGGGGGTGACTGGGGGTGACCAGGGGGTGACCAGGGGGTGACAGTGCCACAGCCTCTCCCGGCAGAACCCAGGCTCGCTTTGGCCTCACTCTCACACAAACCAGAGCTGATGGAAGGAGAGAACAGAAGTGAAAATGGAGCCTGGGGAAAACCAGGCAAAGGCAGAGCAGGGTGTGGGCAGTGGGGAGCTCTGGGAGGGCAGAGCAGTGGCAGAGCTGGGGAGTCCCTGCCCACAGCTCCCAGCCAGGGCCCTTCTGCTCTGAGAGGCTCCTGCTCTGTTCCACTTTTCTGCCCTGGCACCAGATAAACCACACAGCACAGTTACAGGGACAGGGGAGGCTCAGATGGTTCCCAGCCCTAGGACAGGCTGCTGCTGGGCCAGGCTGAGGCACAGGAGCCCGAGCAGAGCAAACCCTGCCCTGGCTGGGGCTGGGAAAGCTTTGGGGGAGCAGCCCGGGATGGGGGGTGGCCCCAGCCCTGCATCCCTGGTGCCTCTGAGGTGCCATTCCCATGGGCACAGATGGATGCAGGACACTAGAGCCCTGGATTAGCAATGAGCCTCTGGTTTAGAGATATTTATTTGCTTTTTATCATAATGGGAAAAAAATGCAACAGCAGATAGAAGAGGAAGGAAAAAACCCCAATCTGGGTCAGGATCTCACACTGGCTAGTTCACTTCACAGTTTAAGTAAATAGTTCTCATCCCAAAACCCTTCAGGGTCATATAAATGTGCCTCTTCACATGGAAGAGACTATTTTGATAGTAGCTGGGTGCCTGATGAATTTGCAACTTTCCCAAACTGTCGGTGTCTAGAATGTGACTCAGTTTTTCACAGTGAGATATAAAATCCTATCAATTAATCTAACTTTTATTGCACCTCTGGGGCATGAACGTGATGTTATTTAAACAAATGGTTCCCATTACCTTCAATTATTTTATAAATGTTTTTCAGTGATTTATAGGCTTCTATTAAATGGACAATATACTTCTGTGCTCCTCGAGGGGGCAAACAGTAATCTAAGGGCTTGGGTTTGCTGATCCTTTTTTCTTTCTCTCCCTTCTTTTCCGCATGCATCAGAGGCTGCTGTTTAATTACGGGGAGGTGGGGAAGAGCCTGGCCAGCCTGCAGGACCCTGTGCTGCCTGGGCTGGGCTGTCCCTGCAGTGGGGACACGTGGCAGTGCCACCAGCAGCCAGTGCTCCCTGTGCCAGGCCAGCAGCACCCCCAGCCCCAGAGAGGCGGGCACGAGGCCTGGACAATGCCAGGAGGTCATTTCTGCCAGCCCAGGCCCTTGTGCCACAGTTTCTGCTCGCGGCTGGCTGTGGGGCAGGCCCGGGGAGGTCAGGGCAGCCATGGGGCCGGGGCAGAGCCCCCTTATCTGCGGGGTCACGCCGGGACGCGGCTCCTGGAGCAGTGACCCCGCCAGGCCCCATCCATCCATCCATCCCCGCAGGCCCAGCCAGGCTCCCCGCTCACCCCGGCCTGCAGGGCTCGCTGACAGGCAGCCCAGCAATCACGGCCTCGCTCAGCTCCCTCACTTGAGCCTGTCTGCATTTCAAACAGCCCTGCAGATAGGCTCTGTTTACAGAGCCCGCCGCCGTTTATTATTTTTTGGGGGGTGCTGCACGGAGTGGGGAGGGGAGATGACATTTGGGGAAGATAAATAGGGCAGAAGAGCCTGCAAAGACAAAGGGCTGGGCCGGGCTGGCTGGGGCAGGGCTGCAGAGGGGCAGGGAGGGCATTTCCCAGCTCCCAGCCCTGGCAGAGGGTGGGCACAGCTCAGGGCACACTGCGGGGCTGCGCCCAGCCTGGGCAGGACCTGCTGCAGCACAGGGGCTCCTGGATGTCCTCTGCTAACAGACTGGGGTCATTTACAGGCAATCCCCAGCACAGCAGGGCCCTGGTTCCACGGGCACCCCTTTCCATCCACCCTGTGGCACACCAGGCACACACAGAGGGAGCACAGCTGCCCACGCTGCCCTCCTGGCACCTCTGTGGGACCTGGCACCTCTCTGCCAGGGCAATGGGCAGCCCTGGCTGTCCCCTGCACACGCAGGGCAGCTCAATCCCCTGTGCACATGGGAGAGGGCACGAGCTGCTGGGCTGGGACCACATGGGGGTCCGTCCCAGCTCCCCAGGGCTCCCAGGGACCCCCAAACCCGGACCCTGCCCCTCTGAGCCCTGTGTGTGTCCCCAGCGCAGGGTTACCATCCTGTGCTCCCCAGAATCAACCCCTGTTTGCCCAAAAGGCTGATGATCCCCAGCTCCCAGCCCGGGCAGTGTTTCCAGCAGCCATCCCCTGATTCCTGTGGGGCACGGGGGGCACACGGAGCCCATGTGGCTGCTGGCAAATTCACCCGGGTGTTTTCCTTGGCAAATAACAACTCCTTCAAAGCTGTTACACCCCTGAAAATAGCCAATAAGGTTTTAGTTAATTAAGCAGCACAAGGCCTCCCAATGCTGAGTGTCACTTTTCCCTTTGCCTTGTGCTGCTGCCACATCCCAGACGGGACTCAGCCGTGTGCCCAGGGGCCTGCAGAGGCACTGATGAATGATAATAACAAAAAATACCTGTACCTGCCCCTTGCCTTTGCTCAGATCAGGCCCGCTGGAAGACAAGAGCCCTGCTGGAGCGAGGCTGGGCCATACAAAGGGCAGCGTTGTGTGGGGCTGGCGGGAGCCGGCGCGGCGCTGTTTGCACAGCAGCCACCCCGAAATCGGATTTCACTGCAGCAGCACCGGCTCTTCCTCGGGTTTCTGCAGATCTGGGCTCGCGTCTATTTCGTGCTGCAAGGTTATTAAAAACACTTGAACCTGAAACAGACTCATTGTGTCCACACGTTTGCTGTTTATTATTATAAACAAGGGTGTCGGGGCCATTCAAAATAAATCAAAATGGGTAAAAAATGAGCAAGAAACACAAGGAAATGGAATGATTGAAAACACCCATCTCATCATCCAGGGCTGACAATTCCCACTCACAGGAATGCCTCTGTGCTAGAGAGAAGGGAAAATAACTTCTCATTTTTCTCTTCAGAAAACGGCATCCCTTTCTCAGCTGGGGACGCCGAGCTGTGGGGAATGGAGAGGGGCAGATCCAACACCAGCCCAGGTTCGATGGCTCCTGGGCCCTGCTGGGATCCGTGCTGGCAAATGTTCCCTCCCAGCGAGGGATGTGAGCTCTGTGAGCTCCTGGCATGGAGATGCAAACCCAACAGGGCCCAGCCAGGGGCACAGCTTGGGCTGAGGGGCTGGGAAAGCGACCTCGTCACAGCCCCCTTCAGAGCATCCCAGCCACTGACACTCCTAAAAACCCTTCCACCTCATCACAGCCCCCTTCAGAGCATCCCAGCCACTCCTAAAAACCCTTCCACCTCGTCACAGCCCCCTTCAGAGCATCCCAGCCACTGACACTCCTAAAAACCCTTGAAGAGCAATCAGGGGAGCTGCATCCTGATTCACAGCAGCACACGTCCAGCACAGGCGTGTCACGGTGCACAGCACTAAAATTCCTGTGGAATTACAATTGTTCCCCAGGCCAGAGCTCCGGGCTCTGCCCTGCGAGGACACTGGGCAGGTGCCAGCCCAAGGCGGAGGGTGGGACAGCTGGGCCAAGGCACATGTCAGCAGGGCCCAGCTGATTAATCTCTTTAAAAACATCACTGGGAGATTCCCACTCCGCACCCTGGGCAGATCCTCAGCCAGGCTGGGGGAACCAGGCCACTAAAATCTGATTAAAATGATGGAAAGTGTCAGAAGGGTCTTGTTTTGTGGCAGTGGGAGACCACAGGGGTCAGTTCTTGTTACTCTTGTTTGAACACCAAAGCTCATGGGTGGCATTAGGAATATTTTAGAAGAGCCACACATCAAAAACCAACTCTTTTTTTTAATGCATGTAATAATTTGAAACACGACTCTGCATGGTGGAGTTAATGAAATCCTCTCCTTCTGTAGGCCTGCACAGACAAAATCAAACTTAAAACGAGTGGGCAGTGCCCCCGCACAAGAAGAGATGCTGAAAGGGTTTTTGTTGCACTTTTGGGGCAAGGGGTGGGGAAGGGACACAGGACCCGGGCCTGTTTTGCTGGGAAGCATGACGACATGCAGGGAAGGAAGGGAACACTCTCAGCCTTCTGGCCTGAATTATCTGCTAACACAAATAATCAAATTCCAGGGCCCACACTGCTCTGGCGCCACTGAGAGCAGGGGAGGCCCAGCCCCGCTCGGAGCAGGTGGCAGCAGGGCCTGAGCCCTCAGAGCGAGGGCAGACTCTGCTCCCTCCGAGCGCCATCGCCTCAGGACCGTGGGAAGTTTTTAATGGCTCGCTCAAGGCAAGGCCTCTGAAATGTTTATATTAATACGTGCATGCTGGACAGCCACTCATTTGGTCTCAGCTGGAAAGCAGTCCAAACAGCTGAGAAACATCTGGCTGCTAACCTTGGACAGCTTCTAATCTGGTAGCCCAGGGATTTGAGAGGTCTCTTCAGAGGGACGGGAGTTTGGCAGAGCCTGGCTGAGAGCTCTGTCCTGCTGAGGCTGTTCCTCTGCGGGCTGACACACAGAGGGCACCGAGCTGCAGCGGGCACCAGCCCCGCCTGGCACGGGCACTGCCCGAGGGGTGGCACCGTCTGGGGACACACAGCAGCTCAGTGCCAGCCCACCACAGCCGGCGTTTCTCCACCTCTGTGCCCCGCGTGCACTGGACTGGGGCAGCTCTCCAGCCTCCCCTGGCTTGTCCTCCCTCTGCCTCACTTACAGCAAATCACTCCCAGAAAGTTCCCAGCACCAGGCAAACAGAAATCCTTTTCTCCAAAGACGTGCAGAGCATGATCAAGGCAATTAGGAACACGTGGTTTTAGACAGAGCAGGGGGGGGAAATGGCCCCATTGTTTCTGATGAAGATGGCTCAGAAGTTTGCATCCCTTTTCTTGTCAAAACTCCTGCTTGGCTGGTTTTGTCCTCCCAAAGAATCTTCAGCTTTGGCTATCCTGAAACATCCTTTGGCGAGTGGACAGATAAAAAGTAAGACAACATAAAAGAATAGATGCTGAGCAATAGAGAGGGGAAGAGACTTCTAGACCATTTGACATTTACTCTCTCCTCCTATCACCCACCAAGGTTCTGCAGGGCTTTCCAGGCATGTCAGGGCAAAGCCACCCACAACCTGGCTCAAGCAGAAAAATAGGACAGGACCCACATTTCTGAAAACCCTTTGTAGGCTTTATTTAAAAGAAGATAAGGATGAAGAAAGGTGACAAGATGCTTGACAGATATAAAATGATGAGCATTCAGCTTATCTCCCTATCCTCAACATCTTCTTCTGCTCTTTACTTTTTTGTGACAACAAATGTGGGAGGAATCAGGGAAAAGGTAAAGGCACAAGCACCAGGGATGCAGCACCAAGAAGGGAGGACAAGGAAGAAGATGCTCAACAAGTAAAAAAATCCTCTTTCCTAGCAGAGGCTGAGCATGCTGGCTCTGGTCCAACAAAGCACTTAAGCATGTGCCTGAATTAAATTTGCCTTTACTGGGGCTCCTTGCAGGCTTCAGCACATTCTCCAGCAACGTGGACAGCATGGCCAGGGAAACCAGGAGCTATTAAGGGACCTGAATCTCAGTCAGCAGCCAGGTTAGAGAGCACTGGGAGAGCACATTAGCCAAGATTAATGCAACATGGTGATTCCACTGACAGGAAAACCCTTAGCCACCAGAAAAACCTTCTTAAACAGAAAATAATAAGTAAAAAAATTTAGATATTAAGATGATCAGCATAATTTCTCTTCAGCTTCTTTCAGCTCAAGGTAGGTAGAGCCTGATGCCGACACATTTACAGGTACCTGCAGAACTGGAGCTCCCCTGTGGCAGGGCATGTCGGTGCCAGCTTGAACAAACACACTGAACCCACTGTGCTGTTCCTTGTGCAGCAAACACTGTCCTGCAGGAAAAGCACCCACCTCAGAGGCTGAATGGCCAATTCCTACACCAAGGTGAGCCACCAACAGCTCCCACAGCCCTGGCAGTGCTCTGGCAGGGCAGCAGGAGCACATCCCCTGCCCACCGGGGTTTGGTGCCACAGCTCGGGGCTGTGCCCTGCTCACACCCCTGCAGCCCCTCGGGGCTCAGGGCTCTGTGATGGAGCCCCCGAGCTGCCCTTGGGCAGGGTGTGCCAGGGCCGAGGGGCACGGCTGCTCCTCCTGCTCCGTGTCCCAGTCCCATGCTGGGATGAGCCACTGACAACACCAGTGTCTCACAGAGCAGCTGAAGACAACCTGGCTTCAGAATTGTTACTGTAATGACAGTGGGAGACACTGAAATTTCAAATACAAAGCACTGCACAGGGTTGTAAGAGAGCAGAAAGGGCACATTTAAGCACGTACTCCCTACACCGTGAGCTAAATTCCAGCACACCAAGAAGCAAACCACCATTAGTCTTTATTAACAACTCAGGTCTCCCTGGGTGCTGGTGTTTCCCCAGCCCGTCAGTGGGACAGGCACCGCACACAGGCGTCTCGAACTGAAGCGGTTTGGACAAACAGAAGCGGTTCTGGACAAACAGAAGGGGTTCTGGACAAACAGAAGCGGTTCTGGACAAACAGAAGCGGTTCTGGACAAACAGAAGCGGTTCTGGACAAACAGAAGCGGTTCTGGACAAACAGAAGCGGTTCTCACAAGAGGCCGTGCCCGTAACCCGAGCAGCAGCAGCAGCAGCGCCGAAAGCCTTGGGCAGCCCTGGGGCTCCCTCTGCCGTCCTGCTCTGCCCGGCCCGAGAGCGCTGCGGGGGCTGTGCGGGCACAGGGCAGCACAGAGCGGATGGGACAGCACCAGGGACACTGTAAGGGCACACAGCTGGCTCAGGGACCCTCTGTGGGCACAGGGACCCTCTGCACAGCGGGCACAGGGCAGGTGGGTCCGGCTCAGAGCAGCCTCCTCCAAGCACTGCTCAGCCCCTCCAGCAGCACCTGCTCCAAGCACGTTTGTTTCATGGCCAATCCCCTCATTTTATGGATTGTTTCTTCACGGGTGTCCCTGAAGAGGCAGTGGGTTGGGACACAGACTGAGGGCTGGCAGGATCACCTGAGCACCTTGCTGGGCGCTGCCAGAGTTTGGGCAAGCCCAGGTGTGACAGGCTTTGTTCCCACACCTCATTCTGAAGCCCCAACAAGCAGCAGCCTGGGGTGAACGGTCCCTTCCCCTCACAGGTGACACACACTGACAGAGCCACCATGCAGCTCCAATGGCAGCTGACTCCCAAGCAGATTTTATTCCACGCTGCCCTGCTTGGTTGTGGGCACAGCAACGGAGCTCTGAGGTGTCCAGAGAGTGCAACTCCTGGGGGAGAACAGCCACAGTGAACCCTTTTCTTTAAAGCAGCATCCAGCTTTGGCTGAGGCTGTGAGCTCCTGCCAGCCCAGCTCCCAGCTCCCAGCCAGGGTGGGACGCTCTCACCTGTACAGCTTGCAAAGCAAACACGACGATTTCACGGCTTTAAAACCATTACTTGAAGTAAGAAGGTTCAGGGAGGTCCCAAACATGCACCAACCACAACCTCGCAAGGAGGGCATGGGCACTCTGAAAAAGAGACAATCAAGCAGCCCACTGTAATGATCACGTTGTTCAATGCCCATTTACCACCTGTGACACCAAGCTATTTGAAATAAACACACGCACAGTATTGGTCCCATTGTCTCCAGACACCCCAGGAGCCAGCAGTGCTCATTCCAGCCCAGACACCAGCAGCCAGTGTCACAGAGCATCTCAAGGCCCTTCCCTGTTCCATCCCCAGCCCAGGAAGAACCTTGTGCGTGAATGCACCAGGACCTTCCAGCAATCTCCAGACACTTCACACTGGGAAAAGGCCAACATTCCACAGCCCTGTTTTCACCCAGACTGGGAGGGAAGCTCAGCTTGTTGCAGGGCATGTTGCAGGCAGACACTCTTCACTATCTGAGGAAAACACTGGGAATGTCAGGTTGTGAAATACCCCTTGACCTTGACAGGCAGTGTACCGTGCAGCTGCAGAGGGATTCCATCTCCTCGGAGCCCCTGGCAGCCCCTGGGCCTCGCCTGATGCTACCAAGGGCCCGAGGGGCAGCCTGAGGCTTACACCGAAACTACAGATGCTCCTTGGCACAGCAGCAGCAGCAGCTGGATAGAGACAATTGCCTTTCACCGCCAGTTTACAGTCTGTCAGCTAAACCTGATCTGCAGGAAGGTACTTCCAACAAATCAAGAATTCCATAAGGGATCAAAATTTTAAACATAAATACAATTAAAGCCTTCTAATATTAATGCACACTTTTTATTATATTAAAATCAGGCAATGGTCTGATACAATAAAAAGGCTGCTTATGGAATACTGTTATGTTAAACTTTCAGTACAGAGGATGTTAAATCCTTACAACTAATATTTTCCTCAGAAGTTAATGGAAACATCAATTGTTCATTGACTTGACAGCTGCTGCTTTAAAATGTGTTTATTTTTACTCTTTTCTTTTTTCCTTATTTTTTCTTTTATTTTTTTTTTACACAAACACTGAATTTTTCATAAAACTTAGGACACACTAGGTTGGTTTCCTGTAAGCTTGCATCCACATTGCAGCAGTTAGTGGTCCGGAAGAGTAAACCAGAAAAGGCAGTGATTTGCCAGGATGCAAAGCCAATCAAGGTCCTTAATCTGCTGTGCCACCGCTTCCCCAAAACCTTCACTGAAGAGATTTCTAAGACTTACAGAGCCCTAATGAAATCTACCACCCGGATTTGATTTGTCTGTGGTTGTTACATCTTTAGGAGGGGCAAACGCAAGTGCAACGTTTTGTTAATTGACATTCTCGGGTCAATCCAAAGCACCAAAGCACAGTGATTCGAGGGTACCTGGAGCATGTTCAGAACCTCTGGGTGCAGTGTCCCCCACTGAGGTTTGGCAGCAGAAGTTTGGGCAATCCTGGTAAATTACTGCTCTTTTCCCCACGTCAAAGCCTATCTAAGAGCACGGCCGTGGCCAGCTTGGCGGTGTGGCAGCAGTGCTGGAGGGAAGGGAAAACCCACGCTTGCCAGCAGAACAGATACTCTTGTTTCCCAGGCTGGTGAAGACTAAATTTGTTGCAAAACCAAAACGAAAAGCAGGAGGGAACAGGTCAAGTTATTGCCCCGAGGCTCACCCCTGGGCCAGGGGCGAGAAGAGTCACCAAAAGGGGCAAAAAGAAAGCAGCATCCCCACTAAAAAGAGGGGAAGAGGGAAGAGATAAAAAGAACCCTGAATCCCTCACCCAAAGCTCACATCACTGGTGAGGGAGACCAGGAAGAGAAATACAATCTATGCCTTGGCCAAAGGAAAGAAGGAAAGCTTGGCCCAGATTATCAGGGCATTTAAAAAAAAACAATAAAAACCCAAAAACGACCACAGTCACATTCAGCCTTTACTAGAGCGAGCACAAAGGGAGGGATGACTGAGGTTAGCACACATCCCCAGTAGTAGTCCATACAGCCCAGTGTAGTACTGGAAGCAAAAACCTTTGTGTCTACTCTAATAAATAGCCCTGAGCTTCGACTCTATTGCAAAAGACAGAGAAAGAAAAAAATAACCCAGGCCAGACACACAGCAAGGTGATTGTGGGATGGATCCTTTCACAGTTAAGTTGGATGTGCCACACTGGTCTTGACAGTAATAAATTTAAATAGACTTTTCCTGATACCAGAAGTTCAGCTATGTGGACAGTGGTTACACGACAGGATTATTTGTTATAGCACAACTTATATTTCAAATGAAAAAAAAAAAAATTAGTATCATTTACAGTATCTCAAGAAAAACTTCCTTTGAATGGGAACTTCCTTTCCAGTATTTTGAGGTCTACAAGATGCATCTAGAAAATTTACTACTGTGGAAAATGAAGACAGCTTAAATTGAATAAGGGGGGGCATGTTGGTTTTTTTTTTTTTAATTAATTGCTGTAACATTGTCCTTCAGGTGGCTGAGGAAGTTTCATATTTTCTTTAGACATCATTAGACGCCGAAGCTCTTGCAGAACAACTTTGATACTATAAGAATTCTGCCATTTTGCTAGGACTGATATGGCTCTGGGGTCCACCTAAAACAGACAAAAAGACCATTCCTGTCAGAATTGGTGCACTGGTTACACGTAACTCCCCCCACCCCCAACTGAAGGTCCCACATGAAATCTGAGTGGGAAAAATCAAAAGCAAGTGTCTTCCTAAAAGCATAATAAATCTCCACTTGTCCGCTTCCCTTCTACCCCCTTTCCTTCTCCAACAAAGGGCATCACAAGCAATGAGGAGCTAGGCAAGCCACAAGTATAAGCAAAGCTTTGGAACTGCACAAAAACCCAACATTAAAATGAATAAAAGCGAAAAACTTACCACTCCATTAGAACTATTTACTCCATTCATATTAATTTTTGTTACAAATCTTACAAATGGAGGTGCTTCTGGATACTTAGGCCCACATTCTATTTTAAGGCTGTATATTCTGTTTTCATAAATTGTCTGAGGGGAAAAGAAAGGGGCAAACAATTACATCAGGCAGTTCAATAAGCATTTGGTCAAAGCAGTGGCAACTTTAGGAACATGGGAGCTACCAAAGTGCGGGCAGCCATGAGGATACTGTGCTGGCTCCCTGTTTGGAGCTCATTTCTCAGAGTATCAAATGTTCCTGCAGGTAACAGTTCTGCTGGTCTGGGTGCGTGGGGCAGGTGCGGGTGCAGCTCTGCCAGTGCCCCTGCCAGCAAGGTGACTCCTGCCCTTGATGTGTGGGACATCCCTACACCCTGCAGGGCAGCTCGGGCCAGCAGCACTCAGCAACTCAGCTCTGCACAGCTGCTCCATTTCCCACTGCAATCCAGCACAACATCCTCCCATCTGCTACTGCTTTCCACCCAGAGGGAAACAGGACTTCGCTTTTGTCCCAGCCAGTGTTCCCACATCCTACCAAGAACCAAAATATCTGAGCAGTGTTAAAAGGACGACAGCAAACAAGAATGGCTGCAAGTCCCCAGGATCTCTCCCAATACAATCTGCTGCCTTTAAGCAGGAAGCTCAAAAGAAGTCCCAACATATCTGGCAAGAAGATCTGTATTCCTAAGTGTGTCAGGAAAACAGGAGAGGCAGAGCTGACTCCTCTGCTGTGATGGCCCTTGGTTTGCAGCACGACAAGACCTGCAAACTTCCATCACTGCTGGCAAGGCTGCACGCTCCTGTTTGCACATTTCAATTCCTATTTAATTTTCTAAATTAGATTTCAAGGTTGTTTAAATTTTCCATAAACCCTAAGCACACAGTGAGCTTTCTTCACAGCCTTAATGCAGGCTCATTAGCACTTTCCTAATGTTCTAAAATCAAATGCTGTTCTAGAAAACAATTTGGGTACATCATAAACAAATGAAATGCTCGTGACTGGGGAGAGATTAGCAAAGGCAGACAACAGTAAACAACACTTCTGGGTGAGACAGAAAACACTGCATGTATAATGCCTTCATAATACATGTTCTTGTATAACCTCTCTGTGTGTCAGAAGAGGCAACTGACAGAATGGGAACAGAGAGCAGGAACATGATTAAAGGTCTGTGAAGATTTTCATATAATGACCCCTGGAATTACTGAGAAATGATACTGAGGCCAGCTGTAGAAGACATCTGCCATTGCAGGAAGGAGAATTGGCTACCTGCACTCCATCAAAGGATATTAAGGAAACAACAGTGAAACTGGAGACAACAGACAAGTTCTGGTTTTAGAACACAGGCACACAATGAAGTCCTCAAGGTCACTACTAGAGTGTAAACCCACAGTTCAGTGGGGCTGGGAATACAACAACACTCAAACAAAGACCAGCTGCATGATTAGATGCTGCTTTGGGAGAGGACATTCAGAGAAGAGACTGAAAACACTAAAATTTGAGTTTCCTCAGTCAGCTGAAATTCTACAAGAGCTGTCAGTGCTGCTGCAATAAACAGCACCCCACAAACTGAACAGGAGCAGCAGAAAAACCAGCACAGAGCATCCCCTGGCACCTGCAGCAGCTCCCTTTGGAACCTCACTGGCTGAGGGGTTCTGAACCTTGCTGGATTCAAGGCTTCAGCATGTTAGAATTCTGGGATCTTGAAAGTTATGACTTACTGAATCTGCAAATATAAAGCAGACAAGTAACAGAACTAACCAGAGAAAGGCACCAAAATGTTTCAAATTATAAGCAAAAAACCATATAGACACATGAAACCCATTATTATAAAGAACTTCAACATAAATCACTTCCTAAAGTGTTTTTTCACTCATTTGCCTTTTGTTTATTGTTGACTTCAGTAGTGAAGTTAGGAGAAGGGGAAAAAATGTAACAGTACTATTTTAGTATTTAAGTGGATACTTACTCTTGGAGGCCCAATAATCATTCCTGTCCATCTCGTAAGTGTCATATCTTCATCATCTTCAAGGCCCCAGCTAACTGTTCCAT
This sequence comes from Zonotrichia leucophrys gambelii, assembly GCF_028769735.1. Lineage (NCBI taxonomy): Eukaryota > Metazoa > Chordata > Aves > Passeriformes > Passerellidae > Zonotrichia > Zonotrichia leucophrys. The sequence goes on from NC_088189.1 coordinate 707,431, forward strand.
CCCCTACTCCCTTCTGACCTTCTTCAAGTTCTTCCAAAAGACGAAAATTACGAGGAACTTTTACTCCTGAAACAATCAGAAAAATACTTTCAGTTGAGAAATCTTGTAAAGAAAAAAAGCTGGAGTAATTTCACTGATACTTTTGATCATTCTACAGATCACATTTTTGGCAAAACCATGCAAATACCACTTTGTGAATGACAATATTTCAACGTTACAAAAAAGCTATTCCCATATTTAGCTTGGATTTTACAAGCAGAATCAAGGTATCCCCAAATAAACATTCCAGAAGGCTGACAGGCCACATGTTACAACAGGCAGTAAAATGAAAGGAAATCTCTGTTCCCTCAAAGGTAGACGCAGTATTGTGGAGCTCTAATTAGCACTTGTCTCTATGATTTATAGTATAAAAATTTAGAAGTTTCTACAAAATGACACCATGAGAGGCTTGACAGCAGTTGACTCACTCAGAGCTTTAAAAATACCTTTCAAAGCAAATAAAACTCTTTCATAACATTAGTAGGTTAATCTGAAGTTAATTGAAGTGGGCTTTGTCAGCAGCAATAGCATCCTTTGTACTTGTGACCTGCACCACCAAGGAATTTCAGCACTTTGTAATTGCTGGCACATTTCTCCTCAAAGCAGACAGCAAACCAGGGAGGTTTCCTTCTCCCCATTACATGAATGGAAAACAATGGCCCAGAGAGCTTTGGTGGCACAGCCAAGGTCACACACCAAGCCCGTGGTGAAGGAGGACTCTGAACTGAGGCCACAGTGGGTGTCACTGCTCTTCAAGGTATCTGCACCCCAGGCACCACGGGGAACTGCACTTGAGCCACTGCTGCTCCTCAGCTGGGGTCTGTGCCCTGCTGTGGGTGGCGGGGGGCTCCAGGGCTGCCTCCTGGCAGAAGCTGCTGGAAGCTCCCCCCTTGTGCTGGAGCCAACCCTGGGCAGCTCCAGGACGGATCCACTGCTGGCCAAGGCCCAGGACATCAGCACTGCTGCGATACAGTGCTTGGGAAGGGACAAAGTTACTGCACAGGAGCAGCTGGAGAGAGAGTGAGACTGTGCCGGAGAACAGCTGTGCACTCAGCAAGGCCAGGGAAGGATGGGCAGAGATGCCCCTGGGGAAGCAGAGATCCACCTGCGGCCCATGGAGCACTCCTTGCCCATGCACTGAATACAGAGGATCTGGTAGTTTTAAACTCTCCTTTAAATATATTAATGATCTAAGGAAATGTAGTGGCAGAGATGATTTTGCTGCATAATCAGAGGTGTCCAAATTTCATTCCCTACAAAGCATGCATCAAAGAAACCAAAGCAGCAAGTAACTAAAGGAAGTGGATACCCATCTAAGGTGCTCACATCCAAGAACATCCCGGGCAGCAGGGCTCGGTCCCAGCTGCAGCAGCAGCACAGAACTCATCCAGCAGACACCAGCCCTGCGCTGCCAGAACCAGACCTCGCACCCGGGGGCTGCTGAGCACAGCTCCCTGCCAAATCCCCTCCCAGCCAGACCCTGCTGTTTCCATGGCTGCTGAGCAGCACAACTCCTGGCTGTGAAAGGAAATGAGTCAGCTGGGGCCACTAAAGCCATTGCCATGAGACTGCCCGAGCCCCAGACCCTGGGTGGCAACGGGACCTCCTGGGCACCACTGCCACATCCCCTGCACGACTAACTCCACATTTACTCTCCCACAAAACGTTTAAGTTGTGCAGTGTGTATCCTGTGTGCCCCAGACACAAGGGCTCAAGTCTGCCAGTCACACCTGAGCCATGACACAGAGCCACCCGTTTGTAATTGTATCCCAACGCCCTCTGTGCTGTGCTTTGGGGAGGCAGAGCAGCCCAGCTCCCACACCTCGGATAAGAGCTGGGGGACACGAGCCACGGAGCACGAGCTGAAGGACAAGGTGCAACCTCTGCCTGCACACAGCTCACCTATTTCCCGATTTTTGCTGCAGTGGATGCAGGGAGAGCTGCTGATGGGGAATGACTCACAGCTAGGCTGCTGTCTGGGCTGCAGCCCTGCGTGCTGGTGCCCTGGGGAAAGAGGGCCAGGGGAGAGGGGCAAACAGCAGGTCATTCTGGAGGGGCCCAGCAGCTCTTCCCCAGGGCAGGGGGTGCCACAGAGGAAAGCCTGTGGCTGTTATCAGAACCCCAGCCACAGCAGCCATCAGCTGGAGCCAGGGGAAGACTCATCTGGAGTCACATGGATGCCAAAGAACGCTCTCACTTCCACACCACAACATCACAATACTTAACAGGCATCATCTCAGTCTGTGCCTCGCTCCTTAATCATATCACTTCATGGTTATCAGTGGTGCAAAGACAATTGACAGGTATTTACTGAGACCAAGCTAAATAACCCAGGAGCAATCAGCTTTAGGGCAGACACAGGCCACACAGCAAAGAAGAAAGCAAAAAGTATTGCCCATCCACCCTTCCTCTGAGCATCAACTCTGAGTGATCCCTCTGAGCATCACACCCTGCTCACTGAGCCAGGCAGGAATCTTTAAGTGAGCGTGTAATTAAAAATGACATCACCACGTACATATGTGAGCAGCCACAAGCAGGACTGAAAGGCAGCCTTAGTTCTCACATTGCTACCCAGAGCTGGGCTTGGCTTTACAACCTTACGGGAAGAGAAGGCAACTTAATTGCTGAGCTCTCCCCAGATCCAGCTGCTCTGATTCAGCATGAATGCAGCATGAATCAGAGCCATAAAAGAGTCACAGAGGATTTCAGATTCTGTGGAAGTGAGAGGTCTCCGGAGAGCTGGCGAGTCCCAGTGAGCAGGACTGCTGGCACACGGAAATGGCTCAGCAGCGAGTGCCCACTCACAGGAGCTGCTCCAGGAGCTCTGCAGGGCCGTCGTGGCAAGGACACACACTGGAGCTTTATGCACTGCACGGAAAATAAAATGGTCATGGCAGATAACTGGTGATTTTACAAGAAATTACCTTGTCACACAGCATTGCTGCTTTTTAGCATGTGTTACCCCTATTCTAAAGCTCAGGGTGTAACATGAAGGACCATCACCTCAGCTACCACAGAAGGTACAATTCAGCTCCCTCCCTGACACATTCTCAGGAAGTTCATTCAACAGAAAGAGAATCACACATATTAATATAAAATATTATGCCTATATGACCATAAATGCTTTATATAAATAAACTTCCCTTAAGCAAGGCAGAATAAAGACCAGATTCACCCTTCTGGTCAGCCTGGAAAGAGGCACCAGGCCATTAAGGCAACCCCATCTCCTCCTCATTTGCAGGGGCCTGGAGCACTCATGGTCTGCCACCACATCCTGCTGGGACCCAAACCTCACAGGAACTTTATCACTTGTGATCATACACAAACACATCACCATCGTGCTTGCTGCCCACCAAGATTCCTAGAAGTGGCCAGATCCGTCCCAGGCACACACAGTATTTGCCAGTAATGTCCATGCTGAAGCATGGCAGCTGCAGTCAGATGTCCTGTGCCCCCTGACAGCACCAGGAGTCTCTGGGGGTTCCTCCTCCCACCTCCCAATAAATACCTTGCACAACCCTCTCAGTGTAGCAATGGAGACTTCCTTGGCACTAACCAAACCAGCCTGGTTTTCTAAGAGCTCTTCAGTTAACACAAGAAAGCCTAAATAAAGTGAGAGGCAATTAAAAAGTAATCAGCTTGTCTAAAGTACTTTCAGCTATGCATTGTAATTTAGCCTTCACTACAGTTCAAGATGACTCTCAAACAGCAGCTTCATTTGAAACATAAATACAGTAATATCTCAGTAACTGCTTCACTTGGAGCTTGCCTAACCTCACAGAAATACTCCCAGAAATGGAACTGAAAACCTACTTCAGAGCAAAAGGAGATACCCACCATTAATCACTACAACAAACCAGTGAAAGCTAAATCGTAACTGTACTGACTGGGTGACGTGGTCAGAGTCCCACTAAAGGAAAAACAGAATTACCCTGAATGACAGGGCAATGCCAGCTTGGACTTCTAAAGATCTTAAAGCACTCTCAGATTTACCTTTTCATGCAGCGCTACTAAAGATACAGATACACAACTGAATGTGTCTTGCAACAAGTTTAAGAGTGATCTTATCAGGCCGAGATTTTTTTCTCCTCTTACTCACTTTTCCATCTCCATTTTGCTCAGTTACATAGCCAAAGCCATTTCCCATCCGGACACCCTGTGAGGCTGAGGACAGCACTGTGAAAGCAGGCAGCCCATGTGCCTGGGGGAGATCCTCTCCTCCAATCCTTCTGAGCAGTGGCAGCAGAACAAAAAGCACACCTCAGAAACTTCAACAACCTGTCTCTCTCCTTCCTAAAGTGAGATCAAATTACAAGCATTTCCCTTCAGGACTAAAGCACAGGCAGGGGCACAGCACACCTCAGCAAAGCACCCAGAAAATGGGGCTCTGAGGAGAGGAACTGTCTTTTACTGAAGGTTTTTCCACATCTTCATTGTAACAAGCAACTTATCAATCTGGCCTTTCTGGACAATTTAAACTCTGCTTTCTATACTAGTTCCTGATTTACTGTAACTCGAGTGAGCTGAAATCCAACAGCTTTAAACACCTCTGTTGCTCAATATATTAAAATGCTTTCTGTTGCTTGTTTCTGTGTATTTGATACTCAGCCTTAATTACATCCTTTCCAGCCTGTGTTTCATGTCTTTGCATTGACTGCAGATAATGAATTGGACAGCTAATCCTGGCAGCACTGGGACAGTAAAAAATACACAAGCCATTCCTTGTCACAACGGTATATACAGTTTCTGAAGCGATGGAATACTTAAAACCAAACAAAAGGCTTTCAGCAATTGTCACAAAAGCTTTCAGGAGACAGGAACTTTGGGTTTCTTGCACTGTCTTTACAGTCACAATTTCCACTCTGATGATGCAGACAGGTACCAAGATATTTTCTCTTCAGTTACTTTTCCCCTACCCTGGAGCCTTTCACTTAAGAGTTCTAAAGAGCCCCTGGTGCTGGCAATGCTTCCTCTGAGATGAGGATGACTGCTGTCACTCCAAGGAGCCACCGAGGGGCACCTGCAGGGCAGGTACACCTGTACTGTGCAACACTGCCACTGCCCCTCTCACTCATCCCTTGGAGCACACAGGGATGTTTCAGGCTTACAAACAGACACTTTTAATGCCCTGCACTAACCCCAATGTTTCAGACTTACAGACACTTTCAATGCACTGCACTAACCCCACTGTCTGCTCTCCCCTGTTAGGAGCATTAAGCCCCACGTACCAGCACTGCCACAGCCATACACCCAAGGACTGGTTTTTGTGCAGTTCTCCACCCTCCTCAGACCTGGAAAAACTTAGATCTGGGCAGACCATTTTACTCCTCAGCACTCCCAGGCTGTTGGTAAACACAGCCCTGCAACAGACCCACTACACTGAACTGTGAAAGTGGGTTAAGTGAGGTCATTAAACCCTTCCCAGGGTGAAAGCTACAGAAACACCATCCCCCAGAAGCACAGCTGGGTTTGACTCACTGTAAAACCCAAACCTGCAGTTCAGCACCGTGGTGTAAGTGCAGCCCAGCCAGTGCAGAGCCCCTGAGGAACCCCTGGATTCCTGCTGGATCACCTCTGGCAGCTGGGCATTCCTGCAGGACACCTCAGTCTGTGGGATGGACACACAGAGTGGAGCCTCCTATAAACACCCTCATTAAAGCCATTTAAAGCCATTAAAGCCAACTCTTTATTCATATGTAATGGGGTGTGTGGGAAACCCACACCATCAGCAGCACAGGATTCCTCTCTGTCAGTGGTACAGATGGACCCCACACCCTAACATCCTTCCAGGCTGAGGGTTGGGCTTTTCCCCCTGTTAATAACTTCTACCTGCTAAATAGATACAAATATCTAATCTATCTACCTGTCTAATTGCCAGGACCAGCCCTATGACTTTTTTAGGTTACAGGGACATTTGTTACCACTTCTTCCTGTGGGTCAGTAGCTGCTTTTGAAGACAGATAAGCATTTTTCATCTTCAATATGTGTTTAGGCTCTGTTGCTAAATCACCACAAACTCAAGATATCACAAATATGCCAGTGCTTTACAGACAAATACAAACACATTAAGACTGCACAAATCCAGTTGTAGCACTCTGTTCTTCCCAGATGAGTGCGGGCAGGCCTGAGGCACGTTCCCAAGCCCCCAGGGAGGGCTCACCTGCAGCCCCCAGGCTGTGCCAGGCCATGCCTGGCCTGCAGGGACCCACAGAGCTGCACTGCAGTGCCACTGCCAGCTCCCGGGCTGCCCTTGCCACCAGCACGGGAGGCTGTCTGTCTGTCTGTTCTTCGCCCAGCACTGCAGAGTGCTCTGAGAGCAGCCCCTGAGCTCCAGACAGAGCAGGGTTTGCTGCAGACATGCAGTGCTCCTGCAGCACGGCTCTGTAAGTCACCCAGAGCAGCTGTGTGCCCACACTGCGGCCCTGCTGCCAGCACGGGGGACACGAGACAGCTGGGAACAAACCCTGTCACACCCCCAGGGGACAGGGAACAATGCAGCAGGCACAAGGTGGCCAGCAGGTGCTGGCTGACCGCAGCCTGTCCCAAAGGCTGGCCCTGCAGCCCAGCCCCGTCCCACACCTGCCCCTCCATGAGCACCTAACAGCTCTCTCACAGAGCTGCCCCGGCTTGGAAAGGAAAGCATTTGCCTGGTTCTTCCAGCCAAACACAAAGTGCAAAGTCTTGAAAGGATCATGGAGAATGCAGGGCAGGCAGGAGAACGTGACCTAACAGGGGAAGAGGGGTCCCTTCCGCCAAGCTACAGCTCCTGTGTCTTTACTCAAGACCTCACACGTTCAAACACAGACCTGCAACCCAGCTCACAGGACAGCAACCACTGCACTTCATCGAGTTTTTATTAATTGATTAATATGAATTATGTGCCTTGTGATGGTTATCCTTAAAATCCAATGAGCGGTCATTGACAGAGAACTATCTGTATAAAAAGAAGTCCAAAATATTGCTATTGTATCCCCACCAGCCACATTCTGGTGAGCACAGTCCAACTTTGGAGGGTGCAATTTGAAACAAGCACTACAGGGGCACATGTGAAACCCTCCATGGACTGGGAAAACAGGAAAATGAAACTGCCTCAACAGAAGTGACTCTTTTACTAGAACTGCTGAAGTTCATTAGAGGATGTCAACAGAAAAAACCCTCACTCCAAATCTAGTGGCAGTATTTTTGTTTAATATGTAACGATAAATGCAAAGGGAGAGTGTGTGTGAGTACTCAAAGCTGGCGTGGAGCAGGTTTGAAGGAACAGACAATTCAGTGCTTCTGGAGCCCACGCGTCCTGCCGCGGCACGGGAGCTGCACGCTTCCCGCGGAGCACACACAGGCCAGCGGCCAAAAGGGCTCCTAAAGCACCGATTTCAGCCACGGAACGCGGCCACAGCCTGGGGACCGCGGGCAGGAGAGCCCCGGCCCGCCCTGGCCACACGGACCGGGCCGGGAGAGGAGCAGGGCAGGGCAAGAGCCCGAACGGCGGCCGGGGCTCCGGGCCCGGCCCCGCCACGGGCTGCGGCCCGCCCGGCCCGGTTCCGGCGCGCCGGGACACGAGTCCGGCAGGGCCCCCGCTACCTCCGGAGCCGCACCGAGGCCGCTCCCACCGCGGGCCCTCGGCAGCCCCGGGAAGGCGCGGACGGGCCCGCCGGGACCCGCGGACGGGAGCGGAGACGGCTCCGGCTCCACCCCCGCCCCACCGGGCCCCGCTCGGGCCGCGCCGCCGCCCCCTCCCCCCGGCCGTGGCCGCCCCTCCGCCGGGCGCCTCCCGTCCCGCCGTCCCCGGCCGCGGCCCCGCGGGTGCCCCGGGACGAGGCGGCCCCGGCGCGGCCCCGCCGCCCGGCCCGGCCCGGCCCCGCTCACCCGCGCCCGTGGTCGCCGCCATCTTGCGCCGCCGCCGCCGGCCCCGCCCCCGCCTGACGTCACCGCAACGCGGGAACTGCGGCCACGGGCGCGGGCGGGCGCGCTAAGGGAGCTCGCGGCGGGGCGGGCCCGCGCAGAGCTCCGTGGTGCACGGGCGGCGCTCCCGTGGCTCCGCGGCGCGGGCGGGCGTCATCGCCGCTCGGTGCAGCCCCGGGGCTCCGGGACACCGGGACACCAGCGCCATGGCGGGCGTGCCACACCCCCCCTTACATTCCAGCCCAGCTCCCCCCAGCCCGCTCCCTTCCGGCACGATACGGAAAAAAAGTTAAAAGAAACGGGAAGGAAATGAGTTCTGCTTCACTTCGCTTTGCACCACACGCTCAGAAAACCGAGCCCCAAAAGAGCCCCTGAGAACAGCCGGAATAATCACGAAGCAAATCGTTCTGGAGACCCACGGCAGCTCCAGCCCCGCTGTGCAGCGAGCCCTTCCCAGCCTCAGCCTCGAGCAGGGACGGGGCCATCGATTGTTCCTGGAAGCTGCTGTAGAACAGCAACGCTGCGTTTATTTACCCGGGCACGGCCCGGCCAAGGCAGCAGGAAGGGAAGGAAGGGAAAGGAATGGCAGCAGGAGAAGCAGCCAGAGGGCCCGAGAGCCCGGCCTGGGCAGCACTGCAGCGCCCATTGCCCCTGCAGCATGGGGCTGCTTGGGGTGCATGGTGAGCACCCATTGCACAGCTGCCAACCAGCACTCCCCTCCAGCTGCCACACTGCTGAGCCAGGAGGACCGCAGGGACAGGCCGCACCCTGCAGTAATTCTCCTCGGTTTACTACAGCTCAGTGTCCCCAGACTGCTCTGCCTGAGAGGCTTCTGCAGGGCCACGCTGCATGTGAGGGATCACCCCTGCTCCTGGGATGTGTGCAGGGAATCACCCCTGCTCCTGGGATGTGTGCAGGGAATCACCCCTGCTCCTGGGATGTGTGCAGGGAATCACCCCTGCTCCTGGGATGCGTGCAGGGAATCACCCCTGCTCCTGGGATGCTCCTCCAAGGCCCTCCTGACCACAAGATCCACTCAAGGAGGGCAACTGCAGCCCTGGCAAAAGCTGGAGGCCTGAGAGTCCTTCTGAGAGCAGGAGCCTGACAAGAGCTCTCCGTGGAGGTGATACTGAAATCAGAGCTTTTAAAAGCATTTAAATGCATTATAAAATGCAGGCCATCCATCCCTGAGGAGTTCAACAGGAGTGCCTTATTCTGCTTCAGCTCTAATCTGTTCCTAATCAACTTAAGACAAATTTTCTTAAGCCAGATTTACAGCTGTTAAGAAGGATCCAGGCAGCCTTTTGCTCCAGAATTGCCATACTGGTTTTGTGGGAGCATCCACGTCTCTGAAGGGGCGGAACAGGGACCTCAGGAGCCACAGCCACGTCGGGTGTGGGGTCACAGAGCCAGGGCTGCCCCAGGAGCCCAGCACGGCATCCACGTGGAAAATGCAGCTGGAGATTAACTCTGTCCCAGTTTCTCATAATTAAGTAAGATTAACAGATAAATAGTCCCAGCAGCCACCAGTATGAGTAGCTCAGATTTGTTTCCAGTAAGGCAGCAGCAATGCCTTCAACAGCACTTTGGAAGTACAAATTCTGCTGATTCTGTGTCCCAAATCCATTGCTCCATCCACTGCAGCTCGCTTGGCATTTAAACCTGCGGTGAAAAGAGCTCTCCGAGGAGCCAGTGCTTCAGGCTGAGCCCTGAACATCCACCCAGCTCTGTGCAGAGCTCTCCACAATCAGCTGAAGGCAGCTGGGGACTCCTGCTGAAGTGGAAGAATTCTTTCATGTCAGGGCTGCATGGACACCTGGTAGTGACTGTGGCAATGGGAACACAACAGAGCTCCATGCAATAGCATTAAGTTCTCCAAGGGTCTGAACACTTACATGAGATATTGTGTGACCAAGGTACCAACTGTGATTTTAATGTGCAGAACCCAGCTCAGAAGCTCCTGCATTCAGCTCTGCCACTGAAAGGGAGTTGCCAGGTCCCAGCTCATTCAGAATCCATCCAGCACATCTGAAGGAGTGGAGATCAAGGTCAGTCTAAACCTATGACTCAAACCCATCTTACCCTGCTCTTCAGGAAGAGGCAGCTTGAATTTAACACCATTTACAGCTGGAGGAGGGAACAAACCTTGATCATCACTAAGCTTTCAGTCAGGCAAGAACTGAACAAGATCCAAATCACACTAACTTGATAAAGTGCCTGTTGGATGTTTTTAGAGAAATTCCTCACCCCAATGCAACTGGGGTTACTCCTTTGCATCCAGAGCAGAATGAATTACTTACACTTCTTGAAAGGTGCAGAAGTCTGCTCTAACATGGTGCCAGGCTCCTGAAACGCTGGCAGATGATCACTCCAACCCAGACAGGCTGTGACAGGCTGCCAGGTGCCTCAGGTGTGGGACTGCACGAGGCGCTGTGCAACCCCTGATCCAGCTCCTGCACTAAGTGCTGCCAGTGCAGCAATGAAAAACAGCAACAAGACTTGAACGTGATTAGTATTATCCAACTGCTTTGTTATAAATATATTATATACATTCAAACATCACATTAAAATATTATTCCATTACACCAGAAGAGATTAAGGCTTTATATTATTTACAGAAACAAGCAAGCACCTTAAAAAAATAAAAAGAACAAAACACCAGTCATTGACATTTCCCTTCTAACATTACGAGTTTGATACCTTGAGCTCTTGAATACAGCTATTTGCAGTGTGCCCAATGCTAGAACTATTTCAAACATTTATTGTCAGGGTAGGAAACACTTAATAGAAGACTCAGCAGTGAGCACTCCACACGAACAGACACACGTGTTGTAGGGTGCCCTCCCTCTCCTCAGAGGCTCCTGAAGTTGAAGGCTTATGCAGAAACTGCTCAATTTCATGTGGAGAGTACAACAATTTTGTTTTAAGGGAAACTGAAGACACTTGAGGATTGGTGGCCCCTGGAGGAGCGGGATTCTCTGGTCTGTTGCACATGACATCAATCAGGCTGAACATGATAGTGAAGACAGAGCTGGACGTGGATCAATCAGTGAGTGCATTGAGCAGTCATGATTTATAGGCTTCCATTGCTCCCCCCACTGCTCCACACAGCACTCCAACACCCAGTGACAAGGCTGTCACCTCTCCCTGCAGGTCTTAGGCCACGAGCTGTTGGGAAGTGTTCAGAATGTTGATACAACACACGATTCCTGCTCCCCCAGTGCCCCTGCAGTGCCTGTGGCGTGCCCGTACCTCACGGATACAGCGACGAAGCGAGTTCTAAGGTGTAAGCAGACATGGCTACACAAAAAGGTGCTCAGTGAGAGTAATCATCTTCATTTCAAGTATTGTTTTAAGAATTAGTTCTTTTCATTGTAGTCTGTGTTAGCACTTTTTAGTTTGTGCTTTAGAGTCTGTTATTTCTTTGCAGGTCTTGAATTTGGCTGATGGCTTTATTTTCTTTTTTCTTTTAAAAACAACATTGGCAACAAGTTAAGGATTGCAGAAGGCTGGCAGAAGTTACTTGATTTTCTGAGCCCATTTCATATCATCTGCTCTTGGCTTCTCACCAGTAAGTCCTTGGATGATGGTCTCCAAACATCTCCAAAATCTTATCTTCTCTAATGGATAATTCAGCCAACCTAAGGGATTGCAAAGGAGAAAGAGGATTAGTTTGTCGTAGCATCCAAAGTTCAGCATTTTTTTAATGAGGAAAAAAAAAGCAACCAGCCCAATACTGCTAATAATGGTCAGGCTTAAACTCTCAGGACATAGTAGGAATTAAAAATAGCTCTTTGGGTGGCAAGATTTTTGCTACCATCTGTCAAGTCAGGCTTCTTAATTGTACCATGTTTCTAGATGACATTCTGCTAATGAGAATTAGATTTTTTTTCTTGGCAGAGGTTTCAAAACCCACATGAACCGTTTGTCGACGCCAATGACAGAATGAAGAACCAGAGTGGTTTATTTCCAGCTGTCTGATTAACTTGATAACTTATTTAGGATTGTGCAGCACTGGTGACTGAGCATTCCCACCTGTACAGATATAAAAGGAAGCTAAAGCTTTCTGCAAACATGTCCACTCCTCTGAGTCAGGATGAGTGGATGCTGAAAATCCAGGAGCCTGGCTTTTAGAAATGAGCATTCCAGAGCAGCTGCAGACACTCTGCTCTTCAGAAGGAACAGCAGCTTTAGAGAACAAGCCCCATGAGTGGCCTGAGCTCACCAAGACCCCGGGCAATCAGATCTCAGCACCATGACTGCTCCCTCAGGCTCTGGGCTCCTGCAGCTGATCACAGAGCTTCCCCCACAAAGGAAGGTGTATGCCAAGCCCAGCTACAGCTCTCCCAGGAGCCCTGAGAGCACTGATGCCCGCCCTGCAGCAGTGCCAGCCGTGCCATACCCGTGGTGATGCAGAAGTAGGTCTCGTGGGGGGACACGTGGTGGATCCTGTGGTGCTTGCGGGGCAGGATGATGTGCCAGTCCTGCAGGAACACGACCCAGCGCGGGAGCCCGAAGTACGTGTGCGACCACTTGTGGATCTGGTTGGTCATGGTGATGAAGATGATGAGGGCAAAGACGTAGCACTCCCAGGGACAGGTCTCACACAGGGCCTCTGCAAAACACCACCAGCAGCTGTGGCAGGGCCCACTGCTGCTGCAGGAGCTGACAGGGGCATCACCAGAGCTGCTCTGGCACAAGTGTCACACGGGCCAGTGAGCCACAAGCAATTCCCACATGTCACACGACAGGCTGGGAACTGCCGGAATCTGTCAGCACACCATAAACAGGAAGTCAAACTGAGTTTACCACCTATACAATTAATTTGACCCTTTAGTTCTTGACTTCTGCTTTGCACATAAAGCACTTGTGCACAGAGAGGAAGCATTGTTTTGTGTTACACACTTTGGGGCAATGAGTTTCTCCAGATGTTCACAGCTTGGTCCCTCTTATTAAAAAAGCATTTAGCATAACTTCTAGTCTTCCTTGTACAACTCCCCAGCCCCAGAGTCTCTGCTGAGCTAGAGAACCTCACTGTGCCACCTTTTGCCATCACACCTCAAAGGAAAGAAAGTTTCCCTCCCTCCTGCCAGGAGCACCATGCTTCCAGCAGCTATTTCTTGTCATATCACATCCATGGATTCCTCCAAACTTCTCACAGATAAATGTTCATTCGATAGCAACAAGAACACTAGATCCACAGCAGTCAGAAGTAGCAGCTTACCCGGGGAAAAAGACACAAATTTGTACGCCATGTTGGCCAAGGGGACCAGTGTCATGAAGCAGTTGTCTCCATTGGTCTCGATGAAATCATGCCTGGTGATGGCTGTGGGGTCAATATGGTGTTCCCTAAAGGGTCTGATGAAAGCCTGGGAAAACAATTGGATAAACACAACACCACACTCAATAATGGTCTTGGAAAAGAAAAATATTACCAAAAAAAAAATAACCTCAACAAACTCTCTTACACTCAAATCTGATGATTGAGTTGAAGAGAATTCCATAGTACACAGCATGTAAACAACATTCAAACTTTTGTCACGAGGACACTTCAGATCATGTGATTTACATTTGCAAAGCAATTCAGTTTCCCCACACAAATCCAGGTTTTCCTTGCTTTTCAGTTTTCTTCTTCTAAATTTTCACTTAGGACCTTCAATACATAATCTTAAAAACAAAGCAGCAGCACCCTAACTTCACAGGCAAAATAAGCCTGTGAAATTCACTTGCTAAGCAGAATCAACCAAGGAAAAAAAAAAAAACCACTAAAAAATTAGGACTCAGCCTACCATATTTATGGGCCACAGATGCCAGCACTGACAGACTAAATGCAAATTCAGTGACTGGACGAAGCAGTGGAAGACAAACAGACTACACAGAAGTCACCTCCAGGAGCAGAAATCCCATCTGAACACACAGAGCAATTGTTTTACTGTGTGGGGCACAGTTACTGATTTGCCTTTAACACTTCCAGCATGTCCAGCCTGTGCAAAGGTGTCCTGAGCTGCCTCAGCTCGTGGTGATTTAGTGCAGAGTCTCTAGCAGTAGGGTTTTTAAAAGTTATTTAAACCGTGGTCCAAAGATACAGAGGTTCAAGACTACTAAGCCTATTGAAGGTGAACAAAAAAGCCAAACTGAACAGTTTTAATTCTGTTGTAGTTTGTGTAACTCTGGATAATAACAAGGAATAGCCCACTTTTTTATATAAATAATGATCCTTCTAATATTGCACTGTGAGGAGTAATTAATGGTAGCTATTAAGAAATTTAATTAAGAAAACAGATTGTTGCCTACTACAGAAGCCAGTGCAGCTTGCACTAAGCAGCTGGCATTTGTAGCTGCAGGTGTATAATACATACAGAATTAAATCTTCAGTCACCACCATTCTAATATCACTGTGTTACAACAGGGGCCCATAGAGGAGGGAACTGGAATGATTGTTCCTGCAGCAGCCCCGTGTTTCACAAATCATTAGGAGTTCAGCTGCAGGGCCAGCTCTCCAAGTCTGTGTTCCTGACCTGAGCACGCACAGTGCCCAGCCAGGTCCAACACTTGTGCTGCCACAGGCTGTGCCCACAGAGCCTGCAGGGTCTGCAGACACTGCCAGCCTCAGGCAGGTGACAGAAGGGAGCAGTGCCACCCCAGTGTCCCCCAGGCCAGGTGCAAACACAGCCCTGCCCAGCAGAGCCCAGGCTGTGCCCTGGGCTGGGTGAGGCACAGAGCCAGAGCTGGCAGCACTGGCACTGCTGCAAAAGGCACTGCACAGCTTTCCTGAGCTTGAGGAACGACCACACACCTTTCCAATGATGGGCAGCTCCACAGATCCCCAGGTGTCTGCTCCCCAGTGGAACAGTCCTGAGAGGAAGTCAGCTGTAACAACTCCTGCAACTGGAATGAGAGACAGAGTCAGACAAACACAGCATTTTACCGACTCACTCACATCTAATTCTTATTTCAGCAGCTTACTTGTTTATCTGCCTCTAACTTAGGTATTTACAACCATGTGAGACTACCCAGTCTGAATAAACATACAGCGAGGCAGTTAGGAAAAGGAGCAAGACACCATTTGGACAGCAGCAATCTTCATTAAATCTGTATTTGTGTTTAGCCCATCTCCTACAGAACATAAATACCTCCCCTAGTGGGTACCTTTTGCTTGGCTGACCCCTCACCTCTGCAGTCCTTCCCCTCACCTTTCATTTTCAGAGAGGGAGAACAAATAAAAAAGCTCTTCTCCTATTATAAACCAGCCCCTCCTGTTGAATCCATTATCCAGTTGGCCCAAACTCTTACATGCAGCAGGAGACTCTTCATTCTTTATCTACCCCTTATTACACTGAGGACAGCTCATTTTCCAAGCAGTGGATTCTGTGCATTTGTTCTTGTTTCAGACCACACACAGGCCACAGCAAGGGCGGGTGGGACACAATAGCGTTTAGATCTGCTCCCAGCAGCTGAAAGGGCAGGCAGCCTGGGCTCAGGGCAAGATATCCAAACAACACTTCTCTTTGCAAGACTCAAATGCCATTCTCGCTGAGGTAATGCCCCCATTAGCCTGCCTTGCCTCCAGCTGCTGCATCACCCCAGCGAAACAACTGCAGCAACAGCAACGCAAATTGAGGCAAAGCACTGACAGCTCAATAGATGCTCCTCGTGCCGCTTTGATGTCAGCTGGTAAAGGCAAGAATGGAGGGTGCCTGGAGCAGTGCATTATACTAAAGCAATTGGGAAAAACCTAACTACCAGCAATCTTGCTCCAGCTGTACTGCAGCAGGGTGTGTTCTCCCCTCTGCCTCCTCTGTGCACGGTGAGTCACAACAAAAGAGCAGGAGCTGTGCTGAGGCTCCAGCGTGGTGACACGGTGTGTGTCCTGTCCCCACTGATGAGCTGGGTGCTGACCCTCACACACCCAGCACTGCCTTCACTGAGCATGGCACGGGAGCCCAGCTGCTGCCCAGAGGTGGCACAAGGTCTCAGCGCTCTGTCATCGAGGCTGGCAGGGTGAGAGCAGACTGACAGCCCTGAGCATGGGTGAAGTGTTAACCACACACTCAGAAAAAGCAAGACAACCCCAGCTCAGTGCAGCATCAGGGAAGTCCTGACCCACACACACTGGCTTTCCTCCAGCTCACAGAGAGGGGCGAGGATGGGCCCACGCAGGGGCTATCCCTGAGGAGGAGGTGATGCTCAGAGCACACAGAGGGAGGGCAGAAGGACACCAGCTGCAGGGCTTGCTCAGAACACTGGCATTCCTTGGTTTGTAAGCAGACTGCAGAATAAGCAGGAAGGAAGGCAGCCCAGCACACAGGGAACCCAAAGGTGCACAAATGGACTCCAAGCAGTATCCAAGCAAACACTCAGCTGCCACACACATTTGCTGGAAATGCTGCTGTGTCCCATTTCCCCACACCTGTGATCCTGTGTGGGCACCTCCCAGGCACAACACCAGGGGCCTCTCCCCCGAGCAGGACATGCAGCTGGATAAGCCCCTGCCCCAAATAAACGGACACAGCTCTGTCCTGCTTGTGTCTGGCTCAGAAACCAGGGAACGTGCAGGGTCTGTGACCCAGGAAAGGCCCCTCTCCAGTGTTTCAGTCAAACTGAGAGACAACCTGCAAGCTCTGAGAGTGGGTGACTCTCAAACCACTTCCCGTGGCCAGGCTGCTCCTGGGGCCTGCAGAAGGAGGAGGCCCCACAAGAGCTTCGAGACACAAAACTGCTGGGCACATTTACCATTAAAACCTGTACTTCACCAAAATTGCATGAGCTGAGTAAGCTTGGCTTTGCATAGATTGAATGATCAAATTGTAACCCGGAAGTCTTATATCAAAGTATACAAAGTTTCATATTCACAGTAAAAATCCAGTTAGAGCCTCTGGAGGGGAAGAAAGCACGATATGATGTTATTTAATAACTTGATGCTATTGTGTAACATCACTAGGAAGTACAGCCGTGTTTAATCGGGGCTGTATGAACTGGTTGAACAGCATTAAATGGTCTGCATGGCTAACTTCACTCAGAAAAAATCTTGTTGGCTACATATCAATATGCCAAAGTACCAGTTGTTTGTCACTTATATACTTATGAAAATAAAATGCCTTAGTCACCTGGAGTCGCCATTTAGTGACTCTCAGTACAGAGAGAGGGACTTTGAGCCAGAACTGGACCTGAGAGTGCCCACACCCTTGGAGCTGTGGGGCAGCAGGGTGTGGACACCTGAGCCAGGTGCCCAGCACTCACCTCAGCCAGCACTGATGTCTCTGGAGTGTTTTCCACCAAGGTGTGCCACAGCTCCCGTGTGTTACACACTCCTGACCAAGGGCAGCCCTGCAGAGCTGCTGGAGATTGAAACAAAGAGTTCTGGGCCTTGAGGAGATCCAGTTTCTATTCTGAAACTGCACTAAGTGATTTCCTCCTGTGTGCTCTCTGGCTAACCCACAAGCTCTGCAAAACTGAAACATGCACCTCATCTGGGTTAAAAAATAGCTGCCCATCTTTCAAGAGAGCAGTAATTAATTGTAACTTGTATCATGTCACAAGATGTTCCTAAAGATATCTGCTCTATGTGGGGCAGTTCCTAGGAATATAAACAGGTTACAACACAAAGTTAACTCTTCTTTTTTTGTAATACTGCAATGAACAGTGCCTGTCACCAACCCATGTGGCTGCAGATAACAGTCACATGCCTGAAAAAAGTCAACCAATTTGGAAAAAAGGGGCTTAAAACCCTATACAAAAATAGGAGGAAGGAGAGGAAATGAAAACCAAGATTCATGCTGTAACTTGCCAAACTTTTATCTAGATGTTATTAATATATGAACTATATACTCAGCTCGTGTATATTGAATAGGCTGGACACCACAAGCTCACCTGAAGGTATGAGGACTTTCAAGCCTGATATTACATGTCTTGGTGAGGCTTTTCTGCTTGCCACACAATGATCCCTTTGCCAGCCTTGTCCCTGGCACTACCAACCTTCAATTACAGTGGCAGAGGCTGCTCTGGCTCTGAGGCACTGCTGGCATGCTGTCCTGCTGCACTGGGAAACACGGGGGTGCTCCAGCTGCCCCACAGCCCCGTCCCCAGCCAGGCTGCCTGCCTGCACTGCGTGCTTGTGTGCATGCAAATCCAACACCAAACTCAGACCTGAGAAAGAGGAACAGCTCCACGGCTGCCCAGCAGCTGAGCATACCCAGAGCAGGGCATGACTGGAGCGAGCACCAGCCTCAGCAGAAATCCATCCTCTGCCCACTCTTTTTCTGTTTTCTTTTGGTGAGGGGGGAAGGAAATGGTCTCATCTCTGCTAAAGCAGCCTGGAAGGCAAGAGAGCCCCGTGGCTCTTCCTGTCCAGCACGCTCATCTTTAGTCAGCAGGACATGACACAGCCTGAGCTGCTCTGAGGCGAGGCCACCGAGTGTCCCCTCAGTGCTGGGCTCCCCTGCAGGCCCCGAGCGACTCAGCAGGGCCAGGGCACCTGCGTGCCACCCGCTGCCACCCTGCCATGGCACTGGGGAGGGACACCCTGGGGAAGGGAGGGCTGCCCCACTGCCAGCCACAGCAGGGACACGCCTCTCCTGCCCCAGCAATCTCCAGGCTAAGGCACTTACGGTATTGCTCATGTTACAATCCCCTGTGCCTCTAAAGGCACAAAGAAAGAAGCTGTGACACAGCCTTTAATTACACACACAGGGTTTAGGCTCAGTGGAGTGATGCAGTGTTCAAAGTGCCTCATTTCCTAAAGGAAAGCATGTATTTACAGAAGAGCACACAGAGGGTCCCTGTGCAGGGAACAGGTCTGTGCAGCAGGACAGATCCAGCCCCTGGAACAGACTGACAAAGACCTGGCAGGAACTGGATCACAGCTCTGTCTTTATTAGCAGAATGTTTGCTTTATGACTTCAGCTCAAGGTCAATATTCCAAAGAAGCCTGAGGGAAGCTGTCAATGGAGCACACCTCACCCTGTGGTGACTCAGGATTCCCAACTGCCCGTGGAGCTCCTCACGTATTTAGGAATCGGGACTTTTATGGATATGACTTGCATAATATGCAATAAAACCTAATAATCAGTGTGAATTACAGACATCATTCACACTTCAGTTGGAGAAATAATGTATTGAAGACAGCAAAACAAGATAGCCTGAAGCACTTACTATTTTATGGCACTCATTTTTGTACACACTATCAATTATTTCCACACCACTTTATTTACACAGAATCCAGATTCTGCTACTTTAATCATTCACTACTACTTAAATAATACTATCAGTGAATTGGCTGCTTTATCAGTTAAACTGGTAACCAGGATATCAGAGAACTCCAGCTTTTATCAATATTAACTTTGAGATGAAAGGCAGCTGCAAACAGATTGCACCACAGGTTAAGCATCATTGCTGATTCTCCTGTCTGGCTGTGCCCTCATCCCCAAGCAGCAGCTCCCATTCCCATGCCCTGTTCTCTCCGTTCCTCCAACGCCTCCACCTCATCAGCCGAGGGCAGGCAGGGCTGAACTAGGCCAGGAGAGCTCTGTGAGTCACAGTGAGGCCACTGCTGCCCCCAGCCCCAACAAGCTCCCCACACACACCAGGAACGGCAGTGCCAGCTCTGGCAGGAGCTCAGTGTCTGGGTGGGGTTGGTTTGTTTAGTTTGAACTCATTAGCAATGCCCAGCACTGCTGGTGAACAGGTACCATTCTCTTCTAAAACACACACCCCACACAGTTATAGCAAAGCTATTTTTTTTCTGAATATTCCATCAGAATCCTTCACTGGTTCTTCCTCTCCTCCACAGAAGAGGTGGAATCAACTTTTCTTATACTCCTGGAAAAAGTCATCATTCAGGATAATAAAGGCCAAACATCACATCCTGACATGAAAGCACAGCTCTCCGAAATTCTTGTGTTCAGTCTGCAGTCCCCAGAAATGAAGCCAGTTTGATGCCTCAAGCACCTTTTATGACATTTCCCTTGAGCTTTTGCGTTCTGGAAAATTCTTGTGAATATTTTTGTCAAGCAATGTATTTTGTTCCCAACTCTGACCATTTTGACAGCTCCTTTCCTTCTCAATAGTCCTTACTCTTGCAGTGACTACACAGAACACCAAACTTACTCAGCTACATCAAAACTTCCCCTCTGAGGGACTGAGAAGCCAGTGAAATGTAAAGACAAAGCAGTAACCCATTTTGCAGAGGGCCTCAGTTTCAGAGGCTCACACACAGGTGTCCCTCTCCCTTTCAATAGCAAGTCAAGCTTGAAGGACCCCACAGGACAGGAGTCCTGCCCTGGGCAGCAGGAACAGCCCCTACTTACATATCCCAACCAGTCCTGCCCTGGGCAGCAGCAGGAACAGCCCCTACTAACATATCCCAATGAGTCCTGCCCTGGGCAGCAGGAACAGCCCCTACTAACATATCCCAATGAGTCCTGCCCTGGGCAGCAGGAACAGCCCCTGCTTACAGATCCCAACCAGTCCTGCCTTGGGCAGCAGCAGGAACAGCCCCTACTAACATATCCAACCAGTCCTGCCCTGGGCAGCAGCAGGAACAGCCCCTGCCTACATATCCCAATGAGTTCTGCCCTGGGCAGCAGGAACAGCCCCTACTTACATATCCCAACCAGTCCTGCCCTGGGCAGCAGCAGGAACAGCCCCTACTTACATATCCCAATGAGTCCTGCCCTGGGCAGCAGCAGGAACAGCCCCTACTTACAGATCCCAACGAGGACCGAGGGTGTGTGCTCCAGCCGCAGGTACAAGAGGAGATTGTAAAAGTTGAAGCAGATCAGAGAGAAGCATAAGATGACAGAGATCCATTCTTGTAGTCTCTTTCCTGTTGGAAAGAACAAGGGAGAAAGCATGTTTTACTTTTATCTGAGAGGACAATGTGAAACCCGAAATAACAGACAGACCATTCCACTGCCTGGATGACTTGCTCCATTTGTCTGACAGGGAACTGAAACAGAAACTTATTTATCTATGGGAAGTGCACACATTTTCTTAAATGACATTCCTCTTCCCTGAGCCACTCCTACCCTCTGCCCTCTGCCCTTGTCCAATTAACAGGGCCAAATCAGACACCATCTCACACTGTCCTAGTTTCCTTCTCCCTGAGATTGCTGGCATAAAGTCCCTCCACGTCACATCTTTTCTCAATTTGCATTTCATCCAATATTCAGTGTTGCTGGAAGGGCTGAATCTGGGAACAAATTTCTGGCCTCAAACATATTTAAATCACCTTGTGATCTGTAATATTTACAAGCTCTGAGATTTTGAATAAAGCTGTTGTACTAACAGGAAAAAGCACTGTTCTCACCATTCTGGATTTTGGTGGCCCTGGAATGGCTTGTCTAGTGTCACAAGTATTCCCCTGAAGCTTCTCCCTGAACTGCTGTCTTGTCTGTGCCTTCCTGCTCCCAGGCACAGGCTGGCAACTCTCAGCAACTCTGAGATGACAAGGGACAGAACGAGAAAAGAGAAAGAACTGGCACAAATTCTCTCCTGCACCTTGCTGTACCACTTTGTACCTCTATGAAAAAATCATTTACTGCCTATAAAAAGGGAGCAGGCACATCAGAGCGCGGTAACACTTGCACTATCAGGTTAGCACAGAGGGCTGCCCTGCTCCTCACTGCTGCATCCCCACGAGGCACCGAGGCAGAGCACAGGGAACACTCAGGGTGAAACCTGCAGGATTAGGGCACAGAAACAGACCTTTAATACCCAGGGCCAAGAAGATCTGAGCTGTCAGCAGCAGGGCCTGGGCTGCAGGCAGCTCTTAATGCCCTGAGGAGCTGCCAGGCCAGTCCGTGCGTGCTCTGGGGCTCAGCCAGCACAGCCCCTCGTGCCCAGGGCTCCCAGAGCCTCACCCCACAGCCCTTCCCCAGCCCCTGGGGCACAGCAGAGCACAGCAGGCCCAGGAGGGCTCGGAGAGGGGCACACGCTCTCCCTGGAGCAGAGGCACACTCAGGCCTGGCACGTGTTCAGCTCCGTCCTACTCCTCCTCTCTGCTGACCTAATGCCTGATCAGATTTCTCCTCCTAAATGCTAAATCAAGTCCTCCTTCTCACTGTACCACACAATGAGCAGGGAAAGGAGGAACATGAATGCAGGGTCAGTCTTATCGCCAACGTGCCTATAAGGCAATATTTGAAAGTGTGAACCGAGACTTTGACAGGTCAGTTTTAGACGTTCTAGAAGGGCCATGGGCATATAAATTAACACTCTCTGCAGTAGCAGAGGAGAGAATAGTAAAATTAAATTAAGACACAAGAACAGCCATATTTGACAGCAGCATCAGGTCACAACGTGGGTGATTCTATAAAGAGGTCCCTGGAGTAATGAAAGTAAGAGTTAATTAACACTCACTTCCTTCATAAGAAAACCACACCCTGATTAGAGGAGCTAAGTGGGTAGATCCTCATGGAACAATTAGCTGAGAGCTGGAAAGGAGGCTGGCAAGTCCCCCGAGCTCAGTGTGTGCAAACACCTCTGAAGTCTGAACACAGGGATCCAGCATGGCTGTCCAGATAGCCAGGTTCAAAAACGCAGCCTCAGCTCTGCGCTGGGAAGGCAAACCAAGGAACTGAGTCAGCGCTGATAACTTGTGTTTAAAATGCACTCAAACCCCAAAGCCTGTGAGGGAATGAATTGCCAAAGCCACAAAGTACATGCTTCAAGAAATCAGGGAAATATTCCAGTCACGTTCACTCTGCACAATTCAACTCAAGCCCTGTTCTTATGGATTCAGAATTTGAACATGATACGCTTCCACCGTAATACATATTCTGGCATTGCTTATGTAAATTATTTATGTAATTCCAGAAGAAACCTGCATGTCTAATACACCCTCAGCTCCCTGATATATCAGTGTACATGTGCCACAGCCAGCGAGAAGGGCAGCAAGCTCTTCGGGGAGGGAAAGCTTTTCCTTATGAGCCAGAGCAGTGGTTAAGCCAGTGAGTGCTTTTGTGTAAAGCACAGCAATCAGTCCCAGTGCCTGAAAGGTGCCACAAAGCACCTGCTCAAGGCAAGACTGTGGCGAGCAAAATAAACCGAAACAGGCAGACGTGCCCCAGTCACACAAACGAACAAAGGCCTTGGATTTCTTATCATCACAAGGCTCTGTGTGAGTAAGATCACCTGCTTGTGCAGGAACTGCCTTGGGTGTGCAAGCTGGTGATCCGCTGGGAACCACAAGACACTGAAAACACATTCCCTCCCCTAATTCTTCACCAGAGAGTGGATTCTCTAGGAATGGCAGGAGTACCCAGCATGGCTCACACTCAGCAGTGAGCTAAAAACAAATTATGGTTTTTTACAAGGAGTTTGCAATTATTTCCACAGCATAGTCAAACAGCCATTTACTGAGCACCCAAATGCCAAACTAAAGCTCGATGAGGAGTTCCAAGGTGCAGGAGGAGCGGAGCAGGGACTGAAGGATCCCGGTGCCGGCTGTGCGGTGCCAGGCCCGCAGCGCCCAGGGCAGCGGTTCCGAGGGCAGCGCTGGCTCTCACCTCGTGCTGCGGCCACACCTGCGCTCGAGGGGAAAGTTCGCTCTGCCGGCCGGCCCCAGAGGGCAGGACGTCCCTGCCGGGCAGTTTGTGGCTGCCAGCGCTGCCGCCCGCAGCCCGGCCCGAGCCGCAGCCCCGCTCCGAGCCCCGGGCCGCCAGCCCGGCCCTTCCCGCTCTGCCGCGGCGCCCGGAGCCGGGCCGGGGAGAGCGGGGCCCGAGGGGAGCCGGCCACGGGAGAACCGGGCCCGGCGAGAACGGGGCTCGAGGGGAACGGGTCCGGGGAGCGGCCGCGAGCACCCGGCCCGCGGGCCCCGCCCGCCCGCGCCGCCTCACCTGGCGAGTAGAGCTCGGCCAGCTCGCGGGCCCCGGCGTGTTGGGCGCCCCAGCGCCGCCCGCCGCCCTCGGTCTCCTCGGCGGGCTCGTCCCGCGGCGCGGCCGCCCCCGGGCCGCTCTCGGCCATGTCCGGCCGGGATGGGCGCGCAGGGCCCGCGGACCCGCCCGGCAGCGACGGGAACGGGCCGCGCTGCGGCGGGGGGCGGGCGCGCCGGGCCCCGCCCCCTGCGCCTCCCGCCAATCGCCGCCGCCGCCGCGCGCCCGTCCGGCCAATGGGCAGCGCAGCCCGGCGCGCAGCAGCCAATGGCGCGGCGGCACGGCCGGCGGCGCAGTGCGGGGCGGGGGCGGCCGGGCCGGGCCGGGCGCGGGGCCGGGGAGGGACCGGGGAGGAGCCGGGGCGGGACCGGGCAGGACAGGGCGGGGCAGGGCAGGGTGGGGCGGCGGGCGCGGCCCCGTCCAGTCCGCGGAAACGGGCCCGGGGCGGGGCCGGGCGCTCCCGGGTGTTCCCGTTCGCACCGCCCCCTCCGCCCGGTGCCTCGCGCGCCCTCTGCCGGTGCAGGGCGCTGTTTCCGCGGCAGCGCCCGCGCGTGCCCGTGACCCGCCACAGCGGCGGCAATGAGGCCACGGTCGGTGCTTTGGTGACCCTGCCCGTGACCCGCCACAGCGGCGGCAATACGGCCACGGTCGGTGCTTTGGTGGCCGTGCCCGCTCCCCGGTCTGCGGGCGAAGGCCCGCGCCGTGCTCCCGGTGCTGGGAAGCGGGAATGGTGACAGCGGGAATGGCCGCTGTTAACCGGGGTGCCGGGACAGCCCCGGCGGCCCCGCGGGCACACGTGCCCGTACGAATTGTGAGTGAGAGGAGGATGTAAGCGGCTGTGGCTGAGGCACGTTCCCAAGTCACCTCCAAGGTGTGTTGGTGATCTTGGTTTGTCGAGGCCGAAGGGCTGCCGGGGCGAACAAGCACCGACACGTTGCTACCGAAGTTTGGCTGTTAAACGTCCTTGGATAATGGCTCAGAATCGGCGGGACCAGAGCCGCACCTGTCCGTACAACGGCACGGCACGGCACGGCACGGCACGGCACGGCGCGGCCCGGCACGGCACCGCACGGCCCTGCTCGCTAGGTGGCGCTCCAAGCCTGCTGCCGGGCGCGGGGCGGGGATCGGGATCGGGATCACGAACCGGATCGGGATCGCGGAAGGGCGGGGATCGGGATGCGGCCCGGGGCGGGGCTCGGGGGTCTCCTTGCCGGTCCCCGCGCCCCGGACATGGCCCTGCCGCGCCTCAGCCCCGCCGGGACCGGACGGACCCGGACGGGACACGGAAAGCGCCCACGGCTGCGCAGCCGTTTGCCCGGAGCCATCCCCGGACAGCGGCGCTTAGCGCGTTACACACCGAACCCCTTCCCTGACCCCGCGCCGGGGGAGCGGCACCGGTGCCACTGGTGCCCCACGGGTGCCACTGGTGCCGCTGGTGCCACCCGGCCCCGTCCCGGCCGCATCCCCGGGCTGAGCGCAGCCCCGCGGGCGCTCGGCCCCGCACCTGCCCGCTCCGCCCGAGCCCCGGGGCACCGGGGAGCAGGAACTGGCTGCGGTTCCTCGCCGGACTCTCTCTGGCATGGGAAAGTGTCAGTGGGTGGCAGAGCTGGAGCAGCCACTCCCACGGCTCCCGTCCAAAGGCGAGATGCCAAGGTGGGGAGATGGCAGGGGCCGAGGAGCCGCAGCGGAGGGAGGACAGAGCGCCGTGCTTGCCCCGCCTGGCAGCCCGTCCGCACAGCCAGCTGCCGGTGACACGGAGCGGCCCCGCGGCTGTGCCAGTGCCAGCGCTCACTAACAACGAGCCCCAACCGATTCCTGGCAGCCCCATTTTCCCCGTGGTGCTCGACACAGGGTGAGAGCAGATGGAAAACAAGGATTTGGACAGTCTAGAGCACAGACTTCTAACGCTTTTAATAAAGAAAAAAATCTTCTATTTCTTCACCTTAGCCCCTTTTCCTGTCACCCCCTCTCCGAGTTCCCTTGTTTTATGTTGCCCCTTGCCATACACCACATGGAGTCCAAGCTGTCTGTCCCACAGCCTCAGGACCTCGGAGGAGTTCTCCTCTTTTAGAAATTTCCTAAGTGAATTACCAAGTTCTGTTACTAGGAACCTCTGACACTTCACAGGGTACCCTGGAAAAATAGAATTCATCTTCCCTTGATGGATCTTTTGAAAGCTTGGGTACACTAGAGGTCACAAATGCATGATCTGTAACAAATTCATCAAAGCAGGAGGCTGCGATTACCCAGGAAATGTCAGGCAGCTACAGAGAACTTTTGGACAGTTAGTGGACAGCAGCTTCTCTGCCATTTTTATGGAGCACAAGGAAATGGGCTCCTCGTAAAACTCAGAGTCACCTCTCACTGTCCCTGCTCAGACTGACAGCCCACATCCTTCCAGCCAGCCAGCTCCAGCAGGGACTTTCTCTGCCATGCAGGATGGAGATTGTGGCTTTGCTTTGTCACTGTTCCCTTCCATGGGCCTTTGTGTGCTCTGACTCTTCCTCCTCTCTTTGTTTCTCAGAGCCACAGCGTGGGTGCTCTGACCTCGGATTTGCTCTGGAAAATTTTCCGTGGGGTCAGGGAGGGAATTTGGCCGATGTTGTCCCACCGGTGTCAGTCTCCAGGTGTCGTCTCCGCGCGGCCAGTAGGGCAAAGAGCAGCGAGGAGATAAAGGGGATTGAGCAAGCAGCGCCGAAAGGCCAGGCCTGCTGGGCCAGAGGTGAGCACAGAATCAGCAAAGACCAACAGAACCCGTGTGCCAGCCCATCACAGGGGAGCGGGGCGAGGGAGGCTCGGGGGAGGACTCTGCTCTGCAACAAAGGCAGCGAAGGAGGCCAGGACACACAGCCTGCAGCCGCCCCTGGCACTGCCAGCGCAGCCGCCCGCTGCGGGCACCGTGTGGCAATCCCTCCTCGGGCTCAAATGCAGCCAAGGCTGAGCCTGGCCCGAGGAGAGCCAGCCTCTCTCGAGCCGAGACATTGTCCCTGTCTGACATTTAGTAAGGGCTGTTGTTTCACAGCACAGAACACAAGTGGAGAGCAATGGTTCCAAACCTGGGCTCTGCCAGGTACGGCTGGTGAGCTGCTGTTGGCATATGGTGTGTGCAGCTGAATAAAGAGAGACCTGGGGCTGGGGAGAAGGGAAAAAAGGGCTCAACATGCTCAGAAATAAATTTCAATTTTACTTCTCTATTTCACAGCCTTTATTGCAACATTGCTCTTTTTAGGTCAGTGTTCTAGGCAAGGTCCCCTCCTACCCCCAGAGCCGTTCCGTGCTTGCTGGCAGGGACTCTGCTCTGGGATCGCTCCTGTTCTCCAGCCACCTCCAACACTGCCCACAGCAGCTCAGGCACTGCTGGCACTGCCCTGCTGCCCCTGCTCTGCCCCCCTGCTGCCCCAGCTGCAGCTCTGCAGGCTGGGCGAGCAGCTCCAGTGCCATGCAGCTCTGATCTCACTGACCTGCCAACAGCTACTGCCAGGGAAATCATAAATGGGACAAAGCTGAGCAAGAAACATCAGAAATGTCAGCCAGGCTCCTTCTGGGGTATGATCCTGGGTCCAGAGACCTTCTGATAAACACTTCAGTGTGTGAGCCATCACCACTAAACTCACAGCATCTCCCCAAAGCTGGTGCCATTCCAGAGGCAGCTGATGTAGACCTGGAGTGTGAACTGGAAAGCTTGCAAGAAATCCTGGAAAAAAAGACAATTTCCAGGAAGAAAATTCTTCTGCAATGCTTTACCGTAGGTCTGAGCCCAGAGCTGCAAAGTTGAGGCTTCTACAGTGCAAAGAAAGAGCAGAGTTTAATTTGTGACAGAGATGAGCAATGAGGATGAGATGCTTCCCTCCACCTTTTCACCAGTCTGGTCTCCTCCTGTTCCCCTCCCCGTGTCTGGATTGTTTCACACATGAATGTAGAGGAACCTGGATGCTATTGCATCAGAATTTTTTCTCAAAAATGTTATATTCTTACTAAGTAATTTGGGACTTTTGCTGTCTCCTCCCTCAGCTGAATAGTTCTGGAAAAAAAAGAAATTATGAAATCGCTAGAAGGAAGGTGCTTTTCACAGAAGTGCTGCTTTTCTAATGGAAATTGCTCTGTTGGGAGACAGGCTGAAGGGCTGCTGCCAGTGCCTGGGTCCCTTTACCAGGAATGTCTGCATCTCCCTGCCTAAAGCACCTCTGAGGAGCTTTTCCAGCACAATTATTAGCAGCCTCTGCACATCTGGCAAGGCCAGCCAGGCACTCGCAGGGACAGAGCCCTGTGCGCCCAGGCCTGGGCTCTGTCCTGTGCTGTGAGCCTCGTTCTGCACCTGTTCCCATTTCAAAACCCCTCTTCTGGCCACGCATTTGTTGTGACAAGTGCAGAAATAATTGAAAAGAGAGCAGAGTTAGCCCAAAACCTGCTCGCCGAACGCTGGGGTTGTGGAGCAGTGGTTAGTCCCGCCAACAAGGTTCCCATGAGAAGCTGAGAGCGGACGGCGGCTCCATGAGAGTGGATGCTGGGATTTGAGGTGAGCTGGAGGAAGTTGAAAGAGCTCCAGGTGGAGCAGGGAGGCGAGGGGGAGCAGGGCAGGAGGGGACCAGCCGGGCACCCAACCTGAATTACCGCCCCGCTGACGTGATCGGGGTGACTGCGGGATTACTCAGCACTGGCCGGGAGAGCAGGTGTGGGCCACGCCAGCCCGATAGCATCTCGTTCACATGACAGTTGCACAGACTTTGTTTTGTTAGGGAAGATTAACCCCAGGCAGGAATACAACTTTTCTGCTGCAGAGCAGCACGGAATAGGGCAGAAATTTGAAGAGGGCGAACTCAGATCTCCAAAAACATCGTGAAAATCTGTCCAGGAATTTTAGCGTGCAGCTTTAACGTTTGACTTTAGCTTGAGGACCACGGCGAGCTGGAGCCCTGTGGGGCAGTGCCAGGGCACAGCAGCTGTGCCTGCAGCAGGTCACCAGCCAGGAGGGCTCCTGCCCTGGGGCCCTGGCACCGTTCGGGGTAGGAAACACCAGGCTGATTTTCAAGAGTTCGGTTGGAAGGGCCAGTTGGGGCAGCCACTGGATGTAACTGCCAGATCAGAATGCAGGATAAAGGCACAGGATGAGGGAGTAAACAGCCAGAAGAACAAGCCCTGGCTCACTGCAACTTGCCAGTATTTGCACCCAATACAGATGTTTGTATTTATGAAGGCATGGGCTCCAACTACAACCTCCAGACCCAGCTCTCTGGCCAGGCCCAGCTCCAATTTAATCTCTAGCGCATTCACCAAAGATTAACTTGGTAGATAAAGATGGAACTAGAAATATTTGAAGCCTGAAAACCTGTTAGGGAGCTTTTGTTATGGAAACAAACAAATAAATCCTATTAGAACGTGAAAAGAAAAATAAAAAAGAAAGAAAGAAAAATTCTGATGATCCACTGACTGATTCTTGAATTCTTCCTCTTTTCAGAGTTCTGAGGTTTGAACATTAAGAACAGTTGACTGTTTGAATCATATAATGCAATACCTGTTCCTCTGGCTTAACGTTACAATATTTCCCACACCGCAGGATTGCTTCACATTATTCTAAGAGGCAGTGTCATTTTCCCTGCAGTGCTAGGTCTTCTTTACTGAGGGAGGACACTCCTACTTCCTTTAATTATATGTTTTGTTTTAAATTAATGTCCTTTATTCTGGGCATGAATCATCAGCTTGTAGACAGGTAAATGTGGGAGTAAGAGAGCGAAAATATAAGTTTGATTCCCAAGGTGGGTGTCTTTAATTAAAACGGACATTGGGATTCAGTCTTCCTTCCCAAACTTACCCCGCAAATCTCAAAACTTTTGGATTCCACGTTCTGATGCAGGAATCTCACTCTCCTCTGACCCCCATTCCTTCTCCTTTGGCTCCAGCGCCCGTTCCCTGTTCCCGGTTCCCGTGTGTGCCCGGACAGTTGCACCATCCCGTGCAAAGCAAATATGCCAAGACAAACGTTCGGGCCCCCGTGGGCGCTGGCAGCGCTGCCTTGGCCGGGCTCCGGCTGCTGGCGGCCGCCAGAGGAAGCCGGGGCAGTGCCCCGCTCCGGCCCCGCACTGTGCAAAGCGGCCCTGGGCACGTCCCTCCGGAACCTCTGCTTGCCAGTGGGATTCACCAAAGCCAGCCCGGCACCAGAGTAACGGGATCAGCCTTTGGTTTGCAGCTTCCCCCCCGCTTTGCCAAGAGAACTTGGAAAAATCTTCCCTGCCTTGATTTCCCCTGGGGTGAAAGGAGACCCAGAGCGCTCCGTGCCCAGCCCCGGCGGCGCTGCCAGACCCGGGCACTGCCTCGCTCTGCGGTGCCCGAGCGGGGCCCGGCCGGGCACGGGGCAGCAGCAGCAGCAGTGGCAGTGGCAGTGGCAGTGCCCGGCACACGCTGTCCCCGTGTCCCCGTGTCCCCGGGGCTGAGCACTGCCCGCTGGCCAGCCCAGCCCCAGCCCCAGCCCCAGTCCCGCACCTGCGGGCCCGCAGCCGCCCCTCCCTCCCTCCCTCTGTCCGTCCGTCCGTGCCCGGTTTGTTGTGGGCGGCCCGGCGGGCACGGCACCCGCCCCGGGAGCCTCCTCCGGGGCCGGCACCGGCAGCGCCGAGCGTGCGGAGTGGCAGGCGGCCAGGCGGTGACGCGCCTGTTGCTATGGGATCCACCGCCCCTATAAATAACTGAGCAAAGGAACTTTCCTAAGTCAGAGACTTTAGGACACGGGACCCAGAACCAGATGGTCCGGAGGAGACGCGCCAGCCCCCGCCGCAGCTGCCGGAGCGGTGAAGCCCCGGCGCGCCGCAGGGACTGATCCAGCCCGGCCGGGCAGCGCCGCGGGGCCGTGCCCGGGCCTGAGACCGCGGCAGGGTCTGGAGCCCCCCGCCCCGCCGGCGGCAGCCTGACCCTCTGCCGGGGGGGGCCCCCTGCGTCCTTTCCTCCTCCCCGCATCCCCCTTTGCTTTCATGCAACGCCTGGTGGCCTGGGACGCAGCATGCCTCCCCATCCAGCCGCCCGCCTTTAAATCCATGGAAGTGGCTAATTTCTATTACGAGGCGGACTGTCTGGCTGCTCTCAACAAGCTGCACCCGCGGGCGGCCGGGGGCCGCTCCATGACCGAGCTCACCGTCGGGGACCACGAGCGAGCCATCGACTTCAGCCCGTACCTGGAGCCCTTGGCGTCGCAGCCGCCGCCTCCCGCGGCAGCAGCAGGGGGCAACTTTGAGCCTCCGTGCAGCAGCGGCGCCGGCCAAGATTTCCTTTCCGATCTCTTCGCCGAGGACTATAAAGGCAGCGGCGGCAGCAAGAAGCCCGACTACACCTACATCAGCCTCGCCCGGCACAGCCACCCCTGCGCCAGCCAGAGCCACAAGCCGGGGGGGCTGCCGGGCTGCTTCCCGCCCCAGATCGTGGAAACCAAAGTGGAGCCGGTCTTCGAGACCCTGGACTCTTGCAAAGGGCCCCGTAAGGAAGAAGGGGGCGCGGGGCCGGGACCGGGGGGCATGTCCTCGCCCTACGGCAGCACCGTGCGCTCCTACCTGGGTTACCAGTCGGTGCCGAGCGGCAGCAGCGGGAACCTGTCCACCTCCTCCTCCTCCAGCCCCCCCGGCACCCCCAACCCCTCCGAGTCCTCCAAGTCCGCCGCCGCCGGCGGGGGCTACTCCGCCGCCCCGGCGGGCAAGAACAAGCCCAAGAAGTGCGTGGACAAGCACAGCGACGAGTACAAGCTCCGCCGGGAGAGGAACAACATCGCGGTGCGCAAGAGCCGCGACAAAGCCAAAATGCGCAACCTGGAGACGCAGCACAAAGTCTTGGAACTGACGGCCGAGAACGAGCGGCTGCAGAAGAAGGTGGAGCAGCTCTCCCGGGAGCTGAGCACCCTCAGGAACTTGTTCAAACAGCTGCCCGAGCCCCTGCTCGCCTCCTCGCCGCGCTGCTGACCGCCGGCCGGGGCGAGCGGAGCCGCGGGCCCCGCTCCGCGCTCCTGGGGCCGGGCCGGGGGCCGAGAGCCCGCGGCGGGCGGGCGGGTTTGGTTTTCATTTGTGTTGCTGTTGTTGTTGGATTTTTTTTTTTTTTTTTGTCTTTACCGACATGTTGGCGGAAGGCTCCGCCGCCGCGCGGGGTCGGAGCGGGGCCGGGGCTGCAGCGGGGCGGGCGCGGAGGGACCCCGGCCCCGGCCCGGGCGGGCTCTGCTGGGCGCTGGGTTATTTAAAAGAGCCAGAGGAGAGCAAGGGCAAAGTGATGCAATCCTTTAAGCATGGCTGGGAATGCTGTGTACATGATGCAATCTCGTGTAACTGTCAGTCATGGATTGAGTAATCTGTTAAAGATGTTCCTACAGTTTTTTTATTATAAAGAATAATCTATTTCTATAAGAAAATACATATGTATATTTTGGGATCTATGCATTCTTGCTACATTTGAAGCATTAATGAACAATTTTAATAAACTTTATGACTAGGTTAAAAAAAAGTAGCTTGTTTTATTTTGAAGGCATGTTTAAAGTTAGATTAAACACGGGGTTGAAATTTCAGCCGATTCTGGCTCAATGCTGTGATCAGGGATAGGGATTTTTGTTGGTCTTTTAGCTTTCTCTGAGAGAAAGGAAAAAAAAAAACCAACCCAATAATCAAAAGCAAACCCCAAAACCCCCAAGAGAAACTCAGCAAAGAGCAGAGCTGGAAGCCTTAGCTGGTTCTTGTTGCCTCATTTTGTTTCCTTTAATCACCTGCTTTAACTGCTGCTTGGGTGTTGTTTGGGGAGGAGGTGTTTGTGTTGGGTTTTTTTCTGCACTTCATGCTGTTTTGAACGTGTAGAGCAAGATGTGCTATCCAAACCATGACCAATCTTTGGCAAATAACGCCGAGTCTGAAGTGGGAGGGAGGAAGAAAAAGTAAGGGAGGAAGCCTGAAATGAGGTTTTGTTTGTGTTTGGTTTTGGTGTTTTTTTTTTTTTTTTTTTCTTTGCAGAGTTTCTATTCTTTACGATTCAGCATTTCTTATGTTTGTAGTTTACAGGAATAAACATGAGAAAGTAGCATTTCTGTTGGATTTCGGTAATTTCGGGCATTGCTCAGGAAGCTCCCATGACACCCAACCAGGTGAGAGGCTCATGAACCACCCCCTTCCCTTTGCTCGGAGATTTCTCCTAAAAACTCCTGGGAGCTGCAGGCAGATCCTGTGATGAGAGGTGTTTGCTGGGGCAAGAGGCAGAGAGTGGCGGGTGGCTCAGGAGGAGGAGGAGGAGGAGGAAGAGGAGGTTTGTGGCAGCCAGGGCTCTGCTCTGGGGAGACCCAAGGCTGCTCCTGCTGCTGGGACAGGCCAGCCTGGCCGGAGCTGCCGGCTGCTGCTCCCTGGGTAAGGGCTGCAAGGAGTGAACAGACCCGGGCTGGTTACGTGGAGGGAGTTGGGCAGAAGATCAGCTCTTAGTCAGCATTTTCCATTTTCCTGTTAGGCCAAATTTAAGCGTGAAGTTTTTCGATCCAGATTCCCAGTGCCTGGGGAAAGAAGCTCCTCTGCTGCTCTGACAGCTGAGCACAAAAGGGGTTTCAGTGCAAAGACAGTGGCCTTGAGTTTGTTCCTATACATTCCACACAAACAAACAGCCAGGGGCTGCAGGACAAATCCGAAACTTGTTGCTTATTTCCAGTGTCTCTTTAAGCAAAACATGTTTTCTGCTGAAAGAGCTGCTCTGCTTTTTTTGACTCTTGGGATCAGAGCCTCCTGCAGGTCCATCAGCTGGAGCCCTCCCTGTCACCCAGAGCTGTGTGAGCAGGGCAGGGTTAGCCCCACACAGATTGCCCCGTTTGCTTTTGCATTTGTACAGTGCAGTTCGGTTGTTTAGTTGTTTTTACGAGCCCCTAAAATAGATTTCTTGGGTGAGCTCGCTCCTGCACCAGCATGACTCAAGTTCTTGCAGGCAGGACAGACGTTAGATCTTGTCTTGGCTGTCCCTCGTGACGATGATTACTCCAGCCTCCCCTGGCTGTTTATTCTACTCTTTGGATCATTACGAAACCTATCCACATCCTCAGATCCTATTCTCTTCTTCTGCTGGAGGCCACACAATGTCACCCAAACTCACACACGGCGCTCCCAGGCTGCAGAGCCCCGCGCTGCCCAGGGCGGAACTGCTGGAGGTGTCCTCAGACACTTTCTTTCTTTCTTTCTTTCTTTCTTTCTTTCTTTCTTTCTTTCTTTCTTTCTTTCTTTCTTTCTTTCTTTCTTTCTTTCTTTCTTTCTTTCTTTCTTTCTTTCTTTCTTTCTTTCTTTCTTTCTTTCTTTCTTTCTTTCTTCTTTCTTTCTTTCTTTCTTCTTTCTTCTCTCTCTCTTCTTCTCTCTTTCTCTCTTTCTCTCTTTCTTTCTCTTTCTTTCTCTTCTTTCTCTTTTCTTCTTTCTTTCTTTCTTTCTTTCTTTCTTCTTTCTTTCTCTCTTTCTTTCTCTCTTTCTCTCTTTCTCTCTTTCTCTCTCTCTTTCTCTCTCTCTTTCTCTCTTTCTCTCTTTCTCTCTTTCTCTCTTTCTTTATGACAAAGTTTCCAGCAAGAGTCCTAAGGCAGGGTAGATTGGAAGATAAGATGTACTGGAGGTATTTATATCTGTTTAAATACGAGTCCAGTTTTGGAGATTGAGCTCTAGCAGGCATGAAGGAGCTAATCCCCATCCCTAAACCCTGCCTGCCCAGTGCAGGAGAGCCAGGGCGGCGTGGCTGCAATTTAAAGAATGATGTTTAGGTTACTGCTGTATTCCAAGGTATCTCCCAATTAGGATGGCAGATTTCTAGCTCGGGAGGAACCTTGTCCAGCAATGATTATTTGTACAGACAAGAAAATTAAGCCATAAACACACCAATTTTACAGTAGTCTCAGAAGGAATCTGTGAAAGACTTGGAAAGAGAATTCCCCAATCCTTCATTAGTAATCTTGTATTACCCTCAAAACTTACATTGTAGGAGATTTTTAGTGCCATTAAATGCATGGAGGCCATGAAATACTCTGCCCTCTAAAACAGCATATGAAAAAACCTGGGTAATTAAAACATTTCCTAGAAAATAATAGTCTGGAAAAAATAGCTTGTAAATGAATCTGAGAAAATTCCAAGTACTAAAGTAGACAAAAGATTCCAAATACCTTTTCTAATTGCAGTGGGGGGATTGGAAAATCCCTGTCCAAACAGTGTCTCAGCTCCAAATATTGATTTAGTTTCCCATGACAAATAAGATTCTGCTGGCTGAGAGCAGGACTTGGAATGTCTCAGCTGGCCTCGGACAGGGCTTGCTGAGCTTCTCCTCCTGAAGCTGCTCAGGACAGCCCGTGGTAGGCAAACCATGCTGAGAACTCCAGGCACGGACAGCTGCTCCCAGTTTTATCAAACTGATAACCAGCATTGCATTCGGGCTTTTTATTTGTGTTTTTATATTTCTTTTCAAATGATGTATTAGCACTGGTTAATTTCTACACGTCTTATTGATACTAAAACAACTGAGCTTTTTCTCTGTAGAAGTCAGTCTGTAAATCCCTGGCACTGATATGCCCTTTCCAAAGCCTTGGTTTATAAGGTGTTTGAATTCAGTTGTGCTTAGTTCTGCAAAACAAATCATATGTAGCAGTTAAAGATATATTTTAAAAATACAATTATAATTTTGAAAGCAGTTTCTTCAATTATCACTCTGTTATCTGCCCAAAGCATGAGCAGCCCAGTGCAGTTCTGACACTGTGATGCTGCTTTCCCACTTTTCCCACTGCTTTGCATTGGTGACTCTTAGAAGATGCAGGAAAATTCTTGCATCTCTCTGTACTAACTGTTGCTCCTCTGTCAAATAAAAATCATCCTGCTCCTCTGTCAAAGGAAAGTCATGCTGCTGGGGCACTGCAGCTCCCAGGGCTGGCAGGGCCCTCGCTCCCTAAAATGCTGCACTCGATCTACTGGGAATTGGAAACTCCACTGGAAACCAACTTGCCTTTTGTGATCATTTCCCCACCTGCTCAATGGTTCAAATGTTTCATTTTGAGTAAAAGGCTTTTCTCCTCTCCTAGGTGTGCTGGTGGATATATCTGGGAAACTATAGGGCTGCAATTCAAAATGAGGAGAAGTGGGTGAACACTTGCTTAAGATCATTGATTTGCATTTACAACAGGGACATATTTAATTCCAAACCTTCTGACTGGATGCCACGATTTCACAAAGTAGTGCCAAATTTAATTCTCATTTATTATGAATTCACCCCCCCCCAAATATATCTACTAAGGAACTTATTAATATAATAACAATAAATAGTAATAAATTCAAATAAAATTTTGGAGCTAATTAAAAATTAAGAAAGACTGAGATCTACATCTGGTTTTCACCTTGCCCTGTCCTGTTGGCCCTTGTTTTTAGGATTCCTGTATCACACATTCCATAGCTATCACAGCACCTTCCCGGAGCTCAGGGTATTTAATCCCAGGGTTAGTTATGTCTCCCAGTTTCACACAATTTGCAGAATCAGTCCCTGGGAGCTGAGGCAGGGGATGCTGGCTCAGCCCTGGCGCTGGGGCTCTGTGCAGCCCCTGTGCAGGAGCAGGGCTCTGGCCAGGAGGGGCAGGAGGCTCCGTGCCCGGCCCCACCCGCAGCCAGACTTGTTTGTTTGCTATAAATACCGGGCCTTTGCCAGCGGATTGCAACAGCAGTTCTTGAGGCTGTGGTGAGCAGCTCGCTGGTGGTGCCTAGAAATGACAGTGACAGCAATCAGGACTCCAAACCACCAAAGCCCCGAGCCTCCCCTGCTGCCTTCCCTCCCCACCTGGGCATGGTGCTCTGGGATAGAATTCCTATAAGTGAGCAGAGGAGAAATGGACATTTGAGAGATGAATGTGATGGTGACACGATGGGAAAATATTTCAGAGCAACATGATGAAACAATTACTTGGCTGCAGCAATTCAGGAAGGGAATCACAAGAAGTAGGGAAAGTGCCTGGAGCCGCTCTGCGGAGCACAAGGGTGGCTCCAGCACAAACAGAGTTTTGCTGCTTTCCCCAGCCCTGCCATCCACACACAGCTCGGGGTGGATGTTTCTGACAGGCATTCTGAGCCCAGGTGTCCTAAACAGTCACACACAGCTCCTGTCTCTATTGCTTTCTGCAAAGCAGAGACCAAACCAAGAATGTAACTTACTGAGATATTTTAGCGTGTCTGACACTTCAGTGTACCAGGAGCAGAATATCTGGGGGATAACTTGGCACAAGGAGATGAGGAGAATTACAAAAAAAGGAGTCATTATCAAGGAGTTTGGTTGCTTAGAGGAATGCAGGCTGGCCCCCAGCCAAGAACACTCCAGTTGAGCACACAAGCCAGCCTCAGTGCCAGCTCTGTGAGGAAACCCAAACCCTGCACAGGGCTGCTCTCCTGCTGCTGAGTTATTGATGACCACTCAGGGTGGCACAACACATTTCTGTGCTTGAAGTTAAGAATAGTGCTGATTGCTGGGCTGAGTCCCCAAATCTGAAGGGGAAGGAGAGATGGCCAGAGGCCTTGATGTCTGAGTGCAGCTACAGTGTCCTCAACCCCTGTTAAAGCAAATTACAGAGCTGCAGAGGTAATGAGTGCAGAACACTGACAGAAATTAAGAGGCAAGGGATAAATACAGAGTTTTGGAACAAAAGAGACAGTTTCTGGTCCTGCCTTTTCCACCAGTGTTTCATATATCTCTGTATTATCAGTCAGCCCCTAACACAACAGAGGCTCATGCAGGTATGTGCATCTGCAGTTCCAGGTGCAGTTGCCATAGCTGCAGGTGAATTTGCCTGTTCCATATTTAGATCCTGATCTTACACATGTGCTTCGTTTTATACACGTAGCTGTAGTGATTTCAGTGGAGCTATTATTACTGGCATGAGTAATGATAAATGCATAGATCTGTATTTACATGGGATTATTTACATGGATCTGTATATACATGGGTCTGAGATCACGGTGTCTCTGGGAACATTTTTGTGCCTTGCTCGGTTTTGCAGCACATGTCCTGGCAAATTCTGAGCACTTCATCTCATGTGTTTCCCAGTTGGAGAGAGCTGATTTGGCTGTCACTTGCTGTGCAAAAGGAGATGACAGTGGCTCTGGCATTTCTGCATTTCCCAGGGAAAAAACCTCAGCCACCAAAGCATCTGGCAAGTGGGATCCGGGCTGTGATCTCACAGCTCTGGGCTGCAGCTCCCCTGCAGTGAGGGCACAGCAGAGCAGGGCTGCACAGGAGCTGCAGTGAGGGCACAGCAGAGCAGGGCTGCACAGGAGCTGCAGTGAGAGCAGAGCTGCACAGGAGCTGCAGTGAGGGCAGAGCAGAGCAGGGCTGCACAGGAGCTGCAGTGAGAGCAGAGCTGCACAGGAGCTGCAGTGAGGGCACAGCAGAGCAGAGCAGGGCTGCACAGGAGCTGCAGTGAGGGCACAGCAGAGCAGGCTGCACAGGAGCTGCAATGAGAGCAGAGCGCAGCAGGGCTGCACAGGAGCTGCAGTGAGGGCACAGCAGAGCAGAGCAGAGCAGAGCAAGCACAGCAGAGCTGCACAGGAGCTGCAGTGAGGGCACAGCAGAGCAGAGCAGGGCTGCACAGGAGCTGCAGTGAGGGCACAGCAGAGCAGGGCAGGGCTGCACAGGAGCTGCAGGGAGGGCACAGCAGAGCAGGGCTGCACAGGAGCTGCAGTGAGAAGCTGTCCAGGAGGAGCCCTGCTGCCCTGAGGGAGCCCATGCAGGGCTGTGCTGGCCAGCCCTGGCAGCCAGGGCTGCAGAGCTCGGTGTGATAGAGCCTGGCTGCTGATCAAAGGCTCTTGAGCAATAACCCCTGCACATCAGCAGCGGCTGCTGCCAAGAGCCGTGGACTTCCCTGGGCTGGAAGACAACTGATAAAGCAGATGCTGAGAAAAGCAGTGATGCCTGCATTGGGCAATCTGAGTGAGACTAAGGGCTACTGGAAAATGTTATTTGGATTTTAGCTCTGCAATTGCAGAAGCCTGACTTGCTAATGGCTCCCAGTTTGTACCGTGCTTGCGTTTAGTTTTTACTTTTGCAGAGCATTTTATTTAGAGGAATAGATGCTCCTGCTTTATGGGGAAATCTAACACTCCTCGGTAGTTCTTCCTCTGTCAATAACAAATAACAAATATGTGTTGATAGTGCCCTCCCCAGAGAGAGGGGAGCTTGCCTTGTGAGGGATGGGGCACTCACAGCAGGTGGATTCCAGCAGGAATGAGGCACTCAGCCCTCCTGCCATACAGGGACACAGTCCTTGGGCCAGGCTGGCACGGTGCAAAGGGATTGGCAGACAGGGCAAGGAGGCAAATCTGCCCTGGTGAAGGGGCCTGGGCAGAGGGACCCATC
This sequence comes from Zonotrichia leucophrys gambelii, assembly GCF_028769735.1. Taxonomy (NCBI): domain Eukaryota; kingdom Metazoa; phylum Chordata; class Aves; order Passeriformes; family Passerellidae; genus Zonotrichia; species Zonotrichia leucophrys. The sequence continues at coordinate 746,580 of NC_088189.1, forward strand.
CCAGCAGCCCGGGGTTCTGGGGAGGCTGTGGCAAGCCTGGCACTGATGGGAACCATTCCCAACAGCCAAGGGAGGATTTTCCCTCCGACCTCAGGGAAAGGAGAAGGGAAAATTTCACTCTGGTGTTCCATGCCAAGTCTGAAAGGCAGTGCTAGGAAAGGACAGGGCCTTCAGCAGCAGGCGCTCCTCTGCAGGAGCTGTGTGACCAGAGGGACCCTGGCTGTCAGTGAGCCCTAAGCCCAGGCTGCTGGTTGCTGTTTACTGCGGCCGGGGCCTCTATTGCACCGATGGGAACTCCCTGCTCAGCTCCAGGTGGTCCCTCCAGGGCAGGGTTGAGGCGCACTGGTGAGAAGGGGTGGGGTGGGGTGGGAGAGGCTCTCATTGCTGCCCTACCTGTTCTGGGCATAAATTGAAATGATCAGTCTCTAAATCCTGCCAATTAGGAATGCTTTACTGGCATGGGAGCCAGTTTACTGGGACAGGCAGAGCAAAAAGGTTTCTCTCTCTCTCTCTCTTTTTTTTTTTTTTACAGAGGCTCACCCTTTCCTACAGCTGCCACCCAAGGGCCCCGGCCTGGGAGAGCACAATGAGATGGTTCCACAGCTCTGACACTGCTCACCAGGGTGGGAGCTGTGCTCCCAGCCATGCCTTCCCAACCTGCTGATGCACACGTTCCTGTGATGGCACAGGGACCTCTTGGGTTTGTGACATGCTGGTTTCTGCAGACAGTGCTCTGCTTTTCCACTCTGCTCTCTCCAGGGTAACTGGTGACTGCAAAGGCCAGAAGCACAACTGTCCCTCACTCCAAACCCTTCCCTGACACTCATCTGACCACACAGAGTCTGGCTCATTATACATGTAAAATAGGCAGATGCTATTAGAAAGTAATTTTTTCCCTCACTGAGCAGCCTGTGCCTCATTAGGAAATCCTCTGCAGGGGCCATATTTCCATCCTGCCCCATAATCTCCAGGAATTTTAGCTCACCCTCAGGACTGGATAGCATCTTCCCTTTCCTGCCTGGGAAGGGAGCTCTGCCTTCCTGAGCTGCCCTGAGCCCTGCCAGGCGCTCTCCTGTGCCAGTCTGTGACTCCAGGCCCACTCTGGGTGCAGGGACAAAGGGACAGTGACAATAAACCCTGCCATGCCCACACCTGGCCTGCCCACACTGGCCCTGCCAGGGCCTCTCCTGTGCCAGTCTGTGACTCCAGGCCCACTCTGGGTGCAGGGGCAGTGACAATAAACCCTGCCATGCCCACACCTTGGCTGCCAGGCAGGACAGGGAAGCACTGAAGGGGTTCTAAAAGCCCCTGTAAGGGCTGATGGAAACGTTCCCAGAAGCGAGCAGTGTTTGCAGTGTTCAGGAGTGCAGAGCAGAGGTGCAGCAGCACTGCACAGGACCCGAGTGTGGCCCAGCACATCCCCCTGGCAGGGCAGCCTCGGTGGATGGGCTCAGTGCCTCACCTGCCTCAGTGACACCAGAGAGGGGACTTCCCTTCAGCAGTGCCCACGGGACCGGTGGCAAAAGCCAGGTAAATATCTGTTCAAGACAAAAATTAAAATCAATTTTTGGCATATTATTATTTTTACTTGTCCACTTCTTGCTGCAGAATTTGATTGTTTTAGATGAAATGCTCAAACCGTGTCTCCAGCAGCTCCATCAGAAGCCTGTGTGTGCCCAGACTGATGATCTGACACATCTGGCACTTGCACTTGGGGCCTTCCCGCACGGCAGAGATTGCCTGGGAGGAGAGTGCACATTTCCAAGTGAAACAGAAATGACAGAACAGTTCCTGGTGCACAAGCCAACTTCCAAGGCCAAATCCAGCTCTCTGCAAGTGCAGGGGAAAGGTCATCCCCAATCAGGAGGACAAGGACTGGATTGCCAGCACTGCAGCACAGAGTGACCTCTCCCAGAGGGACTGGGGGGACAGGGGATGTCACCCCAGGTCCCTGCTCACCACCCTCAGCAGGGTGGTCACCCCTGAGCCAAACCAGGGCACACTCCAGCCAGTGACATGAAAGACAGCAGTTAGATTTATTATATAGCATTGCAAAACCCTGGCTGGTGGAGCTGCCTCCAGAGAGAGCAGGAGGGCTCCTGCCCTGCCCTGCCCTGCCCGGGCAGCAGCCCCAGCCTGGCCACTCTGGGAGTTGTGCCCTGCCTGGTGCCAGCCCTGGCTCTGTGCACTGGGGGCACTGCTGGCCCCTGTGCCCCCTGAGCCTGGCAGCAGGGCTCAGGCTGGCACTGCGTGAATCACCAACTACTGACACTGAGAAGCGTGCATATGCAAATGGCTAATTAAGGCCATTAGCATAGTCAGTTAGCCAAGCTGCCGTCCCACACCCAGGCTCCAGTTTGCATTTGGGAGCTCTGGCTTCCCGGCAGCTGCGGCCAGAAACTGCTCTAAGAACCCATTTTATCTTGTGCGGTTCCAGGAAGGAAAAGGAAGAATGGGAGTTTGCCAAGCAGCTTCCTGGAACCCTGGGGAATGGGACAAACCCAGCAGCTGCTGGGGACAGCTGGGAAGGATGGGGAGCCAGGCACCCTCTTCTTTAATCTGCCATCTTTGGGATTCTCTCAACCCAAACAACATGGATTTCCCTCTACTAGCAAATACTCTGACACAGGAAAAGAATATGTGCCAGATTTTGATTTTATTTACATTGAATTACCTGAGATTAGAATCTGAAACTAGAAACTTTCTTTATACAGCTACAAATAGCTATATTATGCAGTTTTAAGGGGTTAAGAAAAGGAGGAAATCATAACCACAGAAGTCATAAAGGCAACTTATCCCAAGCCAAATAGTTTTGTTTCTAATGCAGAGCTTTAATTATAACATGTCATATAATGATGACATAGTGCTATAATAGGCAAATATAATGCATTAATCTGATATTATATTCTGGCTTTAACAATAGGTGCAGCGAACCAGCCTTAGTGGATAACTCATTCAGAACCTATCTGCACACTCCACCTAGATACTTATCTGCCTCTTTAATTAAGTGGAGGGAAACTTCTTGAGGCCATACCCATAAAGCCAGTCTCTGATGATAGCAGAGTTACTGGAAGCCTTTGGTAATCGTTTACACCCACGTTCTGTGGTTGGCTTCCAGCTTTGGCTCTTTCCTTCTCGCTTTGGCACCACCTATTTATCCGCCAGCGTAAATCCCCGGCTGCCTGGGCACCGAGAGGGGCACGAGGGCTGCAGGGCTCGTTAGAGCAGCGCGTCAGCACGCTGCCACTGCCCCTCAGCACTGAGGCAGCTCTGGAGAGCAGCTGTGCCACACTGTCACTTACCAGCAGCTGTGGGAGCAGGGCACGGGCACTGCCACCTCCCCAGGCTGTCCCCAGAGACACCGCAGCTGCAGGGGGACGGCACTGGGAGCCCTGGGACAGCGTCCTCTCTCCTGATCCCGTGGGTCCAGGGTAGCTCTGTGCACATTGAAACCCTTTCTGGCTCCTTCAAACACAGGGAGCTGGGAGGATTTGCCCACTGGGAGGAAGATAAATTTTAACTAGTGTATCCTCTCAGAGAAGGTGCTTCCTGAGTGGCAGTGCCTGCTCTGGGATCTTTGAGGGAAATATCCTGCTCTGAGGCTGGAGCATCCTGGAATCATACAGTCCCAGCATGGGAACAGCATCTGAGAGCAGCTCAGGGACAGCAGGGCCATGGGAGCCAAAGTCTGAGGTGACAGGAGCCCACAGCAAGTGTGACAGTCCCTGCAGCAGCACAAGGGCCACTGCCACCAGGCCCCTGCACTGCAGCACCACCTGAGCATGTCCCCTCCATGGAGCACAGCCAGAAAGGCTCCAGTTGCTGCCTCCTCCTCCTCCTCCTCCTCCTCCTCCTCCTCCTCCTTCTCCTTCTCCTTCTCCTTCTCCTTCTCCTTCTCCTTCTCCTTCTCCTTCTCCTTCTCCTTCTCCTTCTCCTTCTCCTTCTCCTTCTCCTTCTCCTTCTCCTTCTCCTTCTCCTTCTCCTTCTCCTTCTCCTCCCCTTCTGTGGCTCACTCCCGTGCCCTCCTCTGGGCTTTTCCAGAATGGAAGGCTCTGCTAATGACCTTTGAGCAGACCACGTTGAGAATGTCACTGCAGAGCTCCTTAATCTTATGGTGGCGCCTGGATAATGCAGTGATGGGCACTGAAATGCTGAAAAACAGACAGACAGATAGTGAGATAAGATTAGATACAGGAGTAATTTAGTCACTCATCATACAGAGCAGCTGACATAAGTTCATTTGTAAAGCCAACTGCTAAAATTGCTTTAGAAGTCCTCACATTTGAATTCAGTGGAAAGGCAGAGCTTTGATCTGAATTGTTTTGGTGGCATGTGCATTATTTGAATGGAAGCTCACCGGGGCAGGTAGTACCAGACCAGTCATTCCTGGCATTCCCTTCCACAGGGGAGCAGTGTCCATGCAAATCCATCCCTTTGGATAGCTTGGGGCAGGCAGATAACTGAGCATCATGGAACAGACACACACTGCAGGCATGAGCTCCATGCTGTGCTGATATGCACAATGAATCATGGCTAATAAAAGGTTCAAACAACCATATATATGACTAAATGTAACCCCAAAACACCTTCAAATTAGGCATGATCAGAAAATAAAGGCAGCAGAATTAATAGACAAGTGTTACTCCTTCTTTTTTTCATTAATATTTATTAAATCACACTGTGGGGGAGATGGAGGAGGAAGGGAAATAAAACAGACCTGTCCAATTCCCTATTGTTCGTACCACTTCTTTATTTCCTGCATTCATTGCAGAGGAAATTATTTACATTTGCATGTGATGTTTTTGTAATTTGGCATTAAAAATTTTCAAAGGCACTTCCTAGGGCAGTTTATTTTTGAAGTGGGTTATTTGTTTTCACCCTAAATACGGGGCCACACAGAAGCACTGCCAGCCGTGGAAGGGGCAGGGAGTTAAAGGTGAGCAGTGCTTGGTCCCTGTGCCCCTCTGGGGGCATTCCCTGCACTGGCACTTGCAGGGCTCAGTCCCTCTGAAGCAAAAGCTGCCAAGTGCACGGATCAACCACAGATAAATCCTTGCAGGGCTTAATTAGTGACTGCTGAACTCTCTGAAGATTCTGTGGTTGAATTAGAATAAGCACTCAGAAAGTTCAAATGTTAAGCAAAGGCTCCCTGGTTATAATGATGGAAGTCACTCTCTGGAGCTGGATCACTCTTCCCATTTTTAATATTTCCTGACTGCAGCACTGCACAAACAGCAGCTGACACAGAAAGCAGCTCCCTCCTTGGTGCCCACCCAAGGTCAGGGATTGCAGGTGTGAGCAGCAGTCTGCACTCAGCCCTTCCTGCAGCCTTGTGCCCTCCTGTGACACTTTACCCAGCTTTAGGGCTGGAAGGCTTGGATTGACCCTGCTGACCCGTCAGAATCCTCATCTCCATACCTTTTGGGAGCTCAGCCCCTTTTGAAGGCACTTGTCTCTTGCCAGGGACTCAGTGTGACAGCCAGGCTCCAGTCTGAGCATCTCATTTCTGTGCCTGCAGCTTGGAAAGGCCAAGGTGCTGCTGCCTTGTGAGATGCTGAGGTGGGGACCTGCCCCCACAGCTCCTCCCTCATGGGGTTTGTTTGTGTCCCTCATGGGGTTTGTGTACCCTCATGGGGTTTGTGCCCCTCATGGGATAGACCCCGTGGGTTTTCCTGCCCTGGCTGTGCTTTCATGGACTGCACCATGGCAGAGTGCATTCTCTGCACAGAGGTGTCCATGGACAGCACTCCTGCATCCCAGTCCCTGTGTGCAAAGGGCTGCCCAGCACCCCAGAGCTGCCAGGACCTGTCTGGACCTACCAGGACCTGTCTGGACCTAGCAGCACGGGGATGGGACCAGGAGCTACAAGAGCTGACCAGTACCCCCAGTGCCCCTGCACAGGGCAAGCACTGCCTTGGTTATGTGTGTATTTGACATCTGCAGAGAGTGCTTCAGCTTGAGAAGAAATGCAGTGAGTGTGTTTTCCCTGGTGCTCTGTGTGCCAAATATGTGCTAATCAAGCACTAAAGTGTGCTATTGGCTGAGACAACCATTTAAAAATAGGTACTGAAATTATTACGTAGTAAAGCAAAAGAACAGAGTATTAATTTAATTTTCAAAATTGCCAAGCAGCAGGCAGCTCTTGTTTGTTTAGCTTTGGGTTTGGGGATTTTTTGGAGAATCAATCACTCATTTCTGCCTAGATTTTGGAACATGATTTTATATTCCTATTTATTTGAGGAACATTGGCCAAATTGCTGGCTGTCAGCTGGGATCTTTATCAGGAAATCTGCAACTGAACATTCCAGGCCAAGACGCACAGAAACCAAAACTGGGAAGAAGCTTGCATGGTATGGTGGCAGTTACACTGGAAGCAGGATTAAAAATCCCAGTTCCATTAAAAAGCCAAGTTCAGGAGAGGCAGCAGAAACACATTTTTGTGAACCTGGAATGTGTGTTTTTGTGTTTGCAGGGGTAAGAGCTCTCCTCCTCATAGCACTGTGACTTCCAAAGCTGTGAATGAATAACTGCAGCTGATGAATAACAGTACCTACAAATAAAATCTTAATTGCAAAACAAAGGAATAAGAAAGAAAAGTTAATACATTTTTGATTTTATTTAAAGCTTAGAAAAGTTTAGGTTGGAGTTTGGGTGAAGGTTTGGTTGCTGCCTTTCCCCCTTTTATCTGAACCAGCACACTCAGACCTAATCTTCATCATCTAAACCACAGGATTAACACACAAAATAACTTTGGAGCAAGCCAGGTCCAAGCAGGAAGCTGCAAGTACCATCATGTCTTCATGATATTAGCCAGCAGAATAACTGTGGTTTATTCAGTTTTTTGGTGGTGTGTTTTTCTGGTTGGTTGTTTTTCTGGTTTTGTTTTGGTTTTGCTCTAATTCACTACAATTGTGTTTTCCTTGAAAGGGCCTGGAGTTTTTGTTTCTTTGTGCTGGAAGGGTTCAGATTCCCTGTCTCAGTCCTGGAGGGAAGGCTTGTTCTGCTGGGCAGCCCCAGCTGACAGCAAACAGCCCAGGACTGACCCAGTGCACCCCAAACCCTGAGCTGAGCACGCTGCTCCTGCCTGTGCCAAAGGGGAGCATCCTGTGAGGGGCTGCTCCTGCTGCTGTGCCCCAGCTCTGCAACGTTCCTGAGGACATTTCTCAGGCTCTCCTGGGAAAAGGAACGCTCCTTCCCTGCTCCGAGGATCCCAGTGGGTTCCAGGTGGGAACTCTGCACTAAGCTGCTCAGATCCCAGCAGCTCTGGGCATGTCCAGACACAAAGCTGCTGCTGCTGGAAGAAATGTTATCCTGAGCAGGGAGTAACCTATGGAATTGTAAGTGCTTAAGTCCTCTTTTGCATCTGGCCCAAACTTGCAAGAGAGGAAGAGCCAAGTGCTCAGAGGCAGCTTCCATTTTATGGCTCTAAATTGTGCAAAAAACTTTCTGGAGTCGATAACTTTGCACCTGCATTAGCGCTGGAGTGAGGGAGAGCCCCAGGCAGGCACGGAGAGGCTCTGGGTCTGTGCCCTGTCCCTGCTGTGTGTTCAGAGGGGAGGCAGGCTGCTGCCAGAGCTGCAGTCCCATGTGTGTCCCACACTCCCTGTCGGTACTCTGGGTGCTGCTTGGGCAATGCATGGAGCAGCCTGGCTCCTTGGAACGTTTCCCCTTCATTGTCCTGCTCCTTCCCAGCATTTCACAAACCACCACAAAGAAGATGACAAAAAGAGGGGGAAAAACCTTCTCAAAATGAATTGTGTGTCCCTTCCCTCGCCATCCCAACAGCCCTGGCAGGCTCACAGGAGCCAGGCAGAGCTGGTCTCTGCTGGCTGGTACTCTTTGCACAATTCTATGATAATTTGGGGGAGTTTGCACGATGGAGTGGTAAAAGCACAAGGAGGGAAGTCAGGACTTAGCCTTCAGTCCTAGTTCTGCACCAAGCCCCGTCTGAATTGGGATGACATATTTTGCTTGTTCCATTGGCACGAATCTTGTTTTATCTATTTGCTGCTTGTGTTATTTCCAGGGCTTTCTGAGGCTCAAATCAAAACAATAGCAAAATATCCTGATTCATCTGCAAAACAGATTATAAACCTAAGAACTGTGACCTCCCTGCTCTGATTCAAAGGCTACTAAAGACAATGCAAAGACATCCTTGACTCCTGTATGCTTCAGATTGCAGTGCAGTCCTTGATCATATGGAAAAGAGAAGGAAGGCCAGCAGAAATCAAGGCAGAGGTGGAAGGACTGCAGAAGATACTAATGGGAATTAAAAGACCCCCCCAGGGGATGCTGGAAGCAAGGCTTCTGTCAAGGCTTGGCTTGAACATACAAATTTAGGGACTCAGCTTTTGCAGATCCTTGGCTCATCCCTGGAAGAAAGCAGCTTCCTGTCCTAACCTCTTAATGGGAGTTCAGTTTGTCATTCACAGGACTTTTCATACCTGAAGGAACAACTCAGTTCTGCTTCCATGGCAGAATTCCCAGTGATTTCATTGTGAGCACAGCTCACATCCTCTTATTCCCTCTCTTAGTCCTTTCCCCATCCTCCCATGCTGAGAGCCTTGACTGGTCCCCTGCCCTCTCCTGCTCATTCCTGGGATCTCTTTCTTTGACACAGGTGCTAACTTCATCTAAAGATCATATTTGTTTCTGTAGCAATCAAAACAGTAAAAAGGGGAAATGAATTCAAACAGAGTCTTCTGCACCCATTGAGCACCTCTCCTGCTTACAGTGGCAGTGATTCCTGCTGGCTGTTCCCATCAGCTTTACTGTCAGGTTCAGCTGTTCCCAGAGGGTTTGGGGAACAGGGCCCTGGGCTCTCCTGCCTGCCACACCTCCACAGGCAGACTGTACATGTGAGCATCCCAAAGCACCGGCACAGAAACCAAGAGAAGGGTGAGCCAAAAACCTATGGCTGCTCTTGAGAATGAAACCCCAGGAGTGCACTTCTGTGCACTGCTATTTCAGCAGGGAGGGCTCCAACCCAGCCCTGGCTTTGGGGTCCTGCTCTGAGCACCTGGGTTTGGTACCCCCAGGTTCCCCAGTACCCCCAGTACCTACAGCTGCCCCCTCTGCCTCTCAACATCCTCTTTTAAAGTGCTTCCAAACAAGTGGCAGGCTGTACATGAAACCTGGAAAGTTTATCTAAAACCAGATTTTTCTGAAGTTGTTCCAAGGCTTTTATCAAAATAAACCCTGCAAAATCTGTAACCACGATCCACTAATAACCATGTCCAACCTCATGTCATCAATGACCATCTGCTGTCATGGGTGATGGGAAGTGGAAGAATTTGAACACTGATTATATAAGGAGATGCTCTGAGTTGTGATCAGAGCTGGTTCTGTTTCTAGCAGATACTAAATTGGATTCACCAGCAGCAGTGACAAAAAAGACATTTGATACTATGATCAAAATATTTCATTTTGCTTTAAGGGTTTTTAAAATATAATTAAGCACTAAACTACAATGGAAACTCTAGATCCCAAATTAAAATGTTTCACTTACAAAATGTGAATTTGCTTGCAATTTGGGATGATATAACCAAACCAGCCAGCTGAACCTGGTTACAGTTCCCAAGGCTTTTCCATTTTCCTCGATTTGAGCATTGCGGCTGGGACTCTCTGATGCTGATGGTGGAGGAGGTTGCTGAGAAGCAGCAGATGCTGCCAGAGCCAGGGTTTCAGTTTCAGCACGTGCAGGTGCTGGCGCTGTCCCTCCCTGCTGGGCAGGGTGGAGTGGCCCCATCAGGAGTCAGTCACGCTCTGCTGCGGGTGTGTCATTGGCATGGCAGAGTTATCCAGCCCATAAACCCCACCGGGAGCACAGCACCAGGCACACTGGTGATGCCACAGGAATAAAGGGTCATAATTAGAGCAGTGCCTCTTCCCTCTCCACATTTTCTTTAGGCCTGTCCCCAAAACAAATCCCAGGCAGGTGATTTATTGTTTATCCGCACGACATTTAAGCAGCACATTTAATACAGTTGCAGTTCATACTTTAAATTCAAACACAGCATCAATCCAACAATTTTTGGCAATTAAAAGGCAGCAATGGAGTGTGAGGAATCCAAGGAGACTCCGGCCTAATTTACATGGTGTTGCTCTCAAAAGCTGGCAGCACAGAGCGCATCTTCTGAAATGTTTCTATTAGAAGCTGATGTTTATGATCACTCTCAGCTTGGCACAAAAACATTCTTCTAAACATTTACATTTCACATACTTTAGGACAGTTGAAAAATGTTGGCTTGCAGTTATCCACAGTGCAGAGAGGCTGTGAGGAATGTTATAGTAAAGCATTAATAGCCTTGTACTTTTCTTGCTCTTTGATTTACTGTGTGGTAGTTTTTATCCTGGTTGTGCTCTTGATGTTGCCCGTGCTGAATTGAGTTTCACCCCAATAACGTGAGCCAGGGTTTATTTTTCTAGCTAAAAAACCCAAAGTCAATTAATTTATTAACAATACTTTATACTCATGTTATAGTCACCATTTGGAGGCATTCCCATTGGAATATATTTCCTAGATACTAGGAGTTGTAAAACTCCCCAGCAGAGTCAGAAAGGAGCATTTTCCAGGAGATGCATCCACAAGGGAAGGACTGGTGCTGTTCTGTTTGCCCAAACAATGCTGCCATGCTCTGGTTTGCCTCTGATCACAAGGTACACAATCAGCAACAAAATTAATAACGCAGCCCAGAGCCCCTGGTCAGTGCCCGTGGCTCCAAGGTCAGCGCTGCCATGAGTAAGTGGCATGCCTGGGTAAGGCAGGTGTGCTCTGGCTCTGTGGCACTGGGAGCTCCCAAACAGTGCCATTACCAGCTGGACTGACTGCTCCTTCCTGCTGCTCCCTCCTGCTCAGGGCTGCCCAGCCCCACCCAGCCTAAGAGCACCGCAGCAAAGCTCAAAAAAAATAGCATTGGCTTTGTCCTTGCCCAGGAGAACTGCTTCCAAAGCCGTGTTTTTAAAGTACAGCAGAATTGCAGATGGGATGTGTATAAATGTGCTCAGTGTGTGCCCCATTCCACAAATCACTGCAGGATGTGTATGGACACAGTTAAATGGATTAGGACTGGTGCTTGGAACACAGCACAGCCCTAAGCAGTGCCAGCTCTGGGAAAGTCACTGACAGCTGACGGTACCTGGGGAGTGCAGGACTGAATGAGCACACAACTCATTTTCTGCAAATGCCCTCCCTGCAGAGCTGGGGCAGTGCCCAGGCCAGCCTGTCCTGTGGCAGAGCCCCTCCTGCTCTGGGCATCTGCAGGATCAGGCTGTGTGCTGTGTGCTGGGCACAGCCTGGGCACTGTCACTGCCATTCCCTGGGCATCTGCAGGATCAGGCTGTGTGCTGTGTGCTGGGCACAGCCTGGGCACTGCCACTGCCACTCTCTGGGCAGAGCTGGGCACAAGGATCAGGCCTGGCACTGTGTGCTGTGTGCTGGGCACAGCCTGGGCACTGTCACTGCCATTCCCTGGGCATCTGCAGGATCAGGCTGTGTGCTGTGTGCTGGGCACAGCCTGGGCACAGCCTGGGCACTGCCACTGCCACTCTCTGGGCTGAGCTGGGCACAAGGATCAGGCCTGGCACTGTGTGCTGTGTGCTGGGCACAGCCTGGGCACTGCCACTGCCACTCTCTGGGCTGAGGTGGGCACAAGGATCAGGCCTGGCACTGTGTGCTGTGTGCTGGGCACAGCCTGGGCACTGCCACTGCCACTCTCTGGGCTGAGCTGGGCACAAGCCCTGCTCAGGGACATGTAAACCATGGTGGCTTGGAGTCAGCAGCTTCAGCTCTTTGTGCTGCTGCTGGAGGCTGATGAAGAGCTTTGTTCTGTGGCACTGGGGGAAAGAATAAAATTTGCTGCATGCCTTGTTGGCAGCAGTAGCAGAGAACTCCAGGCAGGGGAATTTTACAAATTGTGAATACAAATTGTAGGTGTGAAGTCTTAATTGCTGCTCATAATTAGGCAACAATACAAACAAACTGTACACATATAATGCCCCTCATCAGAGGATTCAGGCAGCTCAGAAAGTTCATTAAAGTCTCATCACGGCATGGCAGCGCTACAGGAGACCCCCTGAAGCAGCTGCAAGGCACCTCAGTGGGGCTGTGGCACAGAGCCTGGCACTGGCAGGTCAGGAATGTGCTCCTTCCAGAGCTCCCAGCCAGCCCAGCGCTCGTGGTGTTCAGGGAGAAGCTTTTCTTCGGCAAGATAAAAGCTGGGACACTCTGGCTTACATCAAACTTGTTTGGGAATATTTGCAAACTCATGGAAACAAAAGACAATGTCTCTTGACAACACATTTTAGTGTAATTCTGTGCAAGAACACTCTCATTCCAGAATGAAAATGACCACACAAAGACTGACTCAAAACTAACTCCCTGCCAGCCTTTAGAAACTGAAAGTCCCATTTTAAAGTTGAAGGCATTTACAGAAAGGCCATGTTTTTATTTAGCTTGTTGTCTCCAGCCTGTTCATCCCCCAGAGCAGGCACCCCACATCCCAGCAGTCAGGGGGCCCCAAGGTACCCAGGGGCAGCAGCCCCACCTCTAACAGAGCTCCCAAAATCAAGCACAGCCAACAGAACCTCGAGGTCTCAGGGACTCCTTTCATGGCAGGCAGTAAAAGTGAAGGCAATCTGAGGGGTTTTCAGAATTTTAGCCTGAAACTGGGAGAGAGGATGAAGCTGAGGAACTCCTGCACTCCCAGACAAGGCCTGTCAGAACAAGGGTTAGTAATCAATAATCTCCACTCATACAGAGCAGCATCTACAGGTCTCTATAGGAAACTGGTGACACCACAAGCCATAAGTTAATGGAATCTGTGTGTAAGCAGTGCCTTGAATAAGACTAATAACTCTGAATACAGGAACAAAGGGAGCAGCTCAGAGTGGGTGGGAAGCAGTAGCCAGCAGGCTGGCTAGGAGGAAGGCAGCAATAATAAGGCACCTGGTTCCCAGGAAGGGCCAGAGGTGTATTTACAGAGGTCACACACCTTCTGGTCAATTAGGTCTAAACCCAGAGGAACCACTGCTAAAATATCCATTGCTGCTGGCTTTGGTAAAAGTCAATTAGAGACCCATTTATATTATAAAAGCTAATTTTAGGAAATAGAAGAGTGGAGAACTTCAAAGGGCTGTCCAAAGAAGGCTGGAGCACAGTGTACATTCAGCCTGGGACCAGTGGATGCCAGCCTCTGAGCCTGTCAGCATTCTTTGAGGTTCCAGGGGACAGTGTTTAAAAGACTGGCCTCTGGTTGCAAAACTGAAGCCAGAATTGAAATATTTTATATTTGTTTACTTTACATTTTGCTTGTTTACTTCCTCCCAGTCTAGTATCTAAAGGCTCAACTTTAATTGTTTCTAAATAAACACTTGCTTTGCCTGGCCTTGGGGGAGAGGTGAGCGGAGCCAAAGCTGTGGGGCTGCAACCCCGTGGAGACCCCAGGGGGAGGGAAAGCCCCGCACACAGATCACCCTGAGCAGCCCCAGCCCAGCTCCAGCAGCCTCTGCAGCAGCCCTGGGCTTTGCCAGGCTGCGAGGAGCCAGCACGGGCGCTGCCAGTGCCAGGGTGCCAGGGTGCCAGGGGTGGCACAGCCAGGCCCTCTCTGAGGCACAGCAGCCTCCCCAGGGCTTCTCCAAGTGGAGCTGTACCACGAGGAGATCAAAGCCGTACCACGGGTTGGTGACAAAGCTGAAAAGAATCCAGATTGCCAGCTCCCTGTCCTAAATACCAAATGCGGTCCTGCCTTGCCTAGGATAAAAGCATAAGGAAAAATATTCTAAAAGCTTTCAAGAAGCAGTGTGGATTTTGCTGTTAAAAGGAGGAAACATTATCAAAGGATCAGAAAATTCCACAAAGTAACACAACAGTTACTATTGCAAAACTCTGGGGGATCTCTTCTGTGGTATGGAGTTATTCAGTGGCTTGGACTCACAGCAGTGTTTCTTCGTCCTTCACAGTCATAAATTCTTTTTCCTGTTTTGGATAAGTTCAATAAATTCAACCCTTTTGGCTTCAATGAGAGGCAGACCTTGCCCAAAATGTGATATTTTTATTGTCCTTTCCATAGAACATTTACGCTGTGTTTATCAGGTCCATTTCTCTCTTCATTAGAAGTTAATCTCAGCACCATTAGCACAGCTTTAATGTCATGAGAATCACACTCTGTAGGGTGCATCCTATGACTGCCTCAAAAATCTCTCCCTGTGGATATTTTGTCTCTGTGAAATAGTCTGGTTCCAACTATTCATCTTTGCCAAGAAGAACAATGTTACTAATTATTCCTACAGTGAAGAATAATCAGAACAATCATTTGTTTTCTTGCAGTTGGTTGTACATGTCCTTCATCAGAAGAAATTCAGCTATGAATTAGAAAAATTCTCTTCCACCTTCCCAGGCTCTTCAGTCTGTGCAGGATTCATGGTATGTCTGTGCATCAGATGAGTTATTTTACCTGGGAGGTAGGAATTGTTCCAAGTTCCTACCTGCTCCAGATGTAATTCATTTTTATGAAGGAGACTGGCAGAAAGCCTATCTACAGAAAATCTCCAGTGTTATTATGTAGAGCGTAGAAGAGTTAACAGTGACCCAGTAAAGGAATATAAAGGTGGTTTTGTCAAGAGAAAACATCTGTCATTACTGAAAAGAAATGAGATGAAATTACTGAAAGAGCATTTCTGATCATGCAACCAAGGAAATGTAGAACAAAACTGCAGAGCATGGAGGGCTCTGTGAGTCCTAGCCTGGGAAGAAGGTGTGACACAGGTTCTTCTTCAGAAAGGGGCATCTCAGAACCCAGGGCCTGAGCTCAGAAACCCAAACATTCTCACTGAAAATACAAGCAGATCATGCTCATGTACTGGGACATGGGCAGCTCGAGGGACTTGGCTCTGGGGTTCTGCTTGACATGCAATTCATACAATAATTCCAGGGTGCCATCCCCTCCCAGCTCTCAGGGTCAGAGCAGATGCACACCCAGGTCACACCAAGAGCTCTCTGCGCTCACAGGTGGGAGCAATCTGCTCAGACAGACTTGTGCCTTTATTTCATCTGAGCCCAGGGGCTGTGGAGGTGTTGTCCGAGGTGCTGAGTCCTCGCAGGGCACTGCAAAGCTGGAGCTGGTACAGGTGCCACTGAAAAATCACAGCATTGGCTTAATCATCACCAGAGTCTTATTACCAAGAATTGCAGCTGGTATCCAGTGAAATCTGAGATAGCAGTTAGTTCTCAGTAACTAGCAATACCAGTTTTTCTAGAAAATTAATAAATGCAAATGTTAAGTGCTCTAAATTCACTTAATAAACCGGTCACCTGGAAAGATTTGTGGTTTTCATTTGAACAGAGAATATAAATAGAAAAGGAAATGGAAAGCCTGATACTTGGTGTCCAATAAACCCCACGATGCAGGGCTCACTGGGTATGCAATGAGCTAATTAGCAACATCTCATTGCAGTCTTTCAATCACTATAAAACAGGTTTAAATGCTTTCTAAGTGTGCAGCCCATTAGTGACTGAGGAAGCGGCTCCTGCAGTGCCCAGGTCCCACTGCAGGGCAGGTGCACGGGGCTGAGGAGCTGCCAGGGGAAGTTCTCATCTCAGCTGGGGACACTGGCAAGGGAGGGCACTGCCAAGGGCCTCAGCCCGCAGTGCCAGCATGTCCAGGGCCCATTCACCCCCTGGCCTGGGGGCTGAGGTTCATCCCCTGTGCTGTGCCGAGTCTTGGTGCCATTCCCAGGCTGGCTCTGCCCCACTACCCCAACTCCCTGCCCTGTAACTGGCACATCCAATTCCCAAGAAAAAGTTTGCTGTGAGTGCTGAGTGCTGAAAAAACCCCTCTGGCTCTCCTGAAGTCGTCTCTAGGAGACAAGCATGGATTCCCCTGGAAATGTGCCCAGACCTGGAGGTGCATATGGAAATGGGTGTTATTGCCTGCACTCTGTGTTTGTCACCAAACTCTCCCTTGCCTGCGTTTTCCAGACTTTTCCTGACTCGCCTGAGATTGTAAATTGATAATAATTGGGTGTCATCTTGATAATGAATTATAGATTGAAAATGAGTCTCATTGAAAGTTTGAAAAATTAAGCACTTGTCTCCGAAGGAAAAGGAGAAAAGACACACAAGGAGAACAAACCTTCTGTATCACAGGCGAAACGTCTCAGTAAAACTAGCTCCAAGGGGAGATTGTTGTGTGAATCAGAGCTCCCGCAGCCATGTGCCACCCTGGGCCCTCCTCAGCAGGGTCAGGGAGCAGCTGCCCTGTCCCCGTGGCCGGGCAGGACAAACCCCACTGCACACTCAGTGGGCAGCAGTGAAAATGACCCCTCTGAGCAGCAGGATTAATGCATGGAAGCACCGAGTGTCTTGCTGGAGCTGTGCACTGGCAAGGGCTCTGTGAGTCACCCTCCCCATCTGCATATCCCTCTGCATCTCGGCACCAGCAGCCAGCGAGAAAAGCCTCGTGTTTGTGCTCTCCCATGCAAATACCTCTTCTCCCTATATATTAGTTACTGTGTGTGGGTTTTCTCTCTCACTCTGCCTTGCCATATGTGTGGGAGTTGATGGCATCAACTTTATGAAATCCCAACACATGCCAAGAACAGCTGGAGAAGTTGAAACAAGTTCTGGGTGAGGTGAGTTTCATGGGCAGGGACTGAAATTAGCCAAGGTGCCGTGGCTGTTTGCCATGTCAGTCTCACATGGAGCGTGTGGGCTTTGCTCACTCCAAAAGCAGATTCCCCATGGAAAAAGGGATTCGATTCAACTTAGATAGTGATGATGGCAGGGATAACTGAGCTGTAAGAATCTGTCCACCAGGAGAGACCATCTCTGCACCTCTTCCACAACTGGTTCATTATGTAAATATAAAAATTTAATCATGAGGCTGAGGTAATTAAGATCTTTAGCCAGCATGTAGCACTCCTCATCTTCAAAACGCTTTACTAACATTAATAATTAATCACCACAACACTCTGGGAAGGCTATCACCCTAATCAATGGGAAAAGTGAGGCACAGAGATTTACAGTATCTCAGCAGGCCTGCGTCCCAGCCTGTGTTCCAGAGCCTGCCCAAGCCACCTGATAGGCTTTATGATAAGGGACAAACCAAGGGGCATTCCAGGATGGCTGAAATCAAACTCCCTTCAGAGCCTGTTAACCACTGGCTGCTCCCTGCAGGTCTCTGTGCCCTCAAACCCAGGACATCTGTCCTGCCCATGGAACATCCCCTTGTTCCTGTGATCCCTTCAGCAATCCATCAGTAAGAATTCCTGATGTGATAGATACCCCTGGCCTCAGCCTCAGTTATGACTCAGGTATTTACATGTTCTTTTTTGGTATAGTTTTAGATTATAGGGAACTATAATGTATATGATTATTTTTATTGTTAGATATCATTTAATAAAGTGTTTTTAGAGCACTTTACACATCTGTCCCAGAAGAATGTCCAGTTTTTGCCACGGTCTCAAATAGAAGCATTTTAATCTGGTTCAACATTTGGTCTTAAGTTGTTAATTTTCAGTCAGCAGGGCCAGTTTAGGCCAGGAAATGCAGCCTTTCCCTCACCAGTTTCTGCCAGTAGTCCCACCTGGATATCTCCAGGTAACACATTATTGCTTAGGTCTGGTGTTCCCAGAGAAACCTGTGAAAGAAGTCACCTCCCTGCCCAAATCAGAATATGAAACTTCAGCTTACAAAATACAGAAATGCACAGAGTGCATCTCAGAGAAAAGGCTGCTTGTCTTGAGGCTTCACAAGAGGGATCTGTCAAATGTGGCAGGCTGTCATTAAAAACAATTAACCTAATCAAAAATCCCTTTTCTCTTCTTTCTGCCTAGTCAGGTGAATATTAAATACTAGATTTTCCAGGGGCACTGAGAAGAGGAAATCAGCATCTGTGTTTTCAGTCCAACAGGTGTAGAAGCTGCAAGTACAGATTTGCCTCTGTCTCCCCAAAGCATGCATGTCATTAGCTGAGTGCAGGGCAGCCACGACAGCACCGGCCCCCTGCCCACCCAGTGCCAGTGCCAGTGTCCCTTGCTCACCTCAGAGACAGTGCCCGTGCCCCCTGCCCACCCCAGTGTCAGTACCAGTGCCAGTGTCACCTGCCCACTCCAGTGACAGTGCCCGTGCCCCCTGCCCACCCCAGTGTCAGTACCAGTGCCAGTGTCCCTTGCTCACCTCAGAGACAGTGCCCGTGCCCCCTGCCCACCCAGTGCCAGTGCCAGAGTGCAGCCCTGGCTCTGCCCAGGGCAGGGGGCACAGCTCTGCTCTCCCAGCCTCCTGGCACTGCTGGTGCCCGTCGGGACAGTGCCCCTCAGTGCTCAGGGGCTCTTTGGCCTGCTTGGCTCAGAGCACTCTGCCTGCCTGTGGTGTCCCAGCTCCCAGCATCACCACCTCGAGCCCAAGCACAGCTCTCTCCTCAGCACTCCCAAACCTCCTTTGGTTTTCCAGAAGTGGAGGAGGCAAAGAGAAACCCTGGTTCCTTTGAGGTGGGAGCTCAGCCCCAGGGGGAGGAGAGGGAAGCTGACCTCCCTAGAGCATTTACTGATCATATTTATTTTTAAAGGCACTTAGCCATAAGCCTCAGCCTATGGCTCTGCTTCCTGCAGGCACACCCTGCTTGTGGCTGTGAAGGTACTCACTAAGCACCAGTAACACCCAGCATTTATATAGGGCTTTTCATCTTCAAAGCACTTCCCCAACATCGTTTAATTAATGAATCCTCACAGCCCTCTGTGAGGTATGCACAGTTATTACCCCCACATTTTACAAGTGAGGAAAACTGAGGCGGCGATTAGCTGAGGCAACACTGTGGGAATTGGGATTAGTGCTCAGGGAGCTCGGGGTGCCTGGACCCCCGTCCCACACAGCGATTGCCTGGCTGTGTCATTGGGAAATGAACGGGGCCTCAGTTCACTGCAGTACCTTAAACTCAGCACTGCTGACCCTTGGGTGCACCAGCAACATCCGACCTCCCAGGCACACACAGGTTCTCTGTGCAGGGATCTGAAAAATGCCATCTTTGTCATGTTCCAGTGCAATTTGCAGCTCCTGCTGTCGCCCGGAGAGCAGACTGAGACAAGGACACTGGGGCCGAGGCTCTGGGAGAGGATGGCTGCGGTTACCTACGGCACACCTCACACAGCCAGCTTCAGGGAGCTTTCAGAGGGGCACAGAGGGGGCTCTCACCCAGAGACCCCCGAGCAGAGGGCACAGAGGACAGGGCTGCAGTCCCCGATCCCGGCTCTGGGCGGGCTCGGTCCCGCTCGGCCTTGGAGGCGGCTGGAGCTCGGATGATTCACGACCCTCATCCCACACTCCCGAAATTTCAGAGAGTTTCACTCACATCCTCCTCAGCAACTGCGGGTTCCTCCCTTGGGAAGCCCCGGGGTATCCCAGCTCCAGCTGCCAGGGCTCAGACTTCCTGCTGGTGCTGGGGAGGGTGAGAGAGGGCACCAGCCATGGGGGTTAAACCTGCATGGTTCAACCTCGTCAAACTCGAACATCCGAGAGAACCTGCAGGGCTTGGTTCCTTTCCAGCCCTCCAGGGCTCTCACAGCCCTAATTATTATTGTTGTCGTTGTTATTGTAACAAAACATTCATATACTGCCATAAAATACAAACTAGATAATACACGTTCTTGGCCTGAAGAGCTCCGGCTTCAAACAGGCCGGACACCAAACTGGCTCCCTCGGGAGGGATGGGGAAAGCACAACCTTTTCCTGCAGTGTCCGTCCCCTCTCAGCTCCTTCCCAGTGGGGCTGAGCCCTGTGGAGGGCAGGGAGGCAGGGCAGGAGCTGTGAAGGGCAAGGAGTGCTGGGCAGCAGTAGATCCGCTGCCATCTGGCCGGCTGCTCCCTGCCCCGGGCCCGGGCATCCCAGCCCTGCTCCCTGCCCGCTGGCCATCCTGGCCCTGGCCTGCTCCCCTGCCCCGGCCTGGCCATCCGGGCCCTGCTCCCCTGCCCCGGCCTGGTCACTCCTGTCCTGCCCCGGCCCGGCCATCCCGGCCCTGCCCCGGCCCAGCCATCCTGGCCCTGCTCCCAGAGGGGCTCAGCTCCCATCGGGACCTGCCCTGAGTGCCTGGAGCCACTGGCAATCGGGGTCAGAAATGCTCTCCTGACTGAGGCTGGCGCCTTTTCCCACCTGGGCCATCCCTTCTGGTCCCTCCAGACAGCGCTGCCCAGTCCACTCTGCAATGCCATCAGATACGCCAAGGGAGAAGTGGAAAATGTTGCAATTGCTGAGCTGCACTTTGAAATGGAACAATAATACTTGTAAATAATTGTAATGTCTATTGGAAAAATAAAATATCCCTGCTTATTCCCATAGAGCCACCGCAGGTAGCAGCAGGGTGTCGGGCTGGGCAGACTCACCCACCAGGCCTGTGTGCCCTGGGCATGGCCCTCAACAACTGCACCAAAGCAAAGACAAGGAGCACTCGGGCCCTTTGTGTGTCTGACACCAAGGACTGATCCCTGGCCAGTCTGTGCCAGCTGAAGGCTCTGAGCCAGAAACTGTCCCTGCCATCTATATTCATAACTCATAACACAAACCAAAGCAAAAAACAAAAACAACCCAAAACAACCCAACAAAACACATTCATAATGAAGAAAACATTTCTCAGAAGTGCTGCTGTTTCCAATCCCTGCAGAGCTCTCTGTTCCAACCCTCTAATGTTCCCTGGCCACTCGGGCACCAGAACTGAGCAGACACTGCTGAAGCGTTTGAATGCTTGATCTGACCTACCTCAGGCCTGGCACAAACCCAAGAACAGGGGCACATCTGACATGGTGTTGAGGGCTGTGAAGTTAAAGGTCTGATTATTATTGAATTCTAAAACAATTCTCATCACAGAACTCACTGGACACCCAGTGTAAGGGCACAGAGCCCCACTACCCACCCCTAAACCACTTCTACTTTTCCCTATTCTCCCTGCTCCTTGTCTGTCTCCCGCCAGGCTCTGTTCTGTCCTGGGGGATTTTGCTCCTACACACAGCTATGCTGATGACTCAAGGCTTAGCTTATCCCCAACTGCTCTGCCCCTTAATGAGCAGTCAGCCCCAGCCTGTGACATTCCCCCAGAGGGCTCGGGGCTGGAGCCCTGCCGGCTCCCCACCCCTGCCAGCCTGCTCTGCCCGCTCCCTGGCTGGCACCAAGGAGCCCTTTGCCCTGCCTGTCCCTTTGTGGCATGGCCCCAGCAGTGCTGGGTGCCAGCCAGGGCCCCTGTCTGTGCAGGGACACCTGCCTGCAGCCCTGCACACACCGTGCTGCATTTCCACACACCAGCGCAGCAGCATTCCTCTTTTTCCCCATCTGCAGAGGTGACCCAGACAAAATGGCCAGTTTCTAACTGAGCTCCTCGTGGCTTATGCTTCCTGCCATGGCAATAGTCGTCAATCAGGCAGAGCTTAATCTTAACTCAGGCATTAACTTGAACACAATTAATTCTTGGCAGCAGACAGCAAGTGCTGTGAGCCCCATCTCTCCTGATGGTGATAAGGCTGGCTGTCAGGACAGGCTCTGCATTCACTCCTCGGCTTTAGCAAGAGTTAGATCAAGTCCATACAGACTAATAAACCAAATTACACTGCTGGCATCAGCAAGGGACACTCTGAAAGAGTCAATTGACTTCTGCCTCTTTATGCCAACCAGGACCTTCCTCAGCTCCCAGAGGCAGCTGGGATTTTCCCAGCAGTTTTCAGGAAAGCAATTCAAAGTCAGCTGGGTGAGCCCAAGACGTGCAAGTCTGAGGCACAGTGCCTGGCCAGGAGACAGTGTTTGCCAGGAGCAGCACTAACACCCTTGGCAGAGGGGCACAGGGGTGTCCTGCTGTCCTCTGGGTCAGCCTCCGCCTGCCCTGCCTTCCCCTGCCCTGCTTTGTTGCTTCACAAACACTTTCAGCATGTTTTATCTCACTGCCCTTGTGGAGCTGCCTGGAGTGGCTGCAGTGAAAGGCTGTTCCCTCTGCTGGGGCTCACAGGGGCTCAGGGATGGCTGTTCCCTCTGCTGGGGCCCATGGGGGCTCAGGGACGGCTGTTCCCTCTGCTGGGGCTCACAGGGGCTCAGGGATGGCTGTTCCCTCTGCTGGGGCCCATGGGGGCTCAGAGGAGATGGCTGGCACACAGGAGCAGCCCATGCAGGCTCTCTGCAGCCCAGGGCGCAGCAGAGCTGGGCCAGCTGCCTTGCAGCGCCCACAGTCCAACTCTCACTGTCCCCCTCCCTGTCCCTCGTTTCTCTGGGTACTTTACTGTTGGCCCCCTGCCCCAGAGAGGAACTGGACCACCCTGGCCCTGTGGCCCAGCAGAGTGGTGTGACTCAGGGCAGAACCCTTCCCATGTGCCCACATGTACACTCAGGGCATGAGGAGACACTGAAAAGAGCAGGGAGATTGCAAAACCTCCAGGAGACAGCAGACTGGAAGGTCCCTGGCAAAACTGGTCCTGTGCCCCACAGAAATGCCCTGCTCTCTTTTTGATTTGAATGGGCACAAGTTGGCAAACCCCCAGAAGTTCCTGAGGGGATGCACGGGAATTCCAGGCAAGGCATATTCCATTCACAGTGTCCTGGCAGCTCACCCAGTCACAGGGCCAGGAATTCGATGGCTACTGTTAATTACACCACTAATTATGTGGGGGCAAATATTTTCACAGTGATCCATAGGCAGAAGCACTTTCCTATTAGCCAGTGGGGGTGTCCAGATATATCTGACTGGGGGAGGCCATGGCACAACCCACCCAGGGGCTAAAACGATGATATTTAAATTTGATGCTACATTTCACCTCCTTTTGGAGGATGCTTGGCCAAAAGGCCATCTCTTCCCACAGAAAACCAGCAGGAATTTTTCTCTGCCCTATGTTGAACAGAATCGTCACTGAAAATTTCATTTGATTTGTCCTGCAAACAATCCTCAAGTTTGCCCTGTTTTATAGAGCCTTTGGATATGCTGGGAGCTAAGGTGGCTGCTGCATTATAGACTGGGTTGTGCAAGATGTTGCCTACTTCTATTTGCATATTATTGCAAATATGTTTTTCAAATGACTGGAAAAATACACCAATAGAGTCTCACTCATGGGAAAGCTCTGGAGTGCATGTGGAGAAAAGCTCCACGTTAAGATTTCCTGCAAAGAGCCTTGATGACTTATTCTGAAAAGCACTGTTTTGCTAAAATTTATATGGATAAAAACCACATCCAGTTTCTGAACTAATTTTGACCAGGTCCAAATGCAGGACGTGCCTGCAGTGATGTCCAGTGCCTTGGCTTCCAGGAAGCACAGTTCTGCAAGTGGCAGGATGGCCATTTCAGGGCCACTTCACTTCTGCTGAAACAATTGATCTAAAAAGCACTTATGAAAAAGCTCTTTGTCAGTTTTTTCTTTCTTTCACAAAATTATGCAGCACTAGCCTCAAAAACTAATTTTTTTTTGTAAAATAGATACAAATAAACCCAAATAGATGCAAATAAACAATTTATCTTATTCAAGAAAATAATTAAGTTATGAACACTTATGTGACTTTAAAGATGTTTGGGAGACAGTTAATCCCCAAAAATAGTCTTTTTGGCTAACACACCATATGTATGTGAGTGAGGACAAAACAACACGTGAGTTATGTAATTAACTCTTCAATAACTAGGGTACATACATAGATTAGCTAGAAACTAGGAGAGATAGGCATGTTATATTTGCTGGTTTGCAAGCATTATCTCCTGCAAAATAACCACCAGGAGCACAAACCCAGGTTTACAGACTAAAGGCTTCATAGGGCTGCTCTCCTTCCACAGACAGGCCGTGGTTTACACACAGTATTCCAATATTACAGGTTCTGTGTCCCAGCATTTGCCTCTGTGATGGGTTCTGCCAAGGCTGGCATGGGCAGTGGCACCTGCTCCCTGAGCTGGCCCGAGGGGAGCTGCTGGGACAGCAGCACTGAGCAGAGGAGCAAGCCCAGCTGTGCTCAGGAGGTCACAGACCTCTCACTGCCTCCTGGACACCTGAGCTGTGCTGGAGCTGTGCTGGGATTCACTGCTCCTGGGGATCACTGGCTGCACGCTCATCAACAGCCCACAGTGGTCTTACTGTCACTACTGAGTTACTCTGAGCTCTTGTTCATCTGTCAGTATCTCATTTGGTCCTCTGTAGCTTGGGGAACAACACTTATCTGCTGCACTGAGGTCAGTAACAATAACTCTGACCTGTTTGATAAGAGATGCTACTGAAAGACAAAAGTCTATTATTGCAAAATTTTGTGGGTTGGCAACTTATCTAGTGGCACTGTATTGCACCCAGAGCCCATTTGGCTCCTCACAGTGAAATGAGAGTGGGGGGAGAGGAAATCAGGTCAGAGTTTTTGGCAGACCTGTTCCAGGTAAGCATAATCCAGCTGATTCATTATGTGCTGCAATCATTTCTGGCAAAGCCTCTGAGGTAAAGCAGCCTCCAGCCCTATTGCAGTCAGCTCTGTGGGGTGTGGGTGCTGCACACCAGGGAAGGTGTCACTGCTGGATGAACGTGAGGGCTGAGCTGCATAGAGAACAGAGAGGAGCAGCCTGGTGCTCCCTGCCCAGCAGCCCATCTGAGGTGCTGCTCCTGCCCCCAGCAGGCACGGGGACACCTCTGAGGAGACCCCTCTGGTGACTCACACCACCCCTGTCCCATGAATCACTGGCACTGGGATCTCTTTGTGGCATAATCAGAGCTCTGGTGATTATACTCATTGATGATAAAACAAGTAAATCTTAATGAGTTGTGGGAAAGGAGACAATAGGGCCCTCTGCCAGGTCCCATTTACCTTGACAACACGCCTACAGCCCAAGCACAAAGATCCCTATTGTTAATCCTCAGTATTTGTGAAGGGGCCAGACAGCTCTCATTTCCCTCAATC
The DNA here is from genome assembly GCF_028769735.1 of Zonotrichia leucophrys gambelii. Taxonomy (NCBI): domain Eukaryota; kingdom Metazoa; phylum Chordata; class Aves; order Passeriformes; family Passerellidae; genus Zonotrichia; species Zonotrichia leucophrys. The sequence continues at coordinate 771,457 of NC_088189.1, forward strand.
TGATGGAGCTCTCTTTATCTCTGCCTTAGCATTTCTAAGGTCCCTATCACTCGGCTATCTAAGCATCTCAGCTTTAGTCCAAGGTTAAATTTATGGTAAATAAACCACTTGGACAGCCTTTGAAGGTGAAAACTGATATATAGTTAAATAGTGGTAAATTACCCCATTTACATAGTGACTCTTCTTTGACTAAAAGGACAAGCAAAGACTTTGTTGTTCATGTTGTAAACAAATCCTCTGTGTATGATTCAGGCCCTGAGTACCTGTGTCTGTTACCTCACCAGCACAGCCCAGCCACCACCTGCCAGGAGCTCTGGCCCAGCTGGACTGGGCTCCTCCAGGGGCTCTGTCAGCCTGGCTCTCGTGGTCAGGGTTACAGCTCATCCCACTCCTGCCCGGAAGAGCTGCAGCAGTGGGATTCCATGGAAAACAAACCAGACAGGAGAAAAATGGGCTCTGGCACGTGGCAATCAGCACTGCTGGCCCCTCTGCTCTCCTGGCAAAGCCAAAGCCCTGCATGGGCCAGGGGAGCCTTCACTGTCATCTGCAGCTGCTTGGGAACCTTCAGTGGAAAGGATTTTAAACAGAGGGAAGAGATCCCTATCTAGCTGCATTTTGGTACATATTTTGTGAGGAAGCGATGGCAGAGAAAGGCTTCCCAGCTCCCAGATGGATTAGGAAGAGCAGCCCCTGGATGACACTTGCAGGGCAGGGAGAACCAACACCAGCGCCTGGCATGTCCCTGTGCCAGGAGGGTGCCAGAGCCACCAGGCTGCTCCTCTCCCAGCACAGGCATGAGAGGATGGGAGCTTCATCTCAGCCTGAACACAGGAACACTCTCCAGTTTCTGAGGAGCTCGTCAGGATGGCAAAACACTTCCCATCCAGATCTGGAGATAAAGGCACATCTTAAGCAAGAAACAAAAGACAGACCCTGACATTTAGATCTCAGAGTGAATTCCTTGGCACAGCAACAGGAGAGAAACATCTTTCTACTTGTGCTGTAACTAAACCAGAGCAGTTTGCTGATTTATAATGCTAAGCTGGAAGAGCATTAAAAATAGTCCTTTTCCTCTCGATATTGCCAGCCTCAGGGACTGCAGCTGAGTTCAGGACTGTGGACTGCTGCCCTCCTCACCAAGGTTCTGTGCTGCCTCCTGTCCTCATGTCCTCGCCCTGGCTGGTCCTGCTGCTGCCAGCAGAGCTGCTCCCTGGCTGTCCCTGGGGAGGGACGAGTGACAAACCCTTCCCAAGGACAGGGGCATGGCACCTCCCACACACCTGTGTTTGCCCAGCAGGGCTCCGTGCAGGTTTAGTGGGAGGTTTGTGCTTTTGTGAGGCACAGGAGGATGAAGGCAGGAGCAGGGACAAGGAAAGCCCTGCAGTGGGGCTGCAGCCAGTCCTGCAGCCTGGGGCCGAGCAGGGCACAGCAGTGCCGTGCTGGGAGGTTGTGTAATCAGCCAGATGCTCTCCCACCACATGGGAACTCACCAGGCCCCAGGGAGGGGGCTGAGCCCTGCCACTTCCTTCCTCTTTCCCTTAAGGAGCCCATCACCAGGACAGGCTGCCTAAGGTCATGGCACCAATGGGAGGGCTTTCTTGTCTCTGTCCTTGCACAGAGAATCCTCTCAGTTGCATTCTTTTCACATATTGAACACAATTATTTACTGACAGGACACACTCAAGAAGTAGGAGCTGATGGAGCCAAACACTGCCCCAGCTTGCTCACTTCTCTGAGCAGCAGCAGCCTGGATTCTCTTTTCTCTTGCGTGGAAGTAAATTAAGCAGGCTCAGGTAAGATTACAAAGCTTCCATACGTTACAGGAGAATCAGATCCACTGTGTAAGCCAGCAAAATAAATGTAGTGCTCTCTCATGCAAACACCAGCAGTGACCCTCCCAGAGCACTTAGCAAAGATCCAAACAGATCCAGGGCATTTGTGCTCATGAGGACACAGTCCTGGGCAGGCCCCTGTCCCCGAGCCACTCAGCAGTGCTGTGTGCTCCACAGGAGCATCCTGGGGAGTGCAAAATCCATCACTGCTTTCCAGGGAAAGGCCAGTGCCAGAGCAGGCAATGGGCATGGAATTCAGTGCTCACTTCTGGGGAAGCCAGGACAGGCCATGTCTTACAGAAAGGGAGCTGCTTGTGTCCACAGACTGAGACATTCCATTCCTGAAAGCCTCTCATGCCAGATGAATTCACCAGACTGCACAAACCCCAGGCTGAGCACTTGCCAAAGTGTGCCTGCAGCTGGAGGTGCTCAGTGTGTAATTGCATTTGCCATCGGGGTAATTGTGCATGCAAACATTGGGCAGCAAGCATTTTCTACACATGCACATGCTTTTAACTTGCTTTCTTTTTCTATTTTTTTCAAGAATCAGGTACTGTTTGAACAACTAGTCAAGTAAAATAGTTAAAATTATTTTGACTTGTTTTAATTATGAAGTCAAAAGTGAACCACAATAGTGTGCACTTGGATGACACAAGAGAGGCACACCACATCACTGCTGGGTCATCAGGATCTGTGTGCAGCTCTTTAATTTGCCTGCAGACAGATGGATTCCTTGGGCTGAGGCTAATTTGTTACACATTGTCTGGAATCTAAAGCCAATTAAACACTGATCATTGTTACTACACAGTCCTTGGCAATTGACTTGTTTTTGAGGATTTGTTTAATTTTATAGCTGGGGAAACCAGGGAAGAAAGCCTTCTGCCAGAGGAACCCCAGCTGTGGCCCAGAAAGGCCCAAACCACTCAGATCTGCCCTGAGCTACGAAGTGGCTCTGTGCACTTACAGAAATAAGCACAACACAGACAGACTCAGCAGAACAAAGGAAGAATTTCCAGTAGGAAACTGCCAGACTGGGCAGGGATACCAGTGCCTGGCCAGCCTGGGCTCTCAGTGTCCCAGGGAATGAGCAGGGCAGCTGTGGCACTGTCCCTGCACAGCCCCACGCCCTGGCACTGCCCACACTGCCCAGCAGCACACAGACAGCCCAGCCCTGGGTCTGTGAGCAGGAGACACCCGGGTATCCCCACTGCAGGGGCAGGCAGCCATGCACACACAGCCAGACTGCTGCACAGCCACAGCAGAGCACACGCTGCCACCAACACCGCAGGGTCCTGCCCACAGGCACTGATCCACCTGGCACTGCAGCAGGGTGCACACACCGGTCTGTGCACCTGTGCTCACACACACACACACACACACACACACACACACACCTGTCTGTGCACCTGTGCTCACACACACACCTGTCCATACACACACCTGTCTGTGCACCTGTGCTCACACACACACACACACACACACACACACACACACACACACCTGTCTGTGCACCTGTGCTCACTCACACACCTGTCCATACACACACCTGTCTGTGCACACACCTGTCTGTGCACCTGCGCGCACACACGCGCGCACACACACACACACACACACACACCTGTCTGTGCACACCTGTGCTCACACACACCTGCCTGTGCACCTGCGCTCACACACACACCTGTCCATACACACACCTGTCTGTGCACCTGCGCTCACACACACACACACACACACACACACACCTGTCTGTGCACCTGTGCTCACACACACACCTGTCCATACACACACCTGTCTGTGCACCTGTGCTCACACACACACCTGTCCATACACACCTATACTCACACACACCTGTCTGTGCACACCTGTGCTCACACACACCTGTGCTCACACCTGGCTGTCCGTGCACACCTGTGCTCACACACACACCTGTCCATACACACCTATACTCACACACACCTGTGTGCCACACACACCTGTCTGTGCACACCTGTGCTCACACCTGGCTGTCCGTGCACACCTGTGCTCACACACACGCACTTGTCTGTGCACACCTGTGCTCACACACACACCTGTCTGTGCACACCTGTGCTCACACACACCTGTGCTCACACCTGGCTGTCTGTGCACACCTGTGCTCACACACACACACCTGGCTGTGCACACCTGTGCTCACACACACCTGTGCTCACAGCTGTCTGTCTGTGCACACCTGTGCTCACAGCTGTCTGTCTCCCCACGGGCACACAGCCCGGTGCCCAGCCAGGCCCGTGCGCTCCCGGGCACCACTCTCTGTTCACACCCAGGTCTGGTGTCACTCCATTCCCTGCTCACACGAAGCAGATTCCCTTTGTTCACAGCCAGAGCTCGGGCCCGAGTCAGGCTCTGACACTGTCCTGGCCGAGCCAGCCGTGTCCTGTTTGTTTGTTTTTGCAGTGTGAGGAGCAGCGAGGGTGGAGGCTGCTCTGCGTGTCCCTTCACCTCTGCGGGTTCTGGCACATTCCTTTCACAAGCACTCTCTCTGCAGTGCAGGGGACAGGGTTTATGTAAGCCCTGCTGTTTGCTGAGGCCCGACCCACCCTGCACATCCCTGTCTGGGCTCCCCAGTGCAGGTCCATGTCCCAAGGTCCCAGGGCCACCTGTGACACAGACCTGGGTACAGCACAGCTCGGAGCTCCTGGAGCTGGACCGGGCTCAGCCAGCACAGACTTCAGAAAGAACTGCTTTAACCTGGAATTGGCACTCTAGCATCTCCTATTCCCCAACTCCCCTTCCCCTCAGCTGCCCCCGGGCCTCTGAGGATGCTCTGGGACATGGAAGATCCCAGGGCCAGCCTGGACCCTGCAGATCCTCAAGAGCTGAGTTCCTGTGCAACAGAACCTCTCTGACTGCTGGAGCCTCTCCAAGCTGGAAGGAGCAAGCAGCAAGAGTAAGGAAGGATGTGTGGGTTCTTTCAATGCAATCATTTCACTCTGTATTTTCACACCCATACAGCTATCTCTACAGAAAGAAAGACCCCAATCCAAACCCATAAATATCACTGAATTAACAGGCCTAAATTAACTTGCTACAAGAAATGACATTGATAAAGGCACCTTAAAGGAAAGTAATTAGAGTTGTCTTACTTTAGCTCTAAAGTGATATAAACAATCCCTCTCCCTTCATCTCTAGTAGGGGTTTCTTTAGCTAAAGCTGTGGGCAGAAACAACAGTGAGGTGCCACCCCACTGTGTCACCCAGAGCAGAGGAGGAGCTCAGAGGTCCTTGTTATGGACTTACCTATGCTATAAAAAGCATATTATCAGCCTTGCTGCACACATCATCAGAGCACAGCATTTGCCAATGTTCAGTAATTACCACGAATGTTTCATAATACTGAGTGGGAAGCAAAAAACATGAAATAGTTCTAGGGAGTTTTCGAGTAGCATATTGCTAGGAAGATCTGTTTCCCATGGCTAAATTAGAGACACAAGCCAACCACTGCCTTAACCACTTGAAGGGAAGTGAGCCCAGGGCCAGCCAGCCGAGGGGATGACACCAGTAACACAGGTTGGACATTGGCTGTCAAACACAGCAATGGAAAACAGGACAATTTTCATCGGTTTCAGGATTGTGAAATCCAAGTCAGAGCTCTCCTTCTAAAACAGACCTTAATGACACATTTTATTGAAATAGAATACTAAGAAGTGCCATAGCCAGAAAAAAAGAAAACACCTCAGTCTTTCCAGGGAGAGGAGAGCAGGTGGGTTAAAGTCCTTTGGAGTGTGATTGCTGCTTTGGTGATAACAAGTTTTCCTACTGAGCTCTGCAAATCTCCTAGACCAGCTAAGCAAATTGTTCCAATTATTACTTTTTCTCACCAAAAATGTTCTAGTCCTTTACACACCGAAGACCTATTGTCACTTTCTGTATTCACCCCAGCAGTGTGGCAGGACTGTGTACATTTAGCCTTAGGCTCTTTTGTTACCCTACCAATTCCAAGAACTGGGAATTAGTTAATTCCATGATCCATGAAAGTGCTAAGAAACTTTGAATTCTCATTCTCAGCCTTCCCACTTTGGTTGCTCCTCACTCTCCTGGGAAATGGATGTTGACACACACACTTCCATTAATCCGTTTAATTCTCCAGCCCCACACAAATTCCAGCTCACCATACCTGTACAGTCCTTCAATAAGATGCTTAGTGCAATAACACCAACACACCAACACCAAGAATGGGATTGCAGAGGTTTTAGGCAACCCTGGGGTCAGAGGGGAGGGATAAGGAGGCTGCTGTGCCCCTGCTCCAGCTGGTCAGAGGTGCCTGTGTTTTGTCATTCTCACTGCGCCCTGTCTGCAGGGCAGGACAGGCACCTGATCTGCTGCCCCATGTTTGGCTTTAGCCAGGCTGAGTCCCACCTGAGGGCCTTGTTTCACTCATTGCAGCTGGCATCCAGCCTCTGTGACACAACCTCAACTGGAAAGAAACAGCAGAGAGAGAATATTTTCTAATATATAGAAAAATAAGGGAGTTCTAGAGCATCTTCCAGTGTCAAGAGCAGCCTGCTGTAATTGCAAACACCAACAAGCAGCCACCTGTAGCAACCGCACTTTTATACCTCATTTTATAATTTATTTTTTGTAAGAGCTTTCAGCTAAGTCTGATATTCCCACACAAGTGCAACAGCTGGACACTTCAGGAGCTGACTTGTGCACCCAGAAAGTCTCTTTTACTGTAAGTGAAACCACTTTCTTCCTGCCAAGTACGGGTACGTGGGTTAACCCCAAACTGTGTTTCTATCATAGAAACACAGAAATGTTTAAGCTGGAGAAGACCTTTAAGGTCCAGGCGTTGACCCTGCCCTGCCAAGCCCAGCACAGCCCACGTGCCGAGTTCCTCTCTGTGCTCAGGAGACTCCTGTCACACCTGTGGCACAGTGACAAACACTCCAGGGAGCGCACGCCGAGGAGCTGCGACCACAAGAAAAAGGCTGATTTGCACAGTGAGATATTTTGATTACTAAGCAGCTTTAAAAATCCAACTTTGGATTCTTGGTGTCCCAGCAGGTTATTTGCACTGCTGTCCCTGTCTGCATTCTCTGACCTTCTGACACAGGCTCTGCAGCCTGTTGCATGTGTCCCCAAGCAGAAAGCAGATTGGACAGAGATTAGATAACATCGTGGGCTATGGGGTGGGTACTTCTTTTTTTTCTTACCAGTTTCCTGTTGATAGAATCACACTGATAAGGAGTTTAGTTGGTAGTTGAAGTATGAAACTGCAAAAAGCTGCCTTCTAAAAGACATGTTCCAACTGGGATGTGGATGCTGCCACAGGACAGCCAGGGGTGTGTGTAGCTGTGCTCTGGTGCTCGGGCCCATCAATGTGAATTTTACCCAGGAGCAAGGAGGATTTGAGGGATCAGTGTGGGTGCACAGCTCAGGTTTTCAAACCTGTTTACACACATGGCTGGAGAAGCACTGCAGAAACAGAGGAAGCTGTTTGAGCTGTTTCTTCACACTGGCTTCATCTTTCCACTGTGTTTCTGAAAGTTATTGCTCCACAGTGCTTGAAGGAAGATGAGTTAGCACAGCAATGTGCATTTGCCTCATCTCTTTGGTACAAAGTCACCCAGGTCGCCTCCAACCACCTCAAGCTTAAGTGAGGCTTTGCCCAAAGCTGATGTGCAGCAATGCCACAGAGCCCTGCCAGCTGTGCTCTGGCAGTGATGGGGGAACCTCACAAGCAGCCTGTGGGCAGTGGGGTTTCACATTTCCACAGTGGGACCTGCTGGGATCATCACAGCTCCACAGCCCCAGGGCCACCGTGAGACCCCAGGCACAGCTGGCTGGGAATGAGCCCTGGCACAAACCAGCTGAGACCACACCTCAGTCAGGGGGGGTTTATTTCAGATGTCTGCAGCCTCTGGGTGAGGAGCTGCTGGCTGCACAGCCCCTGGAGGTCCATCTCTCCCTCTGTCCCCCTGCCCCGCTGAAGGAGCCGCTGGCAGCTCGGTGCCATCGTGTTCTGTTCCACCAGGGAGGCTGTGCCTTCACCTGCAGGGCCTGCACTGCCCCTGCTGCTGGCACAGCTGGCTGTGCAGCTGCACACTCCACAGAACCGCTGAAAAATCCCTTTTGGCTGTCAGTTCCATTTACCCACAGCCATGGCAGGGGTGGGCTGCTGCAGAGAGGAGCAGGGCAGGAGCTGGGACAGCTGGGAGAGCAGGGTCACTGCAAAAACTCCATGAATCCACTGCCCCAGGAACTGAGGCTGGCCTGGGAGATCTTGATAGGAAAGCTCAGCACAGAAAGGGTCAGTCTGCACATGCAGCTCCCTCCAAGGCAAAAGGGAGTCACAGATATGAATTGGAGCTGTGCAAGCAGCAGTACAATGTAAAGCAGATTTTCTTTGATTAGCCGTGGCCTCTAATCTCTCCTATGCCCCCTGCAGCGAATTCCAGAGTTCAACAGCCCCCACTGGACTTTCCTGTTAGGACTCAAATCATTAAAAGTATTTGTTTAATAAAGGCTAAAGCACTCAGGTCCCAGTGCCCAAGAGCTCTGCGAGGTTAAATGTTGTGAACTTTTGAACACGAGCCATGTTCCACAGGGTCCCCGTGATTCTCCAGTGGAGAGAACAGACATTTTATCTCCAGGCTTCACCCTCCAGCTCCTGGGACAGCTCAGGAAACTGCTTGGACCAAATGAGCTCCTGTGGTGCCAGACAGGAGGGAGCATGGCACAGCCTCTGCAGGGCTCCCACAGGTCTCTGTGCTGGCCTTGGCTGGCAAAGGGTTAATCTCCTTCCCGGTAGCCGGTGTGGGGCTGTGCTTGGGAGCTGTGCTGGAACAGCGCTGATAGCACAGGGATGTTTTCCTCGCTGCCGAGCAGCCCCTGCACGGAGCCAAGGCCTGTTCTGCTCCTCCAGGGGGCTGGGGGAGCACAGGGGGAGCACAGGGTGTGCACAGGGAGCACAGGGTTTGCACAGGGGCTGGTGGGCACACGGGGCTGGGGGCACTCAGCTGGGCATCAGCAGAGTGATGCTGTTCCTGTGCCCAGGCACTGCTCTGTGCCACAGAGTCCAGCTGAACACTCCCTGCCCGTGGCACGTGGGCAGCCAATTCCCGCTTTTGCTTTGCTTTCACACACAGCTTTTGCTTCACCTACTGAACTGTCTTTAGCTCAACCCACACATTTTCAGTTTTTCCCTTGCCATTTCTCCCCCCATCCCACCAAGGGCAGGGAGTGAGCTGTGTGGGGCTGGGCCACCTTCTCCTGCCACCCACGGAGGGCCCCTCACTCAGCTGCTGGAACTGCTGAGCACCAAGGCGGTTCTGCTGGCCAGGGCAGGTGTAACACAGACACAAACCCACCAGGCTCTTTGCCAGATAACTTTCTCACATTTAAAATGTCATGCCTGAAACCAAGCATACACCTAGACCAGGTTTCTTTATCTTCACACTTTTTCTGATGGTGACTCATTCCATGTGAACCAGCAATGTGGTTTGAGTATTGTGATTCTGACCCACATCAGCTTTGGCTAAATACTGATGCTTAGGGCAGAAGGTGTTCAAGGATGGGAAGGTTCAGTTCCCAGACTGATCCAGGAGGCAATTCATCTCTAGCTTCCAAAGGATTAATATTTCTCACAGAACACTCCTAGATACACCCTAAAGAATATTCCTCAACTGGCGTCATTTCAATTTCGAAAGTTATTTCAGTGAAATTGCTGTGAATTTGTGGCCAAATTCACATTCCTGAGAAAAGTGGAGAGAGTGGGGCTGCAGCTGAAGAGGACGCGGGGCAGCTGGAGCCTGCACACCTGCCCTGCAGGGTTGGAGCTGGGTGGGAGCCCCAGATCGGTCAGGGCAGGGTTACCGGGGCTGCCCGGAGCCCCAGAGGTGCCAGTGGCTCTTGGGACACCTGGCACTCTGAAAGCACAGCTGGACAGAGCCCCAGAGGTGCCCGCAGCTCCCGGGACACACAACAGTCAGGGAGCACAGCTGGACAGAGCCCGCTGAGGGCTGCACAGAGCAGCTGCCCCTGGGACCCCGGCAGAGGACAGGTGGCAGCCAGAGCCTGGCTGGGTCTCTGGCTCGCAGCTCCCTCTGTCAGCATCCCCGGGAGCTGGGCGGGTGAGCTGCAAGGAAACCCAGCAGGTTCCCAAACCTGCCTGGCAGGCAGTGAAAATCATACCTGGTTTCTGTCAGTTTTGCAGAAAATGTCACACTCCCCCAAGCATCCAAGCTGAGATCAACAGGAAATGCTTTTCCTTTCCTGAGAATATTTTTGAGATTTCAGAAGTTTTGTTGCTACCTACTTTGAAATTTACAAGAGAAAATTGGGATGGAATAAAAAAAAAGGGATGGGTCAGTTAAAAGTTTTGTTTCAAAAACATACCTTGGTTGTTTTTTTCCAATACAAACCATTCACAGACACCATTTCTCCATCTCTCAATACCTCAGTTTTAAGAATCTGACATATTCAGAAGAATGTCCAACAACAATTGTACTCTTACTTTGAATGTGTGCCTGCATCGTGTAGCTATTACTGAGCATGCAGAAAGTTGTAAAAAGTGGGGGTTAGTTCTTAAGCCTTTTTGTACCAGCGTTTCTGTGCAATGTCCATGGTATTTGCAAGCAAACAACCCTGAAAGCCCAGACCTCCCACAAGTATCAGACCCCACAGAAAATATCACTGGCACTTCGACTCGCCTGTCTACAACAGCAATCCCTTACTAAAACTTTCACACCGGCTACGCCTCAAAAACAAGCTAAGAATGATGCACTGCAGGTCTCCTTCACCCCAGAGGAGCGGGAAGGATTTGTTGGCCGTGAGCAGTTTCCTCCTGCTGTCACTTTGCCAGGTGCTTCAGAGAGTGAAAATCCCCGGTGCAAAGCAGAGCCCAGACCCTCCTGCCTGCCCCACTCAGCCCAGATAAGGCAGGGGAGCAGTGCTGGGAAGCGCTTACGGGGGAACGTGCCCTGTGCAGCCCACAGCAGTCTGGCACGGCTGGGGAATCCGATCAGAACCAGGCTTTTCATCAGATGTGAGCCCACGTGCAGGGGTTGCATTTAGGCAGCCAGACTGGGGTGTTATGGAAGGTAACGTGGCCTCAGGGAGGCACAGCCAACTTCCACTTTGGGCACACACTTGATGAGAGAAATCACCAAAGAAATACCATGCTTTTCACCAAGACTTACTTTTTCACTTCCCCTCCAGCTCAGCCCAGTTAAAATCTGAGTACAACTTTTACCTCAAAAAAATCATTACATCTCTGACCTTTACAAACAAAACAAGAAAACAAACCACAGAGTCACAGCCCACTCTTAAACAATGCTTGGGCTGGGTCCAGTCACTGCTTTCTGTTTGGAAAGGGAGAGTAATCTCTGCAAATGCAAAGCCAGCCTTGTGTGTAAATACAGGGGAGCACACAGGGCATCCCACCAAAACCACGGCCAGCCCAGGTGCCACAGAGCAGCTCAGGACTATCATTTGAGATGACAGAACAATTTAACAGATAATTGTCCTCCTAAAAGACAAAAATGAGGGTGATGATGCAGTACCCAAGAGCTGTAATTTGTTCTTCCTGGCCTCATCATTCTGCTGCTTTTCCCCTGGTACAATTTGGCCTGAGACCTACATGAGCAGGACAGAGCCTGGGAGCTGTTTCCTTTGGGCCCTGTTTGCTTTGGGGCTGAGTGCTGATTTTGATCCAGACCCTTCTAGCACCTAGGGAAAGAGTCAATGAATTCTCTTCCAGAGGGCAATTCAAAGGAAATGCATCTCTTTCCATGGGGGAACCTTACCTTTAGCTCCCAAAATGGGCACATAAATTTGGAGAGTTTCATACGCCCACCTCTCCTCTAGCCATCTCTGCTGACTTTTGTACAGTTTCTATTTATAGCTTCCTGGATGTGACCTTGTTTGTCCTTCTGCATAACACGAGGCTGTGGAATTTCACCCAGTTTTCACTGGAATAAGCACAGCATGGTGGCTGCTGCGTAACAAAAACAAACATGTTTAGAAATGCACAGCCAGGTGCCTGAGAAGGAATGGGCTGTGCAGAAGCAAGAGATGCCCACAGGTGGTGTTTAAGAGGATCGGGGCAGACACAGCTCAAAGAGCCATTGCACAGCCCTGTCCCACGGCAGGGCTTGGCCAGAGGTGGACGCTGGAGTGTGGTCACAGCAATCCTGCCATGGTCATTTGGGAAAGCACAGAAAGGTTCTCTCCACCAGCAGGAACAAGCAGAGAGCATGGGAGAGGCTCGCTGAGCCCAATGTGCAGAGCAGGATAACTCTGTACAAACAAAAACCAAGGAAGCCTTCCAGAACACGTGGGGCCTGAGGCACACACAACACCTGGTGCTGGCGTACCATGAGAGGGCTTAGATAAACAGTGCTGGAAGTGTTCTGGGACCAGGGAGAGCATTCCCAGAATCTCATGTGACATTTAAAGGATGGTCTTGTGCCATACCTTGGTGTCTAGGAGATGAAAGTCCCATTTGCAGAGGGGGTGACAGGCACACCCTCCCAGGGAATAGAGCAGGCTGCCAACCCAGCTCTGCTCCCTTTACCTAGAGTGGAAGGAGGGCTTGGCTGGAAGCCAGTACAACAGGAGAAATGCCAAATATTGAATGATAATCATTTAAAAGCCCCCCCTCAAAAAATATCCAAACCCCAAAATGCATCCCACCAAGGCAAAGTAATCTGTATCCTATTTTATGGTGCTTTTAGGATGACCTGCATGTATACACTACATTTATAGTGTAGTAGTGGTGACAGACAGAGGGAAAACACCATGCAAGGCAGCTACTGTGCAGATAGAGATCCAGTCAGGAAGTCTTTGGAGTCATTCACTGGGACAGACACAGAATCATGGAATGTCCTGAGCTGGAAGGGACCCAGAAGGAGCAGCAAAGTCCAACTCTGGCACAGGACAGCCCCAAGAGTCCCTCCATATGCCCGAGTGCATTCACAGGAGTTGGACAAACCCATCCCTACCCCCAAACTGCTCCAAATCGCCTCCTGAACCTTTCTTTCAAAAAGCTGTTGATGTCAGAGGCTTTCCAGGACCTGTGGTGCAATCACAGTGGCCGGTGTGCAGCGGCCAGCTTGGCACTGGGGACAAAGTGCTCATCCCTCAGCGCTCATCTGGGGACAAAGTGCTCATCTCTCAGCAAACAAACCAGCGAGGCAAAAGCCCAAAGGCCAGCCCGGGACCGGCCCGGTCACCTGCCGGGTCCCGGGGCCGAGCCGATCCCATGCTCGGCTATGGGAGCCGCGGAGCGCTGGGCGCATCCCCAGCCCCGAGCGCGGCCCGGCCCGGTTCGGCCCGGTTTGGTTCCGCCCGGCTCAGCTCAGTCCGGTTCCGCCCGGCTCAGCTCGGTCCGGCTCTGCCCGGCCCGACTCTGCCCGGCCCGGCCCGGCCCGGCCCGGCCCGGCTCGGCCCGGTTCGGTTCCGCCCGGCTCAGCTCAGTCCGGTTCCGCCCGGCTCAGCTCGGTCCGGCTCTGCCCGGCCCGGCCCGGCCCGGCCCGGCCCGGCTCGGTTCCGCCCGGCTCAGCTCGGTCCGGCTCTGCCCGGCCCGGCCCGGCTCGGTTCCGCCCGGCTCAGCTCGGCCCGGCCTGGCTCGGCTGCACGGAGCCAATGGCAGCGCCCAAAGGCGCTCCCGAGCAATCAGCACACCCCGGCCACAGCGCCTGACTGCCCCAAGTGCAGGGGATTGGTTCGGGCAAACAGGACCAGATCTGTGGAATTTGGGAGAGAAGGGGAAAGGAGGAAAGGCAGAACTGTGTTCCCATTAATGTTCTTGCTGTGTTTAAACAAAGCGTTGCACACTGCACGGAGCTGAAGGGAGAACCAAGAGCTTCCCTGCCCAACTTACAGCGCTTGTATGTCCCTAAGATCTCAAAATTGTGTCATATTCCAGACAGGAGTGAATTTCCTGAATAATAAGTATTATCTAATGATTCTCACATGAGCCTGAATGGTGTTTTCTATTCCCAACAGCAAGTGATTCTGCACAAATTACTGAGCTGCACTGTGCCTCAGTTTCCACAAAATGGGGGAATATCACCTTTCCTAAAGCACTTACAGCTGTTTGGACAAAGTGCAAATGTGTAGATTTAAACCACAGTCACTGATATTAAATCATTCATTAGCTGGCCTGTCTGGTTTCCCCCCACCCCAAGGTCATGGAGGAACATCCTGACAAAAATCCCCTTGAACAATCAATAACCAAGTTACCCATAAAGTCTGCATTTCATAAAGGATCATTGAGTTTACTGCTGTGGGGGGTGGAAAGCAGAGTAGGCCAGGGGAGATTACATTGGGGGATAAATTTCTTCTCCCCTGTATAAAGTTCGGGTTTCCCTGAATTTTGGAGCTGAGCAAGAGGCCTGTCACGAGCCATATCCCTTTGAGGCTGTCAGGACCCAAACCTCCATGTTTTACTAGCCCAGGACCTGTCCTCGGGAAGGAATTTAGAAACCACAGAACACACTCATTGAAATGAAGGGAAATAGCAAAGCCATGGGGTTTTGCATTGTCCTTCTCCTCCACCAGTGCCCCTTGTGACAAGGCTGTGGAGCTCATCGTCACCAGGAGAACTGAACTCTGGTTCTGCTGCTGGGGTCTGTCCCCCCTCGTCCACTTGGTCTGAACCAGAAAACACTTCCACCAAAAATGACCCTGGGAAAAGCTTTCTTCCTTTTTCCAGTCAAGAGAAAAGCTAGAAACCAATGACACTTTTGGAATGAACTATCACCAGGACACTTTCCAGAGGCCTGATGTGTGCAGATGTGTAACATCTGCACAACCAGCCCTTCCAGCAGTATCTGCTTGTTAATAGAACACCACAATTACAAAACCAGCTTAAATGATGGAGTTTGTTGTCTTTGATCAGGTTTCACCTCTCTGTTCAAGCTGGCCATTCTGAAATCTTCCACACACACACGTGCATTTCTGTGGGATTATCTTCTGCTCCATGTCCTGACTGACAGGAGAGCTTCTGTCCCTTCTGTGGGCCTGGTTCCCACAGCAGGCAGTGCTCGAATGACCCAACACACACCACTGTTCTCTCTGGGAGGAGACCAAATGACTGCCCACTGAAAGGCCCCTGCAAGCAGAACTGGAGCTGGCACTGCCCTGGCATCAGAACCCAGTGATTCTTGCCTCCTTGCTCTAATTTGGGCCCCTCTGCCTCAGAGGAGCTCAGAATTCCCGTTCTGCCCCAGAGCATGGTGCAGGGATGTGCTGCAGCACCCACACGCCAGCAAGCACTCAGGGACAGGGCACTGAGGGTGGCAGTGGGCATGGAGCTGGCAAGGCCCAGCCCGGCCCTTTGCCTTCATTCCTTCCAGCAGGGCACATGCCAACTACAGAGCTCAGTGCTGTGCTTAAAGGCTGCCATGATTCTCATTATGGGCACACATGATGCTCCACATGAAGGGATTTTCAGCACCCAACAGGCTGATCCTAATTGGGAAATGTAAGATTTTATGTCCTTTCCAAGACCCATTTGTTAGCCCTGACTCTGGTAACCCTGGCCCCCTCAGCCACACGTGAGTGCCCTGGAGCTCACAGGGCTCTCCTGCTGGGAATCCAAGCTCAAGTACTCCTGGAGGAAGTGGTTGGGGAATCCAAGCTTGACCACTCGTGGAGGAAGGGGAACATTTCTGTGCACCAACTTTGGAAGCAGTATTTTGTGCATGTGTAGGAGTTTCTAGAGGAATTCTCTAGGACAGAAAACATCCAGCACTTTCAAAATTTCTGCTTTATTTTACTCTAGCCCACAAAAATGAGGCATGTAAATTTTTTCAGTTCAGAGGCTGTGGTTGAGACTTGATGAACTTCGTGAATGACAGCCTGAAAAATGACAGTGTTCAAAGGGTAGGAACTACCTGAAAAACAAGTTAAAGAAGGCAGTCTCCAGAGTTTCATCCATGGCAGAGCAGAGTTATGTGTTGGCAGGTGGCCCCTATGGTCCTGGGCTGGGTTTCTGATAAGGCAGGAGGGAGGAGAATGGGGGAGACTTGTACTGGTGCTCCAGAGGTGGAACAGCTGCAAAGAGGCTGCACTGAGAAACCAGAGCAGCAGCCCCTCACTCTGCACTGAGTGCCTGAGGCCAAGGCAGCCTGCCAGGGGGACACAGCGCTCCTGCTTGGAGCAAGGAGAGAAGAGAAAGGCCTGGGTGGGGTCAAACCTCGTGAACATGAACACAGCACATTCTTGAGTTAAACAGAAAAAGAATCGAAAGAAAAAGGAACACAGAAGAGTCAGTCCACCCACTCAGCCATCCTTTTATACTAACAGTGTGGAGATGAGGGTAAAACATATTTATTTTTAGTGCTGCTGTTTGTTTCCAAGCTGCAGCTCCCCAAAATATGAGGTCACAAAGGTAAGAGACAGATTACATTCTTTCAGCAAAGGCCCCATCCACGTGAAACTTTCTTCCCTTCTGGGTCCTGACATGAGCACAAATTTCAGAGATTTGACTAAAATGATCTCCTTTCTCCAAGGGATTTACCTCAGAGTCCAGTGGATTCTGACAGAAATAGAAGTGAGCAGAACTGAAGTTCTGGACTTACTGGGCCCTTCAACACAAAATGGACGGTGGAGGTCTCTGGGGAGAGCAGGGGGATTAAACCATGGACAATGATAGGGGTGAGGAATGAAAATATCCCCTGCAGTATCTTTTGGTGTTCAGGCCAAAGTCTGGAGAGCGCCTCACTGCAGATGTGAGATGAGATGAGATGAGATGAGATGAGATGAGATGAGATGAGATGAGATGAGATGAGAGCAGGGGAGCAGGGGCCTCCTCGCATGGTGTCACGGAGAAGGCTTTCCCTGAGTCCCAGAAGAAAATAATGCCTTGGGGATCTGAAAGGAACCAGCTGAACTGCGACAGGCCCCAGACATGAGTATTAGGAGCAGATTACACTCACCAGGGCTGCCACACTTAGATCATGAGTAAACGGGAAAGAGGAAAAAGGAGGGAGGCCGTGGCTGCCCTACAGTCAGCGCTGAGCAGAGGAGAGGATGTGAGCACCAGGGAAAAATTATTCACCAGACCCTTGCCAAGCCCAGAGTGTGGACAAACAACAGGGAGCCCCCTCACTCTGAACTTCCCCACCCACTGAAAGCACCCAAGACACCCAAGGCCCCTGTGCAGCGCTCACAGTCACAGCCTGGGTGCAGGGGCTCTTCCTTCTCCTTTTCTTTCCCTGCAGCCCTGCCTTGGCTGAGCAGCCTTTTCCTTCCCTGATTTCTTGGGCTGCTGACCTAACGGTTTCCTTTCTTTTTTTGTAGTGAAAATATAGCAAAGAGGAGTAGCCCAAGGCTGACCACAGGGAAGAGGGGTGGGTACTTTACCAGAACCCTCGAGACAGTTCCCCCATGACCATGATTCTACCATGTGATCGTTTCCAGAGAAGGCCAGGAAAAAAGGAGGGAGGATTAATGATGAAAATTGGGTGAGCTGGGTTGTGAAACTTCAGTGGCTGTTTTTTGTTTAAATCTCAACCCAAAGAGAAGAGAGGGAAGGTCAAGGAAGACGTGGTGAAGCCTGATACCATCTGCCAAGGAGAAGGGCTCTCCATGGATCAGACAGACCTAATTCACAGGGCAGGGAAGAAGGGGAATGAGGAAATGCCAGCCATAGATCAAACAGACCTAATTCATAGGGCAAGGAAAGAGCAGAATGGGGAAATGCCAGCCAAGACACTCTGTCCAAAAAAGTTGAAAAATACATCCACCTCTATTTCTAATTTTAGTCACTTTCTGAGGCCACCAAACACAAGATTCTATTCTGCTCACCAAACCACAAATTTAGGAAGTGGCTAAATCCTGAGAAGAGTGTGATACTGCTCTCATCTGTGCCTACAGCAATCACATGCCCAGCAGGGCCATCAGCTGGGCAGTGACTTCTGAGAAGCAGCAGCACTGGCCTGTGTTACTCACCAGGCTCTCACCCCTTCCCCTGCTGAAGCTCCAGAGGAGGCCATGAGTGGCATTGAACTCCTGTTTGTTTACCTTGCCTTTTGTCATCCTCAGAGCAGTGGGAGGGAGGCCACCAGGCCTGTCACCCTTGCCATGGGTGGCTCTGGAACGCTCATGACCGTGGGTGCAGATGAGCTGGGTCAGACTGGAATGAGCCACCTGGGACAGCCTACACGGCATCATCTGTCATCTTCAGCCTGGGCTTGTCCTGGGCCCAGGTTGTGCAAACAGCTCATGATCTGAGGCCAGTGGCAGATCATCGCTCACAGCCTGACTCCCTCCGCACTGGAGTCTGAACTCTCCATCCATCACCTCCTTTGACAGCTCTTTTTGGTCAAATGGAGAAGCACACTGCCACAGGACGCTGCTGTAGTCAGAATTTGACAGCACTTGTGCATTAGATGTGGGAGAATTAAAAATATTCTTGAGTCATTAAGGAGAAATAAAAATATTACAGTTTTGGTGCTTACCAAGATGTTTCAAGTTAGAGAGACACTTCCTCTTTCATCCTGGGGGAGCTTCTCATTTACCACAGGGTAAAAGCAAGAGCACGAGGCAAACCACAGCAGAGATGCTGTGCAGCAAGAGCACACCTCACCTTACCTTACCCCACAGCAACACACCTACATCTCCATGCCTGCAGAAAGAATTCCTTTTCATACTCCCTTGGGAGCTTCTACTAATACATTATGCTGTCTAGAAGAAATTTAAAATCAGGTGATCGATCTCAGGGGTTTAATGTGAAGAAAGCCTTTTGGCTCAGAGCATTCTGACTTTCTAAAAGCAATGACTGAGGCAAGTGACATGTTTCAAAGATCTGTCCCATCAACCTGTGGTGCCCTGGGACACCCACAGAACTGTGGGTTTCAAGGCTTTCTTTTTTTTTTTTTTTTTGCAGAGGCAACAGCTCATCCTAATTAATTCCCTGTGTGGATGTAAATTTGGAATCCACTTTGGAAGTAAGAAAAATTAATTTGCATCGCAATGCTTGCATCCTGCAAGAGTATCCGTGTTACGGCGGTCCGTTAAAAATTCACACATAGATTTAATATCAATTAACAGATACGAGCAGATCATTTCTGAGGCACAGGGAGCAGGTCCCCGTGGTGCCCGTGCTGCCTCCCGGCCCTGCTCAGGGATTTCCCGCAGCCCCCGCGGCTCCGGGGAAGCGGCAGCAGCCGGGGCGGGAGCGCTCCTGTCCCTCGTTCCTGTCCCCCGTTCCTGTCCCTCGTTCCTGTCCCCCGTTCCTGTCCCTCGCTCCTGTCCCTCGCTCCTGTCCCTTGTTCCTGTCCCTCGCTCCTGTCCCTCGTTCCTGTCCCTCGTTCCTGTCCCTCGTTCCTGTCCCTCGCTCCTGTCCCTCGCTCCTGTCCCCCGTTCTTGTCCCCGTCCTGTCCCTCGTTCCTGTCCCCGCTCCTGTCCCTCGCTCCTGTCCCCGCTCCTGTCCCTCCTTCCTGTCCCTCGCTCTCCTGTCGTCCCTCGCTCCTGTCCCTCGCTCCTGTCCCTCGCTCCTGTCCCTCGCTCCTGTCCCCCGTTCCTGTCCCCGTTCCTGTCCCCGTTCCTGTCCCTCGTTCCTGTCCCTCGTTCCTGTCCCTCCGTTCCTGTCCCTCGTTCCTGTCCCTCGTTCCTGTCCCCCGTTCCTGTCCCTCGCTCCTGTCCCTCGTTCCTGTCCCTCGTTCCTGTCCCTCGCTCCTGTCCCCCGTTCCTGTCCCTCGCTCCTGTCCCTCGTTCCTGTCCCTCCTTCCTGTCCCTCGCTCCTGTCCCCCGTTCCTGTCCCTCGCTCCTGTCCCTCGCTCCTGTCCCTCGCTCCTGTCCCCCGTTCCTGTCCCTCGCTCCTGTCCCTCGCTCCTGTCCCCCGTTCCTGTCCCCCGTTCCTGTCCCTCGTTCCTGTCCCTCGCTCCTGTCCCTCGCTCCTGTCCCTCGCTCCTGTCCCCCGTTCCTGTCCCTCGTTCCTGTCCCCCGTTCCTGTCCCTCCTTCCTGTCCCTCGTTCCTGTCCCTCGCTCCTGTCCCTCGTTCCTGTCCCTCGCTCCTGTCCCTCGTTCCTGTCCCCCGTTCCTGTCCCTCGCTCCTGTCCCTCGTTCCTGTCCCTCGCTCCTGTCCCTGCGGCCCCCGAGCGGCCCCGGGCACCGCACCGGCTCCTCCCGGGCTAGCGCAACCCGCATCCCGGCAGGGATGGGATCCCAGAGGGATGCCGGAGGATGCCGGGGGATGCCGGGGGATGCCGGGTGATGTGTTCTCACACCAACACTCGCGGTTCGCCCCTCCTGGGGGCTGCGCTCTCGCGTTCCTGCCCGCACTAGCGTTCTGCCACTTCCCATGGTGGCAGGAGGGCAGCGCTTGTCACTCATGGCAAAGCACGAGGCACACACGGGCTCTGGGGCTTTTTGCACTGACAGCCTGGCATCCCCTCCCTCTGCAGACGTGGGAATCTCACGGTGCATCTGCTTTCACTTTTACATTCGGCTGACCTACATTGTACGCAGCCACTCGGAATCACACTGCCCTCCTGGCTGGTTTTGAGATCAGCTTTAACTCGGGCAGGGTGTTAAACGCTGTAACTCGGGCAGGGTGTTCAATGCTGTAACTCAGGCAGGGTGTTCAATACAGGGTGTTCAATGCTGTAACTCGGGCAGGGTGTTAAAGGCTGTGCTGCCCCTGCCTGCCGCTCCTGCCATCAGCCAGGCAAGCCTGCCGAGCTCCTCGCCCTGCTCCTGGCCACCAGCTCTGGCTTGGAGCCCGGACATGAGGGAAGAACACCGTGAGTGTGCTCCAGGCACCAGGGGAGCAGGTCAGTCCCCAGTATGCTCTAACCTGGGCATTTCCAGAGATGCCCACAGCGTGTGCGGGTGCCCGGGCTGGCCCAGCCGTGCCAGGGCTGTCCATGGCAGGCAGGCAGCTCCCTGCCACCGCACAGAGCTGGTGAGGAGCCAGCAGTGACAAACTGCACCGGGAGCTGCTCGGGGGCAGCCTGCCCTGCCAGGCCTCCCAGGGCAGCTCCGGCACGGCCTGGCAAGGAGAAAAGGGAAACGCACCTGTTCACCTGCGCATTGTGCGCTGCTCAGATGTGGGGATGTGCAGCAGGAAATGGGAAGAAGAGTCTTAATTTTCGAGTATTGTTTCCCAAACCATTTGAAAATTGGGGAGCCGTGGAGTGCAGGCACATTTCCCTGGGGGTTGTGCAGCGGTGGCACTTCAAAGGCAGGAGGTGAGTAAGCCTGATATTTGCATGTGCAAGCAGCACTCGCACATCCCCGATGGGCCCCGGGTCCTGAGCGTGCTGTTATGCAGTCAGCATGCACTGAAATTACTGTAATTGTGCTTCCAAAATAAAGTATGCACCAGCCCTTTTAATTTGTATAGAGATCACTGTTTAATTACCTGCACTGTGCTGCAATCTAACTTCAAGAAAAAAATGTCCTGTAACAGTAGGCTCAGGCCTATAACCCCCTGTGTGTGTGCTGTGTGCAAAGGAGAGCTTTGGCTGATGTATTTGGGGGGGCCAAAGACAGTGAAGAAGGCTGGGATCTGCACAGCACTGCATGCAAAAATTAAAATAAATTAGTGCCTCAATGGAGCCTTTAATAAAATATCTAAGGTAGGGAGATATGTGCACTCTGTCACTCAACATTTGTACCTTTTTCTTTTCTTTGGAAGGTGAAATTAGAGCTGAATTGACACCATTTTCTTGGCTGGGAGCACGTCTAGAGATCTGCATGATAATTTTTACCTTCAATCACAGTTGCACATATTAAGAAGAAAACTACTGAGATTTGTATAGAAAGGAAAGGCAATTTTTGTACTTTTCTAGCAGCTTCACAGTCACAGAGAAATCCAGATCACTTGTTTTGAGACATGACACTTCTCCATCTAACCACGCTGAGGAAAGGATCCCATATTTTAAGCCTTGCAATTGATGCATCCAAAAATTAAACAATCCCTTTCTTTATGGCCTTTTGTCCATGTGTGAAGTGCTCACAAGCACTAGAGGTGTTTCACAGCACCATGGCACAGTCCCATGGGCAATATTGCCCAGATCCCACTTGTGGAGGGCCAGAAGAAATGTGTTTTCCATTTTCCATGACTGGTCACCAATAGACCCCACCATGTCCAACACCCTGCTCCTGCTGCTGTCCCCTGGCTCAGGCACCTCAGCTCTTGTGCAATGGCACAGATGGGGAAAAGAATCCCATTCTTTCTTAACTCTTGCAGCTGAACTCTCTGCACTCTGCAGCATGAGACTGGAGCACACTGTTCATTACCTTATCTTCCTCAGCTCCATTACTAATGGTCTAAAAATTAGCCAGGCCTTCTGTGAAAATCCACCCACTCAGCTGGGGCCTTTGACTCAGCTCAATGGCAGTGTTGGGGCTGACACATCCCAAACCCCACGTTCTGCCCAGTGCAAAACAAGGCCCCCACTCACAGAACCTGCTGGGCAGGGCCAGCTTTGGCTCTCTGTCTGTCCTGCACCCAGCACTGCAGAGTTCAGGTGAGCACTGGCGCCCTTCAACACGTTTATAATCCTCACAAATAACCCAGGTGTGCCCAGCTGGTCAGCGGCATTTGCCAGTCCCACACATGTTCACATGAAATGATTTAAGCCAGGAACGTGCTGAGCACTCCCAGGATGAAGCTGAGCCCTGCAGGCTCTGCTGGGAGATGAAGCTGGTGGTCCTGCAATACTGATCTCTTCTATTGGAAACCTAAGCTGCAAACAAGTTCATTTCAAACCACAGCCCTTCAGCTTCAGCAGACTGAGCAGGGAGCTCAAGCACAGCACACCATACTCTAGAAACCAGGCTGTTCCTCAGACCAGAAACTAAACATCAGCTTTGTCACTGACAATTAAATACAGCAACAATTTCAAAGCAATTAATATAACCAACACAATTAAGTAACAAAAAGGTCTGAGAAGAAACCAAGAATACAAGGTTTGACATCTTTTGTCTTGAGAGTGGCTCTCCAGGTGTGTTTCCAGGTCCTTTTTAAACTTTGTGATGACAGATGCAACAGAAAAAAACAGATTGTTTCCTTTGGGCCTGATAGCCATGGCACTTGGAAAGCTCAGACACCTGGCAAAAATACAACAGTGCATAAAAATCATGTCATTTCAGGGGAAAAAACTGCAACTGTGGTTAGCCATTGAAAAGCATGGTTGTAGCAGCTCCCAGAAATGAGCAGGGCACAGCTGAACCTGTGGAGAAGGGCAGGGTTTCCATCTGCAGGTGCAGCAGGAGGTGATTCCCAGCCACAGCACCCTCGGGCCCAGCAGAGCAGCAGAGGGCTCAGCTCGAGGGTTCCTCTGCAGGCAGGGATCCCTCTGGCCAGGCAAGGGGCTCCAGGCTGGGGCTGGCCCTGCTGCCCCTTCCTCCCTGCCAGGCAGCTGGGGAGAAGGGGCTCTGCCCCTCCGGCCTTGGCTTTAAGAGTTACTGCCTTATTAGACCGGGCTTAGCACAAATAACAGAGTGAACAGGCTGAAAAACTGGTCCCTGGAATGGCCCCCGGGGCTCTGGGCAAGTCACACAGCAGGAATGGGTGTGCGGATTGCTCCACCTGGGACAGAGATCCCATCATTAGCCATTAGCCTGCTGAGCAACACCCAGCATTGCTCGGTGCCTGATGGGGCCCTCAGCATGGTGATGGTGGGTGAGGGCAGGGGCAGGGCTGGACAGGGCGTTGGTTGGGCCCTGCTGGTTCCTGTAAGCCACAGCCCCACTTCTCCTTTCCTCCTCAGGGCTCTGTCTGACAGGAAAGCTGCCCCGGCCCTGTTGGGACACTGCTCTGGGCACAGGCCATTGCACAAGGGCACCTCTGGCACCTTCCTGGGCCCCCTCCCTCCGAGATGTGTGCTCACTGCCTCCTTTCCTTCCTCTTCTCCGTTTCCTTGCTGTTGCAGGAGAGCAAGCGCCGAGGCAGTGAAGAAAGCAGCAGAAAGGAACTGCAGACAGGGAAGCATCCAGCGGTGCCATTTACGGAACCTGCTGGCCCCGGAGATGCAGTTTCTCACTGCACTGTCATACATCCCCTGTTGCTGCCTATTACTTAATCTTTGCTTCCTCAAAGAGCACCCAGAGTTGGGTAACAGGTTTCCTGAAGGTGACAGAAGCAAGGAAAAGATAGCACTTCGATGATAAAAATGAAAATTTGTCTTAAGGGACTTGGAGCCACATCCACTACTGAAAGAGGAAAGAAGTGTCGAGTATGAGGTGCACGCCCACTAAGAACACGAGGAAAATTCCTTTTCTGATCTGGAAACTCATGGAAAAGGTGCCCCACCAACCACTGTGATGGTCTGGAGGACAAGCTCTGTGCTGGAGTGCTGCAATCACTCTGGCAGCATCTTGGCAGCATTTCCAAAGCTATTAATTAGCAGATTACTCATCAGTGCAGCTGGGGCACCCTGTAAACCGATGCCGCATTGACCCTGCTGAATTATTTTCCCATAAATAAAGTGCAAACCTCACAGGTTGCTCTCCACAGGACAGATTTTTTCCCCTTCATTTTCTCAGTCAGAGCAGCTATTCAGAATGGTACAAAAACACCTGCTCAGCCCTGAGCTGCACACCAGCCTGAAAGGGATCCTGTCCCCGCAGCCTTGCACACCACCTGTGCCCTGCACAGAGCAGACTGAGCACACAGGCAGACGGGCCAGAGCATTTGCAGGCTGCTGCAGGCTGAGAATGGAGCTTGTTTAGAGGGGAAATGTTGGCAAGGACACTGGGATTCATCCCCTGCTCATTGAAAGGGTAAAAGAGGATTTTTAATGCTACCTGAAGGGCATTGGGGTTGGTCTTGCCCTGGCAGAGCACCTGTGGGCAGCACGTTCCTCTCACCATCCTGTGAGTGCTGGCAGCATCCAGAGCCGAGCACAATTTCACTTCAACAACTGGTGGTTAACTCTGTGCCAACAGTAATTAGCGTCTATAAAGAGTTTATAACAAGAAACCACAGCACAGTTTTATTTATTGTGATGGAGCTGATGGGAAGAGCCGTGTGCGTCTGTCCATGGGGCGAGGGCTGCGAGGCTTGGCAGCAGAGCTGAGGCTCAGCCTGCAGGCCAGGGGCAAACAGAGCTTCCCTGAGCCCAGAGCAGCTTCCCTGCGAGCCCTGCCTGCCCTGCTCAGCACCTGTGCCAGCCAGGGAGCCAGACAGGCAGCAGGGGCTCAGGCACTGACAATGGGGCTCAGCCCTGGCTGTGCCTCTGCCAAGGAGATTGCTGTCAGAGGGACAGGAGAGGGGGGTTAGCCAATTATTAATAAAGACAAGGTGCTAAATAATGGTATTGATCTTCAAAGAGCAGAGAATGTACATTTAATTATTTAATTCTGCAGCTGGGATGAGTTGTGTCGTTAATTTCAGTGGGATTACATCCATTTATAAAACTAAAGCAAGTGTTCCTAGTTTTTACACAGATTCTTGGATTAACATCTGTGTTCATATCAAAAGTATGCTGAATTGGGGATTCTGTTCCATTCTCACTGGAATGAGCTCTGGCCTTGCACAAAAGAAAAGCCTGAACTAGAATTTGTAATGACTTTACCATAACTCCTGGATACAGGCATCTTTCTGAACACCAGGCAGAACTGGGCAGTGTGATAAGGTCAATGTATGACTGACTGCTCGACAGGTGTGGGGTCAGTACTTGGGTTTTCCTGACCAAGCTCTATCTCTCATCCCATGCAGATTATTTCCCCTCCTTCTACGTTTGTTTCTTTTTCTCACTGTTTCTGTTTTTCTCACTGTTTCTGTTTCATCCATTCATGCTGTAGCCCAAACAGTGGGCATGTTTGTAGGGACCGTGCCCACAGCCCCGAGCAGAGAGGGCTCCTTCCAGTGCCAGCCCCGGGGCATTTGCAGCTCAGGGCTGATGGGGACCATGCCCACAGCCCCGAGCAGAGGGGCTCCTGCCTGCAGTGACCTCCCAGTGCCAGCCCCGGGGCATTTGCAGCTCAGCGCTGCTCCGTGGTGCTGCTGCCACCCCAGGGTGCTGGCAGTGCCAAGGTCAGGGCTCACAGCCACTCACTGCTCTGCCACCAGCATTGTGCAACGCGTGTCCAGGAGACCTCACTGCTGCATTTGCGTTTTCCTCCTGCTAAGATGATTCCCTGTGCAGGAAGCAGCTTTTGGCATAGATGGGAATGTTGCTGAAAATAATTTGAAAGGCAAAGAGGGCTAAAATATACTGTCATGATGTTTCTGAGTAAATAAAGATAAGGGCGATGGAAGCTCCTCTGGCAGGGACATTAGCAGAGCCTCAGCAAATTGGTTTAGCACCAGAAAATTGACATGGAGCGGAAACAAGACATCCAAAGCAAGGATGTGCTTTCCTAGGCACCGAGCCGAAGTTATTTGAGAAGAGGCGGCGGAGCTGGTTCCAGAGTAGCTAATTCATCTCTCCTTATCTCCCCTTGGCAGAGGCTCGCTGCCTAAAGAGTGCTTGATGTGTGCCTGCTGCTTCCCCCCTCCCCTCACGGCTGTGCCTTGCACGAAACAAGAATTGGTTCTGTTGTAAATGACTCCAGCTCCCCTGGGCTGCAGAGAAACAGCCCCAGCTCACTGGGCACCGTGTGGCACCCTGGCACTCTGAACCACACGGCAGCGCTGGCACAGCTCTGGGTTCAGCTCTCTGCTAAAACATTTGCTGGAATACACATGCCAGTTAGAAACACTTTTTTCCATACATTTGTGTGTTGGTAAAGGCCCAGACTGATTCACTGTCGCAAAACACTTCTCAAGTGCGGCTTAATTTGCTTAATGAACCTCGACTGCCCACCAATCTTAGTGCCTGATGGCATTGCTGCGGTGTAAACCCGGTACAAATTTCAGGGAGGCACTAAAACAACAGGTTTGATATCTGCAAGATATAACACATCTTATTCTCCGCTAGTCAGACTCACTTTCTCAGCAGTTCATTTGGCAGGGCCAGGATTCTATGGACAGAGATACTGGAACATCCTGCTGGGCCGTTTTGCCTTAAAATGACTCTCCATATTGCATTTAAAACCAAGTGGTCCCTGTTTATGACACTTTATGCCTTAAGTTTCTAACATGTCAGGGTTAAGCACAGGCTTTGGCCAAGCTGGGAATGGAGCTGGGTTAACCTTGCAGCTTGAGGCTCAGCAGCTTTTCCAGGTCTGAGCTGAGCAGACATCAAAAGGCTTTGCAGTGTGTTTGCTGGTGAATAATAAACATTCTGTGATAAGTGTAAGCTGCTGCTGTTATGGCCCCTGTGCCTGAGGAGACCCTGCCCCCTCTGTGCCTCTCCCTCAGCCATCCTGTCCTGCCCAGGTGAATTTGCCCCTCTCCTGCTGCACTCTGGCCCAGCTGTGGGGGCACCTTGTGCTCAGGGTGGCACAGCCTGCTTTGCCCTGGGCCCCAGGGATCACAGGGAGCTCTCCTGCCAGAGCTCCTCCTTTTGCTCCCCAGCTGCGCAGCCCGGCACGTGCCAGCTCAGCCTGATGCTTTTTCTGGATGTTTCCTAGAGTTTTGGAAGAGGTGGGAAAAAGTGAACTCAGTCCATCCCTCCTAGCTGATGCTGAACTGAATAGTCAGCAAAGATGATGAGGTTTTATAGTCTGGTGGTTTCCAATGAATTTTCAGTAACCTCTAAGAAAAATTCTGCATTGTTCATAGCTCTAAGCTCCTCCCTTTTTTTTTTTCTCTCTTATCACCCTTTATTTGTAATCTCCCAACAAGGACTGATTCTGCTGCATTCATCTGGTAGCAAACCGAATAAATTTTGAGGATTAAATAAAACCAAATTTTTATAATCCCCTGGGACACAACCTTCAGCAGTTAAAGAAAAGCAAAGTGGTGCTATGGGTTGGAGAACTGTCAGGTTCTGCTACAGCAGCAGCATCCATGAGTGACTCCTCAGTGGGAGATCTGGGCTGTCAGCTCATTGTGAGCATCTGTTATGCCACTGGCAGTGACATTTCAGAGTGTAAAGCCCAGTTGGTAGGTTACTATTTTAGAGCAGAAGTATGGATTCAGCACACTTTTATCAAAACCCGAGCACGCATGTAGCAAACTGGAATGTCAGCAGAAACATTTGTACCACGAACACAAACACACCAGGAGAGGGGTCAGCATCAATCTCAGGTAAACCTGGAGAAGCTGGGGGCAGGAAATGTTTCCTGCTAAGCTTTCTTGACTGGAGAGACAACTCCTTCCCTGGGGAAAGGCCCCTGTGTACAAATCAAAACCTGAGCGTGGCCCTGCCTTATGTGGCCTCAGTCAGGCAGCATCTTTCACAGTGGAAGAGCTGAGCAGCTCTGAAGGACGTGTCTGTTCAGCCCTGGAGCCCTGAAACGTTCAGCCTGGAGAAGGCAGGGCAGCCTGGGACCAGGGCAGCTCTGTGTGCCCTGTGGAGAGCTCCAGGGCCGGGAGAACACTGCTGAGCAGAGCGGAGCTGAGCATGAACAGCACCATGGGGCAGCCTAAGGGTTAAAGAAGGGTTAAAGGCTTGAGTCACGTCTTTGCCAGAAGTGAGGGACCAGCTGAGAGAAGCTGTGCTTTTCCAGGGAAGCAGGCTGCACCCAGCTCGGCGCGGGGAGCAGGGCAGCAGGGACGGGAGGGTGCAGATCTCAGCCCAGCGGAGCTGTCAGGGGCAGGAGCAGCTGCTCCCTGTGTGCTCTGCTCGGGATTTGCCATCTGTGCAGCACCACGGTGCACACCCCAGCAGGCAGGGCCTGTCAGATGCAGCCTGTCTCGTGGCTGAAGCACAGGACAAGCAGTCAGGAGATTAAATTCTATTTATTGCTCTCCCAGTGGCTTCCAGAGCGAATGTGGGGAAATCACTTTGCTGCTTTGAGCCTTGTTTTCCTCCGAGGTACTACTTTACCTTATTAGTGGAATGAGCACTCTTTGTTTGTGTTTATAAAGTGCCTTTTGTTCTTTGGATGCAATGCTAAAGCAGAACTAAACAAGATGTATTTACACAGAATTTCTAAAGCTCCAGAAACAGCTGGTCAGCCTTCCCACTGCTGGAGGTAAAAGTCTGTAAACTCTATCACAAATAACTCCAACCCAGTCCAAAATCCCTGTGATCGTCTGTCCACCACATTGAGACACTGAAGAAGGGATACTTTAGAGATCAATGAGAACATTGGAATACGTGAAAAGAGAGAAATAAAATTTGCTCAGACTCTGGGAGCACAGGAACTTCACAAATTGTCACTGCAGAATCATATGAAATGGAGATCAATTAATACTTGCTTAAATATTCCAAGAGTTCCTTGGCTTGCACTTACTCTGGGACTAGCCCTGAGCCTTTATCAGAATTATGAAGGAGATCATGGATGGGTCTTCACTGATAACACTTTTCTAAAGCCTGACAATGCTTAATAAAAGTCGCTTATGGAGCAGGAGTGTGGGGTAAATCCTGCTGTCCATTCCAGATGGGGAGGAATGTCCCTCCTTTTCAGAAAAAGCTTTGTCCCACTCAAATTAACATTGCTGAAGTCCAACAGCATTGCAGTCCATATATTTCTGTATTCTCTGCCTTCCACTGAATAACTGGGATGGGTTCTGCTCCTCTCCCATCTCCATGTGGTTGATTGTATATATTAGGAAAGCAGTCCAGCCATTTTTGTGTTTCCTTTTAATACTCTTGTTGTTATTGGGACCTAAATGATTTTGTTTTTGTTTTTACTGCTCTGTAATGAGTCATTGGCTTATTTAATTTAATTTTATTGTAATTGTTATCTTTTCATTCTTGTTTTTTTCCAGTCAGTTACTCATAAGACCACAAGATATAAACAGGACACTGTTGCTTGGACAACTTCTGAGGGTAATTTTTTTCACTGTCACCCAAATGCAAAGCCATTTACTGAATGGTCCTCACTTCCTAAGAACTTTCTCCTCAGTCCATGTACATTTTTTCCCCACATGTCCTGTTTCTGTTGATCCTTATGTCTCCCAGCTAAAGGAGGTCAGTTTGTCTGCTTTTGTTGTTGCTTGGAAACTTGAGCTTTCTAACGGCCTGATCAAAACTTTCCATGGAAATTTTAGTGATAGAAAATCAAATATTGTTTTATATTATTTATTTTGTAACAAATAAATCCTGCCAAAACATTTTGATTGAAACTTTGGGAGAAATAGTTGTCCAGTGAAATGTTAAATTTTCCTTTGCCATCTCCTCCATTTTCATGCCAACCTTGTCTGGCAGAGCATCCTGTGGTGACTCTTTCGTGCCAGATTTCTTATCTTTGACCCGATTGCCCAAGGAAATGGGATTTCTGTGGCTGTGCTGTGTTTGCATATGTTACATACACGTGTCTCCATCCATCAGTATAATTTCAAAGCAACTGGCAGCTTTCCACCAGATCTGATATAAATACACAGGTCGAAGTTATGTTAACATTTGGTGCTTCGCTGTAGCTGTCAGATGGAAAATAAATGATGTGAGTGCATCTGAGACGGGAAAAGCTTCAGGAGCAGTGGCCGTGCACTCACGAGCACAGAAAGCAGATGAGGGAGAGCAGTAAATGCCCAACCATGGGAAAACCCACAGGGGCTCACCCCAGCAGGACAGACAGCACAGGGCATGGAGGGCAGGACAGCAGGACCCAGCTGGGCTGCCTTTGGTGCTGTTCCCTGCCAGCTGGAGATGCTCAGAGCCGCTGAGACTGGCTGTGAGCGTGCACCAGGTTGGTTGGAGATGGTTCATATTTTGGGGCAAAGCCAATTGCTTTTGTTTAGGGTGATCTGCAGCTCTGCCCTTGCTAAGCAGAGAACCAGGGACTGTCAGCCTCAGAGGATGAAGGCTCTGTGTGTGCGCCCCTGTCACCTCCTCAGAGGAGCTCAGAGCTCCCTGGATATGCCACAGTTACACCTTCCAGTCACAGCTTTAGGCTTTCCCTAGGATGCCAATTGTCTGGCATGAAAAAGCATCTTTTGCATATCTGTGTGCAACCTCTACATGAAGTGAAGTTTCTGTGGTACCAGAACTTGAGCAACCCCTGCAGATAACGTGCATCAGCCCAGGAATTACCAACAGGGATGGCACAGGAGTGCTGCAGAGTCTGGCCACTGTCCAGCAGCTCCAACAGATGGATGTGCCATGCACAGAAAGCTTTTCTGACGGGGAACCTTGGAGCAGCCATGGCAAGGGACGGCACCGTTTGGGTGAGGGCTCTGAGAAACTCCAAGCGCAGTGGGAGCAGGCTCAGAGAGCAGCACAGGGCTCTCCGTGAGTCAGCACGAGCCAGCCCCCCTCCCCATGGAGGGAGGTGCCAGCATGTTTGGAATGCCAGCCCCAGGACAAGAGGTCAGGCTGCACTTCTGACCAGTGTGGTCATTCAACAATGTGAGGCTGCTTTTGCAAGAGTTAACGCCCGTTAGCTGAAGTCAGATCCCAGCTTGGGTAATTCCATTCTACCTCCCTAAAATTCCCCACTTATTTCAAACAGATGTAGTGTTTTTCACTTCCTCCATCAAAGACTGCTGAGTGGGTCTGTGAGTTGTGCTGTGTTTTACCCCAAGGGTGGCTGCAGCACCCAGGGAATGGCCCAGAGCAGAGCCTTGGTGCACTCAGTTCTGTCTGGGGGCAATGCTGGTCTGTATTTTCAATGTGAGAACTGCTAAACATTCTCCCACAGAGCCGTGGCTGGCAGCAAACAGCAACAAAGCCAGCACTAAGGAGTTTGTCCTGTAGAGCATGAGGTACACACAGCCTCTGGTTGTAGCTCTTCTGTTTATTTCAAGTAGCAACTTGGTCACTTTCTAGTAAGGCCAAAAAGCACCTTAATTTTACATCAGAATAACTTGGCTTGGACCCTTAATTTCTGTGCCTCAGTACTCATTAGTAACTGTGAAATAGCAATGCTCATTAATACCCATTAATATTTACTATAATGGATGCTTTATGATCACTTTGAAAGGGAGATGAATTCCTTTTGCCATTTCTTCTGATAGAGACAAGCTGATGAATGAGCAAATGGAGCTGTTTATGCCATACACCGTGCTAGACAGCTCCCAGGGCTTGATGGCAGCAGAAGCACACACACAAGTGCAGCCAGGAGCATTAATTGAAAGCATGTTCAGGGAGACAGAACTGCAGCTTGCTCTTAACGAGTGTGTGGCAGAGATAATGTTAAAGCAATTACTTTAGCAAAGGCAATCCACTCAAAAAGTATTTTTTGACAGAGCACCAATTTCCTCAGCTGGCAGGGCTGCTGCCAGGAGTCAGAGCAGTTGGTGGCACTCAGGTGGGGATGCTGAGAGGTGCCCACCTGCCTGCTGAGCCTGGCCCTGCCCTGTGCCCGCTCCCTTCCCAAGGCTCCCCAGCAATGGGTGGCACATGGGCTCTGCCATCCCGAGCACTGACCTGCACCCCACTGGGTGAAGCTCCCACCTGGAGCCGCTCTCTCCTTGACCTGCCCACAGAAGGTGCTGCAGTCACCCGAGGCATTGGTGCTGTCCAGGATCTCCCCGCTCATCTCCCAGCTCCCACCAGTACCACTGAGGCACGAATGGGACCCTTGAAATGCAGATAACCCTACAGGTTACCAACAAGCTGGAAAGGCAACTGGAAAATGTAAATGGAGGGTGCACTTGGGTTTCCTTATCGAGGACAACTGTGAACTAGCAGTGACATAAAAATCAGCAGGAAGAAAAGATAACCCTGTGTGCTTCTGCTGCCATTCACAGGATTTCTGAAGTCAAGTAACACTCACAAAGTTTTTTTTGTAAAAAAAGTCAATGTGTAGCCTTTTGGTTGCAATTCAAGTTCTAATAAAACTGTTTATTGAACTCCTTGACCCCTTCCTGGAATCTGCTGGAGCTTCCCAGAAGTTTGTGTCATGTGGTTCTCGGTCATTAATAACCAGGGATGACACAGCAGTTTGGAGCACAGCAGCCTCCTCTCTGCTCCGCTGTCCTGCAGCAGGCGCCAGGCCGGGCTGCGAGCACACAAACAGCCCGGCAGGGCTGCAGCCGGCCCAGAGCAGCAGGGCTGTGATGCAGCACAGCAGAAAGGGCAGGGGCAGGAAATGATTCATGCAGTGCAGTGGGACACCATGGGAGAGAGCCCAGCCCGCAGCCAGGACAGCGCAGTGCTGGGCACGGGGCTCCAGGCTGCACCTCAGACCCATCTCCCACGCTGTTTACACAGAAATGCTCCTCCAGCAGCCAGCTGTGCATTAAAGGCAGCATCTGGTGCTAAAGAGGGTCAGTGAATCCAAGAGCTCTGAATACATGGCTGATCTGTTCTGTCCACCCACTCATTTACGTTTATAAAGCCCTTCTGGCTTCTGCCTGGAAATCTTTGGCCTCCAAACCAGAGATCTCTCCAGCAGTTCTCCAGCTCTTGGCCTGCCTTACTGTTCCTTGAGTCTGTTTGGCCATTTCCCTGCCTGTTCCCAGCCCTCAGCCCCCTGTCCCGTCCCAGCTCGTGGCTAATTAATCATCTCTTCTTATGACAACTGGCCTGTAGCTCAGAAATTCTGAGTGTCACTGTCCAAAGAGCAGAGCTGTTGAGTCTGCTGCAGCAAGACACATCCCAGGTACATTCTGCCTCACCAGTTATATCCTTACAGGAATAAAAGGGGCAGGGATATTGCTGTATGGAGAAGCTAATCACGTTCTGGGGTGAGATGCTGTGCTTCAGCTACAGCAGAATGAAAGAGACTCATTGTGAATTGATTCAAAAGTCTTATCTCTGCCAAATTTGGATTTAGTTACACTTGTGCATTTCCTACAAATAAAAGAAAAACCTGTGTGGACTTATTGGGGAAATGGGTTTAATTTTGATCAAGTTCCTTGAGCTGACAATCAGTGTAATTTCACTGGAGAAGCTCAAACTTGCAGTAGGAAGTTGGATGGGGAGAGAGATGGAAGAGAGAAAACTGAAACCTCAGTTTAGGTGGGAACTAATACATTATATCAATTTTTTTTCCCTTCCTATTTGTATCCTAAGCTGCTTCTGCTTACTTCTCCCTGTCTCCCTCCACAATATTTACAATGCAGATTGCCAAACACTGGAGCCCTGCATGCTCACTTCAGTTAAAGTGCATTTTTTAAGGAAAGGCTGAATCTGTTAAGGGCCCTGCACCCTGAAATCGACTCTCAAGCTCCTGAGCTCCTACTCCAAGCATCAGATGTGCTGATCCACCTTCTCAAGTCGAGCACAGTGCAGGAATGTCATTTTCCAAAAGAATGAGGCTGCAGAAAGGAAAATGTTTGCTTGCAAACCCAGTTGTCCCTCTGGGGAGAGATCAAGAATGAGCTGGACATGCCAGGCTGATCAGGGCTGCTTTGTGCCAGGCTGGCAGGCATTCAGAAGGGATGGAGATGGGGCTGGTGCTGACCCTGCTCTAGAAAGGACCAGCATTCATTCAGAGGAAATATGGTTCATCTAGAAAAGGAGATAATGCTTAGTTTAATATTTTAGTGTATCTAAGTCAGGCCATTTAAAGCAAGCCCGAGGCTCACTGTCTTATCTGCTCTGCTGTTAGCTGGTGATGGCCAAGGCATCCCACACCCTGGTCTAGACAAAGCCTAGGAGCAAGGGAGACAAACAAGTGACACAGAGTGAGGACTAAGTGAAGGGAGACACAGTGAGCAAAGAGCAGACCGAGAGGAAGACAATGGAATGGAAAAAGCCAACATTATCTTTACACTGCACATGACAGCTGGGCTTTCGAGGGGTGCTCTTTTCCCTAATCCATAGCACATGCTGCCTCTTAACTCCAGTATGTGTTTGTTTATTTGTTGTGTGTTTTTGTAAAATGAATCACCCTTAGGAAAAACCCATGGACTTAAAATTACCGAGGGCGAAATCTCATTGTACGTCAGCTGCTCTGGCACAGAGGTGGCTCAAGAGGAAAAGCTACTTGGGAATCTTCTGGTGAAGGGCTTCTCTGTAGGTTTTCTTAAAGGAAAATTACACTACATTGGATCCAAAATATGTAATGGGAATGTGGCATTGGAACCATCCTGTTTTGTACAAATATTAAACAGGCATTGAGCTTGGTCTCCCACAGAAATACTCTGACCACTTGGGGCCCAAAATGATCTCTTTATTTAGGTCCAGTGATCTGCTGAATTTTTAATCAAATTTGAAGATCACAACAGGAGAGCCCTAAAGCAGCCACTGCTCTGGAGAGAAATACCCTCACATTAAGGCTTGGGCATGATTCTTCTGCTGGGTTTGACTCCAGAAATCCTCACATCCCTGCTCATTGTCCAGCCTGCTGGGCTGCTAATTATCTTGGGTGATGACACTTCCAGTGGATGTATATCACTTGGATAGTGGTTACAGTGGATCAGTAAATATGAAGTACCTGTACCTAAGGCCAACATCCCTCCTAATTCTAGATCTCTGTTATAAACACATCTGGAGAAAATCTTCACGCTTTATTTTGCCTCTTAAATGTCACATGTAAAAATAAGCACAAACACATCATTCCACCCAGTGTCCTTGCCCAGCTGATGTGAAACAAGCACTAAAGCAACAAGTACGAGACACAACCACTATTTCTGTGTGCTGAAACCCTACTGAAGAGAAGAGCTGGTCTGCCACCTCTGCTGATCTGAGTTCTGGCCAAATCAGTCTCCCTAAGAATACCTGGAGTCACAGGAACGTGTGTGGGAATCAAAAATAAAATTTGATCAAACAAATACTCACTGGTCAACAACAATGGTAATGTTAAGGCTGAAATTAAAAGAACTAAAGGTGTTTTCCCCCACGTTCTTGGGGGGCAATGGGACATCTGCACCTTGGGATTTCACAGAGAAGAGGTGGAGCACAGGCCGAAGACACTGAGTCAGGCTCTGGGCTCATGATGCTCCCCGGGGCATGCGGTGTCCCCTCGGGAGGAGGGACAGCAGGAAGCAGCAGAGGGCACAGGAAGTGCTTGGGAAATTTCACTGAACAGTTAAAACCCCTACGTGAATGAAGCCTTGAGCCTGTTTTGCTTCAAACAATGTTCCATTCAAAGTATGACTCAACCTTCGGGGCCTGATCCAAAGCTCACTAAAGACAATGAGAGTTTTTCCATTGACTTGAGCAGCCTTTGGATGAGGGCTTGGTGCTGCTCCTGACAGCCTGGTTCACATGAGCAAGGCTGCACAGAGGAGATCAGGTCTGGAAGCCCCTGTGGAGGTCGGACCACCCTTTCCCAGGTGAGTGCTCCAAGCTGAAGCAATGGCACAGCTGAGCCTGGGGGTCAGCTCACTGTCCTGAACTGCCCCTAACAGGTGATGGCCACAGCGATTTATGAGGGTAAATCCTTGGTCCCATGCTTCCACAGAAGTGTTCATGTTTGCAAAGCTCATTAAGAGCTTTTCTTCCCTCTTGCCTTTGTTTTGTCTAACGGTGTTATCAGAATGTAACTCATGACCCGTGGAGTGCAGGCTTCAAGAGATGCCACACAAAAGCCCAAGGTCCAGTTCAGTCACGTTAGAGCCCAAGATCCAGTTAAAATTAAGAGTGTCTTCATTACTGAGACCTAAGG
Organism: Zonotrichia leucophrys gambelii; assembly: GCF_028769735.1. Taxonomy (NCBI): domain Eukaryota; kingdom Metazoa; phylum Chordata; class Aves; order Passeriformes; family Passerellidae; genus Zonotrichia; species Zonotrichia leucophrys. The sequence continues at coordinate 807,722 of NC_088189.1, forward strand.
TGTTGAAACTATAATGAAGGTTAATTTAATTGGACTTACTTTTAGCTATGCTTTCACATGCTGGTTTTCAGGGCAGGGTTTTTTAGTAGAAAAGGCATAATCTTTTTCAGCCACTTTGGATGATAAAGCTTAGGATGTTTGGATAAGATGTCTTAAAACACCATTATTCAACCATAAAAGAGGAGAAAGACCAAACAATGCAACATTTGGACCCTGCAAGTTCCTCCCTGTTGGCTGTCTTTTCAAAGCAAGTGTCATGTGGAATGATTTTATACATTCCCATAGCATTCCCAAGCGTGTGCTGTGCACACAAACCCTGCTCTCTGCTGTGGCACCTTGCTCACGAACACATCTGCAGAAGCCCTTGGGCTGCCAGCAGAGCTGGGCTGTGCCTCACCAAGCTTTTCATGCAAAGCCTCTTCACCTTCCCTCAGTGCTCACCAATAATATTTGGTTGTCCCGGTGGAGTTACAACTAAAAAAAACAGTTTTCACCCATCTGGTTTGTATTAACTTTACAAGGGAAATGCTGTATACAGGGGAATTTTTTTTTTTGCTTGTATAACCGTGTCCACACCGTGGCTGCTGCCAGGACCATCCTGGGTGCCCAGGGAAAGCTGCAGCCCTGGCACAGATGGGTGCAGGGTGACAGAGCAGAGGGACAGAGCCAGCAGGGCTGCTGGGGCTGGGAGCCCCTCACCTCCACACCAGCCCTGCACAAAACCCACTGGGGTGGTTGCTCTCGAAGCTCCTCCTTGCAAAGCTCTGCTGCTGCATTTTTAACCTCAGCCAAAACCTCAGATTGCCTCACAGAACTGAGTGGTCCAGGACCCATAAACGTCATTTCCCAGGATAATCCTTGACTTTTGTTTCAGTCTGTTATTTCCCACTTAATACCCACTGCTTTTTAATTGCTTATTATTATTTCTTATTATATTTGAAAATTTTAAGAGTCTCTTAAGAAGCAAATAGGGGACATAATTAAAGAAAAATGCAGAGAATAATCAAATTGTAGTGTGACTTTACAGATGTGAGAGACACTGATTCTTCTCGGGAGGGAGACAGGAAACTGTGGTGGGCCAGAGCCCTCAGCCCTCAGCTGACTGCAAAATATCCCTCAGGACTGACTTGTGAACTGCAGGCACGCAATAACCACCAGCAGCTCCTGCACCCTGCTCACAGCGCAGCCCAGGCTGCTGCCAGACAATATTTCCCATTATTTTGATGTTGTAATACAGCATTTATTTACCTGATTTAAAAGCAACCACTGACCTGGCACGTGACTTCAGACACATTATCTTCTCATGGCCTTTCAGAACTTTAGTCCCTCTTCTAATCATAAATAAAATATAGACAGTGATGACAAGAAAAGGGAAAGATGCAATGAGTACTGATCACGGAGAATGAAGAAGGTGACACAACATGTTCAATTTTTTAATGGCATCAGACCCAGACCAGATCCAAGATCAGGCTCATTTCATATGTATGGCTTCTTTTGCACCTCATTTTGAATGTTCAGCTCTTCTGATTGGTTTGCTACATCCATTCATACATTGCTGTTACAAGTCCTAGGTGCAGGACCAAACCTCAGCTTCAAGTTACATTATATGCAAATAAACAGAGATCAACACAACGCTCCTGCCATTGACTTTAGTGAGTACTAAGCTCATCTAAAGATGTCATTACTGCATGCAGATTGGTACAAAACCTCCTCTGCTGTACTGCAAACTGAACTGTAGTTTGTCATCACTGCACTTAAGGACAGGCAGAGACAGTTCCTGCCAGGTCTCCCACTCAGGGCTGTGCACAGAATCAGGCTGGACAGCGTCTGTCAGAGACCTGATTAAAATTCAAGCTACCTTTCAAAGTACAGCCTTGAGACTGACATGTTGCTTATCATGAAGAGAGGATCTGCAAACACAGAAATGGGAAGGTAAGGAGGATGAGCCTGGCAACACAGAGTCTCCCAGTGACTCCCAGCGACTCCCAGTGACTGCCAGTGCTGGGGACCAACCCCAGCTTGAGCAACCCAGGATGGGTGACTTGGTTATGAACAAGGGTGGTAAACAAGGAAAGATCATGCATGGAAAAAATAACCATCAGTGGCTGGAGCGGGGCTGAGCAGAAATGCCGAGCGTTGCCAGCAGCAGTGACACATTCACACCCGGGCAGGGGCGGGCTGGGTCTGATCCCGGCCTGGTTGGCGCTAACGACACCCCAGTGGCTGTGCCTTTCCTCACACCCCTCCCAGGAGCCTCAGAGCCACGTTCCTCCTCAGTTCTGATGAGGAAAACCGTATTTTGAGTCAAGTTACACGATGCCAGGTACTTGCCCTGGTTGCCTGAGCTGGAGGCACGGGCAGAGCAGTGGAATCAGCTCTGCAGAAGCACCAGGCACCTGCTGGGAGCTCCAGCCCAGCCCCACTGCAGCTGGAGCGGGACGAGATGCATCCTGTGGTCCTGTGAGACAGCAGCACCTGTGGGTGTGGGTGCCAGCCCAGCGGGCACTGCCAGCTGCCGTGTTTGTTTGTGTTGCCTGGAAGCCCCACTGAAGGATCAGGGCTGTGTGACAGACACGAGCCCGAAGCCCTGCTCTCTCCTGGAGGGGTTGTTTACCTCTGCTCTTTGTCCTGCTGTCAGGAAAAGCCTTACTCCTGCCAGTGACAGATTGCACCAGAAATGGAAAGAGGAGTAGGTGCTTCCAATCCCACTGCTTCCAACCCCACAGCACCTGAAGCGTCACCCAGTCCAGATCATCAAACACTCTGAAAAGCTGGAACCTCACACCAAGCTGAACTCAGAACTTGTGAGCCCAGTCCCTCAGGCCAGTGAGCAAACCCTTCACATGAAGGAAGGGGTGCCTACAAATGCACGTCACTGCACTGCTGATTTTGAGAGTGGGAGGTGAAGTTTCAGATGCTCTGTGCCTAAAGAGGTCACTGCAATAAACATTCAGCAGGTCCCAGGAAAGGTACTGGCAATTGTTAAAGCTCAGAATTCCTGAAAATCTGAATCTTTCTGTGTTAGGACCCTACTTGAGGAATTACAGTTTATAAATGACTGATTCATGGCATACATACATTTAAGAATGCCAAGGAATGAGTCCATGTGCCCGGGACTTCCAGAGCCACTTTTGCAAGAGCTCTGGGGGCTGGCTGTGAAACCTGAGTGCCATGGACTCACCCTGGCCGTGTTCCTCAGCCTGGCAGGGCTGGAGCCGGCATGTTCCGTCCTGCTCTGCTTTCCACCCTTCAATCTCTCACTGGGATCAGTAACAGCCCTCTGGAAGCAAAACACCAACACCTCCCAATGTGCAGCACTGGGATGCATGGCTGGAGGAGCAGGAGGAGGAGGAGGAGGAGGAGGAGGGCTGCCTTTCTCCTCTCCCTCGTGCACACAGAGCTGGTGGCCCAGCCCAGAGGGACCAGGAAAGGACAGGTGCCACCTGAGCAGCATCTCAGGCTGCCTGACCCTGCTCCCCTCACACCTGGAGAGGAATGGGATGGGCGTTCTCCACTGGGGACACGGGAAATCCCAAATCCCATCCTGCAGACCTGCCCGCAGCACAGCCCTGAGTCTGAATGACAGGTTTGGCACTGCATGCACACAACCAGACACTCCTCTGGGGTCTGAAAACCTGGCTGAGGGTGGGAGTGCACATCTCTTTATAGCAGGACTAACATTTGTGTACACATGTAGAGGAAAAGAAGGCAAATCTTTAAATTAGAGCACACTGAGAAAGGGAGATTAATAGTGAAAACCTTCTGCACAGATATTCTGGGTTAATTTTCTAGAAAATATTTCCTAGAACAGAGATCTAGACCTGTCTTTTAACAGTCTGTCTCTTCCCAAATTTTCCAAGAGCACTTTTTTGATTTTCTTCCATTTCCCTGGTGACCCAGTCACACATATGCATTTTCTCAGGGTTACCACAGCGATTCCTTTGTGATGATTGCTCTATTCTGGATTTTAAAATAAGGCTGAACACTGAGGCTTAGAAAGTTAATCATGAGAAGAAGAATCACAGGACAATCTGTGGCTGCTTGCAGAGCAGTAAAGTTGCGAATCAGCTGCTGAGGACGAATACCAGACACAAACAGTCTTCAGAAGCAGCCCTGAAATACTTAAACACAGTATATTTCCCTTAACACAGCCCTTTGAGGTCACAATCTTTTCTCAAACAAAGGGTCTTCCATGCAGAACACACTCGACACCTTTGTCAGGCCTTTCCAGAGCAGAATGGGGATGGGGCAGAGGGGCTGTGAGGGGCTGTGGGGGGCTGTGGGGGGCTGTGGGGGGCTGTGGGGGCTTAGGGGCTCCTGCTGTGAGCAGCAGCTTCAGCAGGTGACACCCAGCTCCTGTGCTCACCACTCCAAAAGGCAGCGTGTGCATTTCCAGCTCTTTCATGGCAGCTGGTCACGTTTGCTGCACTGAGCTCAGAAAGCAGCAGTGCCACTGTGTCCTGCACTGAGCTGAGAAAGCAGCAGTGCCGCTGTGTGTCCAGCCCCTGGTCAGGCTCCTGCAGCCAGGAGTTTCCCTCTGGGCTCTGTCACAGCCAGGGGATGCACTGGGAGCAGGAAGGAATCACAGCCACCCCAAAATCTGCATCTCACAGCTCAGGTGCAGCCACATCCAGGGCAGGAGGTCGGGGGATTGTGATCTGCCTCTCCTCACGGCTCTGCGAATCTGAGTCAGCCGCAGAAATAAGAGGGGACAGGAAAAAATAGCGGGGCAGAAGTGGTCAAGGCATTCCTGTGTGACGCAAATGCAGTGATGTCAGAGTTGGAGACCACAGACAGCTCTGCCAAATGAATGGGATTCCAGCAGGCTCCAGCTGGTCTCATGGTTTGTGCATTCTGTGTTGTTTCCTGGATACAGCGATTCCCAGCTGTAAACGGAGCCACATTAACCCTTCCCTGCTGCCGGCTTCCAGGCAGTCGCTCACGGGGAAGTTTTTCCCTCTGGTGAAAGATTCCCATATTTCATAACCAGCATCTTGCATGAATCAATGGCCAGCTTCAAAATAACCCCTTGACCCTGAGTGTCTGGGACAGCCACGGAACATGGAAAGGAGAACCTCTTATACAAAGCAACATTTATTATCTGATCTTTCAGCTGCATCCCTGTGCCCTTGAGCTTCATTCCCCAATCCCCCATGTGATTTACCACCTTTAGCACTTTTCCTTTCCTACTTCTTTTTTTCTTCCTTTCCCCACCCTGTTCCTTCAAGCTAATTTTTCATTTTTTTCCTTCCTACCTCTGCAATGAGAAGATGAGGCATTGCTTTAGTGCTGAACTAACTCTGGGAATAGATCTGAAATCCTGGATCTGACATACAACTCCCAGAAATTTTTGTGAGGCAAAGCATCCAAATTCTTAATCTCATGGCTGATTCCTTCCTGGCACAAACTGAAAACCTAATTTTGGATCTCAAATGCCTGAACTTCCCGAAAGTAAAAATCTAGGCATGGATTTTTTTTTTTGGCCGAAGTAGCCCTCCCACAGCTGGGAGGGAACACAAGCTTGAACTCAGGCCAGACCAAAATAATCAAATATCTCATTTATTAATCTCTACTAATCAAATTGTATTTAGGCTGCATGGACAGGTCTCCCCGCTCTTCTCTCCAAGTACTGACAGAGAATGAAAAACTTAACACGGACACATCAGAACAAACCTCCTGGACTGAGGCGGCAGCAGAAAGTGTGAGTGCTTTTGAAATTGGTAGTGAAAAGACAAATACATGCAAAATCAGAGCAAGTTAAAATGCACTGATTACAAGTTAAAATGCACTGATTGCAGGTTAAAATGCACTGATTACATTCTTCAGCAGTGTAGACTTGTCCAAAACCTGAGGCCATGAGTAACCCCGAGGGCTGAGTGCATTTCCAGCCTGCTCAGCACAGAGTGCTGCTGGCACAGAGGGCTCTGTGATGAACTCCTCTCACAGACAAGGGGCAGAGCTTCCAGCCAAGGAGCAGCAGGGGCTGCAGCTCTTCCCTTGCTCGTGGGCATCCCAAAGGCTGCCCTGTCCCCTGCTGACCTCCCTGCACGGCTGTGCTGCCTCCACCGCTGCAGCTGGCACCAGGGCAGAGCTTGGGCTCTTCTCAATTCGTTTTAACTTCTGAGCTTTTATGGTTCAGCCATTCGAATTTTTCCCAGCTAACATGAAAATGGATATTTCTCGTCTGGCAGGAAAAGCTCACCTTCAAGAACAATAATAAAGTAATGACATCTAGAAATGCTGATCCTGCAGCCACCCCTTCCTTGGCCACTCACAAAACGGGCTCAGCCCCCAGCAAGGGATCACAGGGCAGCTTTGGGGGAAGCTGAGCACAAGGAGAGCATTCTGGCCCCATTGCCCAGCTTAGCCCAGGGTACAGCTGCAGCACAGCCACTGAGACTCTCAGCTTCCCACCCCAGCCTGCCAATCCCTGGGGCTGTTTGCTAAGATCAGCCCTTATTCTGCAGAGCATTTCATTTCTTCCCACATTATAACATAGATGTATTATTTACCACAAGTTCAAGCAGTGTAAAGGGAAGTGTAATTCCAGCCCCTCAAGTCTACAGAAATAGTAAAGATGAATTTTCTTTGAGCAAGGGAGTGATACAAAAAGCAGGTCAGTAAACCTAGCAAAATGAAGTGTGAAAAAGAATATGATTTATGGCTATTAATGCATCAAGGGAAATAGGAAAGGAAGGAAAAGAGCAGAATGAGCTAAATACTGCTGTTGGAGTAAGAGTAAATAGGCATGAACTGATAACTAACAACTAAGGCTGAATGGAAATTAGAAGGCTCCCAACCAATTCCACAGCCTGATTCTAGAGCAGTCAAACATGGGAGCAGCAGAGCCCAAACCCTGGTGTAGGAATAGAACTGTTAAGGCAACAAAGCCAGTTGTGTAGCTTGGTATTTCTGAGAGGAGCCCTGAGTCAGCACCCCAGGCAGTCCTTTGTAGCCACATCTTTCTGAGTTTCCCTTGGCTTTTTTAGCTGCTCTTGCATAGCAGACCAGCATTTCCCTCTCATGTCACTTGCAGGAATGTTTTGATTTCTGAGCCCGAAGAGGAAGGGGAGAGGTGGTGCTGCAAACACTTGGGTTTCTATCAGCTGTGTTTGTGTCCCCTCCTGCCCAGCCTCTGTCCCTGACTCCCTGCCTGTCCCTTATCACTCTGCTTCCACACATTTTGGCTCAGCTAAAATAGATCCATATTCCATCTTTCAGCTGTGTAGTGCTGCAGAGCCAGCCCCACTCCTCATGTGGAACTCAATGCCCACCCTCCCAGGTGTTTGTTACCAGGTGTATATAGAATAAGCTAGGCTGTGAATAAGCATAAGACAAAAGGATTGATCCTCAACAGTGTGATCAGGCTCCCTTGTGTGCTTTGAGAACATCTTGGGCACCTTTAAATCCCAAGAAAGTGACACCATTGACTCAGGTTAAATTATCTCTATGGGCATAAAGAGGCACACACATGGCACTACTGGTGAAGAACTCACATTAAACACAACTGTGATATTTTATCCTGTGAAAACAGAATAAAAATCTGAACTGTAGAATTAGGGACAGTTTAGGCTGGGAAAGGGCTCAGGAGTCCAACAGCTTAGTCACAGAGGGCCAGCTCAGATCACAGTGAGCAGGAAGGGTCTGTGACAAGGCAGATGTGCCAGACTGGGCCTGTCCCAGTGACTGGCAAGGGATGTACAGCCCTGCATGCCCTCAGCAGCTCCTCAGCCAAAGCCTCTGGAATGTTCACTGTCATCTCTGGGTTTCCCAGCTTGGTAAAATCAATTTTGTCTGAATCTTGCCCTTAGAATCATTTGTGTCCTGTGATAATTATCAAAGGAACCCTGCCAGCAGAGCATGGAGTGGCAGCGTGGCTGGGGCTGGGAGGCTCATCCAGAGCAAGCCCCTGATGCTGCCAGGGCCAGGCAGGTCAGTGCTATCACTGCACAGCGCAGCCAGCCCAGCACACGGCATTAGTCACAGCAGAGATGAAACAAACCTGCCCAGCCTCCTTCCCTTTGCTCTGCTCTGATGTCCACAGATAAACCCGTGTGGAGAAGCTGGAAAGAACTGAATGTCCTGTGGGAGCTCTTATCAAGACCAGGAGTGAGCAGCCAATACCCACTCAGCAAGTCACCTTCTAAGTTTAAAAAGCAGCCTGCTGTTTTAAGTATTTTAGTCATCAACAAATTGGCTGGGGTGTTCTTCCCTCCCTCAGTTTCCCTCTCCAGTCTCCCTCTGCTGGGATGAGCCAGCCATTTGTCCTTATGTATTTTATGGACAAAAGCAAAAATCTTTTACCGTTTTTAGGGTCTAAATGGTGTCACCTTGTTTGGAAGGCTGACATGTGTTTGCTCTATCATTGTTTGCTCTCCCTGCTTTGAACTGTACCCTCTGGGGACAGGGGCTTTCTGTCCGGCAGTATTTGCCCAGCACCAGCCCAGCCCTGCTCCTCTGAGCCTCCCCCACAGACACTCCAAGCTACTCAGGGTTTGTTTCTGTGGTTCTTCACCCCTGGAAGAGCCTCAGCTCCGGGCAGCCAGGAAAAGCCCCCCAGGATGGGGATGCAGGGTCTGTCTGTGGGGCCAGGTCCCTTCCCTCTCCATCCCTCATACAAAGGTACAAGGGTACATTTCCCAGTACAACCCGGTCACTTTTCCTTCCCACATTTCATTATTTACGAGGAATAGGGCACAGGGTCCGCGCAGGGTGGGTTGATTGAGGCATCTCCTAAAACGTTCATTCTAAACTGCCAACCTGAGTTTGTGGCAGGCAGCCAGGCTGCCCACAGCCAGCAGGGCAGCCCCTGCCCGTGCCCTGCCGGTGCCTCAGCACAGCCCTGCTGCTCCCAGGACAGCCCAGGTGTCAGCAAGCACTGCCATTAATAAATTTCAGGAGTACGGATGGTGTGCTCAGCAAGTACAGAACGTGGACTTGGCTGGGACAGGAGGAGCAGACACTGAGCAAACATCCCTGCCCACAGCTCTTATCATGGTTAATTCCCTAGAGTAGCCTCTCATCGAGGCTGTGATCACCGACTGGGTTTTGAACTTGCCAGTTTGCAGCGTTTGGCTGCAGCAGTGATTGCAGGATCAGCTCCTCCGGGGAAAATGCCACCACTGCCCTCTCCTGTCCTTTCCTGGTCTCCTGCCTCCCTTCCTGCTTTTCCCGGTGTTGTTAACTCTGGACCTGCAATCTCCTGGTGCCTGTGACACAGGAGAATGCTCAGGAGATTTCTGGTGCCCTCTCCTTTGGGAACAAGAACTGTCTCTGCCCTCTGTCTGTGGTGTGGCACAGGGCACCAAGGTGGTGCCAGGGCAAAGGGCTGCCAAGGCAGTGACAGCAGTGCCTGCCCAGCTCCCAGCTCTGCCAGGGCAGTGACACAGAGCTGGCAGTGTCAGCTTGGTGCTTCTTCTGGCATTTCTTACCATGTCAACCCTGAAAACCTCTTTAAAGCTCATGGCACAACTTTGGGCAAGCCTGTGTGCTTCATGGAGCAAGAAGATCAAGGTTTGGGTGGCATCCCCTCTGCCACTGATCCTTGAAGATTTGGCTTTGTGCTGAATACTGAGTTTGGCTGAGAAATCAACAAGTTACAAAATCTGGGTAAATCTGAAAAATCACAGGCTGAATATGCCACTAAACCAGAGATCAGTGAGCATACAGAGAGAATACAGGCACTGATCATAAACACAGCTGAGCACAAATACAGCTCATTCTGAGTCCTTGCACGGACACAAGGCCTTAAAGTGTGCCACTCTGCAAGGCTGTGCCACAGGTACCTCAGTGCTGTGCCTGCCCTAAAACTGCCTGAGTCTCAGGCTCCAAACTCCATTGGAGAGCTGTTACACAGACTACTGGATATTTAGGAAAATATCAATCAGCCATAATACAGCCAGAGTTTCATTTTGTCACACATAAAAAGGAGACACTTAGCATTTCAGTCTAGCCTTCACCAAAATAGCTGGGAAACAGCAGATTCCACATTCCACCCGATGGTAAAACAAGATACAGGTGTGCAGAAGGTGTGTAAAGGTATGTCCCTTCTGCCTGTGGGAGGCTGGCCAAAACCATGCAGATGGTATTTCATGCTGGGACATACCCTGAGCATCACCCACTATAGGGACCCACTTCACCTGGAAGCAGAAATGCAATGAAAAAGAAGCTATTTCTGGTTATTCCCAATCCCATAAGCAGGAGCTCCCAAAGAGGGAAGAATGTCAAGAGATCATTTCTGAGCACATGAACAGCAAAGCTCAGTGCACAGCAGCCAAGAGAAGGCAGCTGAACCCCGGTTGTGTTTCTGGGAAAGGAGAGCCCTGTGACACAATCCCAAAAATGTCACCTGCCCTTAGCTCATTAGAAGCAAAGTGAAGGGGACAGAACAGTGACATCCAAAACTCCCAGCCCTCCCAGCCCAACAGAAGTTTCTCTGAAGCAGATTTATAGAGCCAAATGCTGAAAGACGTGGAAGGGAATATTATGGTCCTTTAATTTGTCCTGAATACAGAGGCTGTAATTCTTTCAGGGCTAAACTAACACACATGTTCTCAAAATGGATCTAATTCTATTGTGATTGTTCAAAACCTGGTGAAGCCACTGTTGTCCCTGATAAACAACTACAAAATTTAATTACTACTGGAAAGTTGTATATTATTTATTTAAAAGAGACATTTTTTCACTTCTGCTTCTAGCATGAAACCTTGTCCTGCCTTTGTCTGCACAACTGAAATGCCCCAACTATCTATCACATGACTTTGACTGCAAACATCTACTCAGGGTGGTCAAGTAATTTCTAAAATCCTTCCTTTGAGATGAATTTAGCTTCCAAAATTTATTTACCAGCTACTGGATTGTTTTTGTCTTTTCAATCCCCTTTGGAATTATTGCATCCTGGTCTGAAAGTGGACATCAGAACAAGACATTGTATTTAACAAAGAGCATTCCTAACACGGAATCATTTTTCTGGAGGTCTAATGGCTTTGTGGCCCATGAACAACTGTGGAACTTCAAGGGACAGCCTGGCTCTTCAGCCACTCCTGTTTCCTGATGCTGGGTGTTGAAATTGTGTTGTTTTGGGGGGTTTCTTTGTTGGTTTTTTTCTTTCTTTTCTTCTCAGACTTTTTTTTGTGAGCTATGAAAAGAAGCTCTTCATGAAAAGTTAGAGGAGAACAATCTCCCCTGGCCTTCCTCCAGTTCCTGGAGGTAAAAGCATGACAAGCAGCTTTATTCCATAAAACTGACAAATAATCTCTGCCAGATTTTTCCCAATTAGGAGCTATCAGTCTTTACAATGAAACCCTTTATTTGCCATAAACAAAGTCCAATTATACCTCCCTGGAAAAGGAGGAGCAGGTGCTCCCACAGCAGAACATGAGCACTGGTGGGGTGGAAGGGCTCTGGGTTTAACTTAACCCGCTGCATTCTGCACTCCCTGTGCTGCAATAGTGATGCCCTGGCTCTGCACAGCTGGCCACAGAGACACTGAGGAGCTTTGGTGGTCCCAGCACCCAGAAGCAGAGAACACCCAAACATTCCCAGCCAAGGATTGATTCTCCAGGAGGTTCTGGCACCGTTCATAGGCAATGAATCCCCATGCTGGAATCATCGCTGGGGCCCTTACAGGGCTCGGTTGCTCCAGGCTCTCTGCACATATTTGACTCCTGCTGCCTTCAGGGTGGATGAACCTCAGGGAAGGACTCTCCACCCTCACAGGGGAACATAACAGTTCTGGGTGCCTTGGGAAAACCTGGGAAATGGCACTCAGAAAGTGGCCACGCTCAGGGCTTCTCCTGAAAAGCACCTCCTTTCTGTGCTACCTAAAACACACCCCTGGACTGGCCCAGGAGGGAATTCCCTATGCTTGAGCATTATATTCTGAGGTTTATTTATTAAACACAGAGTATTTGCATCATAGCTGTCATTTTAATGTCCAATAGTTCCACTGTGAAATCATTCTTATTAAGATACAGAGCCACAAAACTTTTAGGGACTCTCTTCTGTCACGGAATGTGATTCACAATCTATCCATACAGGCCATGATTCATTTGGGCTGGCTTTTATTATTATGAGTCTTATTTTAGCAACCTGGCTGTCCTTAATCCATTTGTCTTTGATTTGCCTGCAAAACTCATGCATGGGATAACCATAACCCGTCACATAAAGCACCCATTGACCCTCGTGTTGGGGGTTGGTTTTTATTTCAGCTTATTGAAAAACTTCAGTGCATGTTTTCTCATTTTGTATTTTCCATTTGACACATTACAGAAGTAAACTTTATGTTGCATGTGCTTTTAGAATAAAACTCTTTTTCTCATTTCTATTGAGAAGGAGTCTCTTCACTGAAGTGGAACGTGTTCAGCGTTTCTGAGGTGCAAGGCCACAGCTGGCATCACACAGCCCAGCATGGCCTGGTCCCTCTGGCACTGCAGACTCGCGTGTGAGCCCTCTGCAGCTGGAGCCACACATCTGGGAGCCAGAATTAGAACCAGAAGTTAAGCAAGCTGCAGCTCCCCAGCTATGTAGCCAGAATTTCCAAAGGGACAGGATGTTGTGGTATCTCCCTGAAAGCTGTCCTCACCTTGCCCATGAATTACAGTTCCTGTAATTTTTGGCCACTTGGCATCACAGGATGCCATGATGTCAAACAGTTTCACCAAGAGAATCACAGTGGGATAACTCATCTTGGCTTGTGGGGACTAAGAAAAAGCTTGCTAATCACTGGTTTACAGCGTGCATGTCAAAACATCCACTACAGCTGGGATTTGTGTGACTGAGCTTCTCCTAGCAAGAAACTAAATATAGATTTAAATGCACTGGGTAACGTACTGAGCCAAAGTAAAAGTGTCCTGAATCAAAAATGGCAATGGAATGGGAAACATACAGTGTTCCCATTGATCCAGTTGGATTGCTGCTCCTACTGGGCCAGTGAAAGGAATAGTAAAAGAGAAGTGGTGAGATCTAAGCTATATAAGATATTGCTATAAGCAATATATGAGCAGGCTGAGTTTGCACACATTGTAAAGACTACAGGAGTTGGCAATCCTTTTGTTCTTTGCTGCTCTTTGCTGCTCTTTGCTGCTGGCAGCCCAGCACCACAGCTGCTCTCCCACAGCCATGGGCAGAGAACGAGCCAGGGGAGTTCATCCCAAACAAGCCAAGGGCTGCGGCACAGCACTCATCTCTCCCCTTCCCTTTCCCTAACAAAGCAAGCTCAGATTTCATGAGGTTTCCCACTCTGGCCAGAGCAAGGTGTTTATGCCATGGGTGTTCTCATTTTGTGCAGAACAATGGCCAGACCATCAGGACTGAAGTGCTGGATGTCCCTGCTCGACATGACGTGGACATTGCAGAGTGTCACAGAACAGCTTGTGAAAATTCCTGCAGACTTCCCAATGAAAACAGAATTTACAAAGGATCCTCTCGCTCTCAAGCACTCCAGGCAAGAGCATGGCATTATTCAGAGAGGAAACATACCCACAAAGCAGACAAAGGACACTGCCTTTAATCCTGCTCATGCCATTAACACCCAGTGGAACTTCAGAGAGATCATTTAAATCTCATTTTTATTCAGTTTGCTATGGATTTCTGTGACAGGCAGTATCTGTGTGATTTGTCGCTAGTTTGTGTGTTGTTTGCCTTTAAAAAACAAGTGGCTGGGTCTGAAGAAATCCTGTGGAGGGAGTGAGAAATTGCTTCTCCCCTTGAGCAGCAATTGAGGCTGCTCAGACAGAAGCTCCCAGGGCAGAAGAAAGAACTCGCCAGACAAATGGGGAGAGACAGGCACAGCAAGGAGCCCAGAGAGGGACGATTGAGCAAGCACCAGGCTCAGAGGTGATGGGAACACAGGGGAGGAGCTGCTGCCCAGGCCTGGGCAGGGGAACTTGTTTATAAGTTCTTTTATTTCTGTTCTCTCTTAGCTAATTTGGAGTTTTCTCCATTGAAAAGGTTAAGCATTTTAATTTCTATTCTAACACGGCTTGGCTTTTTTGGATTTGCTTTGTTCTGGCTAGTCTGGGTCACTTGGTAACAAGTTCAAAAAAGTTGCCACATTTCAGAGGGTGACTCAAAGGCTTCACCGGTGATCAGTGAGTCTGAGTCCTGCAGATGGAGGAGCCTGACTGCTCTGGCCTCGGCCTCTGCTGGCAGGAGCACAAACTCACAATGCTGCTCCTTCTAAGAAGTATTAGTTTGTATCATGATAAGAGTCTTCACTTTTCATTTCTTCTCTCTGAAACTTGGTTTTTGGTGCTGGTTTCAATTACTGAGATGACACGAAAAAGCTGCAGTGAGTTTCTGACAGAGCTGGGTGGAAGTGAGGACGAGGGTCTGGGCTTTTCAAAGCCTTCCCTCGCTGCCCTGCTCTCCCTGGCTCTTGGAGCAGGCTGACAGGCTCGCACTCGATGCCCTGCAGCATCCAGCCCTGGCTGCCTTTTCCCCCAGAGACACGGGGCAGCATGTTGAAAGACCCACCAGAATTTTACAACCCAGACCAGAAAATGGAGCATTTGAAGAGCAGATCTCCAGCTGATGTTAACAAGTGACTGCAGGCACTGAGGAGACGCAGCTCCTGTTCAGGGCATGGAACTGAATCCTGGGAGATGATTCAGCTCTCCTTTTGCCACTGCTGTGTCAGATCACACGCTCAGGCTCCCTGGTGGCCCTATGGGTTATTCCTTGTACAATTTCTGGAACAGTTTTACTTGGTTCCACATTGTTATATAGAGATTTACCACAGCTTTCCTGCAGGACCCAGTCAGACAAAGTCTAGCTTATGTCACAGCTAAATAATGAAAGTAACTCAAAGTTCACATTACACTTACAAGAAAAGCCATTGTGTTCCTCACTCATCTGATATATAAATCCTGTTAGAAAGTTTTTCAGGTGCCTTTTTAAAGGCTGACCACTGTGAACCAGGATGCAATGAAGCACTGTGAAACATCAGCAGGTTAGATGCTGCATTATGAAATACCAGCAGGTCAGAGCTGCACAGAGAGCTGCCTCACCAGCTGCCACGGTTGCATGAAAATTGCTCAGTTTTCAAAAAACAAAGTCTCATTTTTCCTGCAAAACACATTTCCTCCTCTGGCTTCCTATGGAACTGTAAACTCTTAGCTTTATAGCTTTATAAAGTTCTTTTTTCCAGCATAAGCAAACATTAGGGTGAACTTGCTAGAACAACCAGGGCTTGTCTTGCCAATCAGTATGAAGACAGCATCAAACATTCTAGCAAAATGCAAAACCAGCACACTCCTCAAATCTGCAGATATTTTTACAACACGAGAAGCAAAATAGAAGTGGAACTTCCAAAGAAATGCCCTGAGGAGAATTCAGCTGAATCCTTCCCTATCTTCACTAGAATCTTATCACAGCATTCACTACATTCCAGGTTTTTACACCACAAATGACCTGGGCTGATTTTTAGAATATTTGGCTCTCTATTCAGCAGCAGCCCTATTAAATGTAGCTGTGTCAACAAATATGGCACCTGTGCAGAGCACTGAGACGGCACAAATGCACAGACACAGCAGCAGTTGATGATCAATACCAATCTCTCCACAGAAATACACTTCACCCCTTGCTTTCTCATCAAAGATCTCTTGGATCCCTTATTCTTTTATTCAAGATGGAAGCAAAAACCAAACCCACTTTGATAAATCAAAAAATGAGCATTGGATAAAATTGGAACATCTTGTGTTTATTCTTTAGTTTCTCTCACACACGTTTCAGTGTGGGGCTGCTCCCCTTGCACAGAGGGAATGCTGAGAGTGCCTGGCAGGTGCTGTGCCTGCTCCTCCCTGCCTGTGCTCCCCACAGCACCCACACAGCCCCTCGGCAAGGAGGGTCCGAGCCCTGCCCTGTGCACGCAGCCCTGCAGAGGGAAATGCCCCGAGAGGGAGCAGCCCTGGCTGTGGCACAGAGCTGGGCTCTCAGGGCTCCGTGTGCAACACCTTCACACAATCATTAACTCTTTTTGTTCCTTCTTGTATAAAACCTAAATTACTGTGAACAGTGAAACACCACAGGAAAGTGTGCTGGCCCAGATACAGACATTTTCATTCCAGGTGGCATTGTTTCCCCTGACTGCAGCCTGTTGGTGCCCGGTTCACCTTTCACTTCTAATTCAGTATTCCATTTCCCCTGCAGTTTAACAGACAAAGAGTCTTCAGGCTTCTCCACAGTAAACCTTTCAGAAAAACTGCTTTGTGGTTTAGATTAGGGGAGTGACGAACCAGGAGAACACAAACAGACCTGTACAAGGGGACAGCATACATTTGATACACATTTAATGTGCCAAATCATAAATGGAGGTTACAGACAGTCTTGGATCATGAGATATTTCATTAGGTACAAACAGGAAAATATTCTTCTGCCACCAGAATAAGGACATGGATGCTTAAGCAGAACCCCTGAGCTTTAGTTCCCAGTGAGATAAGGGAGGGCTCTGGCTCACAGCACAGCCCCATCTGAGGGAGCACTGACCTCAGTGAGGGCAATGAGAAAAGGGAGCCACCCTCTGCTCTGCAGTTGCTAAGTCTGAAAAGAAACATTCAGTTTTGCCTTACATAAAAACACCCTTAAATGTCAGATTTGGCTTTTTGGGGTTTTTTCTGGTGATGCACACACAGCCAGCCTGTGGGAGAAGGAGGCTGTGTGAGAGGAGCAGAACAACCAGGACTGGAGCAGGAGCATCCTGAGTGCCTGCAGAACCATGGTGCCACCAGGCAGGGAGGGACCAGCAGGGAGAGGGGACACGGGGCCGGCTCCATCCAGAGCCTCTCTGCTCCATCCAGAGCCACTCTGCTCCATCCAGAGCCGCCCTGCTCCATCCAGAGCCACCCTGCTCCATCCAGAGCCATTCTGCTCCATCCAGAGCCACTCTGCTCCATCCAGAGCCACCCTGCTCCATCCAGAGCCACTCCGCTCCATCCAGAGCACTCCGCTCCATCCAGAGCTGCTCTGCTCCATCCAGAGCCACCCTGCTCCATCCAGAGCCGCTCTGCTCCATCCAGAGCCACTCTGCTCCATCCAGAGCCACTCTGCTCCATCCAGAGCCGCTCTGCTCCATCCAGAGCCGCTCTGCTCCATCCAGAGCCACTCTGCTCCATCCAGAGCCGCTCTGCTCCATCCAGAGCCGCTCTGCTCCATCCAGAGCCACCCTGCTCCATCCAGAGCCGCTCTGCTCCATCCAGAGCCACCCTGCTCCATCCAGAGCCACTCTGCTCCATCCAGAGCCGCTCTGCTCCATCCAGAGCCGCTCTGCTCCATCCAGAGCCACCCTGCTCCATCCAGAGCCGCTCTGCTCCATCCAGAGCCCCTCTGCTCCATCCAGAGCCACTCTGCTCCATCCAGAGCCGCTCTGCTCCATCCAGAGCCACCCTGCTCCATCCAGAGCCACTCTGCTCCATCCAGAGCCGCTCTGCTCCATCCAGAGCTGCTCTGCTCCATCCAGAGCCACTCTGCTCCATCCAGAGCCACTCTGCTCCATCCAGAGCCGCCTTGCTCCATCCAGAGCCGCTCCGCTCCATCCAGAGCCACTCTGCTCCATCCAGAGCCCCTCTGCTCCATCCAGAGCCGCTCTGCTCCATCCAGAGCCACTCCGCTCCATCCAGAGCCCCTCTGCTCCATCCAGAGCCACTCTGCTCCATCCAGAGCCGCTCTGCTCCATCCAGAGCCGCTCTGCTCCATCCAGAGCCCCTCTGCTCCATCCAGAGCCACTCTGCTCCATCCAGAGCCACTCTGCTCCATCCAGAGCAGCAGCAGGAACTGCACTTGTGCTCCATCCATCCCAGCTGAGGAGAGGAATGAACGGATTGTGCAGCACAGGGAAGATAAACACCCAGAGCAAACATTCCCCCTCAGCTCTGTCCCTCTCTGTCAACCAACAGGTTCCACAAAATGCTTCAGTCAGCATGTCCCCAGAATAAACAGGCATTGAAGCCAGAGCCCGATCCAACAGCATTTAGAGCAGTAAGTATTCATTACTACCCTCTGTAACACATCAGGACAATACCTTTCATTCTGGAAATATTTTACATCAAAAACTCAAAGCGCCAAAGCTGATCCTCAGCCAGGGTGAGAAAACATTGCTGCAGTAAAGTCAATGGAGCTAAACCACAGGACTGGTGGAAAATCTGGCCACAGCACAGCTACAGCTGAATAAGATTGTTTTTCTGTACAAGCTATGAGAAGACTGAGATCACTATCTTTTCCTAATAGAAAGAAACAATAGCTGAGGGTCCACTTGCAAAATGAAACACACAAACTGGTGAGCTGCTCTGTGGAGGTGGAACAGACCTTCATGTCTGATCCCTGACCTTCACTGCCTTCACGCCATGAAGTGCTGCTTCTTCCTGAAAATATAAATATTTATCTAACACTTTATATGTGTGAGACAGCCATACGGGCACACCTCTGCTCCAGCAGGGAACAGATCTGGGTGCTGCCAAGCAGCCTCTTTGTTCCTTTGAGAGCTCTCCCAGTGCTCCTGACTTGTGCGAATGTGATTCCTCCGTGTCTGCTCCACTTTCATCATTAATCTCTGGATATATTTACTGTTGACTCAGCCTTATATTTATCTTATTAAACATGGAGACCTATTTCTAAATTTAGACTTTCCCTCAAGCTGTTTTTCTCCCTTAGAAACTCCTTTCTTCTTTTCAAATCCTGGCAAGACCTCTCAATAACTCTTCTCTCTGACTTCACGCTGAGAATTCTCTACTGTTGCATTGCAACCAAATTTATTGTTTGCACAACAGCAATAGCTGTGCATGTCAACAGCCATAACCTCCAGGTGATGACACCTTTTCATTTCCTTGGGTTCCTTGTCAATACCAAGGGTCTGCCTGCTGCCCTGAGTGCGCTGGGCCTGCTGGTCACTGATTCAGCAGATGTAGGAATTGAGCCACTGGCACCTTCTTTGGGACTGTCAGCTCCCTGGCCAGACCTGAATTAGGAATTGAACCACTGGCACCTTCTTTGGGACTGTCTGCTCGCTGGCCAGACCTGAATTTGGTGTAGTTATTTCAGAGATAAATGTTTGGTGTAAGCATTTCAGAGAGAAGTGTTTGGTGTGACAATCTCAGAGATAAGTGTTTCTCCATGGGAAGCTCTGGGTCCCTGGTCCTTGGGCCTGATGCTGCTGTGGCACTGGCACATAATATGACACAATATGATTTTCCACATATTTTACTGGTGGGACAAGCAATATTTGCACTTTCTAGGCGATTTCCTATGGCACACAAGCCAGACCACGGCGGATGCTCTG
The DNA here is from genome assembly GCF_028769735.1 of Zonotrichia leucophrys gambelii. Taxonomy (NCBI): domain Eukaryota; kingdom Metazoa; phylum Chordata; class Aves; order Passeriformes; family Passerellidae; genus Zonotrichia; species Zonotrichia leucophrys. The sequence continues at coordinate 826,992 of NC_088189.1, forward strand.
GGATGAAACCTTTGAAAGGTCCTGTGCTTCAGAAACAGTGGAGCATAGAGGACAGACACCAAATACCAGCACTGGCCAAATCCTGACTGCAAGAGTCCCACAGAGCCCCAGCCTTACCCAGAAACAGCTGTACCCTGGGGTTTGGCTGCAGCTGTGCTCTGGGAAAAACAATATTTCAGAGTCTGAACATTTTGAGCTTTGGGAGACAGAGAAGCTGCAATGGGTGTACAACAGAACTCACTGCTGAGAGAGTGTGAATTCACTACTGCAGAAGGCTGGAAGCTGGCCCCTGGCTGCCCAGGCCAGAGCTGTTCCTGCTGCCTGGTTTATTCTTCCTTAGTCTGAGCAAGACCTTCCACCCCTGTGCCAGGACTGAACAGTGCACGCCGTGAAACCAAGGAACCCTCCCTTCCCACTGTCTCCACTGAGAAAGGAATCAACCACCCAACCAGCAACACTGAAAAACCATGATCACAATTCAATTTAAATAAAATGTCTTATAGCACAATCTCAAGCATCAGTCCATCCTTGTTTGAACCAACTGTGGGTAAACAATTGCAGCATTTGCTGGGGAGCTGCAAGGAGGAGGAAAAACAAAACCCAAAACTAAAAAGCCAAAGCTGAAGAGGTTTTCTTTAAACAGCAATTTATAAGCACAAATTCTAATTAATAAGAACCACAGAAAGCCTGAAGGAAAGGGCAAGGCAAATTCAACTGCTCCCAATAGGATCAGAAAAAATCCATAGAATGCAGAGTGTCAGGTCTGGCTTTTGATTACATTTGCTGTTCTGGTTGTTTGCATCAGCTTATTTTTAATTGCTGGTTGCTGTGTTACTGCGGCTTCCATGTGATTTCCCACAAACCAGGATTTCACCTAAAAGGCTTTTTAGCCAGGTGAAGGAGAAGGAATGGAACTATACAATTTTAAGGAAATATGCCTTTAGTAATTAAAGACAAATTAGGTATAATTTGTGTGTATGTAAAGGAGATGTCAAATAATATAAATCTAAACTGTCTGAACCCATGTGTATAAGAAGAAAGGCAGAGATCAGGGATTTAGAGTGCAGATAGACATGGTACAGATACACACATATATATATACCAAAAGTATTTGAGCACATACATGATGGCACTTCAGAAATCTCTGCTACTTTTTATTCTTTCATACTGATTAAATGCAGCTTCACGTTGTAACTGTGCACAGAATGGATCATATGAAATATAGGAATATATGAAATGGGAAATAGAACATTGAGAATATGGCTTTGAATCCCTATTGCTTGTGATGTCTTTTAAAACCTGCCTAAAGACAGCAAAACAAAAATTTCTCCATTACATCAGTATGTCTGCTTATATTCTCTCCATTATTACAGCAGAATTTTCAGGAGTGACAGGAATTACAGCAGGAATTGTCAGAAAGGTAAAAACAATACTCAGATCCCAGGCAGTCACAAGAATGATGCAAACCCAGGAAACCACTTTTGTTCGGCTTCTAGTTTTGATCTATCTACCTTTTGATTTTTAAAATCCACCCCCTCACCCTTCCAAGTTTTGCATCCCATTTCATATTGTCAGCCCCCCAGGAGATTTTTTCATGCCATTTCCTATTGTTGGCCCCCCAGGAAATGCAGAGGGAGGGCAATGTTATTCTGCAGGTGCTTCACACCTCTGTCTGCTTCTGGAGCTGCAGATCAATGCTAGCTCTGCATTTTCCCAGCGAATCAGCTCTGCTGTGTCCCATCACACGCTCCCCTTCCCACACACAGCTTTCTGTCCTTTGGGTGCATTAATCCCCTCCACAGCAAGGGCTGCAATGAGGAGGAACAGGAAAAGTGACCCCAGACAGTCCCAGGAATAGGGAAGGGCAGGAGTGACCTGGCCCTAGGTTCTGTTTTCCTCTCCTCTTTTTGCAGCAAAGTTCCCAGCTGGGATGTTCTCAAAGGAATGCCTGCCTCTCACTGAGCTGAGTTTACCCCCAGGTAGGTCTGATCCATTCCAGAGGGCAAAAGCTTCTCACATGGCAAGCCCTGACTGGGCCACTCACAAAACAAGGCAGTAAATCATCAGCATTTACAGCAGGGCTGTCATCCCTGGGCAAGGACGCCGTGGATCACAAACCGCCCTGCTGGAATCACAAACCACCGTTTAAATCCAGGGACTGAGCAAACACAGCAACCTCAGAAATGTCAGTATCGCTGTTTCTATCAACAGAAATAAGAAATGCTTACAAGAACAAAAGCTAAATAAGGGATGTTAAAAATAATTGAATTGACTGAAGAATGCAGCCAGATGAGGAATGAAGACACAGCACACATGACTCAAAGCTGATGGAAACAAATTAGTCAAAGGAATACTTGCCAGTGGTATTCACCCAGCTCTTGGCCAGCTAGCTCAGGATTTTGTTCTGTTTGGCAAGATTGGAGTGTTTCTGTGAACGTGATCCCTCAGAAGTGTCCAGCTGGTTCCTGGACACGAGCTGCTCTCACAGCTCAGATCCATCCTGCACCAGCTCTGTCCAACGCGTGAGGAGCACAGCAGGGCACAGCTGCTCCTGCCAGGATGGGGCACGTCCTGCCCGCCTCAGCCATCTCACAAACCAGACCAAACCTTGGTCACACACATGGCCACAGAGGGCTGGATTGGCCTCTGCCACCCTATAAACGTAGAAACCAACAGAAGCCCTCCTGTTTCCTATAAGAAATCCAGTCTTCATGAAGGAAAGGGAATACTGGGAGTCAGTTTTAAACTCCAGTCACAGAAGGTAAAGAACAAAACCCCGTAATTGCCATCACTGGAATATCTTAAGGCTTTGAACCCAAGCAAAATATGAAGAAGCAGGCCCTTCCATTGGGAATAGGGGCTGGCTGCCCATATTTCACCCCTGCCTTGGCTGCAGCACTGTGGGACAAGAGCAAGTCCTGACACACGTCTCATTCCCGCGGCTGTTTTGCTCTCCTGCTGCCAGCAGGCCCAGGCATGGGCTGTTGCTTTGTGTACACAGGGTGGTATTGATGGAAACAAACACTTGGGCCTTGTGGGACAAGTTCTTCGGGTGGCTTATGGGAAGGTGCTTGGGATTTTCCCTGTTCCTCTTCCTGCTCATTGTTGGAGCTGACTCCCAGTGTCCTCAGCAGGATTTAGCCAAGTGTCACTGCATCCCAGAAACACTGGCACTGTGCCTGCTGCAGCCCAGGGCTGCCTTGTGACACTTACTGCTGTTTATCCAGATGCAGCTGATTTAGCAATTTAAACCAGATGCCCAAGAAACACGGTTTTCTCTTTCATCTTGTCAGGATTCCTCTCACTGGAATTTTCACAGATTTGATTTTTCCTTCCCCAAATGCAACCTTTTGCATAATGACGTTAAATAATTACATTATTTGTACCTTTAAATTGTTTTGCTATAAATTCCAGTCCCTAGTTTTATTAGTTTACACTGACATGACTCAAAGACAGAGGGACACCCAGGGGCACCAAGGGGCACCCAGGGGCACCCAGGGACACCCAGGAACACCCAGGGGTACCAAGGGGCACCAAGGGACACCCAGGGGCACCAAAGGGCACCCAGGGGCACCCAGGGACACCCAGGGACACCCAGGGGCACCAAGGGCACCAAGGGGCACCAAGGGGCACCAAGGGGTACCAAGGGACACCCAGGGGCACCAAGGGACACCCAGGGACACCCAGGGACTCCACAAGCTGGATGATATTTGATATGGCAATAGAATATTTATTTTAAATAGAGCCCTTAGAGAATACACAGACTGAAACATTTCAAATGGTTTTTAAATGTTCCTACAGGGTCTTCCATATCTCCTGCACTGCAGTCGTTTTCAGTTATTAAATTATTCTTAATCATATACACACAGTTCTTTGCTGATAATGTTTGTTCACTGGGAGTTACTTTGGAGTCCTGGTATGACATCATATATTCCAGTTTAAGAGACAGACCATGCTTTTTTCCTTTCTATTTTTTTAATGTGGACAAGAGATGTTTAAGGTCAGGTCCTCTAAGGAGAATTTGGTCTTTAATGTTTTTGTTTCAGACTCTGACTCCAATTATAGTTGTAGTTCCACCCAACTTGAGTATTTTTGTGTTAAAAAAAGTTATGGGCTAAATTAATTTCTGGTTTAAATCAGTGTACATGCATTGGGATAAATTTGGTTCAGTGAAATAATGATGGCAAAGCAACTGAACCACATGATTTACTATGCTAAATACAAAGGCTGGATCTAACTGTTTCTCCCAGTCCTTCTTTCTAGACATGTGAAAGTAAGGAAATAAACAGAGACATGCCCGGCAGAAGAAATAGAGCTGTAACAGAGATGTCACACGCTGACTGCCAGGTGATTTTCAAGCCTTCATTTCTGTTTTTTCTATTTGAAATGAATGTAAAGTATGGCTGTCTCTGCCTTAATCCCCAGCAGATTATGTTAAATTATCCATATTTCTAATAAGCAATATAAATAATTAGGCAACAGTACATGACAAGAAAATTACATTTTGAGCTACTGCTGACATGCCTTTGGTGGTGTTGGCAGAAGCACATTGTTGTGAAATGGGAGCAGGGCTGGAAAAGCCCAGTGAGAAGCACTGAGGGAGCACAGCAGGTTCAGGGCCAGGTGCTGCTGCTGCCAGTGTGCATCTCTGGGGTCCTGTCCCAAAATCCAGTGTGCATCTCTGGGGTCCTGTCCCAAATCCAGTGTGCATCTCTGGGGTCCTGTCCCAAATCCAGTGTGCATCTCTGGGAACCTGTCCCAAATCCAGTGTGCATCTCTGGGAACCCATCCCAAAATCCAGTGTGCATCTCTGGGGTCCTGTCCCAAATCCAGTGTGCATCTCCTGAGAGCCTGTCCCAAATCCAGTGTGCATCTCTGGGAACCCGTCCCAAAATCCAGTGTGCATCTCTGGGAGCCTGTCCCAAATCCAGTGTGCATCTCTGGGGTCCTGTCCCAAATCCAGTGTGCATCTCTGGGAACCCATCCCAAAATCCAGTGTGCATCTCCTGAGAGCCTGTCCCAAATCCAGTGTGCATCTCTGGGGTCCTGAACCAAATCCAGTGTGCATCTCCTGAGAGCCTGTCCCAAAATCCAGTGTGCATCTCTGGGAGCCTGTCCCAAAATCCAGTGTGCATCTCTGGGAACCTGTCCCAAATCCAGTGTGCATCTCTGGGGTCCTGAACCAAATCCAGTGTGCATCTCTGGGAGCCAGCCCATCCCAAATCCAGTGTGCATCTCTGGGAACCTGTCCCAAATCCAGTGTGCATCTCTGGGAGCCAGCCCATCCCAAAATCCAGTGTGCATCTCTGGGAACCCATGCCAAAATCCAGTGTGCATCTCTGGGGTCCTGTCCCAAATCCAGTGTGCATCTCTGGGAACCCATCCCAAAATCCAGTGTGCATCTCTGGGAGCCTGTCCCAAAGCCTGTCCCATCAGAGCTGCCCTGGGTGGCACAGGGGACAGGCAGGGACAGCCCCTGCCACAGGAGCAGGACACAGCCATTCCTGTCACTGTCACTGCCCACTGCAGTGAGCTGGGGTGTAAATCCTGCAGGCTGCAGAGAGCAGTGGGGATGGGACAGGAGAGAGAGGTGTTTTCCTCTGTCCTGGTTCTGCTTCAGAGTGCTACAGCTGTGCCCTGTCCAGGGCTCCTGGAGTGGGCATCAGCAGACACAGCGCCTGCCCCAGAGAGCTCAACACTCTGCAGAGGGCATGGAATCCGAGAGAGAAATGTAGAGCAAGCATTTGTTTCAGAAAGTTCTGTTCTGTTTTAAGCCACAAGGCCACATTGTAAATAAACAGTGAGGACAAGCCAAGGCCATCATTACATGAGTAAAAGTGTATAGAACTGGGTCCTTCTACTCGTGACCTTACATAACATCACCACCTCCCCAAAAAAAACTAAATTCCCAAACAAACAAAAAGAAAAAATCATAAACTAAAAGAAAAGTTGTAAGGAATATGAGATCAAACAGTGCAGCTGCCAGTCAGCAGGGCAGGGGACAATCCCCCACTGATGGAGTCCTGCTTTCCATCCCCAGCACTGCTGAGAGGGCTGGCTGCAGTGCTGCTCCGTCCCAGACTGTCACGGATGCTGTGACCCAAGTGTGGGCAGCAAACGGCCCAGCCTTCCCTGCCCCAGGCCCAGAGGGGATGCTGCAGCACAGAGGGTGTCTGAGAGATGGGACGTGGCATTTTGTGCTTCCCTCCGCCAGGAAAACATCTCTCTGAGGCTTTCAAAGCAGCTTTCACTCATCTTTTCATGCTCTGGTGTGAAAACCAGGCAGATACACACATATATATATACCAAAATATATATACCAGAGGGGCAGGATGCTGTGTCCTGGTGCCCAGGGAGGGGGAGCAGCCCCAGGGCCCCCCAAGCCCTGGGGAGCAGCAGCACAGCCCGAGGCAGGGCTGGGCTCGTGTCCCTGCCGCTGTCACAGGCACATCTGCAGGCCCCAGACAGCATCACAGCACACTCACAAACTGTGTCAGTGGGTCTGGGGAAAAACAAAAGCAAACTCTCCCCCCTGGAAGTGTTGGGGTGAAGTAGCTGACACTCAAGGTCTCTTCCAACCCAAACTGTTCTGTTTCTATGGAATTTCCTCATACTAAGAGAAAGAACAGCTCAGGAACTGCAGTCCTGCCTGCAGCTGAGTATTTCACAAGCAAGCCCCTCTGACAGACACCTTCAGGCATCCAGGACTTGCCAGCTTGGTACTTTTGTCTGTTCCAAATAATCTCTTCCACTGAATGTGCCAAAACATATTCATCCCACAGGGATTAAAGAAGGCAGCAAAGACTTCAGGAGAACAGATTAGTTCCCTTTTCATCATTATGAGTTTCAAGAGAGACCAAACAGACCAAGAATAAGATTGGCATGGAGGGAAGGGGTTCATAACACCCACTGTAAGTCCCTGGCTGCACTGGAGAAAAAGCTGAAGTGTTGCTGGCAAAGACAGAGCCAGTCACTGGCTCACCAAACCACATGGACAACCTCAGCCACTGGTGGCAAGCTCTGGCTCCTGAGGAGACAGGTCCAAAACCACCCAGCAAGAGTTGAAGTGGGACAGCTTTCCCATTTACCCTGCTCCTGAGAGGGGCTGAGAGCCAGGCCCATCCCAGGGGCTCACCAATCATTTACCATCACTGCACCACACCATTCCCAGGCAGATGGCTCACTTTGCCCCCACCTCTTCCCACCTCCAACAAATTTCCTCTTCTCCACAGAGAACACGGTATCACGCGATTCCAGGAATTAATGATTTGTGTTAAACAAACAAGAGCATGCCACTGAAAATCTTATCAGAAGACCTGAAAAACGCCATGCACATGTCAGACTGCTGCAGAGATCTGCCTGGATGTGCTGTGCTTTGGCACCAAGGGTGACCTTAGCCAGGAGTCACAGGGGTGTGTGACACAGCTTCTGGAACACTGCAAGCCTTGACTTTTGGCACACTGCTCACCTGAGTGGCCCTTGCCCAGCTTAAGGAGTGGCTGAGGGAGTGCACTTCATTCTGTTACAGCCAGCTGATTACCAAATCTTATTTCCCAAACCAAATAAAAACAAAAGTTTCGTTTTCAAATCGTTACCACAAGTGTCATGGCTTTCAAGCAAATTTCACTGAGCTTTTTCTCTGATCACTGTGATTAGTGCTAAGGACCTTGGCAGCCAGCCTGCAGCTGAGCTTGGGGAGAATCTAATCTAAACCCAGGATCAAGATCCTCACAGGCTTCAGTGATGTTCCACTACACTCAGGTGTATGTGAGGTTTAAATCTGTTTTTATGAACACTGTCTGTGAACAACAGGCAGATTGAAACTGTGTTCCACAGTTCCTACCTTCATCCCACTTTTGGAAGGCGAGACATCTGTCAAACACCTTCATAAAGTCACTGTCAGTTTGCGGGTTTGTTTTTTGTTTAATCTGAGTCTGTGGTGACGCTCAGGCAAAGCAGGTCCAATGAATCCACAGCTTCCTCTGGCACTATCGAGCGCCTGTCAGCCCACAGCGCTCACAAATGGCATTTATTTACCTAGGAGGTGGCCCCAGAGGTTACATCAACACATGCTGTGCACACACGGCATAGATTGTGTGAACCTACGTCTCTGTGGTTATCTCTGGTGGAAGCTGACTCCTGCTATCACAAGCTGACACTGCCCCTCTCTAGTACAAGGTTCCTGTGTTGATACTGATGCTTTCAGATTTTATCCCACATAAACATTTAGATTCTGAACAGATGCCACCTTGAGATTTACAATTTACATCAAAACAATACCAATTTGAAAGGTTTATCGATTTTCCATAGCTTCACTCTTTAGTTTTATTTTTTTCAGGTTTTCGTAATGAATCCTTACGACCAGTGTATGAAAACACAGCCACATAAACAGCTGGAACTCAGCATTAGCTGTCACAAATTAAGTAAACAGAAATATTTGTAAACACATGTGAGCAGTCTTGAAAAGCCAGCTCAGACCATCTGCTTATCTCATGTATCAGCCTCTCCTGGATAACAAAATCAACTTTACAAAGTCATTTAGCAAACCTACCAAGGACCTACCAAACAAAACCCCACAAAAGGCAGCTGAAAGGACTGGTGGAGCCAGTCCTCAAGTACTTGCAAATGAGCTTTCACCATTGCCTCCAAACCCAAAGATACCCATCCCTGAACGTTATTGAATCAATTTCTATTTTATTCATTTGTAGCGTCTGAAGCATTTGTGCTTTCCCAGACTGGGCACCCTGGTTCACGTGCTGCCCTTGGCTGGCAGGGTGAGTGCACACAGCATTCCTGGAGCTGACCAGCTCCTAAAGAGAATGTACACAATTGTCTCATTCTGGCCCTAAAAGAGCTGTTCAATTAAGATTAATTTAGGCAATAACTGCCCGTTGGAGTAAAATGGATAAGTTACATACAAAAATGCTGTCCAGTCCATTATCAGGACTACTGAGCCAGTTGCTCCCCAGCAGAAATTCTGTGTTTACTCTGTGAAAATATTTTTCTTCTTAAAACTTCCATTGGAAAATATTTATTTGTGAACTGAAACAACTGAAACTGGAATAGACAAGGTTCCAAGCTGACCATAAAACTGTCTTTAATTAAGAAATTGGTTGAACTCCAAATCCAGGGCATGTTCTTTGCATCTGAGACAAGCAAGAGAAACAGTTCTAAAGCCGCATGCCTCTTGTGTCAGATAAGCATTTCACTAGAAAGAGCTAAGTGCTTCCTTCCTTTGTTCTAATTTCAAACCAGAGCAACACTAAAAAAACGACCTGATCAGTAGCTCCTGCACTGAGGTCATGATGAGAGGCTGTGCCTCGTTTCTGACCTGAAAAGATGTCACACATGTACCCTGCAGAGAGCAGGAAACTGCGTGAGTGCTTCCTGTGGCTTTGAGCCTCGCATCACTCTGGTGGCGATGGAGCGAAGTTGTCTTTGCATTATTTGGGGTTTTCTCCAGTCAATGGCCTATTTTCTGTAACAGGGCACCTGAGCAGCTCTGTAGAGCTCCTGCACTGCAGTCAGAGGCACCATTCCCAGTGCAGGGATGGCAGCAGGGGGACAGCAGAGGCCTGGAATTCAGTGTCACTGTCCCCGGTGTCCCTGGTGTCCCCGGTGTCCCCGGGTGCTCAGACAGCCCTGGAAAGCTGATGCTGCCATTCCACCACTGCTGCTGCTCCAAGGCAGCTCACCCAAGCCCATGCATGCCCCGGGTTGGTGTAGCCATACCCCCAGGCCTTGTTTGAATTGGGATCCCAGCCATGATCACAGCTGAGTACAGCCCAAGCGCTCGCACAGATGTGACCTGAAATCCAGCTGTGCTGGCTCCAGCAGGGGCTGCAGAGCCCTGGCACCCTCTGTCTGTGGGTACCACCTGGGGCCAGGCCAGGGCACCCCTCTGGGGCTGCTGGAGCCAGCTGCCACCCGGCTGGACACGAGTGTTACAGTGGGAGCTCATTCTGAACAACCACCAACAAACAGTGCTCACAAACTGCTTGGATGCTTTCACTGGAAATAACCAAGTCATATCCTTGGCAAGCTCTGCTACTCTGCATTTTCTCATGTTCAGAATAAAATTTGAGAAGAATATCCCCATCCCATCCTTCCCTCTTTGCTCATAATTCAGTGAAAGAACATTCAAGATTCCACTCTCATATTATCCTTTGTTGCTACCTCCCTAAGCCCACCATTCCCACCTCTCCAATTCTGTATTCCTTGTGTCTGAAGATAATTCCTACCTCACAGAGAAAGCAGGAATTCTCAGGCTGTGAATCCCACATGCCATCTAAGGATGATAATGTGCATTTAGTCAGTAAGTCCCTGAATGGAGGTGAACTCTCCCCTCCCTGCCAGCTGCAAACTCAGTCCCTTGCCCCCTGTGCTGGATCCCAAACGTGGCCACTGCCAGCTGTGGGTTCAGGAGAAGAGCTGGAGGACTCTGTAGAAAATTCCCTGTAGAAGATTCTGTGTAGGAATCACATAACCCAAAAAGAATGTGATTTTACTTTTTTTTTTTTTTTACCAGTGGGGAAGAATTTACTGGCATCAAGATTTGAACCCAGATGTTTTCATCAGGCACAGTTTTGTTTTCCTTTGCATTCAGTCATGACGCTGAGTACAGCCTACAGTTGTGTTAGATTAATGCACTTACAAGCAGGCAGCATTCCTTACACATTTTCATTTACTCTGCAATATGCATTTACTTAGTTCCAGCAACACAACAATTCGCTCTGGCACCAGCTCAGCTCAACACTTCAAAAAGACTCAACTTTAGCTGATGGGGTATTTACAGCACAGCAATTTCTCCTGCCTTTCCCTTTATGCCAGCCCCACTGGTGACCACATACAGAGGCATACAGATGTGCCTACACATTCAAAGGTTTCTAAACTGGTTGGGTATTTAAAACCCAATAAAAATGAATTCTTGTTCCAAAATCCAGCAGCTGGCCAGACTTAAGAAGATCTGATACACCAGAAAAAGAGGCAGGCAGAGGGATTACCCTACAAAGCTAAACACAAACTCTCTCAGTCCTGAGAGAATAGACTTCAAATTCAATCTCCAAATGCACTCAGACTAATACATTCCCATAGAAAATCTTCTCAGGAACCCTTACTGAATAAGCATAAACCAACCAACTGAAAGACATTTAATGGCCAAACCCAGTTAATTCACAAGCGTTGGGGAAAATATGTGCAAATACTTCATAGTTTTGCTTCAGCTAATAGAAAGTCAGGAAAAAATCTAAATAATTAAATATGTAAATCATTTTTTCTTCTTTTTTTCCGCACAGAAGAGCAGAAAATTGTCTAGAATTCAAGGTGCCTTTAAGAAACATAAACCAGTGAAGGTAGCCAAGTGCAGGAAGCTGCTGCAGCTCCTGGAGAAAGCAAAGTTTACCCTCCCAAAGCTGTGCTGTAAGCGCAAGGTCACAGTGGATGTTGGGCCTTCTGCTGCAGTTTTCCTGCACTGTGTGAAACATTAAACAGGCCCCCAGAGAGGGATCAACAGAAAAATGATTTTTATTGAGGAGCATGAAGATGAGTGGAGTTGATCATCACCCGCTTCTCTGTCTCCCACTGGGTCTGTATTGTGAGCAGCGAGTCAATTAGCGGGGTAATTAACAAAACCATTGGTGCAGAGCTCACCCTGCCAGTGTCAGGAGCATCCTTGGAAGGGTGAGATGGACAATAAAGCAAAAGCAATCCTCATTTTAGACAGCTGGGAACTTGTCCACCCTTAGCCTGAATTACCCAGCTGGACTTTGCACATGGCACAATCCCAGTTTTCCATCAGCTCTGCAGGAGGATGCTCCAGAGCAGGGACTGCGGCACCAGGACTGCCTGGAACTCTGGGGAGGATGGACCAGCTCTGGGTCAGTCAGTGCATCAGTGCTGCACCTTCCTTTCTCCGAGATCCCAGGGATGTAGGAACTGCTCTCGTGGCTTCCTATAACTAGTTTCAACTAGTCTTTCATGAGGGAAAAAAAATAGGCCTTAATAAATCTAGTGTTTGGGCAGAAAATAACTTCCCTCTTATTCAAGTTGTGCCCTGGCTGATTCCAGAACTGGTCTGTGCTTGTGCTAAATGCACTGAGAGCTAATAAAAACTGCCTTGGATTAGAAATAGGACTCTTTATTCAGCATTCCAAATGGAAACACTGAGATGGCTGAAGAGTTCATTTAGCATTTTGATTTTATTCAGAGGCATTATTTCCATTGCAGGCATTTATGAACTGGCAAAAGCCTCCATCCCAGGATCCTATAGTAGTGTTTTCACTGCTGTTTCATCCATCCCAGCAAAAGTGATCTCTTCAATGCAAATACCCACAATATATAGAGAAAATGGAAGTGTCACCATTTGGGGTGTGCTCAGCTGGATGATGGCCTGCTCCCCACCACGCTGGGACACCTGATGTATTCCATGCCATGGGCAGAGAGTCAAGGGAGTTTCCGTGAATTTAGTCTAGAACTATTCTTTCATTTTCCATAAATGCAGATTTTTAGCACTATTTTTTCATTTACTTTTATGTTTATTGTAGCACCACCTCTGTTTGCAGACATTGAACACCCCTGTAGACAATCTCAACATTTCATGGTAAATTTTCCAAGCAATCAAAGCAGCCCATTTCTCCTCTCATTTATAGTGGTGTAAATGGGGGTGGCTTCAAAGTAGCAGCTGAAGCAAGACATGTAGAAAGGCAGCAGAAGGGGCTGGAAAACAATTCCTCACAATTTGTAACTGCTTGTAAACTAAGGACTTCTCATTTTATATGGTTTAGAGTGGAAATCTTTGTCTCAACTGAGAGCTCTGCCTCAAGTGACAGAAGCACTGCTTATATTTCCCCCATAGAAAAAAAAAAAGCAACATAGAAATGGTGCTTTACCCCCAGGGAATTTTATCAGTCAGAATGGATTTGTATTCACATAAATTAGAGCTCTGCTCCCACCCAGCACTGTCAAACAGCTCCAATTTTCAGCTGTACACAGTGCAGTGTACACAGTGAGTGACCCAGCTCGCCCTGCTTCAAGCAAAACTTTGAACAAGTTTTCAATAAAGGCCCCCTCCAACCAGTATCTCTGTTAGTCTCCTAGATAAACAGCACACTGACATCTTGAAGAAAGCCCCAAATGTTCCTGTGTCAATAGAAAGAAATATTCACGTGTCAATATGCCAACCCCAAATCAGGTGGGCAGTGGGCGTGAAGCCTGATTTCAGTAAAACCTGGAGTCTAAAAGCACGTGCTCTAAACTGCTGGCATCTCCCATCTGCTCTGGGAGGCAGCTGCATTTTTCCCTCTCTCAAGGCTAGCTATGTTGTAAGTCCCATTACTTGCACTTTGCATAGGCAAAAGTCCCTATTACTACAATATTCCACAATTACCATAATGATATATGTGGGTATTCGAGCACTGTGAGCTCACTTTGCAGCAAACCTCAAAGCACCCAGCTGCTCTGCTCTGCTCTGCTCTGCTCTGCAAGCGCCTGCTGTGTTTTCCAAAATCACTTGGGGCTCAGTCCAATCTCCCCAGCACAGCCCTGTGCTCATTATCATCCTACTTCTTAAACATTCCCTCCCTCCCCGCCCGGCCCTGCGCTATCTTCCCGCACGGACACACCCCAGAGCTCCCAGATAGAGCAGCCAAGCAAACAGTCATCCTGAGCGCCAGGGTACAGCGTGTGCAGCTCGGGCTGACAGCTGACAGCCTCACTCGGACACGGCTGCTGATAAGGATGAATGGTTTGTGCATTTCCTCAAAAACGCCGCGTCCCGTGAATCAGCACCTGAGAGGAGCCGCTCTGGCAGTGATCCTGACACTGACTCCTCTCCTCAGCTTCTCCGGGAACATATTCCAGAGAGCCGTGGAGTTATCCCACCAAGATCACAGGAATGCTCTGCTTGGATACCTGTGGTGCCGATCTGATTAACACAGAGTTCAGCTTTTCATTCTGCAGCATCAGAAGGGGTTGGGAGGCTGTAACACAGTTCAGGTGTCTGGTCTAATCTATAAAGGTCTCGTGTATAAAATTAGTTCACAATTTTAACCACTGCAGAGCTCCAAGGCCAGAAGACTGAGGTTTTTTTCATTCATAATTAAAATAATCAGTGCAGTCCTTGATAAAGCAAGTTCACAAGTATTTACCTTTCAGGGTTCATTTTTCTCAGGACAAACCTCAATATGCAGAGTTCACCTCAGTTCTACAGCAGCAGGAGGAGGTATAAGACAGGAATTGTTCCCTATCTCATTCATCACCTCATTATCAATGACATTTACATTTTTCAGTGGAGGTTGTTAAAGCAGGACATGTTAAATGCTTGGGCCTTTTGCAGGACCTGCCCAGCTAATTTTTGCATTTTGTTTGAGCACATAGGTATGTGAGGTTCGTGTGGTGATAAGAAATGAATGTTACACTGAGTGATCAAGGAAGGAAAGAATTCACCTTTGCGTGAGAGGAGGTGAAGCTGGGACACAGTGACAGAACCCAGGGTGGGGAAGCTGAATCGCCCTGCTGGGTGTCCTGGAGGAGCTGAATTCTCTGCTGGGTGTCCCAGAGAAGCTGAATTGCCCTGCTGGGTGTCCCAGAGAAGCTGAATTGCCCTGCTGGGTGTCCCAGAGGAGCTGAATTCTCTGCTGGGTGTCCCAGAGGAGCTGAATTCTCTGCTGGGTGTCCCAGAGAAGCTGAATTGCCCAGCTGGGTGTCCCTGGGGAAGCTGAATTGCCCTGCTGGGTGTCCCAGAGCTGAATTCTCTGCTGGGTGTCCCAGAGGAGCTGAATTCTCTGCTGGGTGTCCCAAAGAAGCTGAATTGCCCTGCTGGGTGTCCCAGAGAAGCTGAATTGCCCTGCTGGGTGTCCCAGAGAAGCTGAATTGCCCTGCTGGGTGTCCCAGAGGAGCTGAATTCTCTGCTGGGTGTCCCAGAGAAGCTGAATTCTCTGCTGGGTGTCCCAGGGAAGCTGAATTCTCTGCTGGGTGTCCCAGAGAAGCTGAATTGCCCTGCTGGGTGTCCCAGAGGAGCTGAATTCTCTGCTGGGTGTCCCAGAGAAGCTGAATTGTTCTGCTGGGTGTCCCAGAGAAGCTGAATTGTTCTGCTGGGTGTCCCAGAGGAGCTGAATTCTCTGCTGGGTGTCCCAGAGAAGCTGAATTGCCCTGCTGGGTGTCCCAGAGAAGCTGAATTGCTCTGCTGGGTGTCCCAGAGAAGCTGAATTGCTCTGCTGGGTGTCCCAGAGGAGCTGAATTCTCTGCTGGGTGTCCCAGAGGAGCTGAATTCTCTGCTGGGTGTCCCAGAGGAGCTGAATTCTCTGCTGGGTGTCCCAGAGAAGCTGAATTCTCTGCTGGGTGTCCTGGGCTCTGACTGGGTCCCTGCAGGACATGGGCACACTGGGATCCTTGGCTGCTCTGCTGGACAATGCCATGCCCCACAGAGACTGTAGGAAATTCTATCCAATCCTGATGTGAAGGCGTCTGAAGCTTCTGACAGAAGGCACAAACAGAGCAATTTACCCATCAGAACAAGCCAAGCTCTGCCTCCTCAGCCTGAGCCCCCCTTACACCATTTCATTTCTGCAGAACCACCTTGGGGTGGCACAAAGCCATTGTTCCTCCTCAGCCTGCAGTGCCACAGGGAGGGAATGCTCCTGCACAGTGTACCTCAGGCAGCTCAGCCCCTCTGCAATGAGGGCCAGGTGAGGTTTTACACCTGCCCCTGCAGGAGGATTCTCTAGGGCTGATTTCCTGACCTGTTGCACTACTCAGGACTCAATTTCCAAACCACAGCCATCAGTGCAGACTGACACAGACACTCATTCTGAACCTGGCAGCCTCATTTTCGTGGAGATTTTGCTAAATTTGTAAGAAAGGCATTTCAAAAACAGAAATAATGGTACATACACTCATAAGGACTGTCCCACTGGCAGTGAGCAGCGAAAGGATAAATAATAACATGAGTATCTTTTACAAATACAAATAATGAGACAATGTAGAGTTAATGAATTCTCAGTCAGCTATCTCTCTTAAAACATGTTGCAAACACTTGAATTTCTTCTTTTCCCAGCTCTACATTCTCTGAAGAATTTTATAATTTATTGTCCCAAGCCATATTTGGTATTTAGTGCCTCAAGAAGCTTGTGAAAAAAGATCTGTTTGTTACATGAAAATGAAAACATGTTGTGGTTTCACCTCAATTTCTTTCCTTCTCCCCTACTTCTAAAGAGAAGAGACAATTTTAAGAAGCAGGAAAAGTAAACAACTCGGATATAAAAAATATACAAACACAAATACAAACAAAAACAACTCATAAGTTAGGAAAAAACTGGAACTTGTGCCTGGGGTAAAGCATGTAAAAAGTGGTGATTTATTCAAGGGCAGAATTTTGGCATTTTCTTTAGCTTCAAGTAAATAAATAAGACAAAGCAAAGTCTTTTCATCTGATTGTTTTACAGTGCCTGGGGCTATGTACGTTGGACACTGCAACTGTTTTCATTTAGGGATGAGTGAAGTGGTTCAATTAAAACATGAGCAGCTCTGAACCTTTGCTATGAATAAATCAGAATATTTCTCGGAAGGTTCAAGGAAGTCCAGTTAATTGTCATTATTTAGCTCTTTGTAGTCATGTGTTGTGGCACTGTCTGGATTCAAAAGTGCCACCATGTAGTCCAGCCCTATTATCAGCTGACCAAACCAGACTGAATCGGTTGGGCCAGCAGCATGGAAATTTGGGGGAACTAACCCAAATAAAACACAAAGTTTTGAGGCCCACCCATTACAAAATTCCCACATCCCCTACTGCTCCCTTCACTTCTGTGGGAAAAAAGGAGCTGTGGAGCCTGTGAGGAGAGGAGCCCTGGAGCATTAAAGGCAGGGGCTGGGGCTGCAGCAGGGCCTCTGCGCAGTGAGAGGTGTGAACAGGGGCATGAGGAGAGCTTGGAGGAGCCCCTAAGGGACAGCATGAATCCTTTCAAAGAAACATGTAAATACCTCCAAGAATACAGGTATTTTTCTGCAATGGGGCATTGTGCATCTCTTGGATGCCAAAATAGTTATAATTGTTATATCGCTTCCTACGGAGTGCACCTTTTATTTAGAAGTGCACCTTTATATTCATTGAAGAGTAGCAGCAACCACCAAAATTAATTTAGAAGTGGGAATTCTTTCTCAGTCTGGATTACAGCGTCTTTAAATTATGGAACAGTAGAACATTTATTGCAATTGTCTGAGCGCACAGATGTGTTCAATGCTGTCCTTTACTGTGTGCCATGAGGAACTCTGAGTACCACAGACAGCCCTAAATTCATCAGTTCCTGGTTTTGCACATCAGAAGGGCCCAGCTGGCATGTTATGCCCCAGCATCCATCCGTGTAGCTTCCATATGTGAATTCCCTTCTCCCTTATAACTTCAAGGCTGTGCTCTGTTCTCCTGCCAAACCTAGGCAGTAGCTAACTTCTGAGGATGCTCTAAACGTTCCATTTACTGTTTTTGTGCAAACAGCTGCTGAAGAGCTCCAGATACTGAAACTGAAGGCAAGCAGGTACAGTATTGTCACAGGAAGATTATTTCTTCCATGCAAGGCTGGGCATTGGAGAGGACATGGAACCTGACTGCAATGACTAAAACTGCATACAGACAATGATGGTGAATCCTGACTGGAATTTTGATAATTTCGATCCCTCGGTTTTGCAAATGTACAGGTAACAGAAGTGTATTGTCATGCAGAGATAAGGAGGTTATTTTAAAAAGAAATGCATTGTTACTAGGTTAGCTCACAGGAATGTTTACAATTTGGAATGTGTGCTCTGTTTCAGTTTCTGAACACTGGACAGTAACTATTCCAGGCTCAGGCTTCTTCCACTTACTATATTTAGAATTTAGCAGCCACTTTGCACTGAATCACATCTTTCTTCCTTGATGCTTCTCCTGACTATTCCCAGTTCTGAACCTGAAGTTTATTCAGCATTTTTCCTGAATTGCTGTCCATGCTGTGAGTCCCCACTGCAGCTCCTGGCAGTGCTGTTAAGCAGCACTGATAAATGTCCATTACCCATCTGACTGAGCACCACAGAGGATTCCTGGCTCCGAAAGAGGCAGCTCCAGTGTGAGCTCAAAACTCCATTCATTCATTGCCTCCTTCCCAGCAGCATTCCCTGGCCTGCAGCCAGATGCCATTTGACGTCACGGCTCTAACCAGGAACATAATGTGCTGGCACTGGGACAGCAGCTCCACCATGGAAAAAAACAGCAGCAAGTAGAAACTCATCACCCTGCCTGGGAAGAGGGAGTTTACACAACGAGGCTGAGGGCAAATCAGCAGAAAATTCAATGAACTATGTCAGGTCCAATATTTGGCTTTTGCTTTTCTGCACAGCACCTTCTTAGGTTACTACTCCAAAGCACCAATCTTATTAACACAGACAGCACACAGCAAAAAGACGTCCTAAAATACTTTATACTTTCCATTCTGCTCTTTGCAGCACTTGCTGAAGTGCTCCAAAAGGTCTGTTTGTTCTTGCTTTTTATTTCAAATTATTTGAAACACAATGATCCAAAGGTTTATTTTTTGGTCTGCGATTGATTTGTATATTAAAAAAAACCTCTGTTCTGTTTATTTGAGTTAAATATTACACAGGTCTTTAAGTAGAGACTTTGCAGTGTTAGTACACAAAACTCAGAAGGTGGTTTAAGGACAGAAAAACAATCTTGAGAGTCTCTTCATAACCATAATTGAGATGCTGGGTAAAAAACAAAGACCACCAAGCTTCCAAACTAAATACTAAGCACAGAAATAAAATCATAATAAATATAAAAAGGACTAGGAAGTATTTGAATAGGAACAAGTGCAATGGGTATTGCTGATATGAGTTTAGAATGCCTGATTGACAACCACCAGAGTTCCATCCCTGATACCCACAGCTGTAGCATTGCAGCCACTGACATACAGAAGTTTATAGGAGAAATTTCTGAACTGTCTATGAATGTTAGATAGTGTATCATGGAATTAATTCTGGAAACAAATGTATATGTCAGTAATTTAAAATATAATTCTCAATAAAATCTTCTGCAGATGTCCATCACCTTCCTGGCTGTTGGAGTTCTTGGGCTCTTCACAGAAAATGCTGAGTTTCAGCCACTCTGGAGTTTGAGGCTGCTCAGCAATTGCCATCAGACAGCTCTCTGAACTCCAGCGCCTCTTCAAGGAGCCCTTCCTGCTCGCTGCAGGCAGGAAGGACATCCTGGGAAATGAGCTGGGCGCTTCCCGCCTCCGTGTGAGCCTGAACGAGACTCATGGATATCTCATTCCATTCCAGAAGCCAATTTCAGCAATTCCTTCTGGCCCAGGTCATCAGACTCACAGCCTCAGTGAGTGCAGTGTCCAAACCCCGTTTCAGCTGAATATACACAGTCACCAGGGACATATGAAGAGAAAAGAGTTCACAAACATTACGTTTCACTGAAATCTGGAACTACTTAAGCTGAAATGAGACAAATCTGGACAATAGCATCCCCACTCTTCACAGAAAAATGCCCTGCCCAAGCCCACATATCTGCTCCATGGAGGGTTTAACTGGGGTGCCCGTGTCTATGAACCTCTCATGCCTGGTTATCTCACTATCCCACCACCTGCTAATCAGCAGCAGCAGTGCAGGCACAGTTAATAATGACAGCTGATAAACCTGAGCACTCTGAAATACCACGGGCAGTGTCCATAGTGAACTGCAAGCTACACCTACCCACATCTGCACATGGATTAATGAAAGGGAATTTTTGTCAAGTCACATTATCATTGAAAGATAATCCTGGCTTCATGTTCATTTGAGATAAAACCCCAACTTGGAGAAAATATTACCTATCCATTTGACATTATTTCATAATGACTAAATTAGAAGTTATTTTCCTTTTCTAATCTCATAACATTTAAACCATAATTGTAACATTATTTTTCCATCCCTTTTGTGAGTTGTTCTTATTGAACAACTGCTCTTAGTTTGAGCAATAAAGAATATTTTCAAAGTAGCCACAGATTTATCTCTTATTTTGTAATGGATGCTCTGCTAGCTTCACATCACACTGAGCCACTTCTCTTTGACCAAAGCTTCATTACTGAGCATTTACCACTCTTTGGTCAACATCAACTGCCCTGAGGCCCATACATTCATCCTTCTCCTATGCCTGGCTTTGCATTGATAAAAGCTGCTTCACAAAAGTGGGAAAAAAATCATTTAAAAAAATCTGACAATTATTCAATTCAACATTTTCCATACTTTTAAGCTCTAATGCAAAATTTTAATCTCATCTCAGCTGGATTTTGCCTGCCAACAGTTTGGATTTTCTCTAATCCCTAAAAAACTGCTGTATTGCAAAAACAATTAGTTGGATGCCTCTTGTGAAATCATTAATTTGACAAGTTCTGTGATATTTTTTGAATAACTTATTTAATGGATTTCCTCCTCTTCATTATTTCCTTGGGATCAATGGCTTGTGTGCAGAATGTGCAAACCTAAACACAAACAAGCCCCAGCTGTCTTATTGTCCCCGCACACAGTTTTGGTTTTGGGCGTGCAGAGCCCCACCTATTCCAGGCAGGGACAGGGTGCCAGGGCTGCAGGCTGCGAGGTGGATCGTGCATTCCCTGGGAGAGCAGGGCACAAACCCACCCCAAAGAGTAGGAGTGAAACCAAAATGCACAGTGAGACTGGAAAAGGCTGGGAGCCACTGGATGCAACCACTGCCTGAGGCTGGCCAGGAATAAACACCTGAGAAATATCCTCAAGCACCAAAATCTGGCTGTGTCCCAAACTGGGACAACTAAAGATCTTTCAAATCTTTTCCAAGAGGAGAACACGAGCACATAACCCTTGTAAAGGCAGACAAATCTCAGAGAGCCAATTCTCTGAGCATGGAGCACAGGCAAAGCTGAGGCCGCCAGCACTCACGCTGCACCTCTCCATGTTCTCTCCAAACTGGAACACTAAAGATCTTTCAAATCTTTTCCAAGAGGAGAACACGAGCATGTAACCCTTGTAAAGGCAGACAAATCTCAGAGAGCCAATTCTCTGAGACATGGGAGGCACAGGGCAAAGCTGGGGCTGCCAGCACTCACCACTGCACCTCTCTGGCATTCTCTTCCTTTGGCTACAAATTCCATCTGAGGCTCAGATGTCTTTTGCAAAAAGCACACAGCCACAAGTGTTTTCTCTCCCAGAAACAGCACTTTTAGACAAAGGATGCCTTGCTAAAACATTCCCAAGCAGTGCTCACTCCCTGCTCTCCCAAGCTCAGCTACATATTTCTATTTCAGACAAGGAAAGTAAACCTTGAACTCCAGACTATTGTGATTCACTGAAGTGTTACATGGTGGAATGAATTTCAGAGATGCTGCTTCACTGAAAAATGGCAATTTCCTGTGAAGACACCGCCTTTTCCTGCACTTCAAACTATGCTCTGGCAGCAGAGATTTTTCACTTCATAAAACAAGATGTTCTAATTGAAAACATTGAAAATGCTTTGCTGCAGCAGAAATGAAGTCCCTTGTTTCAAAGTCTTTGTGGGAAAAAAACCCAAACAACTACAACAACTAAAAAGCTAAAATTTCCCTGAAACCAACTGTAAAATAGTATAGAAATTATCCTGTTGGGAACAGATCCTCTGTGGATAAAGGTGTTTCTGGTTTTTTAAGGACCTTTGTCCTTAAAATACATATTAGTTTTGGTTGCCACGCACACCTGCTCCCTGAGAGGTCACTGTGACCCATTCATATTGATCTACATGCAGATAGGAGTGAAATGTTGATATTTTGTAAGTGTTCCATGTTTTCACTGACAACATTTTTCATAGGAACCAGAATAAAACGGTTTGGTTAAATTTTCTCCTATTTTATCAGCTACAAAAGAGAGATTCATTCCTGTTAGAAGGGTTTTCTTTATAAAGAAAATCTTGTGATTCAATTCTTGATCAGGAGCACTCAGAGACGATTCATATGTGATGTGCCTGATGCCACAGACAGAGAAAGGAACTGATCTTTAAGGACACTAAACTGGCACAACCATTCTTGGAGCTTCCTTTGGAACACAGCAGCTCTGAAAGCCACTGGTGACAGGTTAGCAAAGAACACAAGCCCTTACATTCAATGGACAAGGTGTAAATAGGCTGAAAGAGAAATTACAGGTAAAATACAACCATCTCCATTTCCATTCAGAGTTAAGGTAGCTGGATGTCTGGGCTGAGAACACCTGATCCAGGTGGGAGAGGCACAGAGCAGATAACTCATCTCAACCATCAGTGCACACTGAGAAGGGGTTTGGTTTGGGGTTTTTTAGTATAACAAAGACCTGAAAGCTCTGTTTCTGTTTCACACGTTTCAGAAGGCATTTCCAGGCTGTGCAGAACCAGATAACTGTCACTGAATTATGACACAGTTGTTCTCTAATTTATACCGACAATTGCTTCACCTACCTGGCAGGTCAGAGAGAGCACCAGCAGCTCTCCACCACCACAATTATGGATTGTGCAATTTCGTTTTCATTTGGGAAAACAACGGATAGCCCCAAGAGGATTTCAGAAGAGCCAACGCGGGTTAAACCATCCCCTCCCCAGCCCCACCACCCTGCCCCTTCTCCACCCCAACGCCTCCTCCTGCACACGCACAGCTTCTCCCTCCTGTTTATTTTTTGTTTTAAACACTCTGAGCAGAAATTGACTTTGGCTGCTTTTGCTGAACTCTGAAGTGTTTGAGCAGATAAGATTCAGATAATAACCCATCAGCAGAAAGTTTCATGGGTCCCTCTTTGGGCAGGTGGTCACCAGGGCCAGCCATGCACTGAAGTTTCTTTGCCCTGCAGAAGGATTTTTCTGTCCCATTTACTTTTCAAACTGGGCCAGACTTTTTTACTGTATCTCACGTGTACAAAATGTTTCAGCTGAGAGATACTTGTTTATGTACAGTGCAGGGGAAATACAACGTGTAAATCTCCCTGCTGCTGTCCCAAATGTGGTGGCAGTTTCCCAAGCAGTTTTATTGAGCCCCTCGACTCAGCAAAAGGGAGTTAATCTGAGCTCCTCTTCCATTATGGGAAATAAATAAGGAGTGACAAAACTCTCACTGTAAAAGCACTAAGATGTCTCTCCAGAAATAACTGCTCTTTAGAGGACAATATAAAAATAGTCACACTTGCTTCGAGGAAATATTGGTTAAAATGGATACGATTTTATTTCCCTATCACTATTTTTCCACTTAAAGACTTACCTGAAATGAGAAGGCTTTTGTTCTCCTCCTAGACAAAAAGGAATTCAGGCTGTTCTTTCCACACAAGATATTTGTTGTAACTACAGTCTTACTTATGGCTGGCATGGATTTTGTCACAAACATAATAATAATAGTAATAATAATAGTAGTCGTAATAATAATAATAATTATAATTACAAATAACAACATTTTAGAACACTACAAATATTGTTTATGTGCCATGTGGTTTACTGTACTAGAGACCTCATCTTGCTTAAAACTAATCCAGAAGAAAACTCTTTTTTTTTTTTTTCTTTTGTGGGGTGTGGTTTTTGGTGGTGGCAGTGTTTTGGGGGGATTTTGGTATTTTTTAAGTAGCATTGTTCCCACCTCCATTCCCCAGTGCAGCTGCACAAACCCTGGGGCTGGCAGAGCTGCAGGGCTGGGGTACCACAGAAAGCAGCAGCAGGTGGCAGAGGAGGTGAGGCTCGGTCAGCATTGCTGCCACACACTTTGCCTTGGATAGCCAGCCTCAATGCAGCCAGCAAATCACAAACAGAGCTCACTTTGCTCCAAGCCAAGGCTGCTGGCAGCCAGGAACTCGGGGCACACTGCAAACCCTGCAGGAATCCCAGGTAAATCCCCAGCAGCTGCTTGCCCTGCCTGCCATGCTGTGCTCACAGTGCCACCAAGGACACCCCTGTCTCAGTAAAAACCTGTGCTGTGACAGTAATCACATTTGAGCTAATGCTCCCCTGCATTTGTAAAACCAGCAGCCACAGCTTTGAATGAAATGCAGATATTGAACGTTTGTATCTCCAGTGTGAGGGGAAAAATATTTCTGCTTGCCAGACCAGAGATGTGCAGAGGGGAGCACTCACCGTTCTGCAGCCCTGGAAGCGGAGGTGAAAGTGATTCCAGACTCAGGGATGCTGCATCTGCTGCAAGGAAAAGGATCATTTAAGGAAAGGGCTGCTGAAAACATTCTCTCATTCATCTAAAACACTGCATAAAGCACAAAACAGTGGCTGAAAGCCTGGGGATAAATTACCTTACAATCAAACACACACACATCTCTCCTGACACCAGAGTCCATCACACCTGAGTCCCTCGTGAGAGAACCAACTGCATTTGGAAATCTTTATTTAGAAAACTAAACAATCTAGTAAGATTTCAACACAGACCCCCTAGCATTATGCTGTGAAACCAAAGCCAGCTCTGCAAGTGTAATTGTACTCCATTATCACATTAGCCATAAAAAAGTCTTCCCAATGGTTACTACTTGACTTAAAAATCCTGTGTACGAGTAAAATCCAGGCTGTGATCACCACGAGCAGTAAGGACTGGAGTGCCACCCAACGGTGAGACAGTCATTAACAGCTCTGATTAAAGATTTCTGCCTCTACCTGCTCCTGCCACAGCAGGGAATGAACCACCCTGCAGACCCATGGGGGCTCTGAGAGATCCAAACAGCAGGAGCTGCCCAGGCACACACACACACACGTTATTTTCCTTTAACAGAGGCAGTAGCAGAGTTTTTGGTGTCCTAGTCCTGTTTACAGTGTTTAAGTTCCATTTCATCCCATCCCTTCCCATGCAGAACTTGTTTCCCAAAAGCCAAAGCCTGAGAGCTGGCGAGCAGCGAGCCCTGGGCAGTCACACACCCTGCCACTCCACAGTGATTTTGTGCATTTGTGTATTCACAGCTTTCTCCATAAATTGCTTTGAGCTGTGGAGGATGAAGAGAGGCTATGAAATGTAGGATTGTGCTGGGACAAGCACCTGCCTTTTCCATGAAGTAGAAATAACACAATCCTACCCTTTCCCCTGGATTCTCACTGACATTTCAAGGGCCAGACTCTAGTGGACAATTTGAAAACCAAAACCTCTGAATCAGACTATACTGGGATGGAAAAACAGTGTGCCTTAAGTGGCACAGGTTGGAATTATTTTGGGAAGGGACTGCCCTCCTCTGTGCAAAGTGCAAGAAGGGTTGTGTCCTGAGACCACAGATCATTTTCATTTACCTAATCCTCCATTATTATAAGGATCTAAGTCACCAGTAATACTTTTAATCTCTTCTGTGGTTTTTTTCCCCTGCAATACTTAGCAGATTTTGCAACTTTTAGTATTTTGTAAGGTAGATCATAAATTTCATAAAGGCTGTTAGGAAATTTTTTGCTGCTCTGCATTTGTGTGGAGGCACAATTTGAGGATTAAATATGTATTAAAGGGTGAACATGTTTGTAGGGCACAGATGTCTGATCCAAGTGGCTGTTTCCAGCCCATATTCTTGGCTGGAATATATTTCAGACCTTCAACTCTACTGGGACAGGTATCCAAAACTGTGGAGCCAGTTGAGTCCAATTCAGCACTGGGGTAAACCCCCTGTGGCTTCAGCTGAAGTTATAAATCCAGAGATTAATTTACCCTTTTTCCATTGCAAGCCAGGACTGGAAATGTCATGAAAACAGATGTAACAATTCCAATCCACACATTCCTATTACCTTCCCTATTCTATCCCAACCATCAATAAATTGCATTGTAAGATGTTTCGGGTTTTGGTTTTTTGTTGTTTTGTTTTTTGTTTTTTGTTTTTTTTTTTTAATTTGTACTGCTTCCTACTAAGAAGGGAGTATTCAGAAGCCACCAAAGAAGCCTTACAAAACAAGCCAAACTATGCCAGAGCCAATTTTGCCTATAGAAGCATTTCAGGCTGAAATATTTGGCCACTGGCAAAGTACATATTCACAATGAGGAATGGAAAGGAGCAGTGTAAAAGCTTGCACGAGGAGGAGCTGTGCCGTGCCCACCTGGCCCCGGCGCTGGGCAGGGCTGCATTCCAGCTCCCTGCGCTCCCGCAGCACCGCGATGGAGCAGTGACACCCAGCGGCTCCTGCCATCGCTGCGGGGCTGCGGGATTGAGGGATTGAGGGATTGCGGGATGCGGGATTGAGGGATTGCGGGATTGCGGGATCGCGGGGTCGCGGGATTGAGGGATTGAGGGATTGCGGGATTGCGGGGTGCAGCTGCCGCGGGGGCTTCTGCCGGGGCTCCTCACCGGAGCTCCGCCGGGACAGCAACCCAGCTGCGGGCTGGGGAGGGGCCCGGACCGCGCACACCTGAGAGACCCCGGACCGCGCACACCTGATGGACCCTGGTCCGTGCACACCTGAGAGACCCCGGACCGCGCACACCTGATGGACCCTGGTCCGTGCACACCTGAGAGACCCCGGACCGCGCACACCTGATGGACCCTGGTCCGTGCACACCTGAGAGACCCCGGACCGCGCACACCTGATGGACCCTGGTCCGTGCACACCTGAGAGACCCCGGACCGCACACACCTGATGGACCCTGGTCCGTGCACACCTGATGGACCCTGGTCCTTGCACACCTGCGTAACCCCTCAGCCCTCACACACCTCTGTAACCGCCGTCCGCGCTCACCTGATGGAGCCGGGCTCGCGCACACCTGAGGGGCCCTGGCTCGCGCACACCTGAGAAAGCCGGGCTCGCGCATACCTGTGTAACCCCCGTCTGCGCACACCTGATGGACCCCAGCCCGCACACACCTGTGTAACCCCCAACCCTCACGTACCTGAGGGTCCCCCCCGCCCCAATCCTCACATACACCTGAGGGCCTCCCCCAGCTCTCACACACCTGAGGTACCACGGGCCCGACGTGGCTCGCTGACTCCCGGCCCGGCGTTGAGTCCCAGCCCGGTCTCTGATGTCGCACCTCTTTGTCCTCACTCTCATCTCTGCTCACCTGCCCCCTGGCAGGTCTGTCCCAGCGGAATCCCGCTGTCCCGCTGTCCGCACTGCCGTGTGACACTGCCCGGCTGTCCCCGCTGTCGAGGGACGCTGCCCGGCTGTCCCCGCTACCGTGTGGCACTGGCACTGCCCCGCTGTCCCGCTGTCCAGCTCCTGTCCCGCTCCCCACACGGACACTGAGGCCACACGGGCCCCTCACAGCTGCGGCTGCTCCCACGCTGATCAGGCAGCAAAGGGTGCAGCTGACCAGGCTGACCAACCCTGAACATCCCAGCGTCCCCTCCAGGGCTGGGCACCTGAACAGTGTGGGCACGAGGCGCCAAGGAGATAAAGCTTTGATGCCAGAGCATATCCACAAAGCTGGGGAAGGGTCCGGAGTGCCCTGTGAGGGGGCTGAGGGAGCTGGGAAGGGGCTGAGCCTGGAGCAAAGGAGGCTCGCGGGGAATTTCTGGCTCTGCACAGCTCCTGCCAGGAGGGGACAGCCGGGGGGTCGGGCTGTGCTCCAGGGAACAGGGACAGGAGCAGAGGGAACGGCCTCAGGCTGGGCCAGGGCAGCTCAGGGTGGGCACAGCAGGAATTTCCCCATGGAAAGGGGGCTCAGGGCAGGCTCAGGGTGGGCACAGCAGGAATTTCCCCATGGAAAGGGGGCTCAGGGCAGGCTCAGGGTGGGCACAGCAGGAATTTCCCCATGGAAAGGGGGCTCAGGGCAGGCTCAGGGTGGGCACAGCAGGAATTTCCCCATGGAAAGGGGGCTCAGGCTCTGAACTGCCCAGGCAGGGTTGCAGTGCCCATCCCTGGAGGTGTCCCAGGAATTCCTGGAGGTGGCACTCAGAGCTCTGGGCTGGGGACAAGGTGGGGATGGGCACAGCTTACATTTGATGGTCTTGGAGGGATTTTCCAACACAAATAATTCTATGATTTGGCATAAATTTGTATCTGCATATTGTGAGGGTCTCAGTTTTCTAGTCCTGGATATCGTTGCATGTAAAAGGAAAGCCAGAATTCCATTGTCCAGAATTTGCTGTGTTTCGCCAAAATGAAAGTCACAATGTGTGCCACTCTGCAAATTGCTTCTTACTTCTTTGATATGGGCACGCACAGAAAAAAAGGCAAATATTTATGAAGTAGTCTATCTGCTCAAAAATTTCCCATTATTTAGTAAAATAATTTCTTGAACCAGACGGACACATTTAAAATGTTACTTGTCACACATATTGCCACTGTAATGGACAGAGATTTACGAAGAAATGTGATACACTGATTTTCTGGGTTACTCTGTGAAATCTCCAACCGAGTATCAATTTGTTTGTGATACATGACTTGGGACATCTATGTCTGTATGGTTGGAATATCTGCATTTCAAATTCAGGACTATGGCTGAGGGCTCTCTGAGACGTGTAGGCTACAATTCCATTTGGAAATGAATGGCCTTATGGAAAAGCTGAGGTAGACTGGCAGGTTTGCCTCCTCGGACAGGACTATAGCACCTGGGCAGCAATGGCCATTTCGGAGCAGGAATGCAAGAGAACAGACGATCAAATACCATGCGGAGCCCGTCGGTTTCCTTAGATCAAAAGGAGAAACTGACACGACTGATTTCATTCTGCAGACCGCGTTACGAGCGGAAACCCTGTCCATCTGTCTGCAGCAAGAGCACTGTGCTTTCGGTGGCTACCGAGCCCGGGGAGCCGCATCCCAGCCGGGTGCAGGGCCAGACCCGGCCCCGCGGTCCCCCCGCGGGTCCCCTCGGTGCCCGCGCCCCGCACCGCCCTGCCCGCAGGAGCGCGCCAGCACCGCGGGCCGTCCTGCCGCGACAGAGCGTGACCCGAGCCGACCCGAGCCGCTCCTGGCGGCCGGCACAGCCCGGCCCGGGGACAGAATGGCCCCGCTCCGCCGCGTCCTCGCCATCGCCGCCGCCCCGCGGCCCCTCCGCCGGGCCGGGCCCGCCGTTCCCTGGGCCGGGCCTGGGCCGCGGGGCCTGAGGGGCGCCCCGGGCCCGCCCCGCTCGCAGCCGGCGGCGGCCTCGGGCCCGCGGGCTCGGGGAAGGCCCGGGCGGAGCGCGCTGCCCCCGGCGCGGCCCCCGCAGCCCCCCGGGCCGTGGGGCGGGCCCGGCCCCGCTCCCACCGCCCCGGACGTCGCGTCGCCGGGGCGGGTGCGCAGTTCCGGCGGCAGCGGGAGGGCGGGGGCCGGGCAGAGCCGCCGCGGCCTCGGCAGCAGCTGCAGCCGGAGCGGCGCGGGGGGCCAGGCCCCCGCCATGGAGATCGAGAAGGAGTTCCAGCGGCTGGACCAGGCCGCCAGCTGGCCCGCCATCTACCAGGTGAGGGGCAGCGCCCGCCGGCTGTGCCCGGCCCGGCGGCAGCGCTCCCTCCCTCCCTCCCTCCCGCTGCCCGCGATGCCGCCGCTGCTGCCCGGCCCCGGGGCCAGCCCTGCCCTGCCCTGCCCGGGCACCGCCGCCCCGCTCGTTCCCCGCTCGTTCCCCGCTCCAGGGGCACCGGGAGTTCCCCGCTCCCCGGGCAGGAGCAGCCCCGCTCGGCAGTGCCCGCCCGGAGCACGAGCAGCCCCGCTCGGGCACATCCTCAGCCCTGGAGCCCCGCGGGGCCATCGGGCCGCAGCGCTGCCCCAGCTGCCCCTCCCGGACCGGGGCAGCCCATCCGCCCGATTTGTCTTTGGGTTCGAACAGAGGAGCAGCGAGGGGGGCATCAAATGCGTTTGGCTTTTCAGTCACCTTAATCATAGAACAGCGCCTGAAGGAGCGAATTAGCAATGCTTGTGCAGCTAGCTGGTACTGGGTATTTATTGTGTCATCTACTGCATTTAGATTTTTTTGCGATATTTAAAACAACACTGTTGCAAACGTGAATGCTTGCAACAGTGTTTGCCTTCTGGATCCAGCTTCACGTACAAGCCACAGAAGTTAGTGCTTTTATCTTTAAAAGTTCTTCACACCTTTATCTAAAATGTAGTTTAAGAGAAGCTGAAATACATGAATGACTGGGCGGATGTGTTCAGTCAGATCAGGCAGCGTTGCTGTAACATCCATTTGAATGTTTAAGCTGGTATATTGCATAAATGAATGACTTGAAGTTCACGTTTGCAACACAGACGTTGAGCTTCGCTTCTTTCATTATGAATTTCTCTGGCAATAGACCATTGAGAGAAAGAGGTGTGTAAAAGTGAAATAAATGGACTTCAGTTTCAGAATCGCAGCAGGCACGTTTTAACATCAGTAGCTTGCCGGGTGAAAATCTTCAGTTGTCTGGCATTTAGAGAATAAGCATGACATGTTGAGCCTGCTTTTGGGAAGGTCCATTTCCTACATTTCCCTTCCCTGCCGAGTGTCAGTGCTTGCTGACTGTATCAGTTGAAAGTCATGTGGATATATGACGTTATGTTTTTGCTGAACTGTTCTGGATGATTTGGTGTGTTGCGGGCTTAGTGCTCAGGAAATGATTTTGAGTAATAGAGCTTTGTAATTGAAGCGGTACATTTCTACAGGTACAATTTAATTACAAAAGTGAAATATCTAAGTAGAATGAGAGAATGGCCCATTTTCAATGAGGGATCAGAATTCAGTGATATTTTTGTCCTGGTCTCTTTGAATGATATGACTCAGTGGCCTGCTCAAACTGTGGCACAGCGTGAGCTTTGATTGAGCACTAAAATTCAATTTAAAAAAGGACTAAAGTGATTCTTTGATTTGCATCCAACTATTGACAAGCACAGGGGGTGGGTTTTTCACTTGTTTTTTTCCCCCTGATTGATTAGTAAATATGTGCATCTATGTCATGAAATTCAGTTTCTCAACAGCATCCTGCTTTTAAATAAGCTGTTGGAAATGGCATCTTGGCAGGTCATGTACATCTGGAAGGACAAGGTACTTCTCTATAAGCTGTGCTTTTGGTGTCTGAGCTGTGACATTAACAAAGCAGTTTTCCTACAACGCTGATTTTTGCTTGAACAGTGCAGTAGGCAGAGCAGTGCATGTGGTTGGTGCAGAAAAACATCTCCCCCAGGGTAATTGTACCACAGATTCTGGTACCTCAGTTACGACTGTAACTGCCGAAATGCAGAAACGCTCCCCAGTGCTGCAGGTGAAGCATCCTGCAGCCAGCCCGTGTTCCTCGTCCCAGTCTGTTATCTCCAGATACAGCCCAGCATCTCCAGGAGGAATCAGCAGCAGACACGGAGGTGTGGCCAAGGGAGACTGTCTGGGTGCCCCATGACTTGCAAGGGTTAAAATTGTCCGTGCTGCTTTTTTTTGGACGAGCGGAAGCTGTGTTCAGCTATGATAGTACAGTTGTGAAAGAATAGAATTTAGATTGCCTTCTTTTTTCAGCAGAAGTAATCACAGGATGGGGACACAAACATTTCAAAATGCAGACCTTGTTTAGGTGATTTTGTGATGATCTTGTCTTGGGCACTGCACAATATGGAGCCATTCTCTGTACCGCTGGTCAGAACAGGGTGAACAGTGATGAACTTCTTTGTGTTTTCTTACTCTGTTTTTTTTTTTTTTTTTAATGTTTATTTAGTTTTTAATACCTATTTCTATCCCTTACTTTCCTCTAGATTTACTTGTTACAAGAACTGTGAGCCATGAGATCCTGTGGAGGTTGTTCAGGGACCCAAGTGAGAAAAATTGCTGAGGTTCTGGCTGTTGCTTGTATTTTAGAGAAACATAAGCATAAGAAAGGCACATTCAAATTAAAATCCTCTTCCATCAAACAGTGAGTTAGAGGAATGTGAGCTTTGCCATGTACTAACTGTGGTAAAGGTGTGCAACAGAAAACAAATGCTTAAGGGTAAGTGAATTATATGCACCCTACAGAAATATCATTAGAAGTATCTATTGGAATGAGAAGCATTCACTCTGGAGATGTCACAACAAAAAACCCATACCCCAAAGCTAAGGAAAGCACAGGTTAGGCTTTTAAAGCAGGGAAGAAAAGTAAATATTTGTCCAGAATATCAAAATAACTCTGGGTTGTCATTTGCTCACAGTGAGTGCAGTGTCAGATTTTCATAGTAATTTTACATGCAGAAGTCTTTCAGAACTTTAGGAGATATTTCAGTTTCTAACTTCTTACACAGGGTGATAGAACGAGATATTATCTTAAAAACACATCCCTCAAGTACAGGTAGAGTTGCTTCTTGTGTTTATATAAACCAGATATGTTGACTTTAGCATGTTGGCCAATGATGTTAACTTTGATGTGCTTATCAGGAGCAGTAAAAATACCTCTGAATTATTTACTGATGTACCATTCAACTGGGGGATCCATTCACTATGGATGGAGGCAGAGCTGTCATTTGGGGACAGCTCATGCAGAGTTTTCCATGTGAAGGTAGCAGAATGAAACTAAAATGAGCATTATTTTCTAGTTTTTATAGTTAGTGGAATTCATAATAAGAACTGGATATAGTTGAGATTTTCCAGCATGTTTGGAAGTGAAAACAGGACTACCTATCTCTGGAAAGCTGAAGTGTAGCTGGAGTTGGGTTTTAGGCCTGTAAATAACCGTTCTCAGTTTCTTTATTAATTTTTGAGGGTCTTTTGACCAAATATTAACATGAACATTAGTTTTTCAAACCTCTCTAAGCTAAACTAAAATACTACAAATTATGAAAATTAATGAACTTCATTCAGATTGTGGGAGGAAGATAGAAAGATATCGTGGATATTTTGGATATCCCTCTGTCAAGACAGAAAAGGCATGGGAAGTTTTTTAGGTATTCACTGTCTCTGGAAAAATATTTGTAGAATATTTTCTTATGTAGATGGATTTTGATGCTGAAAGTAAACTGTGAAATGGTTGACCCTGAAGAATTGTAACAGTGTGGCTGTGTTGTGTATTTAAAGTCAGTGGACAGGAAGCTCTACAAGGGCTGTTGGTTTATAAGCTGCAGCAAGAGTGCAGGCTGGAAGCATTTGGGTTACTCCTTTGCTTGGGTGCTAAGCAGCAGATAAATTGTGGCACGAACATGACTTCTTATAAATGCATCTTTGTGCTTTATTCTGCCGGTTGTAGCTGCAGGTCTCTGCATGCAGCGCTTTGCCACTGCTTAATTCGTGCTCTGTTGATTCATTTGAGGCTCAGCATAATTGGCTCTGGTTGTGGAAAGCTGGTTTTAGACTCAGGGCTGCAGGGAGTCTCTGTTCCTTCAATCAGCTGAAGATATCCCATGTTTTCCTGTGCTGTACAGAGCCTTCCTGCACGTGGGCAGGGTTGGTGATGGAGAAACAAAGTGTCTGTGCCTCACAAAGTCAGGATCCTGCCTGAAAAGCAGAGCTGCTGTCCAGCTGCAGGGGCTGGCACCTCCGTGCCCCTGGGGATGGCACCTCCGTGTCCCGGGGGCTGGCACCTCCGTGTCCCTGGGGCTGGCACCTCCGTGTCCCTGGGGCTGGCACCGCCATGTCCCTGGGGCTGGCACCTCCATGCCCCTTGGGATGGCACCTCCGTGTCCCTGGGGCTGGCACCTCCGTGTCCCTGGGGCTGGCACCTCCGTGTCCCTGGGGATGGCACCTCTGTGCCCCTGGGGATGGCACCTCCGTGCCCTGGGGATGGCACCTCCGTGTCCCTGCATCTGGCACCTCCGTGTCCCGGGGGCTGGCACCTCCGTGCCTCTGGGGCTGGCACCTCCATGTCCCTGGGGCTGGCACCTCCGTGTCCCTGGGGCTGGCACCTCCGTGCCCCGGGGTATGGCACCTCCGTGTCCCTGGGGATGGCACCTCCGTGTTTTTGGGGCTGGCATCTCCGTGTCCCTGGGGCTGGCACCGCCGTGCCCCTGGGGCTGGCACCTCCGTGCCCCTGGGGCTGGCACCTCCGTGCCCCTGGGGATGGCACCTCCGTGCCCTGGGGGCTGGCACCTCTGTGCCCCTGGGGATGGCACCTCCGTGCCCCGGGGGCTGGCACCTCTGTGTCCCTGGGGCTGGCACCTCCGTGTCCCTGGGGATGGCACCTCCGTGCCCCTGGGGCTGGCACCGCCATGTCCCTGGGGCTGGCACCTCTGTGTCCCTGGGGCTGGCACCTCCGTGCCTCTGGGGATGGCACCTCTGTGCCCCTGGGACTGGCACCTCTCTGCCCCGGGGGCTGGCACCTCCGTGCCCCGGGGGATGGCACCTCCGTGCCCCGGGGGATGGCACCTCCGTGTCCCTGGGGATGGCACCTCCGTGTCTCTGGGGCTGGCACCTCCGTGCCCCTGGGGCTGGCACCTCTGTGCCCCCTGGGGCTGGCACCTCCGTGCCCCGGGGGATGGCACCTCCGTGCCCCTGGGGCTGGCACCTCCGTGTCCCTGGGGCTGGCACCTCTGTGCCCCTGGGGCTGGCACCTCCGTGTCCCTGGGGATGGCACCTCCGTGCCTCTGGGTATGGCACCTCCGTGCCCCGGGGGCTGGCACCTCCGTGTCCCTGGGGCTGGCACCTCCGTGCCCCTGGGGCTGGCACCTCCGTGTCCCTGGGGCTGGCACCTCCGTGCCCCTGGGGCTGGCACCTCCGTGCCCCTGGGGC
Organism: Zonotrichia leucophrys gambelii; assembly: GCF_028769735.1. Taxonomy (NCBI): domain Eukaryota; kingdom Metazoa; phylum Chordata; class Aves; order Passeriformes; family Passerellidae; genus Zonotrichia; species Zonotrichia leucophrys. The sequence goes on from NC_088189.1 coordinate 861,488, forward strand.
TGGCACCCCTGTGCCCCTGGGGCTGGCACCTCCGTGTCCCTGGGGCTGGCACCTCCGTGCCCCTGGGGCTGGCACCTCCGTGCCCCTGGGGCTGGCACCTCCGTGCCCCTGGGGCTGGCACCTCCGTGCCCCTGGGGCTGGCACCTCCGTGCCCCTGGGGCTGGCACCCCTGTGCCCCTGGGGCTGGCACCCCTGTGCCCCGGGGGCTGGCACCTCCGTGTTTTTGGGATGGCACCTCCGTGTTTTTGGGATGGCACCTCTGTGCCCCTGGGGCTGGCACCTCCGTGCCCCTGGGGCTGGCACCTCCGTGTCCCTGGGGCTGGCACCTCCGTGCCCCTGGGGCTGGCTCAGGGCGCTCTGCTGCCTGGCCTGGCTTTTACTGCTGCCTCTTTCAGAGCAGCACCAGCTGTGTCTGCTGCTGGCACGTTTGAGATTGGGTAGGTGCCCTTATATAAAGCCACCTGAGCCACTTACTCTTGCTTTTTCTACACAGTTTAAAATCTAAATACGTGAACCCACAGCTTCTGTGGTAGTCTTGCTGGTAACAGAGCGTGGAAAAATGGAGCCTGTTATGGTTATCATTTGCTAAAAATTTAGAAATCGTACAATGTACACACAGTGCTCACCTGCTTCTGAGCATTTTTGGTGTTAGTGTGTTCTTCCACACGGTCCTGTTGCCTCCTCTGTGTGCTGGAAGCACAGATGTGTGGAAGAAAACTGTTAAGGAGAAAGCAGTGTTGGTCACATGCCAAATGATGGTAAATTTCAAATAGAAATAGCCCTTGTAAGCAGAGAATAAAATGTGGTAGTGGTAGACCAAATATTTTTCAAACTAAAATAACTTTCTAAATGTACTGGGTAGGTTTGAAATAACAGTTCATCCTATAGTTAACTCAACATTAAAATGAAATGTTTTCCTGTAATACTTGCTTTGTAAATGGACTTTGTCCAAAGGTTCTCTTTAGTTGAGTCTTCAAAAGATGTGGCTTCCACTGAAATATCACTGCTACTTTTTTGTAGACTTGAGAATTACCAGGTTTTAGATCAGTGTCACTTGCATGACCCAGGTATCTGTTTGGGTTGTGAATTAGCCTCATTAAATACCTGGGGATACTCAGTGATTCCTTACCAGTGATTGCTTCTCTGCACAGACTTGGTCTGATCCCTGAGCTGGCATGTTTGCAGTGCTTACCATGGAGGTTTTCTGGGGTGTTTTAGTCATTGGTCAGCTTGTTTGACGTTGATTTGCAGGAGAGGTGGTTTTCCCTCCCTGCTGCCAGGAGACATGCCCTTGCTGGTTTGACTGGGAGAGGCGCTTTGATAGAGCATCCAGACGCCTTTGTGCGTTCGCTTTGTGGATCGTGTACTACAAATGCCAGTTCATTTTCTACCATGCTCTGTGAGTTCAGATGTGCTTTTTCTCTCACCCACGCAGAATATAGCGAAGATTCAACAGCTTGCCTGTCATATTATACCAAGAAAAACTGGTAAAAGCGATTCTTGGAAATGCATGTGATTCTGCTAATAGTGATAGCTGATCTACTTTCAAATTGGGTTGCATTTTCTGCATTTGAGAAGGCAAGTTCATAGAACAGTAGAAAAAATTACATCCTGGTTCGGAAGGAAAATGAGCAGGCATAATATGAAACTTCTAGAAATCTTTTTCTGTTTTTTCTTACTTTTAGTTCTGTATACTTTCCATGTGAACAGTTATCTCAGCTCTTGGTTGTTGTGGATGCTTTAGGAAGTTGTAGTTCAGGGGTCAAAAGTCACCTTCAGCACTGAGGGCGAAGAGATCAGTGATGAAGATTTACCTGTTTCACTAATGATGAAGAGATCATTTAATCAGATTTACACTGTTCTGTGCAGACTTTTTCTTCTCCTTAGAGGGTTAAAACAGTTTCTACATCAATAGAAATAGAAAATAAAGCAAGAATACAGCAGGTTTTGCATTCTGCCAGTTTAGGCAGTTACAGAAAAACTTCTGTGGAGCACAGGGGTGAGTGTGGAGCTGGGCAGACGTCACTGCAGGCAGAGGAAACCCTCCTCTCTGGGCTGACATGGACTGAAATCATTCTAGTTCCAAATGCTACCACATAGTACTATTCTGAACCTAAAGCACCTATTGTATTTGTGATCTGTCAGGTGCTTTTGCTTGTATCTGAAGTTCTCAGAATTTTATGCTGCTTCTGTCAAGTACTTGATTCTGTCAAGTACTTGATGCTGAGAGCCATCCTACAAAAGACACTCTGTTTCTCAGATTCTTTATATTTATATGGAACAAGTGTTCTACACATGAAGAGGAATGTTCTCATAACCTTCTTCCCCTGTGCACAGTTCAATGAGAATTGCTTGTTTATACCATTCCTGATCCCACAGTAACAGGTTACAGTAACATAAACAGCGTGACCTTTTAATGCGATGGCAGGAAGTAAAATGTGAAATCTATTTTAAAAATGCATCTTTGACTAAGGAAGAGTATATTTCCTTTTTCTGACAGGAAAAATAACCCATGCTCGTTCAGAAGATCTCAATTCCATTTTGCTGTGTGTGGCCTATTTTTTCCAGTCTTCTGTACAGTCATTGCAGCAGCTGGAAGTAGGACTAAACCTCTCCCATCTTCACGTGGAATTATATCTCCTTTGTTAACATTTGCACAACCATCAGTGACTAAAGATGGGGCTACAGGAAAAACACAACTCTGACACAAGCAAGAGGTTTTAGTAAGAGGAACTTCTTTTGGAAAGAAGGAAAGGGTGGGTCATTGGAGCAAGAACTGGAAAAATACTACATGACTTCTTCAACAGCTAAAATACATATTGACACATTAGACAGAATTTCCCCATTTTTCTGGAAGTGGAAGAGATATGGGGAATTCTACCCAGTAAAGGAGAGGGAGTGGACAGCTACCCAGCTGTGGCAAATGGTTTTGTTTTCTTCCTTAAGAGTTTAATTAAATTGGAAATCAACAGTCACTTCTTTCTCAAACTTCTGCCAGAGGAGGATTTTCACAGTAAATCGCAGTTGCTACCTAGAACTTTGTGGTCTGCGGGGTGTCATGAGCAAGAATCGTGTTTCAGCCTGTACTTTTTTTCATTCCCAGTATTGAAACCTTCTCAGAACTGGCCTCAGGTATTTCATGAGCAGAGCAGATGTGCCCTGGTGCTGTTTCATAGGGAGTGTGTGCAGCACAGTGTGTGTTGGGAAGCAAGAAACCCTTCCTCTGATCCCTGCCCATGCCCTGAGCTGGGGTGGCATCGGTAGGGCACTAAGGTGGCAGGGCTGGGGTTGGTGTGAGCGCTGGGGCAATGCTCTTTGGCACTGAGCAGCCTTACCTGCCTGCCTCATGAATGATTTCCCTTTGGAAATCACTCCCTTTGCCTTCTGCTCTGCAGCAGTCCCTGATAAGTGACGCAGCCCCTGAGAGATAAGCCAGGGAGCATGTGGCACCCTGGGAGCAGCAGGGCACAGCAGCTGCTGGCTGGGCAGTGCTGCTGGGGACTGGGAAGCTCTGAGCACCTGCAGGGGCAAAGCCCACGGTGCCCAGCCCTGCTCTGGAGCGGGGCTGCTCTCAGGGACCCTCAGCTTCTGCACCTTCTCTGCCCTGTGTCCATCAGACTCGTCTGGTGCTCAGCACAGGCAAAGGATTGGAGCAGGGGGTTGAAAATATGTGAAATCTTGAGAGCTGTGAGTTGCTGGATTTATTAGCCCACGTGAGAGCATTAGTAGAGAGTCTAATCTTCCCAGTGTTTTTAGAGCCTGTCAGGAAGCAGACGGAGCAGAAAGGTTTCGTGGAAACGACTGACTTACGCCTTATCTGTCATTGATTTTGTGTTTTAATTTGTGTAAAGCTGACCGTCAGGAGCCTCCACTGGGAGCCAAGCCCGTCAGACAAGGCTTTGCTTGGTCGCCCACACAGTCCAGTGTGCAGGATACTGCTCTGTGACTGACTGGCTGACAGCAGGAAATTCCTTGTGTGCTGCTCTGCCTGCTGAGTTCTGTACCACATGGAATTTGGGGTGCTAAAACTATTATGTGCTTGTTATCTTGTAAAAATAGCTAAATAAGTTAATATTGCTACCCAGTTAGGAACAAGCATTCAAACATTTATTGCTTTCATGTAATAGCATCTACATCTTTTGGGTTTTCTTGTTCCAAAGTCTTTGCTAACAATGTGTTCTGCATATTAAACTCTCTCTCTACAGGCAAAATTGTCTTGAAATACTTACAGAAGAATATAATCTAAAAACGCTTTGCTCTCAGCAGTGTTGATATTAAAGGAGGCATTTGTGTGTGATTCTGATCGTTGATAACCTTTATTTGTGGATTAGTGCTCAGAAGCCTTTGGTGTAGCTGTCTTTTGGAAGTGGGGAGTGGAAAGAGTTGTGATAGACGTGAAGGGTTTATTTAAAGATATTTACTGCATTTTTCAGTATTATTTTTTTCTGTAAGTGTTCCAGATCTGTGCTACAGTTGCAAATGAGGATTTGAGGTAGACATCAAGTGATAAAGCATGTTTAGTCACAACTGATAACCGGCTTTGGCTGGCAGGAAGTGGAACACGATGAGCAAGAGCCTGGTGGAACCTGGGGTGTGGTGGGTTCAGTGCAGCACTGTCTGGGCTGGCAGGGAGTGCTGGAAGCAATGGGAGCCATGTGTTTCCAGAGAGGACACTGCCACTACCGGAGGCAGACGTTGTGAGGGTTGCTTGGCTCTGCTAAATCAGCTGGTTTGGTTCTCAGAATTAATTCTTTTTAACTAGCACGATGAGTAGATGTATGAAGTGGCAAAACTGTTTATCTCATCTGAGGCACACAACTGACTCTCACTGCAGTCTGTGTCATTAGCATGGGGAGCATCCAGCAGTCCTTTGAAGGCCTGGCTTGTCAAGTTTTGCAGTCTTTTTCATGTGCTGGAGTGCAGAGTGTGAATCTGTCCTGCATTAGGATGTCTGTGAGCATTTATCTTGATTATGTGATGTCCCTGTTTAACACTGACATTTGTTTTTATAAACTCTCAGTTGCTTTCAGATGAGAAGATGTCCTGTACAGCTGGGCATGAAAGCTCTCTGTGCCTGCAGTGACAGTTAAAACATCCTCTAATAACACAGGATTGGTTCTGTCAGTGTCTTGAAGCATTGCTTTGCAGCTTGGAGAAATAAAAATACTGAATACATTTTAGCTTGTAAGGTCTGGCTGGTTTGGGGTGGTGTTTGACCCCAAACTGTGCTTGGGCCATGGACTGGGAGCTGAGCAGCTCAGAATGCTCTAAGGTTTAATATTAACCTAGCTTACTTAGATTGCTTTCCTAAACACAAATTAGACAGTCATGTGGAAAAGCAGGAGTATCCTAATTCTGCTTTATCTAACATCTGTTTTCAGCAGTACTGTTTGTTCTCAGCAGGTTTTTGTGTGCATTGCAGTAGCTTGGCAACCTGTAGGTTGCACCATTCAGTGAATTCAGTATGGTTTTAATCATCACTACGATTTTCCTTTCCAGATTTGAATATTCTAAGTACAGTGGAGTGGGCATCTGTAATTATAACTGCAACCCCATGTGAAACAGATCCCAGCTGAAAGAAGCTGTTCATGCAGATTTGTAATCCAGCAAGTTCCTTCAATTTCTGTCCTAAAGCCTTTCTTAAGAAAAGGTACTTAAAACTTCTTTCTGGAAATGGTAGTTCAGCAGTGCAGCTACTCTGGGTTCCCAAAGAGGGGTTTGGGCCGTGTGCTGAGAGCCAAAGCTGCTGGAAGCCTCTGCTGTAGGAGCAGAGCTCAGTCTGACCTTTCCCTGCGTGCAGAGGCATGAACCTGCATTGTGCAATCCCGGTAATTGTACATTCTCTTTAAACTCTTGGAATCTTGTTAGGTTGGAAATGATAAAAAGCTTTTAGTAACAGTGTAATGAGCATGCTTTGGCACAATTAATCCCTAGTTCCATTGCCTGTCTATTTACTAATGGCCAACATGGTGAAACATTCTTGTGCCATAGATTAGAACTTGCTGGAATTTGGTCTTATACCCTTAATTGTAGGGAACAGATAGAATGCAGACCCACTTACATCGTGGATCTGGTGCCTGTGTAACATATGCTTAATAATTTTGAATGCATGGGGTTCCTTGATACTAAATAAATTCAGTTTTCCCCCTCATACATCTGACTTAACGTCTGCCTCTCAAGAGTAGAGCAATGCATGGTACAAACAGCTTCAAGGAAATGAAGTTTGCCATTGAAGAAGATGTAGATAATGATATTTTTTTTAATAGGTAAGGCAGAGTTCACAATTTCCTATATAACAATTCCTCCACTCTCTTTCTGGTGTGTTTTAGTACTTCCTCTGCATACGACCTTATATCTTGGAGAATTTTTATGGAATTAGTAGCAAGTTGGAAATATGGCTGTTGCTTGTCCCACAGCATTCTAAATAGAAAAACAACACTGACATGCTCTGAACATGTGCCCCACTGTAGTAATGCTGTGACTATTTCATTAACCTGTGCATATACATTAGAAAATCCAGTTTAGCTTTTAGATTCACATTGCAGTACCCAGTGTGAATGAAATTATTTATGCAGAGGAACACCCCTTAGCCATGAGGGAAGAGAAATGTGCTTCGTATTCTGACTTTGCTTTGTGTTTCAAAATAATGAACAGTTTACTTGTGTTGGGACCTTTCTTTCTCATCTGAAGCAGCTGGGAACTGCACCTTGTCTTGCCTTTCAAGGCAGGCTCTTCTGAGTGCTCCAGGTGGAGGCGAGTTGGCCTTTACCTTATCAAATGAGAATATTTGCCTTTATAAATGAAACACTTCAGAAAGAGTAGTGGGAAGTCTCTCAAGTCTGGATATTCTGTAGCATCTGGTGTGGTAACAGCATTGTGCTGTGAAGGCTAATTTAGTAGGTTTTGGAGAGGGAAAAAATCTTTGGGGCTCTTACAATATGCAAACTAATTAGAGGTTACAGTGAACACAGCTGTTTCTGGCCAAGCTGACTAAGCTAGGAATTCAAATTACTATTTTTAGCCATCTTACAAGGTCTCTACTTTTCAATGATACCCATGTTATTACTTCTAAAAATTATATTGTTGTGTGTTTATCACCCTGACAATAAGCATTTTTAGTGAAACCAGTCCCTTACTTTTTAAATCAAACAAAGTGTTTGCAGTTCTGTGAGATATTGTGAAGATAGCTTCAAAATCACATTCTGAACTAGTTTCTTTTTTCTAATAAGCTTTGTTTGGAACTTTCTGCAAAGATTACTGGATAAGAAAAAGCATTCCTCAAAATCTGAGTGTACTGAATAGACCTACTTCATGCATAAATTTGTTCCTTTAAAAAAAATCAGTCTAATTTTAACATAGCATATGGCAAGCTGGTGTCTAAAACTGCTTCAACTGGCTGTTCTTTCTAAACGCATATATAACTCATTTAACTCCAGATAAGTATTAAAGAAAAACCACTGTAATTCCTGTTGGCTTCTGTGAACACCTATAGCTTGCTTACTCTATCCTATAAATTACAATAGATAAAATCTGAGTTTGGTTTTAGTCAGTGTTAGGGGTAGAAAATGAGGCTTACAAATTTACTCTGTTTTCACAAAATCCTGTTTCCATGATGGTAAGATACTCTCAAACCAAGAAAATAAAAATGAGGCAAACTCCAGAAGTTCTGATTCCTAGGTAGGAATCCTTTTGTTTCTGGCTTTGTGTCATCATGGAAAATACAGAAATACGCCACTGAGAGTAAATCTAGAAGTGCTTTTGTATTTACAAGGAGTTTCTCACCAGGAATACAAGAGGAATGCAGGATTCTCTGAATGGTGCTCCCTTCCAGGGCCAGTTCTTTTTTCCACAGTGCTCGTGATGGGGTAGGGGAGCTCATCTAAAGCTTTCTTGCCCTGCCTCCAGGAACCAGGGAAGAAAAAGAGCCTCCAGAGAGCCCAAACCAATAGCCCAGAGCAATGGCCTCCCTGCTGAAAGGAGAGCTCCAGAGCTGGCCCAGCACAGCCAGGGCTGCGCTCCTGAAATGGAAGTGGGGCACTGAGTGAGAAGCTGGGGAGTTGGGGCGTCCCAGCTGGGAGTGAATCGCTGGGAGAGCAGGAGCAGCGTCCCTGGGAGCAGCCAGGAGGTGTTGCCTGTCCTTGCCGGGGCTGCCTGGGGCACCACTCCTCAGCCAGGGCACCGGGGCTGTTGGGAGAGCGTGTGGAGATAAAATCCCTGCTCTAGAATGAGGTCTCATTCTCACTGAAACCCTGTGATGTTTTAGCAGTCCAAGAAGGCAGAGATGTTTATTTTGGAATGTAATGACAGCAACAAACTTGACATTAGGGTATTCAAAGGACAATAGCAGTGATGTGAAAAAACGTGTGGTATTTTGCTTTGTAAACTCTAGAAGTATGTTTTTGTAGCTCTGAGTCTCTGGTGAGCAAAGGATTATGTGTGTGCACGTTCTCACAACCAGCCCATGTTTTCCCTTTGCAGCAAATGCTGATGGTGTGTTACCAGCATAACAAAAAGGAATTTATGATAAGTCTTGGAGTGTAACAAAGTCTCCTGCTTCCCCTATTACTCACTGCCTTGCCTGTGGTTTTGGGAGGTGTTGTAAGGTGCCAAGTCAAGCTGTTGAATTTGTAAAGAGCTTGATAAGTAAATATGGGAAGTGTGGAGCTCTTTGACAGCTCAGATTTTTTGTTTTGAGGCACGTGTGGTTCTGTAAGGCCTCTCTGACACTGGTGAAGGTTTTGCTCTGACTTTGTCTCTGTGTAGACATCTCTGATTCCACCTAGTTTGTAATACTTATTTTGAGCACTCACCAGAATTTCTGAGCCCAGATTATTTCCTGTTTTCAAGTAGTAATGTAAACTTCTTTGGTCTTCATCACTGGTAACCCCTTTAATGTAGTCAGTGGCACCTTTCAGGAGAGGTGTCTGATTTCTTCTGTTGGAGCCCCCTCACCTCTCTGCGACAGAAATAGTGCTGCAGAATGGGCTGAGAAACATTGTCCTCAATGTTTGCTAAATCCAGGGTTAGAAATCCTTGTGACCTTATTCAGGGAATCACATGCCTTCCAGGGAATTGTCCTGGTGCTAAAGTATGGGTATAAAACCAAACTGAAAAAAAACCCCAACATCACCACTAGGAGACCATTTAAAAACCTTCTCTTTTTCTGACTTGTTAGGATTGTCTTGAGGATTAGAACTGCAGAATGTCCCAAAGCTTGACAAATAATTTATCTCTGCTGGGTAAGCAAAAATGATGGATTTAGGAGAGACAGTGACTGTAGTAGCTGGAAGTTTTAGGCACACCACGGGTGCTGCTCAGGCCTTGTGTATTTGTAGGTGCTGTACCTGTCCCTGAGGGAGTCACATCCTTGCTCCTGACTACACTCCCTGGTGCTTGGTGGCTGCTCCCTAATTAGTTTCAATTAGGGACGAAAGGGAAAGCTGGTGAGTTGGTGAGGCTGTGTTCCCAGGAAGGTGTGGCTGGTGTTGGGAGTGCTTTGGAAACGCTGGTGTTCTCCTCAGCTGTGTCCCAGCAGAGGCAGCCCGGGCTCAGCGCGGGCAGGGAGCAGGATGGTGTGGCAGTGTCTGTGCTGGCACCTCGGCTGTGTTCTGCTGCCATGGCTCCTTTCATAGCTCAGCACGAAGGTGGCTGGAGGCTTGCATGGGCTGTGTTGTGGCAATGGTGCTGGGGCTGCCCCTGGAGCTGCTCTCACTCTGCCTGAGTTTGGTTTTCTCTGTACCTTCTGCTCATGCTGTGCTAGGCTAGGAGCTCTCTCATATATGGTACCTTATATTGAAAATTATCTCAGCAAGGTTAAAGTCACTTGGGAATGGCAAATTGCCCTTTTTTATTTGATAGTTCTGGTATTTTAGCAAATTCTGCATGTCACAGATGAGCAGATTTCACTACTGGACTTGTCTCGTTATCTGTTATTGTGACCAGTATTTTTAAGATACCAATTGGTAACCTAGACGTGTTAAAGTCATGTAATCACCAAAAGGATTAAAAATAATGCTGTGGTAGTTCTGTATCTATGTGAGTTTAAACTGCTGATGAGACAACTACACAAATGTTGCCATTTCTTTTTTGAAAAATAAATCGAACATTGGCAATCTTATTTTGTTTCTTTAAAATATTTGTCCTGAGTGAAATGACTGCGGTGTTTGTTAAGCAGCTAAAGTGCTGTGCTGTTTGTTTGGCTTTTAGTCAACACACTTTCCAGGAAAAGGTGAAAGGACACAAACACCACAGACCAGTTTCGGTTGTAGCTCAGTGCATGTGAAGTGCACGTCTTAATCTAAAGTGAAGGCTTTTTTTAAAAACCTTCATTGAGGCTTAGTAAGAAGAGTGGAACCCCTAGGGCTGGTTGCTTTCAAACTCACTTGTGATATTACTCATGGAGTGCACAGAGCTTGTTCTGAGTGTGTGCTCCTGCTCCTTGCAGTGGGGCTGGCACAGGTCATTAGATGAGTGTGTTAATGATCTTCCCAACTGATTTAGGGGCCGTCAGCTGTGGCAGCAGGTCCAGTCCTAAGCAATGTCCTGGAATCTCTTCAGGCAGAAGGTGATAATGTCCTTCTCTGCTGGGACAGTACCTGGTTCTGCAGAGGCCTTTCAGGTTCCTCCTCAGCTGCAGGTAACACCAGATATTCTGCAAATTTGTATTCTTTCAGTGGGCGGCGTGCAGCATGCCCAACTGAATAGAAGAGCAGGATATGTTCAGAGCCAGGAGTCTTGGAGCAGATGCATACACTGGCATCAAAAATGGGAGAAAAGGAAAAAGAATCTGTAAAGATCTGTTCAGCTTTTAACTGGTAAGACCTTGAATGTTTTACCTAGTGAGGAAGCAAGACTTACATTTGATTATCTTATTTACTTATTAATCAAATTAGTTCATTTATCTCTTAAGATTACATGGTGGTAATGGATTACACAAGATTTGGGGAATGGTGATAATGGATGATGCAAGATTTGGGGGAGATAGTACAGTCTTGTTTTCTTAACATTAACTGAGGTTATCAGCACAGTATCTCTGAAAGAGAGTAGAGGGCTCTGAGTGAGTATGGGTAAAAATTCCGTGGTACATCATTCCATGGTTCATATTTCATGAAGCCAGAGATCCCCTTGAGAAACTGTAAGCTGTCTGCAGTGGGGGCATTTCTTGTCCTTTTGTTTCCAGCTTTAAACATGCCATTTGCAGCTTGTCTGAGTTCTAGGAAATGCCTTGGTTATGCAGCACATGGAAAGGTGTGAGAAGTGTTTCTTATCCTTAGTTCTAGCATTTGCAGCGTTCATGTCTTTTTTTTTTTTCTCCTTTGAAGCCTCCAAAGCCTTGGGTTTTGTTTGTGTTTTTTTGGTGGTAGCTCTGTAAAAGCTATAATGCTCTTAGATGGCTTGGGAGATGTCAGAATGAAAATATTAGGTATCTAGGAAAGCAGGACTGTTTATAACCACAGTTGTCAGTCTGTGAAGCCTGGAATGCCCTATGGGCCAGCAATGATACATTTTTAAACTCACACAAAACCATACTGCAAACAAATTAAGGTCTGGATTTGCTAGGCAGACTAAATTCCTTTAGGAGTTATGTGGATATCTGGTCTGTGGGATGCACCAGTCTATTTGAGATGAGGTTAAACCAGAACTCTTTATGTAGAGACCCCTAATGTTTGGGCAAATGAAGATGTGGATCTCCTTGCAGTGGTTACTTTTCTTACAGAAGAAGAGCAACTGAGTTAGAACGTCTTGACACTTTAATGAGAGTGTGGTTTATTTCCTGGCACTGACTTTGTTTGATGGTACAGATAGCAAAGCTTTGCTTTTGCACAGCAGCTGTCAAGAAAAAGCCATTTCACATTCTCAAACGTCTCTATCCTTCCAGTAATGTCCAAGATGCACTTCTGGAGCAGATTGAGTATCTGGGAGGAAAAATAGAGATGGATGTGGAGAAGAAGAGGGGAACTTGAGTTGTTTTCTTACGCTGACACTCCATTCAGTTGTTTCCTGTTTTGGCAGTGAGTACATGGCTACAAAACAGCAGAAGTAGAATGTTCCTGCCAGCAGCTCTGAACTTCTTCTGTTATGGGTCATAAATTTCAAGGACAAACTATATTTTGAACTTACTGAAATTTGAGAAGTCTCATGTAATTCTTTAACCTGATACTAGAGTTTAGCTCTTTGATTTCCCTGTGTGTGTTGCAACGCTCATAAGAACCAGAACTGAAAAATCAGTTTTTACCCATTGCAGATGACACTGAGGCAATCTGAGAATCGGAGCAGCTGGGCTGTGCGGTGTTGCTGTGGTTTATTGGCAGCAGTGCCCTCCTTCTGGGAACGTGCAAGAAAAATGCACTGGTGAAGTGTGGAAGTGGCACAAATCCGTGGCTTTGTCCCTTCTGGAGGCGCTGCCAGGCCCTGAGAGGCACTCAGGTGTTAGAGTGAGCACCCACAGCGTGCAGTTATCTCCCTGTGAAGTGGCTGCAGTGAGGGACTGCAGGGTTTGCTGTCAGGAGCCTCTCCAGCGAGGCGTCTTGGAGCTGGTCAGTGCAGAGACACAGTCTGGAATACCTGCTAGCTGTGATAAATACGGCCCTGGGAAAAATGAGCCCACTTTGCCACGTGTTGATGTGATTTAATGTGGCAGCCACGGCCAGTTTACATTCTGCTGGGGTTATTTCCGTGCTGCCAGCAGCTGACTGGTGTCACAAACCCTCTGATGGTCACGGCCGGCTCGTGGTGCCCGGCCAGTGCTGAACTAGCAGGGGGCTTTCTAGGAAACCGTGTTGCAAGTGTGGGATTTCTTATTTATTTATTTATTCTGACCTCCTGTAAAAGTGGTGTTGAACTTTAAACAAGCCTGTCCTTTCCTCTCTGTGCTGCTCAACCTCAGGAAGAAGCTTCACATAGCAGGCAATTGGTTTCTTTTTGTTTTTGAGGGAGATTAGTAAGCAAATCAACACTACCATATCTTAGTTGAAAGCAAAATTAGGAGACCAGATAAAATGTTTTTAAAGGGTATTAAAATCCACATTTATTTCACTTAGCTGGCTAAAGTTCTGCAGCTGCTTGTTAAGATTTATGTTGTGTGATGCAGCTGTCTGTTCATTTATCTGATCTTTAGATGACCTTCCTCTTATCTACGAGTTACATCCTCATTTCTTGTTCTTGCCCAAATACCCTGATGTAAAGCTTAATATAGGATAAGAAATCAAATCTTCCTTGTCAAGGTGGGCTACCTGAGCAGCTGTGTGTGCTTTATATCTTCATGAAGTTCTTTTGTTGGGGAGTGAGTTCAGGGTCTCGGGTTGCCCTCTCCCATGCTGAATCTGAAGACCTTTTCCCATTTGTGTAAAGTAGGTGTTTGTTGTGAATCTCTTGGTGCTTGCTGGTTTTCTTGTGCTCTTCTCTCCAGCTCTTTGCAACCTCATTGGATTTGTAGGGGTATTTCCATTCTGAAACCAGCATGAGTGACATCATGGGGAAAGAGCACCTTCCACTTTATTGTAACTTTTACTCTTCCACCTTTTCCAGCAGTATCATGTCATCATTTTCTTCAGTGGCAGCTTCAAGAGGAAACCTGTATTTTAGCTAAGATTACTTTTTTATGTAAGTCTTTATATATAATTTTCGTGAAGTGCTGTCCTTAGTGTGAGTGCCTCAGTAGATGGATTAGGAGCAATTCCGTAGCCCCTGATAAGATCTTGGCATTTGCTGCTTCCCGTAGGAGCAGAACTGCTAAAATGACAGTAAATTGTTATCTCTGAGTGCGATCTGCTCCAGGCTTTATGGTGCAATTAGATAGTGTGATCAAATTGAGCCCTGCTGCAAGGCTTCCTGGGAGTGGGTCTGGTGAAGCTGAAGACGTTGAGACTGCACCTTTAGTGTTGTTCTAAACACTGATACACAAATCTGCACAGTGTGCTTGAATGGCTGATGGCATGGCCACTCTCCCTGTGGTCTTACAGAATGTCTACTTGGGGATTTTGAGGTGCATCTTCTCTTTCTGAATCTCCTGCTGGCATCTGAGCAGGATGGGGAAAGTGAAGCCCAATGTGCTGCAGTGCTCAGGGCTCAGGAAGTTCCCGTTTGAAGAACAGGGCTCCAGCAGACTTCCTCTTTCCACCCCAAAGTATTGGGGGGACAGGGCTTAAAACCAGGAGATGAGTGCCATGAGGTGACTCATGCTCCAAACCCAAAGCATTTGACTTGGGAAAACTGACTTCAGTTCTAGCCCTTCCTCTTTAAAGTTTTATATTGCACGACCTTTTAAATGAAATGTCAAGCTTCCTTTTCGACAGACAGGATCTCTGCAGTGTGACTGGGTGTGATTCAAGAAGGTGTTTTGTAACTTCATGAATCCCTGCCTTCATCCACTACCTCCAGTTCTCGTGACATCTTGTGGCCTCAAGTTCCTCAGAGCACAATAATTCCCTGCTGTGAATGAGTCTGATTTCTCCAGCGTGGGGACCTCGTGGTGCTGTTTGGGCATGTTGTGAGCCTACCCTGCCAGCAGCTGGGTGGTGTCAGTGGTGATGTGGCTCCAGCAGTGTCACAAGGCCCCTGACGTGGCCACACAGCTCCTGTGGGCACTGGGCTGTTTCTCTCCAGCCGTGTTCTCTGTTGAAGGCAATTGCATTTCCACTACAGTCAGCTTCATATCCTGGAAGTGACCTTGGATGATAAATTTTCCTTGGTCACTTTAGATGTTCTAGCAACTTCCATATCCAAAAAAGCCCCCAACCAAAACTCCAAACCACTTTCTCCCCACTGCTGAGGAGAGTGTGCCCTGTGTGATGTGCAGGCATGCCTGCTCTCCAGGATTTTCCATTTTCCCGTGTTCCTCACGCTCAGCAGTGCAGTGCTGGCTGCTGGCTGGCTTTCCACACCAGGCAGAGCTTGCCTGTTGCCATGCTTCCATCCCTCTTTTGTTACCATCCCACCCCCAGCCCGTGGTTTTTCCTGTTTCTTGAAACATGCTCCAGAAATACACGGCTGGTTTTAAATAGTCTGTGACTTGTTTCTTTCCATTTTCTCTGTGCCTGTGGGAGTTCAGCATCTCTAGAACTCCGTTATTCTCCAAGTACCTTTAGGCACTGTGGCATCTTGAAAAAGATGATATTTGCTGGTGAGGTAATAGCCAGCTCTCTATTCCCTGCACAATTAATTGCCACTTTCAGTTCCTGATGTTGGTATTGGAATCTGTGGAACTCCTGGGGACTGGCAGTAGTTTGTGTGTGCACATACATGTGGATGCTTCAGTGTAGAATCTTTGTATTAGAGTTCCTTTGTATAATGCCAATTTGTAAAGAAGCATTTGATTTATTTAGTTTTAAGAGAAGGGACAGGTTTTTTTCAAATCTGTTAATGCTGTGAAATGAAACTGTGTATTAGTGCTGCTGCTAAAATAGCCCAGTATTTACAGGAAAACTCCTTAGGGATCTTGGTTTGGTTTGCATTTTGATGCTTTTATAATATGAATCCTGTGGGGGGAAGTTGTGTTGGTGTTGGGGATTTTCAACACACATTTGGGAAATGTGGTTAGTGATCTAGAAAACCATTTTTCCTAGTTCCCTGTTTTTTTTCTCTTGTTAATCCTGTACAATCAGTATGGAAGAA
This sequence comes from Zonotrichia leucophrys gambelii, assembly GCF_028769735.1. Taxonomy (NCBI): domain Eukaryota; kingdom Metazoa; phylum Chordata; class Aves; order Passeriformes; family Passerellidae; genus Zonotrichia; species Zonotrichia leucophrys. The sequence goes on from NC_088189.1 coordinate 877,100, forward strand.
TAAATCCCTGTAAAGCACAAAGTCACTAACCTAGTGTCAGAGACAAATTTGTGAAAACACCCATTTTAGCTGCCTCGTGTTTGAGATATTAGACTGTGGCAGTCCAGATCATATTCTCCAGACTGCATTCTTCATAAGCAGAAATACTGGCAGCCATGTGTTCAGTTATAAAAAGCTGGCAGCTGATGTCAGCCCTTATTTCAGGTTTGGAATACTGTGCTAATTTTGGGCAGGTTTATGTAAATCAGAACTCTTCTCCTGACATGTAGCATTCAGGGTAAATTGGTACATACCTGAGTAATGCAGCACAAGAGATAAACAGGTAATGTGCTGCAGTAGATGGCCCACTTGAAAAAGTCTTGATTCTTTGTATGCAGAACTGTGCTTACACAGTATTTATTTACAATGTGAAATTCTGTTTCAGCAAATTGGAACTAATGTCCAAGGACAGCAGAATTCTTTTTATTTTAACTTCTGAGATGGTCTCAGATAGCTGAGCTATTATATGCACCTGGAAGAGCCCATCTGAGAGAGCCCTGGTGATCTGTTGGAGGCGCTGCATCTGCTTTAGCTGAGCACAGCTGACTTTGCCCCTGCAGCTCTGTGACCTGGTGCTGATAACTCAGGATGTTGGTGAAAGGGGTCTTAGACAAATCACTCTGTGTGTGTGTGATGCCAAGGGGGGCAGACAAGTTCTTTTCTGTCACAGTGAATGTTTTCACTGTGCTGAGTCAGAAGCAGGGTTGATATTTCCACTGATGCTGCAAAGAAGGGCTTAAAGCAGTTTATGTGGAAGTGCTTTGGGACAGAGACCCTGCTCCTTCAGGAGCTGAAAGGCATCATGTCTGGTGAATGTTGTGCTGCTTTATTATGCAAACTAATAATATTTTAATAAATAATGTTAGTGTTGCATTCTGAGAAATTTAAACTCGATTCTTAATTGGAGGCCCAAAGTGCTTTCTGTCCAGAATTCCCTCACATGAAGATGTGAAGTCAGATGGGTATTGGCCTTAAAATAGCCAATGGTATGAAATTAGATGGATTCATACGTAACAGGGTTTGCTTGTTTTTTTTTTTTTTTGTTGCAGGACATCAAGCATGAAGCCAGTGATTTTCCATGTAAAGTGGCCAAACATCCCAGAAACAAGAATAGAAATAGGTACAGAGATGTCAGCCCCTGTAAGTACACTTGCTTTTCCATTGTTTGTAAGACTGTTGGCTTCTAATGACTTCCCACAGCTGAATGCTCATTGTAAGGACAAGATTCTGTTAGGTGGATAAGCACCCAGGACAACTCTTTGTTATTATATTTATTTATTTATTTATGACTGGTGTCACAGGATGCTTTTATATCCACAGGGTTATACAAGAGCAGCACACAGCAGAGTCTGAATTTGTGGGCAGAAATCTGAAGAGGGGAACTTGCTTTGCCATTGAGAATGGTGGCTGGAGTAGCATTTCTGAGGTTGCAGGGGTGGTTCCTGTGCAGCTCCCGCCCAGCAGAGCTCCTGCCAGGCAGCACAGGTGGCACAGTGCCTCTCTGGGAGCAGGCTGGCACAGAACTCTGCCAGAGACAGAGCTGAGCTCCTTGGAGCAGAGCAGGAGCTCAGGGGATGGGCAGGTGCCCAGCTGCTGTGCCAGGCCAGGTGCCCAGCTGTGTCCCAGGCCAGGTTCCCAGCTGTGTGCCAGGGCAGGTACCCAGCTGCTGTCCCAGGGCAGGTGCCCAGCTGCTGTGCCAGGGCAGGTGCCCAGCTGTGTGCCAGGCCGGGTGCCCAGCTGCTGTCCCAGGCCGGGTGCCCAGCTGTGTCCCAGGGCAGGTGCCCAGCTGTGTGCCAGGGCAGGTGCCCAGCTGTGTCCCAGGGCAGGTGCCCAGCTGTGTGCCAGGCCAGGTGCCCAGCTGTGTCCCAGGGCAGATCCCCAGCTGTGTGCCAGGGCAGATCCCCAACCGTGTCCCAGGCCAGGTGCCCAGCTGCTGTGCCAGGCCAGGTGCCCAGCTGTGTCCCAGGGCAGGTGCCCAGCTGTGTGCCAGGCCGGGTGCCCAGCTGTGTCCAGGACAGATCCCCAGCTGTGTCCAGGGCAGATCCCCAGCTGTGTCCCAGGCCGGGTGCCCAGCTGTGTCCCAGGCCTGGTGCCCAGCTGTGTCCCAGGGCGGGTGCCCAGCTGTGTGCCAGGCCGGGTGCCCAGCTGTGTCCAGGACAGATCCCCAGCTGTGTCCAGGGCAGATCCCCAGCTGTGTGCCAGGGTGGGTGCCCGGCTGTGTCCCAGGGCAGGTGCCCAGCTGTGTCCCAGGCTGGTACCCAGCTGCTGTGCCAGGGCAGATGCCCAGCTGTGTCCCAGGGCAGGTGCCCAGCTGCTGTGCCAGGGCAGGTGCCCAGCTGCTGTGCCAGGGCAGGTGCCCAGCTGCTGTGCCAGGGTGGGTGCCCAGCTGTGTCCCAGGCTGGGTGCCCAGCTGTGTCCCAGGCCAGGTGCCCAGCTGTGTCCCAGGCCAGGTGCCCAGCTGTGTCCCAGGGCAGGTGCCCAGCTGCTGTGCCAGGCCAGGTGCCCAGCTGTGTGCCAGGCCAGGTGCCCAGCTGTGTCCCAGGGCAGATCCCCAGCTGTGTCCCAGGGTGGGTGCCCAGCTGTGTCCCAGGCCAGGTGCCCAGCTGTGTCCCAGGGCAGGTGCCCAGCTGTGTGCCAGGGCAGGTGCTGCTCTGGGGCACAGAACTTCTGCCTTGGTGCTTAAAGCTCCTGAAGCCTTTGGGGCAGTTAACCAGAACAGTAATGCTTTACTGTAATTGCTTTACTAAGCAGTTCTAATGTTTGAGGTTGTGAGTAACAAATTCCTTCTTGCCTTTAGATAATCCTGTTCCCAGCCTGTTTGCTTTCTTGCAAAATGTGGGAACTCTTGTGTGTATTGAGTTTTTTAGTTGGTGGTTTGGTTTCTTTAGTCCCAAGTGGAGCAAGTGACTAACAAAAGAGCAAATAGTTTACATTTGCTGTATTTCTTGAATTTTGATCATTTTTTCTGTACATGAAAGGGTGGTCAGGTTGGGAACAGTAGCTAAATACCTATAAGAATAAAAGATCTCTGTCCTGTTTTCCCAATATATGTTTGGACAAACCTTTAACAACCTTGAACAAGCTGTATTTGAATGTTTAAGCTGGAAAGATAAGCAGTTGTGTAATTAGATTTATTTAAAACCAGCAACTTGCTAACTGAAGGGATAGGTCAGTGTGCTGTGGTCTGCAGATTGCAGTGGGGATGATTTCAGGTGCCTCACCTTGCAGTGTGCCCCTGGAGTGAGGTGGGAGCTGCTCCTGCTCTGAGGGGCTGTTCCAGTGGGCACTGCCCAGCCCAGCTCAGCGTGTGACCCCCCTGCTGATGAGGATGTGCCTGCACTGTTCCATACTCATTAACCTGTGCTTTCTAATTGTGCTGCAGTTGATCACAGTCGAATTAAGCTAAACCAAGGTGACAATGACTATATCAATGCTAGTTTGATAAAAATGGAAGAGGCCCAAAGGAGCTACATCCTTACCCAGGTAATTGCTGGCAGTGGATTATAAAAGTATTATGGTGGCTGGGGTTGTTTTTCATGGATTTTCTATTTGTTTTCTTTATTGTAAAGCTACTTAAGTGCATACAAACATCTGTGTGTGTATAAAAGTCACTGCTTTTCCCTGAATCTGTCAATTCCCCACCTACCTGTATAACAAATTAAAAGTACCCACATGCCCTGTTGTCTTATTCTGAGAGCCAGCAACTGTGCCAGGCTTCTTGTTTGTGCTAAATGTTCATTTCCCTGGAGACTGTCCTGATCTCTAATCTTGGCTCTTTTTTTACCCCTTCCTCCCACGCTTTAGATAAAGGTAGGCTGGGATTAATATTTTCAAGTGACAGCTCTTCCTTCCTGTTTCTAAAGAACAGAGATAAATCTTCTCAGGAAGAAATGGGCAGAGCAGTGTGCGATGTGAAAATGGTCCTTTGAGCACAGCTGCCATGCCCTGCCTCAGGATGGGGGTGGATCCCAGGGGTGAGCTCTGGGGGGAACAGTCAGAGGTGCTGTGACTGATCCTGGTTTCTGTCCTGATGCACATTTAATGGCTTTATTTACATCCAGTCATTCTTCCCGAGGAGCTGCTGTTCTGTTTGAGCACAGGAGTGGATCAAACCCAAGCTTCAGAGCAATAGCTTCAGAGTAGAAAATAGCAAAGGAACATAGCAGAAGTAGGAAGTTATAAGGAAATCTAGTTTGGGAATAGATAGTCTTTAAAAGGAGCCACTGTTTCATTCCGTCCCAAGGCAAATCTGTGAAGATTGTGGAAAACCATATAATTTGTTACTGATTTTGCATCTTTTCAGTCTTTTGGATGTTTTAGTCAAGTAATTTTCAAGTATCATGAGTAAGGATGAAGGATTATAGAGCAGTGTGACACAGATGTTATTTTTGCTTTCAGTCAGTGGGGTTTATTTCCCCATGACCTTTGTGTATCTTTCCTAAGAAAATGCAGCACTTTTCACTCCCAGTTCTGTTCTCACAATGAGACTGTGTCTCTCTTCCTCTTATGTATGGGGGGAAAAGATTAACCATGCTTTCATGGGTAAATTCATAGCATGAAACTTAAAGCCATCTCACTGCATTTTTTTACAGTTTTAAATGAGAAGTTGCTTGTTACTTTGAATCTATTGCCTTGTGCAGGGACTGTTACTGGGGAAGAATGCCCTGACATTTACAGAAAATAATGCTTATTTCTGGTGATTCTGTCTCTGCAGGGACCTTTGCCAAATACTTGTGGTCACTTTTGGGAGATGGTTTGGGAACAGAAAAGCCGTGGTGTTGTCATGTTGAACAGAGTGATGGAAAAGGGATCCGTAAGTACTCACCCAGTTCTAGCTGTGTGTTCAGCACATTTATGGTTTTCTGTAATAAAAAACCCAAGTAAAACCAACCCAAGGAATGGGATGGGATGACTGCAAGTAGTTTTGTCTAAGAAATTGTACCTGGAATTGAATACTTGGTGAACTGATCCTGCTGCAGTCAGAAAATCGCTGGGTTTGTAATTGTGGGGCTTAATTTCTTGTGAATTTGGCCAAAATAAAACACAAACACACCGTGACTGCACACAAATGGAAGTCTCTGCTGCTCACCAGGGGCTCTGCAGTTGTTCTCGCTGTGCACAGACTGCACCTCTCAGGGCTCTGCAGGGTGAAAAGTGGCTTTGCAGTGGCGAGAGAAGCTCTGGGGCTTCAGGGCTCCATCACACACTGAGCCCCGAGGCACTCTGTCCCCTCCAGTGTCACTGTTGCACACAATGAAGTATAATCACGTGCAAAGACGTTTTGGAGGAGGGCAGTGAGGGTGTTGGGTATCCACCAGTGATAACTGGGTGGTACATGCTTTTGCATCATCAGGAAAACATTCCCAATAATCAGGAAAATTCTTGGGCAATGAGCTGTGCTTTAATAAACTACAGTCTGGAATTTTCAGTGTTTTGCTGGGTTTTTTACTGCAAGTGAAATTTAATCTTCAAAAGAGATGCGGTAACCAAATTTTACAATAGTTTCTTCCTTTCCAACCATTCCTGCTCCGTCTCTGCACTGCTCTAGTTCTGAACAAAACAAATTACTGTGATCCCTTAGGGCAGTGCTTACACTCCTCAGCAAACAGCAGTGGGAGACTTAGAGTGGAGCACGACAAAATATTGTTTGCAGACACATTGTGGAGAAATTAGACACGAAGGCAATTGCTATAACTTTTATAAATCCAGACAAAAAGTGCAGAGAATTATAGCTGCATTCTACACCCTGATAAACAAGAGGATGTATTTTCAAAATAAATTAGAATTAGTTTGAGCAAAAGCACTCTCAGTGTGCCTATGAAGAAAATGCTGCAGGGGTTTTCTGTTTATTGAAATGCTGTCTGAAATCACCTTAGTCTTGAGCCTGCTGTTGGTTTAGCGTCGTTCTACCGCTTTTGGTTTGGCCACATTGTTTGCCCTTTAACAAAGGAGGCCTGAGCCCCGTGCAGAGCCTGGGAGAGGGGAGGGTCAGGGGCGATCCTGATCCCAGGGCACAGGAGGGGCTCAGGGACAGCAGGATCCTGTGCCAATTCTCCCAGGCACAGGACCCCACATTTCAGTGTCAGGAGCTTGGGTGCAGACTTTCCTTTTCGTGCTGCTGATGAGTATTTTAGTCCCAGATTTTTCCTGCACACTTGAAAATGTGCTGCTTTCCCATTTGGTTGGCTCATTAAAGTCCCTGGCATGCAGCAGTCTCTGCAGAGCTCATCTCTCTGGGAAACCTTAATAAGAAAATTGCAATTCAGTCAGGAGTGGGTAATGACATTTATACGTCTCCTACTTGTTTTAGGTAAAGTGTGCACAGTACTGGCCACGGAAGGAAGAGAAAGAAATGTTTTTTGAAGATACAAACTTGAAACTAACCTTGATATCTGAAGATATCAAATCCTACTACACAGTACGACAGCTGGAATTGGAAAACCTGACCGTGAGTACCAGCTCTCATCCAGTCCTTGTTCTCCTTGGGGTGAGATTCACATCCTCACCAACAAGGGCTGGAAATTGATGGTCATTAATTGTCCTGGATTGATGATCCTGCATGAGATGTTGTGGAAATTGAACTCTTGGGTATTTATGAGACATTCCTGGGGACCCTCCGGGCAGTTTCGTGTGTCAGCCATACCCAGAGCGACACAAGCTTTTGAACTGTACTGAAATAACTAAACTTGAAACAAGTAAATTCCCTTTGCTCCCAGTGGAGCCCTTCCCTACAAGAGACTGTTACTTGTAATGAGTTTCTTGGCTGCGCAGTTATAAAAGCTCCCTCAGACTGGTGAAACTTTGGAATTCAGTCAGCTGTTCCCAGTCCTGATTGTACCCACCCCCTGTTTCTGCAGAGCCAGGAAACCCGAGAGATTCTGCACTTTCACTACACCACCTGGCCCGACTTCGGGGTGCCGGAGTCGCCGGCGTCGTTCCTGAATTTCCTGTTCAAGGTGCGGGAGTCGGGCTCGCTGAGCCCCGGGCACGGCCCCGTGGTGGTGCACTGCAGCGCGGGCATCGGCAGGTCGGGCACCTTCTGCCTGGTGGACACCTGCCTGCTGCTGGTAAGGCGCTCTGCAGGGCCTCTGCTCTGCTCTCTGTGCTCTGCTCTGCTCTCTCTGCTCTGCTCTGCTCTCTCTGCTCTCTCTGCTCTGCTCTGCTCTGCTCTGCTCTCTCTGCTCTCTCTGCTCTCTCTGCTCTGCTCTCTTCTCTGCTCTCTTGTTTGCTCTGCTCTCTCTCTCTGCTCTGCTCTGCTTCTTCTGTCTTTGCTCTGCTCTCTCTGCTCTGTTGCTCTCTCTGCTCTGCTCTGCTCTCTCTCTGCTCTGCTCTGCTCTCTCTGCTCTTTTGCTCTCTCTGCTCTGCTCTGCTCTGCTCTGCTCTCTGCTCTGCTCTGCTCTCTCTGCTCTCTCTGCTCTGCTCTCTCTGCTCTGCTCTCTCCTGCTCTCCTCTGCTCTGCTCTCTCTGCTCTGCTCTGCTCTCTCTCTCTGCTCTCTCTGCTCTGCTCTCTCTGCTCTGCTCTCTCTGCTCTGCTCTCTCTGCTCTGCTCTCTCCGCTCTGCTCTGCTCTCTCTGCTCTGCTCTCTCTGCTCTGCTCTCTCTGCTCTGCTCTCTCTGCTCTCTCTGCTCTCTGCTCTGCTCTGCTCTGTCTCTGCTCTGCCTCTCTGCTCTTTTGCTCTTGCTCTCTCTGCTCTGCTCTCTCTGCTCTGCTCTCTCTGCTCTGCTCTGCTCTCTCTGCTCTGCTCTGCTCTCTCTGCTCTGCTCTCTCTGCTCTCTCTCTCTGCTCTGCTCTGCTCTGCTCTCTCTGCTCTGCTCTCTCTGCTCTGCTCTGCTCTCTCTGCTCTGCTCTGCTCTGCTCTGCTCTCTCTCTCTGCTCTCTCTGCTCTGCTCTGCTCTCTCTGCTCTCTCTCTGCTCTCTCTGCTCTGCTCTGCTCTCTCTGCTCTGCTCTCTCTGCTCTCTCTGCTCTGCTCTCTCTGCTCTGCTCTCTCTGCTCTCTCTGCTCTGCTCTCTCTGCTCTGCTCTGCTCTGCTCTCTCTGCTCTCTCTGCTCTCTCTGCTCTGCTCTCTCTGCTCTCTCTGCTCTCTCTGCTCTGCTCTCTCTGCTCTGCTCTCTCTGCTCTCTCTGCTCTCTCTGCTCTGCTCTGCTCTCTCTGCTCTGCTCTCTCTGCTCTGCTCTCTCTGCTCTCTCTGCTCTCTCTGCTCTGCTCTGCTCTGCTCTGCTCTCTCTGCTCTCTCTGCTCTGCTCTCTCTGCTCTCTCTGCTCTCTCTGCTCTGCTCTCTCTGCTCTGCTCTCTCTGCTCTGCTCTGCTGCAAAGGAGCTGGGGCTGGGGAGGGTTCCTGTCATCTGCCATTGCTTTACTCCACTGTTCCATGAGTGCATTCCAAGGCAGGTCTGGTTCCTGAGTGGCCATTCTGGGTCTGGGGAAGGGAGGTCTCCGGTTTTCAGAGTGATTCACAAAGATAGGCTTTGCCTTCAGGGAAAGCAGCTTATTTGAGGCCCAGTGTTTTCCCCTCAGTGTTTTTGGAGACCCAGTAATGAGCTGCTGATAGCAGCTGTGTGTGAGTTTGTTCATTCTGTAGTGTGGAGGGTGGTATGAAGGCCCTACCACAGAATGAGTCACTGCAGTGAACCTCCTCAGAGCAGAAAACGTTTCACATTTCTATCTGCAGATGGACAAACGGAAAGATCCTTCTTCCGTGGACGTCAAGCAGGTTCTCCTGGAGATGAGGAAGTACAGGATGGGGCTCATCCAGACTGCAGACCAGCTCCGCTTCTCCTACCTAGCTGTTATTGAAGGGGCAAAATTCATCATGGGAGATGCTTCAGTGCAAGTGAGTGCTCCTGGCAGCTCCAGAGAGCTGCAGCAAGTGGGTGGGAGGAACAGGATGGGAAGAAGCTTCAAATTTGGTGCTTGCTTCAGCTTCAGTACATGTTTATGGGGTTTTTATGTACAGTGCTTTACAATCTATCATGACCTAAAGTGCTGTATTTTATTTATTTCCAAAAGTACCTGTTTTGTAGCAGGTGCCTCCTGTGCTTTCCTGCACAGTGACTGGGGTGGAGCTGCTGCATCAGCCTCCCCTGGAATTTCAGACAGTACAAGTTTTCTAATATGCCTGAAGTTTAAGTGCCATGATTAAATTCATCAGGGTTTTTTATGGTAAGCAGAGCTCTAGCAAAATAGATTTTATTTTGAGCTTAAGTTTTTTAGAAGCAGATTGGAATTTCTTGCTTTTATGGCCAATATGTTTTGTGTAGTCCATGTAGCTTGGGCTTGGAGTTCTTGTGTCTGGTTTTTCTTTCTTTTTTTGCAATGCAAATGAAGAGCCTTGTAAGAGTTAATTAAAAGGTAGAGTGTAAAGATTCTGCCGTGGCAAAGTTTAAAGTTAGAGCAGCTTGGAAGAGAAAAGCTTACCAGGTTTGTCCTTCCCTGAAGGAGCAGTGGAAAGAGCTCTCCAACGAGGACCTGGAGCCACCCCCTGAGCACACCCCCCCACCTCCCAGGCCCCCGAAGAGAACCTCAGAGATGCACAACGGGAGGATGCACGAGCACCCCGAGCTCCTGGGCAAGCCCCAGGCAGGGGAGGAGGAGATCAGGAGCTCGCTCAGCAGCGTGGAGGAGGCAGCTGCAGACAGCAGGGCCCGCTCAGCTGCGGCCCCCAGCACAGACAGGTAAAGCACAAAGCACCCACTGCCCCTGGCAGCTCTGCACACAGAGCCACAGGCAGGCAGTGACAGAGGGGAGGAGATGCTCACTCCCACCCTGAGATGCACTTTGGGGGTTAGGGCTGAGCGAGCAGCCACATTCTGTCCCTTCCTGGCTTTCTGGGCAGGTGCTTGAGGTTAGAACTTTGGTGTTCCCCTGACCTGGCTGGGGCTGTGAGCTGGGTTCTGTCACTGCCTGTCTTGGCAGATTTGTGATGAGCAGTGAAAGCAGATGGTGGTAAAAGCTTATTCTTTGAAGGGCACAGAATCCTCCCAAGCTCTTCCTAACCCTCTGTTGAGCAGCCAGCTGTGTCCTAACCGGAGACAGGCTGTGCTTTGGTGGCTGCTGCAGCTCCAGGAGCTTTCCAGCTCTGTGGTGTTCCCTGCCCTTGGAGCACCTGCATGGCTTCTCTCCTGCAGCAGGGACTGTTCATCCCCAGCCAGCCCTGAGTGTCCCTCCCTCTGTCCCCAGCACTAGTCACGACACTGAAGCCCGGAGGAGACCGGTGGGGGACAACCCGCGGCTCGCGCCCCGCAAGGAGGAGTCGGTGAAGGAGAGCTCGGAGGAGGAGGATGAGAGCGTGGTGGCCACTTGGAAGCCCTTCCTCGTGAATATCTGCATGTTCACGTTCCTGACGGCGGGAGCTTACCTGTGCTACAGGGTGTGTTTCCACTGAGGGCGGCAGGAGCGCCGCTCGCGCCCGGCTCCGCGGAGCCCCGCCAGGCAGGGCAGCCTTGGCTCACAGCAGGTAGATTTAGGGGAAAGGCCAGAACTTTGGGTAGGGCTTCATGAGAGAATTGATTGATGCACTAGGGTTTTATCCAGCCCTGTGGTCCCAAGAACATAATATTGTAATCTCAGGGCCTTGAAATATTCAGGAGTAAGCAGAGAAAATGCCAAATAGTCTGTTTTCCTTTTTTGTTTTCCTTTTTTTTTTTAACTAAATAATAGAATTACAACACATTGTTGTTTTTAGACTTTTTAAAAAAGCCAGTTCATTTTCTTTTGTTTCAAAAAAACTAGGCACAAGTGAAACTTGCTTGTACTCTCCAAGTGTTGTAACCAAATACATGACTTACATTGACAAGTTCCCAAAAAAAGAAAAAGAAACCCACATACCTGAAGAATGTAAACTTTTGGAAGGGGAGGTGTGTTTGTGGTTGGTTTTTGGCTTGTTTTTTGTCTTTTTTTAAATTTGCTTCATCTTTAAAGACTGAGTTGTGGGCAGTGCCTGTGGTATTGATATATTTAATCTTGGCATAACTGTTCTTAAAGAGCTGATTGTTTTATTTGTGTTGATAGAACCAGGCTTCTGCATTTGCTCAGGGTATCCCAACACGTCCAGCTCTTTGATTTTTTTTTTTCTTTTTTTTTTTTTCTTTACTAAGTGTATCTCCTCATTGACTTTTGTTGCACTCTACTTGCACATATGCCTCTTTACATTGCACCATCCTTTCTAAAGCTGTTTTTACTTTTATATTCTGGGCTGGGAGAGGTCGAGGGGAGGGAGAGAAACAGGAAAGGGAAATTCAACCAAACCATGTCCACCAGCAGTGGGGCCATGCCCGTGGCCCGTGGAAGGACCAGTCCTTAAACCTCAGCATTTGGAATGTAAAATGCAGTTTCACTCTGCAGCGTGGCGCTGGGCAGGGGGGCTCTGGGGAGAGCCAGAGCAGCCTCCCCTGGGCAGGAGCAGGCCAGCGGGGCCGTGCTGGGCTCTGAGCAGCCCCGGGCTGTGCTGGCCGTGCTGCTGTGCCCTGCTTTGCTGCGAGCAGGCTCCCCGTGCTGGCTCTGGCAGCCCCGTGGGCTCCCACAGCAGCCAGGCTCACGGCTGAGTGCTGCTAGGCAGGGTTGGTGCGTGGGGAGGACTGGCACTGGAGGCAGCATTGCACCAGTGCTGTTCCTCGGGGCAATACCAAATTATTCACAGTTTCAACAATAATAGCAAAGGCTTCTTTGCTTGTCATGGTGCAGAGGACAGGAGCACAGTCACTCCTGGGAGCTGCAGTGATTGAACTGCCCCATGACAGCTGATGTGCAGCAGTGTTACTGATTTGTTTTATTTCTAGAGTCTTTCTAGCTCTATAGCACTTAACCACCCTGAGTGCAGCCCTCGCTGTGGAGGAGCCCAGGGGAGCCCCTCCACTCCGTATTTATTTTGGCCAAGCTGGCTGTAGGTGTAGCTCTTCCTTCGGTGGGTGAGTAGGTGAGGGGTGGGTGGGGTGGGAGTTACTCTATTCTGTGTTTTGTTAAGCTTGCATCAAGGGCTTTTCAAGAGTACAATAATAAATCCTCAGGTAGTACTGGGACTCAATCCTTTACCTGTGAGACTGTTGGTCAGACCAGTACTTGAAAGGAGGAATGTTGTAATCAGTCAATATTTAGTTATATTATTGGAAACAGGAAAAATGAGTATAGAAAAATGGTAATATATAATGGCTCATCTGTGTATTTAAGATACATTCTGTGATTGCTTTGTCCCCACTGTTCTCTGCAGCGTGGGCAGGCCCCTGCCCTGAGGCACCATTTGTACCCCTTTGTACTCAGTGCATGTGAAGTCTGCGGTGTCCCAATGAAACACCACCTGCTTGAAAGGTGACAGAACTTATATTCCTGCTTCCTGATGTGCCCAAATGATATTTGCATGACCTGATCCTTAGTGGCTGTGGTTCAGAGGGTGTTGCTGAGTGTCTGTTCAGCACTGGACCGTTGGTGTTTATCAGAGCCCGTGTACTCGCCTAATCCTTGGCATGACTTCCCGTGGGATCCCGTGTGCTCCGTGTGCCCGGTGCTAGCATGTTCCTTTCAGCTGAGTGAGTGTAGTACAGACATTCCAGAGAGCTCAGGCAGCCCTTCCACACCTCCCCTGGGCCTGGGGCACTGGGGAAAGAAACAAACCCACCCCAGCTCTGGCCACCTTCCCAAGAGGGAATATTTTAAATGCCAGGTATGGCCAGAAAGAAAGGATCCTTCCTTTGAATACAGAGTTATTCAATTGCAAATGATTCTACCCAAACAAAGCTCCTGCAGATGCCAGAGGAGCTTTGAGCATCCTGTTGGTGCCTGTTTCTTCCCTGTGTTCCAGGCCCAGCTCTGACCCTGGCTGGGCACAGTGAGTGTGCCCAGGGCCCAGGGAGGTGTGGGCAGGGCTGGCCATGCTGAGCTGTGCCCATTTTGTTTGCTGTCCTGTACTGTCTGTGGTAGTTGGGGGGTGTATATACCGTAGCACAGTGGGGTGTGGGGTAACCTGTTCTTGGAAATGGACAAACATCCATGTTAGACTCGTTAGAAAGTTAGTGAGCTGCTCTGCTATCTGCCTTAAGCAAATATTTACTCATCAGGTCTTTCTTTTTTACAGATTGCCATAGAATAAACTTTTATAAAAAAATATGTAAAAACTCAACAAAAAAGCTGAATGTTTTGGTATAATACAGTTTCAGGTATCTTGTCTTTTGTGTAAGCCGCTGCTGGGCCTCCCAGGTTAGAGTACAACTGTACAGTTTTTCAATCTCCCATACAAGTTTTCAGTTCTCATTTTAGTTGTAACAATAAAACTCTTTTTTTAAAGAACTCATTGAATGTGTCATTGCTTCTGGCTGGATCCATGGGCTCCTGTCTGACCCACGTGCCCATGAGGGTTGGGGGAGGTAGGTTTGTAGAATAAAGGGATTTAAATGTTGCTGTAAGAACTTTGTGGAGGCAGAGCTCCAGTAAAAGAGCAGAGGATCCCCATCCCTCCCTGCCACCTCCATTTCCCTCTTCTGGTCTTTCACATTGAACAGTTAAATGTTAAGGGTAAGAAGTGCAGGAACTCGAGCAGCCTGGTTGGTTTCTGCAGGAGCTGATGTTGATGCTGTTTGCAGCTGCAGCTTGCACAGCCTGGAGTTTGAATTCCAGTACTTACCTTTGGTTTATATTTTTAGGGTTCACCAAAGTGGAGCTGTCCCTTGGGGTTTAGCACCTCTTACCTGTCCCCAGGGCTGCAAACACAGCAGTAGGAAACACTCCCAGGAACTTGTCTCAAATGGTTTATTAGAACTTTAGAAAACAGTATGAAATCCAACAAATAAATACCAAATAGAAAAGTTTCATGTGTATATATATATATAAAAATATGTACACACAATCCCAACCCCCTTTCAAGTATTGCACCTGAAGCCAGGCTGCTCCCCATGGGCACCCTGCCAGCCAGGGCTGGGGATGAGCAGGAAAACTCTTGGTCTGTGACTGAGCCCAGAGTTTTACAAGAGCAAACCCGTCCATCCCTCAGTGAGAGCTGCACGTGGCAAATGCAGTGAGCACACCCAGCTCTTACAGAGCCTGCCTGAGCTGCAGCAATTGCACACTGACTCAGGGAGTGCCAGGTTCTCCTGCTGCAGCTGCATGGCCCCAGCAAAGGAAACCACCAAGCAGTGGTGCTGGATTTGTGCACCTGACAGGGCAGCTGGTCTGGGACAGTGATCATTTCTCTCTTTGGAGAATGCCAAATCAATAAACCACTTCCTGGGAAAATGGATCATATTGGACAGAGTTGGAGCATGGGCAGCTAATTTCAGCAAGATGGAGATTTGAACTCCAGTTAAGACCTGGATCCACATTCTGAGAGATCCCAGTTTTCATCTGTCCAGCACTTGGTATTTCCTCATGTGCAGAGCGACTGAGAAAATGCATTCCAGGCTGCATCACGGCAAGGACAAACTGTCCCCTCTGGAAATAAACCTGTGCAGGGGCAGGAGATGGCAGGGACAGGACAGAACAGAAGGAAACCAGACAGAACCAAACTCTCAGGTACCCGTGGGGCTGTGAGGACAGGGGGATCCAGCTCGCTAAAACACTGTGATTTCAATCTCGGCCTCCTGAGCAGTTTCTCTCAGCTCACAGCAGATCCTGTCCATCTTCTCAAAGGCTTGTCGGCCCCGTTCCCCTGGGGAGAGAAAACAGCCCCTGCTGAGGGACAGGCAGGGCACCTGAGGAACCTCTGGGGACACTGCTGTCCTGTCAGCCTTGCCAGGAAGGAAGGAAGGACTCAAGGGTGACAAACATCCCTCAGGGAATAGCTCTCCAAAACCTGCTGGAAGCCACCGTGGAAAATCAGGCCTCCTGCAATGCTTTCCATGAGTAACAGTCTGGGGTGTCACAGCTGGAAAACCTGTCTCACGTGGGCCTGAGTGTTCTGTGGGGCAGGGGTGGAGATGCCAGAACTGAGCCTGGCTCAAGGTGGGCTCTGGAAGAGCAGAGCAGGGAAGTGGGTGTCTCTGCAGGGCCTGGCCATGCTCTGGCAGCATTCCAGCTGTTGGGCCCCCAGGAAAAGCACAAATGCTGGGCAGGAGGAGGTGGGGAGCACTGACATTTTACCGGCTCCCCTCCTCTGTCACTTGTCACTTGGATTCCAGTGAAGGAACAGGTAATGAACCGGCATCACACTGTCAGTCCTTATCCACGACCTTTTCAAAAGGTTCAGTGGTTCCTAGAGCACTTAATCCTTCAGGATCTCCTTGGTCTGGTTCTATAAATTTCATCAGGGGCCCTTGGCTGTTATGTGTGATGTAAAGTTTATCTTCATGGTATGAAACAGCTGTTCATGAAATATTCCTGTTGTCCTGGATGTGTTTAGGCTGTACTTGAGGCCCCTCCTGGTCCTGCACTATTTCACATCCCTCTTTCAGACCATTTTAAAGCTGTACAAAAGCCTTACCAAAGGACAGCGTGGTTTCCCTGGCTGCATTCCTGACTTCCTCTGTTTCAGACTGGCACAGGTGGGCAACCTGCTCAATGCTCTCCACGGCCTGTTGGAAGAAAGCAGAATTTGCCTAAGCAGCTTTTCAGCAGTTTGATGGACATTTCTACAAAGCAAACACAGACACACACTCCCATCTCCTCTGACATCCAAATTCCACCAGGACCTTTCTCTTCCCCAGCATACTGGCTTGCAGTTACATTTCCTGATAAGATCTCACCTTTGTTACCTTCTCTCCTGTTTTAGGGCATCAGAAATTGTCAAAGTTCCAGGGTACAGGTCATGGTTGTGGGACCATTAAATCAGTACCAGCCAACAAGGACCTTCAGGTTAATCCTGAAAGGGTTAATCCCAGCTGGTGCTTTGCAAATCGACCCTGATTTGCTGTTGTGTGAGTACCTGTTTGCAGACATTGGTTCCCTGTTCATGTGCAAACCTATTACAGCAGCTTAGGGCTCTTGGAAAGGTTTAAATCTGTGCTGTTTCTTATAATAGCAATGCAAATATTAGTTTTGTTTTGTGACTTTAGCGAGCTATTGTTTAAAATATCCCCTGATTTAACTTCAGGTTTCTACGGTTAAGCGTTTAGAACTGACTGATACAGAAACGTTGCTGGTTTATGCTCGTGCTCATGTCCCCAGTCAGACGCTGCCCGTCAGCACGGCAGCATCGCAGGAGCTCTCACCCCGAGCTGTGCCCGGCAGGCCGGGCACTGCCCCAGCTCCCTGTCCTGGCAGTGACGGCACTCACAGCCCGGAGCCGCGGCAGGCACAGCCGCTGCTTCCCCTCCCTGCCAAACCCAGCCCAGGCTTTGGTCCCGGCCGTGGGGCAGGGCCCGAGCGCTCACCCGGAGGTTCTTCAGAGCCAGACACGCGGCCTGCTGCAGCCTCGAGTCACAGCCGGACAGAGCATCGGTGTAGAACAGCACAGCCTGGGGCAGAACGCAGCAAACAAAACACAGAGGCCATTTAATACCCAACCTGAGCGGCAGGAGCGGGGCTACCCGTGACATGAACCAGGGCAGAGACGCTGGAGCAGCGCTGCCTTCGGGGCTCGGTCCCGGCCACAACACGGCCAGGAAAGGGGTGCGGGCCTGGGGAAGATCTCCTGCTGTCCCACCGTTCCCCACTGTCCCCGCCGTGCCCCGCACTCACCCGGGCCCGGAGGCTGCCGCTGCCGCCGGCCCGGGCCAGGCAGGCCGTGGCCGCTTTGCCCACCCGGTGGTTCTCGTCCAGCTGCAGCAGCCCCAGCAGGCGCAGCGTCCGCGGCAGCGGCTGCAGCCGGCTCAGCCTCTTCCCCTTCAGCCTCTTCAGCGTCTTCAGCCGGCCGGGGCACTGCAGCTCCTCGATCAGCATCACTGCCGGAGAGAGCGGCACTCGCTGGGGAAACGCCTCCGCCAGGGGCACAACCCGGCCGGGGCCGGGACACAAATCCCGGGACACGCACACAGACCCCGCCACACACACACAGACCCCAGCCAGACCCGGGACACACACACACAGACCCCGGGACACACACACACAGACCCCCAACCAGACCCGGGACACACACACAGACCCCGGGACACACACACAGACCCCAGGACACACACACAGACCCAGCCAGACCCGGACACACACACAGACCCCGGACACACACACAGACCCCAGCCAGACCTGGGACACACACACAGACCCGGGACACACACACAGACCCCAGCCAGACCTGGGACACACACACAGACCCCGGGACACACACACAGACCCCAGCCAGACCCGGGACACACACACAGACCCCGGGACACACACACAGACCCCAGCCAGACCCGGGACACACACACAGACCCCGGGACACACACACACAGACCCCGGGACACAAAGCCCTCCACACGAGTCCTCTGCATCAGCACATGCCTGAAGATGCAGCCAATACCAGGACTATTTTTAAATAATTCTTTCTTAGTACAGAGAAAGCTGTGGAGTACTTTCACATGTTGGACAAGACTCCAGCGAGGCACTGGCTACCTCAGGCTACGAAATGCAGGTCAGAAACCTCTGCAATTTTATTGCTCTTTTCTGTGTCTGAGTCCAGCTACAGCAGTGACCCGAGGCACAGACTGTGCTCAGTCCTTGGATCCAGCTGGAGGCGGCTCCTGACTGTGTGCCTGCTTCAGCTTTGGAATATCCCAGAACTATTTTCAGGGCACTCGAGATAAGCCCATCCTTCACAGGGGGTTTGTTTGCACATGCTCACACACGGGAGTCAAGCACGCTTTTCCTGTTCTGATTAAACTACACGGTCATAAGGGCAGTAGGAACGGAAACAAGCTGTCAGTGCAGGGGCTGGGCTGTTTCCTGCTCCGGAGCTGCATCTGGAGCCTGCCCTGCAGGAGGAGCCAAGCGCCGCCTTTACCTTCCTTGGCCAGCTTGGCCAGGTGCTTCTCCAGGCTGCCGATGCGGTGCCTCTCCAGGTAGCGATAGAACTGGAACAGAGTCACCGGCTCCGCTTGCAGGTGGCAGGAGGGCAGCAGCCCATCGCAGGTGAGGATCTGCTCCAGCAGCCTCTGCAGCACTGCGGGGAGAAGGGAGCAGGACAGACACAAAACAGCAGGTGGGTTACCTGGCAGCTGCTGGAAGCGAGTGAGAGCTTTGGGGTTGGGGTTTTTAAATGCACAGGGACAATTTAAGGTTTGGGTTTGGGGTTTTTAAATGCACAGGGACAATTTCCAGCACTGCAATGAAGGCAGCCTGGCCTGGTGCCCACGGGGTACCTGTCTCCAGGTGGCTGGGGTACTTCTCCTTCACTTTGAGCATCATTGTGTATTTCAGAGCATGACGGAACCTTTCTGCCGAGGTCACCAAGATGCTGCTGCCAGGCTCTGCAAGATCACTCCAGATTTTCAGGTATTGCTTCTTCTTTTTAGCCTTCTGAATAACTGAAACCCAACATTTTAAAAAGTCAGCGAGCTCTAACAGCTTTGGGATTTTACATCAGAAATTAGGCAGCAGATGGCCTATCTGGATTGGGGCAGCACTAACTTGTATTTGTATTAGAGATGGTTTTGTTAAAAATTAGACATTTGCTGCCCAAATGTTCACAGCTGCAAGCCCTGAGCTCCTGAACTGCCATGGGCAGCTCTTTTGCCTCTTATTGTTCCCTTTATCTCTGAGTCAGTTCCAGAAGAACGTCCTGGGAGTTCAAGGGGCTGCCCTTCTCTCAGCCAAGGAGGTGCCACTGCCATGGGTTTTTGGGATGCTGCCTCTGTTCCTTGCCCAGGGCAGAGCTCTGCCCTTGGGGCTCTCAGGCTCTTCACAAGAGCACGTGCAGCTCTTCAGGAGCTCATGTGGACCCTCATTTGGTGGCTCCTCATGTGGACCCTCATTTGGTGGCTCCTCACATGGACCCTCCATCCCTCACTTTCCCCTCCAGGCACGGAGCCCCTGCCTGTCAGCCTCCCCCACTTCCCCATCACTCTGCACCAGCCCTGCTCAGGAACAGCTCATTCTCACAGCTCCAGGATAAAATCTGGCACCAAATGCTTCCAACTAAAATTTGCATTCTTGCTGCTGCGTTTACCAAGATGAGAACAAAAGTCTCCCAAGCCTCTCATTGTGCTTTAGCATTTTGTCATGTCCAACAGCCAATGGAAGAATTTAGTAGTGGGAAGACCTGAGACAAAATTCTGTGCCCACCAAACTGTTCTGGCAAGTGGGCACAGGATTTGGGCTGTTTGCTTACCCAAAGGAAAAGTACAGATGTAAAAGGGGATTTTATTAAGGCTGCTCTGCTGCTCTTTGACCATCTATAACAGCCTTGTTTAAAACATACCAGTTCAGCTACTCTGAGACCGACTTTTCCAAATTTTTTCCTTCTGTGTAGAAGAAAGAATGACCCAAAGAATGAGCCCTGGTTTAATGATGAGCTGGTTTAATGATGCCCATGTTTGCAAGGAATTTAGAAGGAAAGCCCTGGGCCGGCTCCAGCAGAAGCCCAGGGGTGCAGCTCTCCCATCTCTGCATGCCTGGGGAAGGGCAGGCACTCACTTTTCTCTGCAGACAGATCCAGGACATCCCCCAAGACTTGTGTCTGCTCTGACACTTCTTCCAAAATGCTCTCCTGGACCACCTGGGCTACGTTTGGGGTCCTCAGTTTCTGAAAGGCAACAGACATAACTCAGGAGCTGAAACAAGGGCAGGATCAAGTTCCAGATAAATGAGGATTTATTTCTCAGTATCCAACTTTTAAGACAAGTGAGGAACCCCCTCTGCTCTCAGAAGCCCCTTGCCCACCTGCTCCCTGTTGTAGCAGTTTCCATTCATTAAACACGGCCCGAGCCAAGCCAAGCCTGTGTGTTTGCAGCCTGCTTTGGGCACAGAGCTGCTGCTCAGGGCTTCAGCAAAACCCAGAGGCTGAGAGGAGCAGCAGAGTTTGGCATGGCCCTTTCTGTGTGAGCACATGTGTACCCAGCATTAATGCACCCAATTTCCATTCTGAGCCTCTCTCTGTTATCAAACAAACCAAACATCCAGTTCTGCTGTAATCAGAACCAGCAGTGGCAGCCCCAGGCTGCTCTGTACCTGCAGGAGAGCTTTGCACAGCCTCAGGTGTGTAACCAGCAGCACGTCCAGGTTCTCATCCCCCGTGGTTACATCCTGGGCTTCTGGCCTGGAGTCACAGCCCAGGGGCTGCAGCACGTTGTCATTGTATGTGCTGGTGAGAGAGGGGAAGAGAGAGTTACAGATCTCATCACTGCACAGAACTGAAATGGACAGCCTCGACAGGAGCTGTGAAAGAAACCAGGTGGCACTGAACGGAAACCAGCATTTTCTGTAACTATTTATATTTATTACTCGCTCCAAAACCAGGGTCAGGCATTTCTGTGCTGGATCTGACCCACAGCTGTTTCCCAGCCCTGTGAGGCTGCTGTGGGACCCTTTGCCTGTCCCACGAGATGCAGTACCTGACACTGCCTGTCCTCACGCTCCCAAACAGGGAGAGCTCGTCTGCACTGCAGTCATTGTTCAGGAAATCAAAACTCTCCAGCACTGTCTCCACCATCAAACTCTCCATGGAGGAATGTTTGTGAAGTGTCTTCAGCTGTTGAAGAAACGGAAAAAGAAATACTGTTATTTGTAGTTGGCCAGCCATTTTGCAGTAGTTCTTTGCTGGTTCTGAAATCATTCCTAATAATAAATCACTTTGCTTTGCTGATTTCATTCTTAACACATCAGGGAAGTCTGCTCTTGATGCACCTCTCTGACCCCAAAAATAATGTGCTAGTTAAATTCAAAACATGCTTTAATATTGTAATCTCTGTGGATTCTTTATCTCCATGCCTGCCAAGGCTGGTGAGAGCTGATATTCTCTGCATCCTCAGTCACTAACAGAGTTTTCACTCATTCCCTGTTTCTGAGCTCAAAGCAGCAGCCTTAGGGGCTGTTACGTCCCAGCACGGCACCCAAGAGCTTCTTAACAATACTGAATTTCACGGAGCCGCCACCTTTGTCCTTTGTCCCCCTTGGAAAGGCTGCTCTGAGGGTGCTTGGTTTGGGTTTAAATAGGAGTTTCACTGCAGCAGGAGGCCAGGGCTGTTGTGCTATCATCAGTTCTGACTCCAGCCTGGATCCCTCCCCAGCCCAGCTCCAAACCTGCGCTCCAGCCCCTGCCAGCCGGGCAGGAGAGGGACAGGGGCACGGACCGGCCTTTCTGAGCGGGTGTGCTCACCTGGAGCCACGCCGAGCTCGAGCAACACCAAGTTCCAAGCCAACCCAAGCGCCAGGAGTCAGACACCAGCCCGGAGCTGTCACCGGGGCTGCCTTTGCTCCGGCGCCCCGTGCCCGCCGGTCTCCCCTTTGCTCCCCCGGTCCCTCCCGCCCGCTCCGTGCCCGCTCCCGCAGCCCCGGTCGCTCCCCGGTCCCTCCGGTGCCGCAGTGCCCCGAGCGCACCGGGTCTCAGCCAGCCCCGCCGGCCGTACCTTGAGGCGGTCCCGCAGGGCGCACACCTGTCCCTGCAGCCTGTCCAGCTGTGCTCGGCCCTCCTCCTCCTCCTCCCGCCACCGCAGCAGGGCCAGCAGCTCCTGCAGGCTCCTGTCCATGCCCCTCGCACGCCCCTCCGCTCGGCCGTCGCTCGCAGCGTTCCAGCTCCTCTGGCTGAGGTTCTCCTGCTCTGCCAGGCGGCCCCGGGCCGGGCCGAAGGAATCTGCCCTGCCCTTGTGACGGGGAGGGAAAGCGGAGGGGCTCCTGGGGAATCCGTCCCCGCACGGGGTCTTCTTCAGGATGTCCAGAGTGCTGTGGTCCGGGAGGGGATGCTGCAGCTCTTCTGCTCCGGCCTCTTGGATAATCACCAGCGGCAACATCCTGTGGTCCAGGGCTGGGGTTGTGCTTCTGGATTCCGCCCCCTTCTGATCCTCAGAGCTGAACGAGTCCCCCTCGCTCGTCTCCGCGGGGTTGTGGGGCTTGTTCCTCCCAGGGACATCGAAATCACAGGCAGCCAAGTAGCTCAGGATGCTGGGAGGCTGGGCTTCCTCCCCGCCATCCCCCGGGCTCTGCCTCTGCTGCAAAAGAGACTGCAAGGAGATGCCCAGGTGAGCCTGGAGATGCTGCAAAGCCCGAGGTCCCACCTGGGAGAGGGGACTCTGCTCTCCTGGCTCCCAGCTGCATTCCCAGCACACCTACTGCAGCGGACAGCCCACCCCTGCCACCCCAGCTGCTGAGCACAGGCCTGGTGAGGGCTTTCAAAACTGTTTTACAGGATCTAAAATAGAGCTCCAAAGAATAGAGGGTGAAAGAAAAATTTAACAAAGCCCCAAGATAAACTGCAAAGGTGGCAGAGTGCTGCTTTCACATTTCTGAGTATGCCCCTGGACAGCCTGATCCAGCCCAAAGCCCCAGGTCTGTGCTGTGCCTTTTGCTCTGTGTGCCCCTGGACAGTCTGATCCAGCCCAAAGCCAAGCCCGAGTTGTGCTGTGCCCTTTGCTCTCCCCATGCACTCACCAGGTAATACCTCTCTCTGAAGCTGGGGGTGTTTGGGGGGGTCCAGTTGTACAAGGAGCTCTTCCTGCTGCCCACAGAAAACTTGGCAGTGCTTCCAGGGGACAGAAACAGGTTCTCTGTGTCAAAGGGGCTGCAGCAGAAACAAAGGCCTGAGTGTCAGTGAGAGCAAGCACAGAGGTGTTGGTAGGATTTGAACAGGGATGTTCAGTCAGCAACACACAGAATAAAATGAAACAGAAACTGCCTCTCTAGCCAGAACCTTTGATTGCTCCAGCAGAGAAAGGCACAGGCAAAAGGGCTGTGGTTTGTACGCAGATTTCTCAACACCCTTTTGACGGGAACCCAAGACAGAGCCTTTGGAAGAGGAGCCCAGAGGGCCCAAAGCAGGAGAGCTCTGCCCTCCTGACACCAGGGCTGGGCAGTGACAGCCACAGAGCCACAGGGGAAGGAAACTCAGCACATGGAATAAAGGAGAGCTGCCAGCCTCCCTCCTGAGAGCACACACCACCTGGAAAAAACAATAAAAGCCCTCGTTATCCTGCAGCTATTAATAAGCAATTCCTGGGCTGGCAGAGACCTGTGCAGTGCTGCTTGGCAGGGTCTGTGCTTCACACAGGCAGGGATGAGCCACTCACAGCCCCAGAGCAATCTGCCTGTGCTCTGCAGGGTTTGTCTAGGGCTGCTCCAAATTAATTCCTAATTACCTACTGCACCTCAGCCATTGCTTTCTCAGCTCCTTCCCAAAGCAGTCCAAGGAAACTCACATGAATGATCCCCTGGGATGCAGCTCAGCCAACCAGGAGACAGAAAACCCATTTCAAGTTGAGTAAAGTTTGGTTTCTCTATGTGTTACTTTTTGTTGCCCACTGAGATGCCTTGTGGCACCAAAAGAAAATCTGCTTTCCCACTTGAGTACTGGCATTTTGAAAGCAGTGAACTGTTTGCAGCAAACCTGCAGCCTCAGTGACTGAGTATAACAACCAAAGAGCAGGATGAAATCAGCTGAATTCAGCTGTTCATTGCAGGGCACGCAAGTGATAACGAGGACTAATAAACTGCAGGGAAATGAATGTCTGCTCTCTAGCAGAAGCTGAAAGCAGAGTGCCAGCCCTGTCTGGCTCCTTGAGCTGCACGGGGACAGAGCATCCTGCAGGGCAGCACTGCTCCCTGAGCACAGCGAGTGCCTGCAGCTCCCAGGCTGTGTCCCCAGGCTGGGCCAGGCACTGTCCCCAAGCCAGGCTCCATCCGGGCAGTGTCACCCAGGCACTGTCCCCCAGCTGGGCTCCATCCAGGCAGTGTCACCCAGGCACTGTCCCCAAGCCCATCCAGGGCAGTGTCACCCAGGCACTGTCCCCAAGCCCATCCAGGGCAGTGTCACCCAGGCACTGTCCCCAAGCTCACCCAGGCACTGACCCCAAGCCGGGCTCCATCCAGGGCAGTGTCACCCAGGCACTGTCCCCAAGCCAGGCTCCATCCGGGCAGTGTCACCCAGGCACTGTCCCCAAGCCCATCCAGGGCAGTGTCACCCAGGCACTGTCCCCAAGCTCATCCAGGCACTGTCCCCAAGCCGGACTCCATCCAGGCAGTGTCACCCAGGCACTGTCCCCCAGCTGGGCTCCATCAGGCCTGTGTCCCCAAGCTCATCCAGGCACTGTCCCCAAGCCGGACTCCATCCAGGCAGTGTCACCCAGGCACTGTCCCCCAGCTGGGCTCCATCACCCCGCTCCCAGAGCTCAGGAACAGCATCTGCACTGACTCATGGGCAGAAATAAATCGGGTTTCTGACAGCAAGAGCCTTTTAGCCAAAGCCTGCTGTGTTTACTAATGAAAGCAAATTACTCCTACCCATGGCATTCTTAACAAAAGTCACAGGGATCCATTCCTCACATTCTTCATTTTCAGCTTTTAATACAGTGATGCAGTAATGCAAAATGACACTTCTAGGAGAGGAATGAGAACAAACAAAATCTGCTCTGCCCCTTTGACAATTCCTAAAAGCCTCCAGCAAAATGCAGTCCCTCAGCTGGCTCCAGACCAGCAGCAGCCCCTGGTCCTGCAGGAAGGACTGAGAGCAGAGGGATGGACAGCAGGAATGGGCTCTGCTCTGGGGCTTCTCTTATCTCTGGGCTCCCTGGGGACGATCCACCATCCCTTCACAATTCCTCAGCAAACAAACCCTCTCACGGGGACAGCTCCATGGCTCCCTCTGTGCCAGCCCTGTGACACACAGGGCCAGCAGGGATGTTCCAGGGCCAGGCAGAGGGACTGGGCTCTCCCCAGACCCAGGCTGCCCAGGGCTGGGAGCTGTCACACTGCAGACTCTGCAAGCAGACTATTGTCTTTAATGGTCACTGGCTCTTCCTCAGTTTGTTTAGTCACTTCCTGAAATCATTGACACAAAACCTCTGCATAGGTAGAAACTATGCAGGAATGCCGTTGTTTAACCTTAAATTGCATAGCGAGGACTTTGATGGGGGTGGGGGTGGCTGTGGCTGGGCTGAGAGAGAGAGTGGCTCCACATTTCCTGTCCACATTTCCCAGCCAACATCCACATGCCTGCACAGGATTATCCAGCAACAGCTTTGTAGGACTGAAAAACTCTATAAAGAAAAAAAAGAAAATCTACAGTGACCCACAAGTCTGATCATCTTGGCCGTCCCCATTCTGTGCCCCAATCATTCCCTCCTGTCCAGCCACTCCATGGATTCAATGCCCCCAGAGCAGAAGTGTGGATAGCATTCCCTGCCTGAATGCCACTGCTCAGCCTGAACCCAGGCTTACATTAACACCCCAAAAAGGCCAATGCCAGTCAAGTGGACTGAACTTGCTGCTAATAATGAGATTTTTCTTTCCCCCATTGATCCCTGGGGAAATGCCCCTGGCATTCAGCAAGGAGGGGCTGCTGGGTCTCACCCACCCTTCCCAGCCTGACAAGAACCAACTCCAGGTTACCCTGAGCACCAATGAGGGCAGAGATGCTCCAGTGGATCACTGCCTGGAGGTCCTGCAGGAGGAACTGCCTCCCCACCTAAGTCTGCATCTGTGAGAGCAGCACTGGCAGTGGGTATCCATCCCAAAATCAAAGCCAGACCTTCCTCTTTACTCTCCCTTTAGTTTTTGTCCCCTGCTCCAGGAGCCCCTGTGAGCCAGCCCTGCTCAGGGCAGAGCCACCAGGGTGCCCTGGATCCCAGAGCAGGGCACTGCTGGGGCTCTGAAAGGAGAATACAGCTCTCTTTATCCTGCATGTGAGACACAGAGCTCAGACTGCTGTTTGGGTTGGCAAAAAACCCAAAGCCTTTTGCCAAACTGGCCAACAAAGGCGTTCTGCAAGGGCCCAGGCTCATTCACACTCCTCATGGCACCATCTATAAAGGAGCTGAAGGCACTTTTGTTTGGGCCCAGAAGACCAGAGGCCTATTTAAAGAAAATGTACATTTAGAAGCAGAAGAGAGATCTACATTTGGATCCCTCACAAAGCAGGTCTAGACTGAAAAATTGCCTCTCAGGGAACTTTGGGCAAATCAGATGGATTTGTTTAGTTATTCTTAAATCAGAGGGAAAAGCAGCTGTTGTTATGAGTGCTCTATCTCTGAAACAGAAACACCCTGAGTTATCACACACAGCCTCTCTCTTCTGTAAACAGCCCAGCAGACAGACTGGCAGAGAGGAGAGGCCAGCTCTGCTCTGGAGAAGGCACTTGGTGGGACCCCAGCACATCCACAGATCAGACACAGCAGAGACAGAGCCGGGCTCTCAGGCTCTGAGAGGTGCCAGGGGATTAAGTCCCAAGGACAATTAATTAGCTCCCAGGGACAATTAATTAACTCCCAGGGACATTGAGTCCCAGCAGCCCTCCCAGCTCAGCTGCTCCAGCCCCAGGGCTGCGGGAGGCTGCCCCACATCCCAGGGACTGCTCCTGCCAGCCCCAAGCTGCACCCTGAGCTGGGCACTGCAGCACTGGATGGGAGCTCTGGGCTGAGTTCTGCCCCAAATTCAATGTGCTGAGGAGATCCAGGTTGGGAGGAGCTGTGCCACAGCCCAGAACAGGAGGGGATTCTCCCATCCAGTCCTTTGTAAGGACAGCTTGTGTGCATGGTGAATTCTGGAGTTCTGGACAGGAAAGGGGCACATCCAGCAGTGTGAATGAAGGACTCTGCCTGTCAGTGCCACTGCTGGGGTCACAGGAAGAGAGCAGAAGTGATTCCTTCCAGACTATGAACCCCATATACTGCCAGATCTTGGGAGGGAAAAGCATCATAAACAGGGGCAGGCAAAACCCTGCCAGGAGAGCTGGGTCAGGCCACAGCTGGGGTGACACAAAGGAAGAGCTGGGAGCTCACAGGAGCAGCTCCTGGGCTGGCTGTGAGGGGCAGGGGCTCAGACACAAAGGGGAGCACGGTGCTGAATGCAGGGGCACCCCTGGAGCCCTGCCCTGCTCCCCAGGGTGGGGCTGCTGCTCCCGGGGCTGTACTCACTTCCAGAGCACCTCCAGGCGCAGCTTGATGGTGCCCAGCTCCGTGATGTCCACCACGATGGCCTGGGGCTTGGGGCTGAAGAAGCTGCTGCTGTCACACGTCACCACCCCCACCAGGATGGTGGCCAGGCCCCGCAGCTCTGTCACCTGCAGGGACACAAACACAGCCAGCTCCAGCTCAGCAGGCAGCCCTGAACCACGGCATGGCGAGGAGAGCAGCTCAGGTACACCTGCTGTGGGCCACTGCAACCCACCTGGCACAGCCCTGAGCCAAAGCTGAGAGCCACTGTCCCCACTGCAAACCCACCTGGCACAGCCCTGAGCCACTGTCCCCACTGCAAACCCACCTGGCACAGCCCTGAGCCACTGTCCCCACTGCTGTGTACAAAGCTGAGAGCCACTGTCCCCACAGCAAACCCACCTGGCACAGCCCTGTGCCAAAGCTGAGAGCCACTGTCCCCACTGCAACCCAGCCTGGCACAGCCCTGAGCCACTGTCCCCACTGCAACCCAGCCTGGCACAGCCCTGAGCCACTGTCCCCACTGCAACCCAGCCTGGCACAGCCCTGTGCCAAAGCTGAGAGCCACTGTCCCCACTGCAACCCAGCCTGGCACAGCCCTGAGCCAAAGCTGAGAGCCACTGTCCCCACAAGGGACACTGACAGGAGCTGTGCAGCTTTTCCTGGCCTCAAACCTGCTCTTTTTACCATGGAGCTCTGAGTGGAAAGAGCAGGAGGTGAGGAGGACATTTGTCAGTGACTTTCATCAGTGAACAAAAATCCCTGAACACAACCACATATCCCAGAGCATGGGAAAGCAGATGGACTGATGCAGGTGCTAGTGCCAAAGGAAAATCAGAATTAATGGCCCTTCAGCATGGAATAACTGCCAGTTTTGCATAGTTAGAAAAAGAAAACTATCTAAGAATGTTGAGAAGCCCTTGGTAGCCTAGGAGGGAAGTAGCAGAAGACCTGTTAGCCCACAGCTTCCAATCCAACCATTATACACCACACCTTGATTTCAAACTTTTCGTGCAGATTTGGGATAAAAATCTTCTCTTCCTCATCCCATGTCTGGCTGTCATCAGTCTCAATTTTGCCTCTGAGCCTCCATTTCTGGCGCCCCAGTCTCACAAACACCTGGAAACCAGAGTGGAAAGAGGATCAGGACATTCCAGAGCATCCCTTCATCCCCCAGGAACAAAGCCATCCCTTGCCCACTGCACAGAGCAGAAAATGGAGCCAGGAATGGGGCAGCAGGTTTAACCCTGAAAAGCACCAAAGGCACTGGGGCAGAGCCCAGGCTGCACTCACATCGTGCCAAGCTCAGGGCAGCTCCTGGTGTCCGACCCCAGGGCAGCTCTGAGGCCAAGCCCTGGCATCATTTAAAGCCTCCCATAGCACCCAGATCACATCACTTAAAGCCTCCCAAAACACCCAGATCACACCCAGCCCCTCTGTGCCTGCCCAGGGCACAGTGAGTGTGCCAGTGCTCTGCCCTCCTGACAGCAGAGCCTGGCCTGTCACAGCCTGCTCCTGCTCTCCTTCCACCTCTCCCTGCAGGGAAAAGCACAAAACGCACAAAAGCTGCATACTGCACCTCGTACTGGTCTCCTGGGCAGAGTCGAGCAAAGCCCACCAGCCCTGCAAAGAGAAGGAGAATGCCAGAGTTTGCAGAGCTTTTCAAAGCCCCCAGCAGCTCTGCAATAATCCAAGTGACCCTCTGGGGAACAGCCCCTCTTGTCCCCAGCCCTGTGCAGGAGCTGCACCACCAGCCCAGCACACTCTTAAAAGGACAGCATTTAATGAACTGAAAAAGAAAGATGTCAGCTTTGTAGTCAAATATAAGATACTACGGCATTTAACTGGGCTGAAACAGAAAGCTTGTCAGCTCTGTATTCCAATATAAGACACCATGGCAGGTGTGTTCGATGGCACTGGAGCAAAACCAGAATCCTATCCAAGGTTTCTCAGGGGGTCAGACTGCTCCCCAGAAACCACAAGCAATAAATCAGTGCAATCCCAAATCAGTGAAAGAGGAAAGGAGAAGGGACCCCACCTTTCATCTTGACATGGAACTCCCCCAGGTGCACCTCCAGAGCCCCCTCGATGAAGCACATGTCCTGCAAGAGAGGCTGCACAGTCAATATTTAGGCTATTGCTTCTAAATATCTTATTTTCTGCTTGTTTTTTTTAAAGGACACACAAACATTTTCACCAGTAAAGGCAGATGAAAGTAAAGTGAATGGATTGGTACAACAGAAAATCTTCCACAGAAGAGTGGAACTCCCTGAGCTCAGCACTGTCAGCTACCCTCCATTAATGGTTTTGTAAAACTAGCCCAGCTTATTCCTTCAATCCCCATCCCACACTTCCATGGAAGCCATAAGAGACCCCAGCACCAAGGGGCTTTCACACAATGTGCAATGTATTTTTCCTACAATGTATTTTAACCCCCACCATTAACCAAAGGCAGCAGCAGCCCCAGCACGGGTCTGTGGAGGAGCAGGCAGCTCCTGGCTGTGGGTGGGAAGGATCTCCTACCTCTGTGCACTCCTGCACGTTCCTGTAGAGCTCCACCAGGCTCTCCCTGGAGGCTTTGGTGGCAGGGGACAGCGAGAAGGCTTGCTTCATGTTGGTGGCGCCGTCCCGCAGCCTGCACTGGATGCAGTAAGCTTCATAGAGCTCCTCTACCTGTGGGACAGGGGACAGAAGGCACTGGAGTTACCCTGGCATGGCTTTGGGAAGGAACTTCAGCAGTGTTTATGGCAAAAAAGCCAACAACCAACCACAATTCCTCTGTCAGAGCCCTGCCAAAAACCAACCCAACCCAACCACCAGCTCCAAACTCCTGTCAGAGCTCTGCCAACAACCAACTCCAACCCAAACCCAACCACCAGCCCCAAACCCTCTGTCAGAGCTTTGCAGGATGCTGCAGCTCCTGCATTTGCAGTTTGCTCCTCGATATCTGTGCTCTTTACAGAACACAACCAGCCCTGCTTTTTCCAGAGCAGAAGACAAGAATTGGAGTAACCCTGTGCTCCCAGGAATCCCAGAGCAGAGCCCGGGTCCCCGGGCACAGCCTGGCAGCCCTGCAGTGCTGCTGTGCCACAGGGCAGCCCCTGGCAGGCTGCACACACAGAGCTGCCCCGTGGGAAGGGGCAGAACATGCCAGGCTTCCCAGAGCAGCATTCGCTGAACAAACTGGCAGAAAGTGCACACTGGTTTCACAGGAAAACTCAGGTTGGGCCGTGCCCAACATTCAGCCTGAATAGAGCCATTCAGGAAAATAAATAAATAAATAAAAATCCCCTCCTGCTGTAAAAAGAGTGGCTACAGCTCTCAGCAAGCCCCCAGCACTCTCCCCTTCAGCTGAACCACAATCAGAGTGTTTTCCACGTGGATAAATCCCTTACAAAGCAGTGGGAGCCCTACAGCACACTCTATAAACCCTCACCTTGCTGATGTGAAACTCCAGTTTCCTGATGTATCTCTCCACAGAGCGGATTTGCTTTTCAGGAGGGCAGAGAAAGAGATGTAAGAAATTATTTCCCAAATGAGACATTGGGTAACACAGCAGACAGAAAATCACCAGTTTCTCCTCTATTTACAGCATTCCATGCCATCCCCAACAGCCTTACCTTGTCCAGGTCGTAGTAGAAGGCCTGAAAGAGAAATGGCACAGGCTGAGCAGGAGAGCACTGGATTTGTGCCACTGCTGAGACTCTCATAGGCACTGCTAGAGTCACTAGGAGCATCCTAATTGACATTAAATTAACATTACAAGCACTGATCAGGGAGCAGACACAGGAAAGAAACATGACCTGAAGGGCACTGCTGGGTACTGAAAATGAGAAATTTCAAGGTAAATTCTCACAGCTGGGACTGCCTTGCTTGGGACACTTCTGATTGTGCTGCTTTGAGGATCCCACCTCAGTGTTTTAACTGGACAGCCCTGGGACTCCCAGCTGGGAGAAGGCACCTACTCCTGTGCCTTTTATTTCAGTATTTAACATTGAAAGCACCTTACCAATCTAGAGTTCCTTTTTGTGTCTTTGTGCCGCCCAGAGAGACAATCCAGCTCAGCCTGGTGTGCCTCCAGGTATTCACTGGGGAGAGAGGAAGCCACGTCAGACCCTGGGCATTCATTAGGGATTCTTTGGGGAGCTGCTGCAGCAGGACATTACACGGGATGGAGGAGGAGAAAACCAAATTCTAGCACACTCACAAATCACAGATGTCCCTCTCAGCTTTCCCTGACTGCTCCTGCCTGACCCTTCCCTGTGAGGCAGCAGAAAGGTTCATTGCTCACAGGTCCCTGAGCAGAAAGGTTCATTGCTCACAGGTTCCTGAGCAGAAAGGTTCATTGCTCACAGGTTCCTGAGCAGAAAGGTTCACCTGCTGGCAGTGCCTGAGGAGGATGAGGAGGAGCCCCCAGGCAGCCCCGGCTCAGGGGCAGAGCCTCTCCACATGGAGCCCTCCAGGCCCAGCTCACAAACCCTGCCCAGGTGAGGGGGCAGATGCTGCCCAGGGCTCCAGCAAACAGAGCTGAGGGCTGTGTTAAGGCAATTCCTTAATCCCCTTTCCAGGATGAGGTGCATTTTGCAAGGTGTGAAGCCCTGGGTGCCAGCTGGCCTCTGCAGAGCTGCTTGCATGCAAGGTTGTGCCTTTGGACTCTCCACAGGGCCTGAAACCTTTTCAGCTGGGACTCCTCCAACTCTGCTTTTAATGCAGAGCAGACTTGGGTAACTTTTTCCTCCAGTGCTTAAAAGGGACCAGAATCACCTGGTGAACACTGCATTCTTAGACACAGTCTCTGAGCAGTCCAAATAACTTCATTTTAGACAGCTCCACTTCCTCACACTGGCTTTGATGCATTTCGCTTTCTCCCTGTTCCAAATCCAGGTCCCCCAGGACATCCCACACCTCAGCCATCAGCTGGAGCTCCCAACACCTGCCCAGAACAGCCCAGGGCAGGAGCCAAGGCTGGAGGCACAAAGGCACAAACTCACCTCTCAGAAAAGCTTCATCACTTTTAGCTTTAGTTTGTTAGAATCAGCAGCTTGCTGGAATGGCAGCCAGCTGGTTAACAGAATAAAGAGGTATTTTCTAGAGCTATAAAGAAGCAGGCACGTAAAATATGTTCTGTACTGAAAGCTCCAGTCCCTCCAGCACCGAGTGGACTCAGCCTGCATTTGCTTAAAGCTTGGCCCCTGCTCTGCTATTTGATCCAGTTGTTTTCTGTAGGTTCCTCCAGTCAATTAGTCACCAGTCATGCTGGCAGCACTGAGCATGTGGCACTCGCTGCAGGACTGGGAACACATCCTGACCCACTTTACAGCCTCTCCTCCCCACGCTCAGATAAATTCTCAGCTCTGCAAAAACATTTGGTTTCCTTGTTTCTTTTAAATCTAAGTCCTCTATAAGACATTGGTGGGTATTTTTAGAGGGAAGACTTCATAGCCTTTTATTGGACCCAAAACGTGACACATCTGACTTTATAAAGTGTTACTACATGCATTTGATGTTCTCTGCTTAAGAAAACAAAGCATGGCCAGAATGAGCGCAGTAGCACCACACTGCAGGGGCACAAAGCAGGGAAAGGTGTTTTATCTTCTGATAGCAGCTGCAGGCTGTATGTGAAGTTCCTGTAGTAACCGACCCAGAACATTCTGGGGAATCAAAAAGCTGAAGTTTGCAGGTGAACCTGCTTAGACCTTTGCCTTACGAGGCACCCAGAGATCACAGAGTTATTTTGAACTTCAGAGTTTAATTCTATTAAAAGAGGGAGAAGAAGAAATAAAAAACCAAAAGACCCTCCTAGAAGAGCTGACTCTGTAATTATCTCAGCAATTAGCGCCAGGAGAACAGAAGTGCTTGGTGAGCCAGCCTCCCTCCCCACTCTGCCTTTGCAGGGCACACCCTCACTTCCAGACTGGGTTTTAAATCAGCTTTTTGAGCTAAAGCAAACTGCCCACAGTTCCCTTGCAGGAGCTTTGTGCCATCACATCCCAGGTCTGGCTGTCCCGTGCCCCCCTCAGCTGCTCCCAGGGGATGGGCAGTGTCACTGTGCCCATTATAACCAGGAGCTAACACAGCACAGAGCCCTGGCCTTGCCAGGGACTGAGGGGGAATTAAATCCATGTCCCAGGGCCCCAGGAGCGGGGCAGTGACCACAGGGGTGCCCGAGGGGACAGAGCACAGAGCCACACACACTTCAGCAGGGAGGGCAAATCACAATATTGAAAAAGTCCTTACTTAAGTCCTTTCTTCAAAGCTTCAAAAATTTTCTTCACCTGCAGTGGCTTTGGGTCCCAGATGAGCGCCCCCTTCTGCAGGGAGTTGTAGGCCTTGGGGGGCTTCAGGGACATCCTGGACCTCACGGAGCTCCTGCTCAGGGACTTGCTGTGGGAGGAGAAGGAAATCAGGGGAGGTGCAGAGCCCAGAGATGCTGAGGCACACAGTTCAGGGGCAGCTCTACAGTCCCAAACACTCTCACTCAAAACCTGCACATTCCTGGGCACCTGGGAGCACCTGGCAGAAGGAGAAGGAAATCAGGGGAGGTGCAGAGCCCAGAGATGCTGAGGCACACGGGTCAGGTGCAGCTCTACCATCCCAAACACTCTCAGAACCTGCACGTTCCTGAGCACCTGAGAGCACCTGGCAGGAGGAGAAACCCCAGAGGCAGCTCTGTGTGTGCCCAGCAGGGCAGGGCAGGGCTGGGCACAGCCTGGCTCACCCAGGGCAGCCCTGCTGAGCAGTGCAGCCCCCTGACCCACCCTGCAAGCCAGGAAACAAACCTGAGGCTGCTCGAGGTCTGGGGCACAGCTCCCCTAAGGATCCTGCAGGAGCTGCTGCTTCCTGCCCTGCACTCACCATCCCTCCAAACCATGGCTCAGAGCACTCTCAGCTTCCCAAAGCCAGGCCCAGACTGCACACAAGATATAGCTATCAAGGGTTTTTTTCAGCATCTGACACCTCAGCTAATTACTTTTAATGGCAACTGCAAAATCAAAATTCAATATTGTTTCTACCAGAAGTCCCCCACTTTTTTATTACAGACTTTTTTTGTGCCACTCTAAGGAGTTGGAACACCTTGAACCATCAGTTAGAAACACCTTTAAAGCAGAAAATGAGCTCTCTGCAAATAATTCCTGTCTGGCTTCCCTCTCTCTAAATCCTCCCCTAAGTCTGGGCTATTTTTACATTGGTTTGTTAATAATCCCTGTAAGTAAAGCCTCTAAAATAACATTACCTGCAGAGGTTTCCCATCTCCCAGAGCAAGCCACACCAGCCAGTTGCTCTCTGAACAGCTTTCTACCTTATATACAATTTCCACCCCAAATTCCACTCACCTGGGGCAATGATGAACCCATCAGGCTCAGCAGTTACCCCTGGCTGGTTTCAGTGCAGGCTTTGGCTGAGGCTGAGCAGATTATTGAGCTGCTGATTAAAGCCAGGCCCAGCACACCTGAGAGCTGTCCCCAGTCCTATTAGAGAAACCCCTGAGTACCTGCTTTAATTATCCTTGTCCTAAATTTCCACTTAGCTCCAGTTTTTAACAGCTGTTCTGCAAAAGATCTGATAAACCAGGGGTTGCCAAACACTGCTGGATGCTTCATTTCTTCACACCACTGATTATCTTGGTTTTTTATGATGCCTTAATGGAAAGTATTAATTAACCAAACCATTTGGAGCTCAGGTTACCTACAACAAGGAACATAACTGCTAAATGAGAACCTTACATTAATATCACTTCTCTTTACTATGATAATTTGTCTTTAGGAATTCCATGCAAAGTGAGACAGTTTGAACAGGAATAACACTGGAAGGGGCAGTCTGGCCAATATGAGGAGTTGAGAGTCTCCTAGAATGCTCATTGCTTAAGATTCTTTCATGCTAAGAAGAAATAGTTCCAAGCTGTAGAGTACTCCAATTAGCAAGATACCAAATAGAAGAGACAAGACAATTCTGTTTTGAAATTAAAAGCCCAAATTAAAATTCATTTTGAAATTAAAAACCCAAATACTCCTGGGTTTTGTTTCATTGTGGAATTTACCTGCAGATTTTTGGAGTGCAGCCCCTAAGCTCTGGGGGTGACTTCCCTTGTGCAGCAGCTCAGTCCTGCACTCAGGGCTGGGATTTCCCTCTCCCCCTTCCCTCAGCATCCCCCAGTCCCTGCAGCCCAGCTGAGCCCTGATGTTAATCCCATTTCCGTGCGTTTCACACAAAAGTGGAGGAGCTGACATGGCCTGGAGGGCCAGTAGCTCAGGGCTGGATGTTCCCATGCTGCTTTCCCTTGTGAACCTGGTAATTTCAGGATCAGATTTCCCACTTTGCAGATAACAGCAATAACATTTACTTCCTGGGCAGACCGTGGTGGGGAAACACAAAATCGAGTCTGACTGAGAGACCCAAGGGGAAGCTGCTAAAGGAAAGCAGAAGTAAATTCAGCATGTGCAGAGGAATGTCCATGTGGGGCTGATTTGTGCTCACCCTCGGGCAGACCTTGCTCAGGGCCCTGCCAGCTCCTGCTTTTCTGTACAGTCTGAGAGAGCTTTTCTGTACAGTCTGACACTGTACAGTCTGAGAGAGCTTTTCTGTACAGTCTGACACTGTACAGTCTGACAGAGCTTTTCTGAACAGTCTGACTAAGTTTTCTCCAGCTCTTAGCTGTTGGTGAGATTTTAGATATCCAATCTTTGCTAGGGGTAACAGTAATTTTCACTTTCACCAACAAATTCATTTCTTCAAATTGAAGACTCCTCAGTTGCATCACAATCACACAGGAATTGCATTTTTTGCTGGTATTTTACCATGCTGTGTTTACCCAAAAGTTGAATTCAGTCATGTGGTTCTCTGAAAGGATATTTCCTTACCTGAGTCAGGTATTTTACTGACACACAACAGGATGGTTTTTGAGTACATTACACTTCCCACTACTTCTGTATGGTGCTGCTAAATGACTCCCTTTGTTATTGCTCCAGCCATGCGTGGCACTCAGAGATTGTATTAATTTTCCATTTCTAGGTCATATCTTCTAAAAGCACTCGGGATCTGCAGGGATTTACAGGGATTGCTAAATTCACAAAGAGCACAGGATTTTTAGTGGAAAGGCTGCATTACCACACAGAGCAGTGCTGCCCGAGGAGTTATGGAAAGCAGAGTGGGACCATCAGTGCAGGATGGGACCATCAGTGCGGGATGAGACTGTCAGAGCAGGATGGAACCATCAGTGCAGGATGAGACCATCAGTGCAGAGTGGGACCGTCAGTGCAGAGTGGGACCATCAGTGCAGGATGGTGCAGAAGCTCCAGCTGTCCCCGTGTCACTCACCCCAGTGGGTGCAGTGCCAGCAGCAGGGCTCTGGCTCTGTCCCCTGTCACTCACCCCAGTTTCCTGCTCTGCACGGTGCTGAAGCCGGTGAAGGAGCAGCTCCTGCTGATGCCACCCCCATCCCCAGGGGACACGAAGGTGAGCTTCACTGACATGGCTCCCACTCAGCGAGCCTG
The DNA here is from genome assembly GCF_028769735.1 of Zonotrichia leucophrys gambelii. Lineage (NCBI taxonomy): Eukaryota > Metazoa > Chordata > Aves > Passeriformes > Passerellidae > Zonotrichia > Zonotrichia leucophrys. Next base: position 913,537 of record NC_088189.1, read on the forward strand.
CTGCCTCCTGCAACAAAGCACAAAAACACATCAGGCCAAGGCCCCTTGGCTTGGTGCTCCTGCTGCTGCCTCCTGCAACAAAGCACAAAAACACATCAGGCCAAGGCCCCTTGGCTTGGTGCTCCTGCTCCTGCAAGCGCTGAGCTGCAGGGAAGTGGAAAGTCAAAACAACACGCAGCAGAATAAATTGGAAAAAAAGGCTTGTCTGCAATTCACGTTTCCTGTGTTGCCATCCACGGTACAATTAATAAAGGATTGAATGGTCTAAAATGAAATCTCTCATGCCCTCTTCAATTTCTGATTGATTTTACAAACTCGCGGTGCAAAAGCCAGAATAGCCTCCATTCAGAGGCTCTCTACATTTCTGACTCTTTAAAACCCCTGTAATTGTCCCAGTGCTTCAGGAGTGGGGCCAGCCCGTGCATTTCCAAGCCAGGGTGGATGCCAGAACCACTCTTAGGCTGCAGACTCAGCTGGGTCCCAAAAGCAGCTCCCTGCATCTGTGCAGAGCCCCCTGCACGCAGTGGTGGGATTGGCTGCGTGGTGCTTAAGCCCAAGGCAGAAGTCTGGTTTCAGCAGTAATTTCCAGGTTCATGCTCCTCCTCTGGCAGGGCTTCTCTTGGATTGCTCTCTTGTTTTCCATCAGTCAAACTCCTCTGCTTTGTGGAGAATTGTGTTCTCTGCCATATGTCTCCAGAATCCAAGGCCCAATATAAGTAACAGACACATCCTTCAAAGCAGCTGTAGAAAATCACCCAGACAGTTCATATACAGAAAATTTCCCTTCCTTTCCCCCTCAGGCTGGTGTAATGTAAACACCCCGAGTGAGTAAATCTGGGTATAACAAAAAGCTGGAGGATGTGTTTGGAGGGAGAAGGACAAACTCCAAGGAGGACTCGGAATGCTGCACGCAGAGATTTGTGCACATCACAGGATGTGCTCTGAAGGGATCAGGATCCATCACTCATCATCCAACACTGAGCCCCTCAGAGAGGGTTCTGGGGAGCAGCTCTGCCCTTGTGTGCCCTGATGGCTGCACCAGCCAGGATCCAACGCTCTGAATCCAGCACAGGATCCATCAGAGAGGGTTCTGGGGAGCAGCTCTGCCCTTGTGTGCCCTGATGGCTGCACCAGCCAGGATCCAACGCTCTGAATCCAGCACAGGATCCATCAGAGAGGGTTGTGGGGAGCAGCTCTGCCCTTGTGTGCCCTGATCCCTGTGGCATGGCTGCATCAGGATCCATCACTCACCATCCAACACTGAGTTCTGGGGAGCAGCTCTGCCCTTGTGTGCCTCAGAGCCTCAGGAGGACCCACAGAAATCTGTCACACAGAATTCAGGTGCCTCTCCCCACCCTGAATCAAACCACACAGCTCTCCTGTTGCCTTGCTTTGAGAAGATCCCCCTTGACACCCTCCATCAGAGCTCAGACTTGCATCAGATCCCAGCTGAAGTTTCACAACATTTTCCGTGCTTCCCTCTGGATCTGAGATGTTTGTAAGCCTGTGAACTGTCACCCCATCAAAAGGATCATTAGCCTGAAGAAAGCATGCAACTTACTGAAAAATGGAATTGCATAACAAGCTGCTAAAGGAAGAAATAAAGGGAATAGCCTTGTGGTTATTGACCACATCCCTCATCAAGGCTAAGCCAGATTCCCAGGATCTATTTTTCAGCTCTTTAACCTGGGAAATTCAGTCCATGGCTGTGAGGGAGGAGGAAAGTGCAGGAGCAGCTGCTCTGGAGCCCACCATGGCTCTGAAAGCCTTTGGAGCACACAGATGTGGAGCAAACACAACCAGGCAGATCCCTGGCAGGGAACAGAAAGAGGACAATTATGAGAAGACTTCTGAAGTAAAATCTGTGGCACTGAGCTCTGGATGTGAAGGATGTGAAGGACTGTGGGAAATGCAGAGACCCCAAAACTCTGAAATTGCCCAAATTGCCCAAATTGCCTGGAGCTGACCACGTGTGTTTATATGCCAGTGTCACTCTGCATTCCCAGGAGCTGCACTGTGCAATGCAGCACAAGCCAGAGATGCCCTGGCCCTCACATGGCACGGCCAAGGTCGTGTCAGCCCCGCTGGGGTCGTTCCTGTGACTGCCCAAAGCTCAGTCCCCACTGCCCTGCCCTGCCCTGATGCACCCACCAGCACAGCTCCCACTCCCTGAGAATGAGGAGAATTAAATAAAGCACCATTCAAGGGTTATCACCTCAAAACCATGCCAGCAAAGCCAGTGCCTCTCAATACACACTTACACATGGATTTCTTGTGGTGACCGAGAAATCTCACAGCTCATTTCACACTCCTGAGCAGAGCACCATAAGCTGGATGTCAATAAAAGATTTTATTTGTAAGGAAGACTTATAAATGCAGTTGTTTAAACAGAGGCTTTGCTAGCTGGAGTGTCTGTGTAAAAGTGCTGAGCTACACAAGTGCCCCTGAGAAGAAGCATCTGGACCCATCTCAGACTGTGCCCTCCCTTTAGGGCAGAAATAAATCAGAAAAGGGCCCTGACAAAGCTCAGCTCAAATCTGCCTCCAACCTGGAACCTCTGCTGTGCAGGCCAGAGGGTCCAGGTCCCATAAAAGCAGGATTGTGCCTGGGGAGCAGAGGAACTTTCTCCCTGTCATGTTCCCCAGGAGCAGGAGGGTGGATGGGGCAGAGAGCCAGGGATGCACAGCACAGCAGGGCAGAGCAGGAGGAATTGCCAGGCACAGCTGGAGCCCAAACTGCAGGAGAAGCCACGGGGCCTGGGCAAGGTGAGCTGTGAGCCCTGGGCACCTCCCGCTGCCAGGGACCCTGCCTGGGGGCTTCAATGGGGGGATTTGTACAATTCGGGGCTCAGGAATGGATCTCAGCCAAAACAGGATTTTCCAGATTGAATGGGCAGGTTTGTTTGGGCCTGGCTCAGTGCTCTGTTTGCCATGGCAGATCCTGGTGTGCCAGCTCTGGTGTGACCCAGGCAGGCTGGGGCTCCCTGGGCACACAGGACACACAGACAGGACACACAGCCAGGACACACAGACAGGACACACAGACAGGACACACAGGACACACAGGACACACAGACAGGATATACAGGACACACAGACAGGACACACACACAGGACACACAGGACACACAGACAGGACACACAGACAGGACACACAGACAGGACACACAGGACACACAGACAGGACACACAGGACACACAGGACACACAGCCAGGACGCACAGACAGGACACACAGACAGGACAGACAGGACACAGACAGGACACACAGGACACACAGGACACACAGCCAGGACGCACAGACAGGGCACACAGGACACACAGGACACACAGACAGGACACACAGACAGGACACACAGACAGGGCACACAGGACACACAGGACACACAGACAGGACACACAGACAGGGCACACAGGACACACAGCCAGGACACACAGGACACAGACAGGACACACAGGACACACAGACAGGACACACAGCCAGGATACACAGACAGGACACACAGACAGGACAGCCAGGACACACAGGACACACAGACAGGACACACAGACAGAACACACAGGACACACAGACAGGATATACAGGACACACAGACAGGACACACAGACAGGGCACACAGGACACAGACAGGGCACACAGGACACACAGGACACACAGGACACACAGGACACACAGACAGGACGCAGACAGGACACACAGCCAGGACACACAGCCAGGACACACAGACAGGGCACACAGGACACACAGCCAGGACACACAGCCAGGACACACAGACAGGGCACACAGGACACACAGGACACACAGGACACAGCCAGGACACACAGACAGGACACACAGCCAGGACACACAGACAGGACACACAGACAGGGCACACAGACAGGACACACAGGACACAGAGACAGGACACAAAGACAGGACACAGACAGGACACACAGGACACACAGACAGGACACACAGCCAGGACACACAGACAGGACACACAGACAGGGCACACAGGACACACACACAGGACACACAGACAGGACACACAGACTGCACCTCCTGCTCTCCCCCTGAGCCCAACGACCCTCACCTTCCACAAACTCCATCCTGCTGTCTGTTTGTGCTTATGGATAAACTTTTCCAGCCCTACTCTCATCTTTAATTGTTTCTGGGCACAATGGTCTCAACAATTTGATGAGGAAAATATGACTCACCACTTGCAAAACGTTTCTGCTCGTGTTTTGGGCTTTAAGGGAGTGGCCATGATTTGGTGTCAGCCTCTCAGAGAGTCCACTGGGTGACCTACAGTGTGTGATGCTCCAGCTGGCAGTGGGTAGGGGACACTTTCTCCTGGCTGATTCTGCACAAACTGCCCCAGCTCTGCTGCCCTGGCAGCCTGGGCAGCCTCAGAGCTCCCCATGGCACCCTGCTCTTCCCTGGTGTGACAAAAACCAGGCTGAAAACAAATTATTGTCACTATAGAAAATAACAATATAACTATACAATGACAGTATCGATATACAATAACAATATAACTATACAATAGCAATATCAATCTACAATAACAATATCAATCTACAATAACAATATAGATATACAATAACAATACCAATATACAATAACAATATCAATCTACAATAACAATATCAATAACAATTCCTTCAGACACCAGCTGCTCATGGCTCCAGAGGCTGAGGCTCACCTGTGTGACTGGGGACACCTTTTGGGATTGTGACAATTTGCCTCCCACTGCCTGCTCAAACCTTCTCCTCCTGCTTTTAGGCCCCTGTTATTTTTGTGCATAATTTCATTTGTAAATATTGCACTCGCTTTGCTTGGAAGGACAAGAGAGCAATTTTATCTTTGAGCTGTGGGAAGCAAACAGAGTTGATTTCACTCTGTACTATCACAACATGATGCTTAATTCAGAATGTGGGAAGCCCAACAGTTTATTGGGGGGGCTGGAGCCTTCCTGCTGCAATCTGGGCTCACATTGGTGCCCATCAGGAGAGCACAGCAGAGCACATGGGTTTGTTGCAGAGCTGCCACCTGGAACTGATGCCTTTTACAGCATGGTTTTATGAAATTCACTCCATGGCAGCCACACAAAGGGGACACTGGGCTGCGCTGGTTCTGCACCATCTCTGCTGGAACCCAGCTGGACTGCCCAGAGCCAAAATCAGCAGAGATTGAGTGCATGGACATTGAGGGCCTTCAGAGACCTTCCCTGACTCAGGGGATGGGCTGTGATTCCAAATATTCATCAGCTGCTTCAAAAACAGTCACTCAAAGCTGCTGGGTTCCCATTCTGCTTCCCTGAATTTGTTATAAATCCTAACAGAAGAACAGCTTTGCTGCTGGAATTGCATCAGGATCAGGGTTTAGCTGGAAGGAACACACACTGCAATGGGTGAAAACACAGCCCCAGCATGATTACACCAAAAGCTTTAGCTCTGAGACTGACTTTGCAAGCTGGGCTGTGTTTGCCTGCATCACATTGATGTAATCCCAATTCTTTTCCTTCTTGCTTGTTTCAAACCACAGGCACAGAGGATTTACCTGCTCCTCCTGGTGCTGCTGAGGGTGCTATCCCAGCTGACAATGGCATTTCCCTTTTGTGGTTCTGATAAAGGGAAAATCAGATTTCCACCCTGGAGCAGAGCCCTGTCAGAGCCTCGGGGTGCTCCAGGCCTGACCCCTGAGGGTTCTGTGGCTCTGCTGGACATGTGAGGAGCCCAGAGCAGGGGTGGGAGGTGAGAGGGGCTCAGCAGCCCCGGGGCGTGAGGGAGCAGCACTCAGTGAGCCCCGGGCTGAATCCCCTGGGAAAATACACCCAGAGCTCAGCCCCTGCTCCCCAGCATTCCTCAGCAGAACCATTGACCTCGGGAGCAATGGCTGCTGTGCTGCATAAACATTCCACATTTATCACTCAGACCCCTTACACTTCAAGTGGTTTTGTTCAGCTGTTGGACAAACATTCTATTTATACCGCTATGGGCAGAACTAAGAAAAAGTTATCCTTCAAAAGAAGCAAAATAATTTGAATTAGGGAGACACACAGCACCCTTGGGACAGCAGGGAACCAGCAGCTTCCACCCATTCAGCAGGATCTCTGCTGGGTTAAGACTGAGCAATCTGAGCAATTACATCCCAGTTTTGCCCCAGATGGAAGCTCTTGCTCCCCTGTGTAGCTGCACATGTTCCACAGAACTTCTTCACCTGAGCCTGTTTAACTCAGATTATGAGTTGGGCCCTTTACTCTGCACCAAACTTACATCTGTCAGGTCCTGTTTGGAAAATATCTAATGATTCAGGAACACAATCCCCACTCTCATGGGCACTTCCAGCCCTTAAGAGCAGCTTCAATTGATTTTTAATAAGAATTACACCCAGAGCTTGCATTGTTTAGAAAGACAGGACTTCACTGTGTAACTAGATTTGGTACTTCTGCAAATTTCACCTATGCAGATCCAGCTCTTGAATATACATTTAAATACTTGTTTAAATACTTTCCTCCTAGCCATACTTAAGCCATTGAAAGAGATCAGATAAAGAGCTTTGATCCAAGTTATTGCTTTACTCATCAGGCCCTCCCACAGCTCCCTGCCAGCTGCTGGAAATGGCATTCTGGAGCCAACAATGAATTTCAATATCTCAGACAGCTCGTCCCATGCTGGAGGTCAGGTCCATGGCCCCATTTTGGGGGCTCCTTGAACACAGGACTCAAATTTCAAGCGCAGGGCGAGCTGCTTTTCAGGGCTGCACCCCAAATGTTCCTGTGTTTGCAATCACTTTCCATCCCGGCCCTCAGCTCCAGGTGCTGCTCTCAGCGTGCACATCCAGAGGAATTAATCAGCCGTTTGTTCCAGGTTCCCAGCAGAATGCAGCAGCAGGACTTGGCCTGCCCCGGTTACTGACCTGGCAATGATTTTCCAAGGCACAGTGCTGTGGCCTCTGGGTGCCTCCAGCAGCAGCCAGGGAGCCCAGGGGCAGCTCAGCATGGCTCAGCCATGGCAGCGCCCTTTTCCTCATGGAAATGGGGTTCTGGGGGTCCCCACTGGCAGGGAGCCCCAGCGTGGGGCTCAGGAAAGCTGCAGGGAGTGCTCAAAACCCAGAGCTGTGAATCACAGCATCTGGTGCTGCTGAATGGCACAAACCCTGTGTCATTCACCTGTCTGACCAGGAGCACCGTCCCTGTACAGGAACTGAACCACCCAGCCCGTTCCTGTGGCAAACATGGTTTATTCCCATAAATGTTACCAGGATCTTGTGCCACAGAAATGAAGAAGTTGCTAAGTTAGGATCAGTATCCCAAAGAACACTGGAAAAAGAGGAATAGTATATAAAATTTCGTAGAAGAGGTAAATAGAAGGGACAAAAGGTTTATGCTTTAAAGCCAAATATTTACTTGTGGGAAAACCCAAGAGTCTGAATGGATGTGGATATATCTGTATTTTCCCTTCACTTCTTACCAGTTCCCAATACACATGCTCTGACATTCATGGCCCACATTTCTTACACTGTTACTCTCTGCTTTTATTTGGTTTGGGCTTGTTTTTAATGAGGTGAACTTTGCACAGCCCAGCTCAAGCTCCTATGAAATCTGAAATGGCCAGATTTGGTGGTTTTCTGTGGAGAGAAAAAGCCCCCATGCTAACCACAGTGCTGTGCTTGGAACCAGAGGTCTCACCCCCTTAAACTGAGCTAACAAGGACAGAGGATGGTCAGGAAAACTGTCTGGATCCTGCCTGCGGAGTTATGGCAAGAGTGCTGCAAAGGCTGATGGTTCAACAGAAGGGAACTTCTGCTAGAAATCTGACTGAACAAGAGCATTTCCAAACTAAATTTGTCCACCAGTGTGTGTTTGAAATATCCAGAGTCCCCTGCTGCTGGCTCAGAAAGAGATAAAGGTTTTCAGGGCCGTCCCTCAGAAACACTGGGAGCATTGCCATCACTTCAGAGATGATCAGCGAGAGCTTGGAGGTCATGGCTTGGCACTCAGGCTGGAAAAATGCATAAGTGTGGCTTTTTTTCTTTTTTAGAAAAGCTGCATCAGATTCTCCCTCTGGTGCCAAGCCTAAGCTCCTTTAAAACAATGATTCCTGATTTGTTTTCATGTGCTCTCCATCAGTCCTTTCCCTGCAGTGTGGAGCAGGTCCCTTGCACTGAAGGAATCTTCTGCTGAATAAAGTCTTGTGAGACACAGTCATTACATGCAGAGGAAACTGGGTTTAGTGGGGCCCTGGTTCCCCTGGGAACTTCCATTATATAAATTATTAATAATAAAAATAAACATTGGCTAGCTTGAACTTCTCTTCATTCCCTTGGAGCTTATTTTTGTGATGGAATTAGCTAAATAAAGCCCACTTGAAAGAATGTTTAATTGCAAACTATCCAAGGAAAACAAAATGGAACTAATTGGTTCTTAGATATTAAACATTCAAAAGGAGATGGCTTTGGAAACAGCTGAAAGGCTGATGTGCATTAGGATACAAATGGTGCAGAAGGCAGCTGAGGAAAATGCAGTCTAAACTGGACTACATTTACTTTTAAACCAGATATTCAAGTTTAGTCAGTCTGGCCCTGCCTAGAAGAAAGCTTTGGATTGTTTCAAGCCTAAACAGAATCACAGCAGCACTCTGGAAAGTCATAAAATCAGAGGGGGCAAACTTGTGTACTGACCTCTGGGCATCATTTGCCCAGGAAACCCTAAAGAACCCTAAAAAACCCTAAAAAACCAAAGCTCCAGGGATTGCTGCTTCCTGGAGCTCCCTGAGAGCCCCTCCAGCCTGAGGACACCCTAGCAGGGGCTGTTCCATGGGAATTTCTAGAGCACTGTTTTCCTGCTGGGAGGGCTCCCAAGCCCCTCTGAACCCCCAAAGCAGGGTGGCTGTGCCTGCACTGCCTGAGAGCTGCCCTGGCCTCCCCACCCTGCCCCAGCCCTTGGGCCACTGTGCTTAATTCAGGTGTTTCAGCACATGGAAAATGGGAGAACTCCCTTCTCAGGCTCACCAGAAGTTAAAGAGCTGCCACACTTCTTTCAGAGGCGTTTCCAGCAGGACTAGGAAGTGATGGCTCCAACGTGACTGGAATTTGCAAACAAGAAAAATCCCTCAGCATTGAAAGGGAGCAAGAGCAGGTAAGTCATAACAAGAATCATACAGTAAAGACAATAACAAGAATCATACAGTAAAGGCAATTTTAAGCACTACTGAGTGGCAGAAGAACATTTCTCTGGAGGAGCAGTGTGCAGTGGATCAGGCTGCTGCTCAGCCCCTGAAGGGACACTGGCTCATCAGAACATGTTTACCCTCCCACTTATCAATGGGTGACAGTGACAGTGCCTCTGCCAGAGATAACAAATTCCTGGAAATGGAAATGTCAGGGCCCCCAGAACAGCCAGCCCAGGCACACAGAGCTGCTCCTGGAAGCAAAGGGCACACACAACTGGAAGTGCTAAGCAGGAGCTGCTCAGCAGGATCAGCCAAGATCAAACCACTTCAACATTTAGGCCAAAAACAAAACTAATTTAAGGTCCCTTGAAATGTTATGAATACCATCAACAAACACGGCAAGAGTCACTCATGAAAATGCATTTCAGCTTTGTGCACAAAAAATCAATCAGCTCTCTGTCTCAGACTTCTTCAAAGACTGTGAACCCAATTGTTTGCTCCCTGAGGACCCAGGGCTTTCACTGCAACTACACATCTGCTTAGTGTTTCCTATTCTTCAGCATCACAAGGAGTTTTTCTTAGACCTTCACTCAGCATCTATGGGCCAGGGAGCTCCTGAAGCCCACTGGAGATGCTCTGCAGAGCTGAGGGCAGTGCCCGGGGCAGGGACCCTCCTGCACCCTTGGGTTCTGTTCCAAATTCAGAAATGGCCGTTCAGGTAGAGAACACATTGACAGGAGATGCCAGCAGTGCCCCAATGCAGAACCAGGGCTGAACCCAGCCTGAGCCAGCTGCAGCAGCAGGGGCAGAGTGCATTGCAGTGCTCTCCGTGTCCTGACAGAAACGTGCAGCTCTGCTCTGTGTGACTTGGCTTCCTCAGGACAGATATTTTACAGGAAGATTCAGTTTTACTGTACTGTAAACATCACTTGACAATTACAGGTCAAAGTATCCTCACTTATTGCTTTAAGTGAAACTAAAAGTAGTCAAATTCATACACACACACACAGGGAAAAGATTCATCATGTGTGAATCACCACAGCTCTGGGGAAAACAGCACAGAAATCATGTCTGGAGTGGAGACCTTACCAGAAGATGCAGTGTGTGTTCTCATCCAGAGCCTTCTCCTGCAGAGCATGTTCTCCTTACAATTGTGGTTTTGTTCTTGAAGAACTAGAGCTCAAGCAATTTTGAGATACTTTGCATTGCTACTTAAATGTTTTGCACTTCTGCTGTTTGTTTGCAGGCAGCTGGGATGCCCCAACCCATTTTCTAAGGTTATTTAAATTCTTCTTTATTTGTTAACAAATTATGTTGTTGCACAACACATTGGCATGTGAACCCTTCAGAAAAAGGGAGAGGCACAACTGGCCCCAGTGGAATTAGGAAGGAGCTCCAGTGACCTCAGCAGAGTTACACAAAGGACATCTCTATTGTGCCAGTGCTGGCTGAAGGAACATTTCTGTGTGTCAGGGCTCTGCACAGGGCTCACCTTCCAGGGCAGTGTCTGGGGCTCCATTTCACACAACAGGGACACATTTCCATCCATCTGGGCATTTGGTGCTCCACTAACAGCCCCAAGAAATGTGCAGTTACATTTACAACAAACTCACACAACACTGTATGTTACTGCAGGACTCAAACCCAGGCATTTCCACACTTGATCCACCCAATGAAAATGCTCTTCTCTTCTCTGCCATTCCAAAAAACCAGATCACTAACTGTTATAAAACAACTGCCTTCAAAACTCCAGCAAAGGCCCTGAACTTTCTGTGCAGACCAAGTCCCAGCCACATGCCCTGGGCTGCATTGGGAATATCCCTTTGGAAAACCCCAGCCTGCTGTTTTAACTTTACAGAGCTCAGCAAACAAAATCCTGCCCTACAATCTGGAGAAATCTTCTAAACCCTCTCTGTGAAATTTCAGTTACATAATGGAAACATCTCAGAAATCCAGTGCCCAGGGAAAGGGGAGGTTATGGAGGTGGTGTTTGTTCTGCACCAGTAAAAGTACAAACCTATTCACACCAACATTAAAGCAGAAACATTCAGATTTTAAAGCACACTGAGGCCTTGGAATTGCCTCCCTGTTTATCTGTTCAGGCCCAGTATTGGAAAATTATATTTCCCTCTTCAAGTCTGTAGCCATTTCAATAATAAAACAGAGGTTATGTAAGTGCAGAGAATTATGGAACAGTGTAAGTGGAAAGTACATAGTTTTAAATTTATTTGAATAACTCAAATACAGCTGAACTGACATTATTCACACTTTCCAGTCTTAGTCAATACTGGATTGAAACCAAGCACAAGACATTTCAGGCCCAAAGGAGGTTTTTAAGAAAATTACAAGTACCTATATTTCCAGTTTACAATGCCTGTCTGGGAAAGCTCCACTGCCTAAGGGAACAGCAAGCTGCCTTCTCATGGGATCAAACAGCAGAGATGTGAACTAATTAAGGGCACCTTTGGATCAGCCTGTAAACACAGGGCAGGTTCCACCCCAAAGAGCAGAAACTGGATGCAAATAGCTGAGGTGTCCCAGGCAAGCAGGGCTGCAGAGCCACATTTCCCTCTGCAAACTCATTTCTAACCTGGGCAGACCCCGGCTGCAGGCCCAGCTCTGCATTCCTCCCACACCCCGGGCTGGAGCTGTGCCTGCACAAGGAATGCAGCAGGGAAATGAGCTCCTTATCGGCCTGGCACATCTTGCTGGGTGATGTGATGCCTGTGGGGCTGCCAGGGCTCCAGTGTGGGACATGGCATGCAGCCTAGCTCCACAGCTCCAGACAGCAAGCCAGGGCACTTGGAATAAGGTTAAACTGCCTTCTAAAGCATAAAAAACTGCTCCTGACTCAGGGATACCTGGATGTATCTCTGTTACAAAGAATTTTCATCAAAGGAAAAGCGAAGATCCCAGATTTGTACAAGAATGAGTAAAAAAGGGAATAAATTGTGCAGACTCAGGGGCATTTGAAAGTCTGGCTATAAGATGATAGATTTAATAACCATAACTCTCCCAGAGGGGAATACTAAACACAGAAAGAAGGACAGGAGGTTTCTCAGGACAGCCCTGTGTGTCCATTCCCTCCCAAATCATGGGCAGCACCATGCACACAACTGCATGTGGCAAATCTTTCCATCACTCCAAAGAGAGCCAAACTTCACCTTGGCTGTGGGTGAGATAAGCCAGTCATGGCTCTTTCAGCTCCCCACCAGCAGTATTTCACATTGTGCAGGGACAAAGACCTCCCAAAAGCATGAAGCACAAAGAGCTGTGGAAACAAGGCTCTTGATGTCTGCATTGTGGCTTTTGGAAATGTTGCCAGGGCTGGGACCCTCCTGGATGTTCCTCTCATTACTGCCCCCAAACAGAATGCAAACCTGCAGGATAAGGATGCTATGCTGTCGTCAGGAGTGTCAAAAGGACATGTTAAGGTAATTCACAGTGCATTTTGTTCAGAGAAATATTTTCATAACAGCTGAGAAAAGAGTGTGTTGAATAAAGCATCTGCTGGTTTGAGAAAAAGAAATGCTAGCTAAAATCAAGGCCTTTGGCTACTTTAAGGCTTCCTAGGCAAGATTAAATCAAAATATTTCCTGTAAACATTCCCTCTTTTCATCAGCATGTCAGTTGTAGTAAGGAGAATGTGATCCTAATTCTCAGCCTCCAAATCTGGGACAACTATAAAGTCAAATGTTTTCTTACTTTCACAGAAACAACTGTGACTGGAAATATTTTCCAAAGCATGTTGCAAGTGGAGGTAAGTAAATCAGCTAGCACACAGCACATTTTTAAAGGAAAAAAGTTTCTAAAAATGAATCAGGATTTAATAAAAAATGTCTCTGAGGTACGTAAGTCATGCCCATAATAGAATATTTTTCAATTTTCAACCCTGTATAGAGAATATTAAACCAATAGCAGATGTAGGAAACAAAAGCAAAATTGTCCCTTATTCTCTGCTGTGCACACACACACAGATAGAAACAGGGAAACCAAGGAGAGGCTCTCAAACATTTTCCACAAGAAAGACAATTTGCTCACAATTCCTTCTCCCTTTAAATTGTTTCTGTGGCAACACATCTGGTGCTGCAGTTCTGGGCCAGAACATGAACTCCACTGCAAGAAGAAAGTGATGTTGTTGTTCTGCCTGCAGGACGTGAGCAGAGAGGGGTCTGTGGGCAGAGAGGGGTCTGTGGGCAGAGAGGGGTCTGTGGGCAGAGAGGGGTCTGTGGGCAAAGAGGGGTCTGTGGGCAGAGAGGGGTCTGAGAGCAGAGAGGGGTCTGTGGGCAGGGAGGGGTCTGTGGGCAAAGAGGGGTCTGTGAGCAAACAGGGGTCTGTGGGCAGAGAGGGGTCTGTGGGCAGGGAGGGGTCTGAGAGCAGAGAGGGGTCTGTGGGCAGAGAGGGGTCTGTGGGCAGAGAGGGGTCTGTGGGCAGAGGGGTCTGTGGGCAGAGAGGGGTCTGTGGGCAAAGAGGGGTCTGAGAGCAGGGAGGGGTCTGAGAGCAGAGGGGTCTGTGAGCAAAGGGGTCTGTAGGCAGGGAGGGGTCTGTGAGCAAAAGGGGTCTGTGGGCAGAGAGGGGTCTGTGGGCAGAGAGGGGTCTGTGGGCAGGGAGGGGTCTGTGGGCACACGTACCCAGCCACCCCTCCTGCCTCCCCTGCACACAGAGCAGCAGCATGGAGGTTTATGCACAGCTCCAAACTGCAAGTCTTAAAGCATTCCAACAATGGCCAGAGGAAGCTCTCATGGTAAACTCAGTCTATAAGCCAGGGGTTTGTAAAATAAAATGATGAGTGCTTTGCTGCTGCTGCTCCTACTGTGTGAATAAATCAATTATCCAGCTGAGAGGAACAAGGTTCATTCCCTAATCATAAACATAACTCTCCCTATGCAATGGAGCAGGACTGGTGTTGATCTCTTATCTCCAGCCCTGCACAAACACTGCTGGATCATCACCACCATTCACACCTGACCTGTCAGAGCCCAAAACCCCTCAAGCGTCTGTAAAACTCACCTGCCCCAGGATGAGCAGCTGCTCCTCACAGAATCACAGAATCATTTGGGTTGGAAAATCCTCCCAGAACACCAAATCCAAGCTGTGCCCTGTCCCCAGCCCAGAGAACTGAGTGCCACCCCCAGCAATTCCTCCCTGGGCAGTTCCAGTGCCTGAGCACCCTTCCACTGAAAAAACTCTTCCCAAAACATGCAGCCCTGAGCTCTTCAAGCTCTTGAGAACCAATAGATTTTACATTATGCAAATAATGGAAGTGGATTTTTGCTACTTCATCAAGCAGATCAGGGATGGATTCACAGAAAGAACATGAGCAATAAAATGTCACTGACACAGTTACTGTCCCAATAATAATTGCATATGTTCTCCATAAAATAGTTTTTATTATTTAATTTGAAACAGCTAAATTCACATCTAGAGCAGTTACATATAAATTTTTTGCTAACTACACTTAGGGTATTTCTGTATTAATGACAAGATCATCTCAGTGTTTGATCTTCTCAATTACTGGTGATTAAATGCCTTGTCTGTCTGAAAACCAAGTTTTTGCCCTGAAAAGCTGAACCGAATAAAAGCGATAGTTTTCAGGCATTCTGTCTTTGAAGACATACTGGTTTAAAGCAGTCTGTCCTCAGGGAGAATAAACTGGCAGCAGAAATGGAAAAGTTGAAAAAAGTGGATAAGACCTGGTATTTCATAAATATGTATGTCCCTGTTGTGCATCCAGGGCTGGAACTGCAGCCAGGGCACCTGTAGCCATTAAAGGCTGGCTGATGTCCTCTGCACAACTGGCTGTCCATAATTCTGGATTGTCACCAGCCAATCACCTCCCAAACTCCAGTGCTGGCCAACAACAGCCTGGATAATTCAGCCCTGTCTGCTCCCTCAGCCTTTTGGCTAAGATCAAGTGTGCAGATTCAAATAATATTAAACCTACTATTTTACACAAATGATCTCCTTCGATTCCAGTCTTTCTATTTATTTCATCCAAATGGAACAGATTAATAACCCTTCAGAGACAGTTCCCCCTCCCTTCCCTTATCTTGGATAACTTTCTGTACCCAAACCTCTGCCTTGTCCTGGTGCTCTGTGACCCCACAGTGTCACTCCTCAGACCCCTGAGGGACACATGAGGATCACAACTTTCCCCTCCCCTCAGACTGAGCCTGGTTTCCCTCTCTAGAGTGGCTCTGGTCCATCTCTCAGACTCTTTATGAGACATTGCAAAGGAGCATTTGTGCAGGAATCAATTAGCTTGGAAGGCAGTAAAGTGGCACTGGTGGATGTGTGTTACAGGATCCCAGCTCCCTGCCTGGATTGCTCCACAGGAACCCCGGGCTGGGGAGAACACTGTGGAGCAGCTGTGCAGCTGCTCCTTGTCCTGGCAGAAGGAAACCATCCCATCTTCCTGTGTCCCTTGGGGAACCCATTACACAACTCCCTCCTGGGCTCCCTCCGCGCAGCCAGAGCAGCCTGCAGCTCCTCCAGCACGGAGCCCTGGCCCAGGACGAGCCCTGCCAGCTCAGGGGAGCCCTTGCACTGCCCCAGAGGGATCCAGGCTCTGACTGAAGGGGAACGCTGCCAGGTTAACGTGCACACCACTCACACGTGCTGCATCCCACACGTTCCTCTCCAGACCTGGGGCACAAAGAGGCTGGGCTGCCCCTCCACGACAGCTCCAGCCCATTCTGGCAGGGTTTGTGCAGCTTTTCCTGTGTGCTACACGTGGTGCTTGTGTCAGTCACTGTGCAGGAGCCAGAGCAGCAGCAGGGAAGGGATGAACTGTGTGACACAGGAATCAACAGGGAGGAGCTCCTCACTGCACACTCCTTCAGCCACAGCATCTTTGCTGAGCCTCTCCATCCAACATGCAACATTCCCTCAGACATATATTGCACTGTTTACTTCTCTTACAAATGATCTTCCTCTGCTTTTATTGGTTTTAATTAAAGGCTTCCAAAAAAAAAAAAAAAAAAAAAGTAAAGCACCTCATCAATAGGTGTAGCTCCCATTTTGCAGCTGTGAAAACACAGGTATGGACAGATTAACTCTTGATCCCAGCAAAGGAAATGACTGAATCAGGAGTTTGAGTACTGGTGCTGGTTCAATACTCAAGAAATGGCTCCAGAAACATACAACCTTATTTTTCAAACTCCTTCAAGTTTCTTTGGTTGATTAACAACTCTACTCCATATGGCCCAACTTATTTAAAACACTTTTTAACAGGGGAAATTAAACTCTGTCTGAATCAAAATGCAACTGGGCTGTGACCCAAAACCTCAACTTGTATTTACACGAATAAGCAATAAAAAAAAAAAAAAAAAAGAAGAAGGCAAATAAAAAGTAGTCTTTGCACAGAGAAGGAAAGCTAACTAAAATACACCCAGCTCATGCAACAACACCTCCAAAAGGCAAACTCCACGGCATGGCATAAACCTCATCCTGCTCCTCTCAATGTCCCACCTGCCCCAGCCAGGTGCTGTCCTGCCGGGAGTTCCTTCACCCGGATGAAAAACTACCGAGCCTCTCTGGCGGCGGCAGCTCTGCAGGAGCCCGGGCATCCTCTGAGGCTCGCCCACTGACAGCCCAGTGACCGCATCCCCCCAGAAGCGACCGCATCCCCCGCAGGTGACCCATCCCGGCCAGGTGACCCACCCCGGCTCCGGTGTCCGTGTCCCCGCAGCCGGTGTCCCCTGCCCGCACCGCACTCTCCCCCGCGGGCAGTGCGTGTGCCCCGCGCCCCCCGCGCCCGCTCCGTGCCCAGCTGTGCCCAGCTGTGCCCAGCGGTGCCCTACCTGTGTCCCACCTGCGCTGGGGCGGCGGGCGCGCAGCGCGGCTCGGCTCCGCTGCCGTGGCGGCTGTCGCGGCTGTCGCGGCTGTCGCAGGCGGTGCGGAGGGCCCGGACAGCCGCCCTTATCGCCGCTTATCGCCGCTTATCGCCGCCCAGCCGGGCTGCGCTTCCAGGAAGCCGCGGCTCCGGAGCGCTCGCTGGCCGCTGGATGCCGAGCGCTCCGCGCCGCTCGCTGCTCCCCTTCGCTCCCCTCCCTCCGTCCCTGCCTCCCTCCCTCTCTCCCTCCCTCGCTCCCCCTCCGACCCCCCTGGCGCTGGCAGGGGGGCTGGGAACGCGCCCGCGGCTCCGGCTCATGCCGAGCCGGCGGTCACGGCCCGGACCCTCTGCTGCTCATCTCGAGCATCCCGGGCGCCCTCTCGCTCATGGAGCTGCGGCTGCCGCAGGGCAGCCCGGCCGGACACCCTCCCTGCGGCCCGGTGACACCCCCGCTCCCCTGCCCCAGCCCGGTGACGCCCCCGCTCCCCTGCCCCAGCTCTCACCCCCTCTGCTCGGGCCGCTTCTGCAGTGCCCGGATCCCGCCTGTCCCACCTTCCTCAGCCATTGCTCCCTCCTCCTCTGCCTCACCCCACACTGCCTCCTCACCGTCTCTGTAAAGGTTCCCTCCTCTTCCAGCCCTCGGTCATACAACGCTAATTATCATCACCATCATCATCATCTTAATCTTTCTCTCATTGCCTTCCCCATCCCGCCCTTCCACAGCTTTGCTGTACTGGGAGATGTCATTTGCTCCCTTTGATTCTCTGCTGAGCAATCCTGCTCGAGTCCTTCCTGCTGCACCCACTGCTGACCTCGTCCTGCTCATGTGCTGCTCCTCGGGCACGATCTCCCCTCTGCCGGCCCTCCAGACCCCTTCCAGGCAGCCCTGGCAGACGGAGGTGAAGCTGCCATGTGGAAGCAGCCTGGGCTCTCCCTGCTCCTCGTCTCACCCCATGAGACTCACACCTCTCTCCTGAACAATGCCTGGCCGGGCCTTTAGCAAACACCCCACACAAACCTGTCCCTGCCTGGGCACAGCTCCTTGCCTGCCTCTGTGCCTCATCCATTTTCCATTTTCCCCTGGTTCCCAGCAGCACTTCCCCGTGCTGACTGACTGACAACACAGCAGCCAGACACTCCCCATGGGCAAAATGAGCCGAGTGCACGGAATTTGGCCATGCCCTTACCATAACTTCATTAGTAATGGTGTTTTCTTCCCTTTGCACCATCCAGAACACACATCCTGAAACTCACCCCACTGCAGGAGGCTGAAACACAAAGTGAAGCTCCCAAAGCTCCAGCTGACCAGAGATCCCATAGCAGAGCCACTCAGGGCAGGGTTACTGCTTCCCTTCCCAGTTCTTTATACAGTTGGGCAGGATTTGTATTTTCCTGTGCACATGTTTAAAGGAAAGTCTGGAAGGGGGCAGAGGAAGATCTCTTGCACAGCTGAACATGCTTGTGAGGAGAGGCATGAGGGAACTGGCACACATGAAAGTGAGAGCAAAACCAGATGGAATTGCCTGAGCCAACGATTCGAGCACCCTGGGTTTTATTTGTGTCAGAAAGAACTGTGCTGAGATGCAAGCAAAAGTGGGTTTCACACCAGGTCTTCAAAATGCTTGGGGCTTGGAGCCCTGCAAAGGGCAGTGATGGAACACCATGGGTGTCACAGCTGGGGCAAAGCAAGGAGATGCAATCCATGGCTCTGTGCAGGGGAGTACCTGACAGTACAGTCATTGTAACTCTATGAACTCTTGGCTTGATTTTCCTGGCATTTGGGGGGTTATGGTCACACTCACTGAGTGCCTGAAGAACCCTGCCCAGCAAATGCCACTGCAGCTGTCCTGGAGAACCCTGCCCAGCAAATGCCACTGCAGCTGTCCTGGTGCCCGTGGGGCGCTCCAGGCTGCCGAGGCACACAGGCACTGCTGGGGCTGTCCTGCAGCTCAGGACAGTGCTGGGACGCTGCTGGCACTGCAGCAGGGCCCTGTCCCCAGTGCTGGCCCCACTGCAGGGCGCAGCACGCTGGGACAAGCTGAAATCAGCTGGATTTGTGGGAGGACATTTGTCACAACACCAAATCTCTGCAGGAGCACTGTGCAACCAGTTGCCCAAAAGCCATTGCTGTTAATGTCATTTCCTCCTAACCATGAGCCTCTGAACAAAATCCACAGAGCAGCCCCTCAGCAAACACCAATGACCACGGTTCCCTCACTCCTGCTGCAGATGTCCCCGTTTACTTCAGCTGAGGAATGGCTTTATGTGTTTTTATTCCAGTTTACTTTTTATGATCTTCATTTGCTGTGTCTTCATCTGGTGTGTTTATGTGGCTGGTGCTTGGTTTTCATTATTTTTAACTGCATTTCAGATCATTTGCTCTATGGTTTTGTTCACATTCTCCTTTTCCACGAAACTCTAATAAAACACTTGGCTACAGATTTCCCAAATTGAATACTGATGTTTAGCGCAGCTAATTATGCAGCAGGGTTCAAAGTGAGTTCTATATTGTAACAATTTACATATTCCTGAAAACAATGGACACAAACCTACAAATTATTGCTACAAGCTAGTTTCACATTCTTCTGGAATTTCCTTTAGAAATACATATGTTTAGTATTCTCATGCATATGAAAAGCAGTAAATACTGCATTGCTGGCACCATTATAATATTTACAGTGAGAAAATAAAACACACTCTGATGTGTCTCAGACCTAAAGGGACATTAAAAATGCCAGTATGTTTCCTCAAAGATCTCAGCGTGCTTCACAAAAACCCTTCCCAAATTCAGCCACTCAACATCCATCACTGTAAGCCAACAATACACAAAGATAATTTCACAACAAAGCATTCAACAACATTAAACATTCAGTGCTTCAGCATCACCAGTGTTCTGGCATAACCAGATTAATCATAACTGTATTGTTTAAATCCTGAATAAAGTTAGTTTTGTTTGTTTTCTAAATGGACAGATTACAGGCAGCCAACCAGCAGACCAGCCCAGCCTCCTCAAGAAGATCCAGACTAAACTGACTTTTAGAAAGGCTGCTGTAAACCAGAGCTCTGTTTATAAAAGCAAGAGCTAAAACTCAGTAGCTGGGCCCGTTGCTGTGATCCTTTGCACCAGGCTGACTTGCAGGGACAATAATTCTTGCTGCTCCTAATGCAAGCAATATGTACGCCAACATTTGCCTGTGGCTCCACCCCACCCCTTTGTAGCTTGTATTTTTTTAATTTTAGAATGTTACTTACATCTTCATAATGGGGAGTGCTCTGCACAGAAGCGGATTCTCTCTCAGCCCGCTGATACATTGACCAGGCGCTTTCATTGCTGCAGCACAACAAACTGCAGAGCATGTTCCAGCAAACCATCCCTGCACAGAGCATTGCTCCGAGCCTCCGAGGGGGGGTTATTGGGAGGTGGAACTGTAAATACACATCCCAGCTCCAAGCACATGATTATTTTTCCCTCTTTGTGCATCTATCAGTGCTGGAGTTTTAGTTCCTGGTATTATAGCTCAGGAGGGATGCTAACAGACCTGCCAACAGAAGCAAAGAGTATCTTCTAAAACCTCAACACAACTGGGACAGTGGCTGAACTCACAGGATTCAGTATTTCCAAATGTGACATGCATGGAAAATTGGAATTACTTTTCAAGTCTCCTTGGCTTGTACTTTTGTAGTTTTACTTACGACCACTGCCCCAGCACTATCTGGTTAATAAACAGGGCAGTTCTGTTGCATTAATGTGTACACACCTGACTGTTTTCTCTCTGGGGTCTCACAGGGATGTTGGCTTGTTTGTGTATGGACACATGAAACACAGAGACAAAAAAGCCTAAATTAATCTGATCATCTAATTACAGTAAAAGTTCCATATTTCCCTAAAAAAAATTTGTTCCTTATAATTGTTTTACATTTTTCCAAAGTGTTGATAACTTCATTTTATGATTACAACAAGAAGTCTCTGACAAATCAAAGAAATCAAACGGCTGTGCACCATCCCTGGGAACGCTGTCCCGTCCCTGGAAGCGTCCCATCCCTGGAAGTGTCTCAGGCCAGCTGGGATGGGGCTTGGAGCAGCCTGGGACAGTGGAACTTGTCCGTGGCAGGGGTGGAATGGGATGAGCTTTAAGGTCCCTTCCAGCCCGAGCATTCTGTGATTTTGAGTGACATTTTAAAGCACGGTGACAGTAATGTGACACAGCCATTACAAACACAGGTAAGGCTGTGGGAGCGGTTAATGTCCTGGGCAGTCTGGTGCACCAGGGCCGCTGCTGTAATTAATTAACGGTGTAATTAATTAACGGTGTAATGAATGGTGTAATTAATGGTGTAATTAACGGACGCCGCTCCGGCGGCAGCAGCCCCGGTGACCGGCACAGCGCGGGCACGGCGCCCTCTGGCGGCGGCGGCTCCCGCTGCACCGCGGGGCGCACGGTGGCGACAGTCGCGACAGCGGCGACCCCGCGCCAAGGACACGGCCAGGCCGCAGCGATTCCCTTCCCAAGTGTCCGATCCCTTCCCAAGCACTGCGGCGCTGCCAGCTCCTGCTCTGGGAGCGCTCCTGCCTGACTCCTGTGCCATCCGATAACAATTCAACCTCAACAAAACAATGCCTCATTACTTCATCAAAGCTATCATTGTTTTTGCTATCATTATATATGCAGAAATCATTGGCAAAATGCATTCACTGTGTCAGTGAAGCACGGGAGCCGTCCAAACTCACAAAGGGAGGCCAAAATACCACCCCGTGCTCAGCCGGCACACCTGGGGGACAGGGACACCTCGCAGCACGGGCCACTCCAGCTGGGACACCAGGCACTGTGCAACAGGAGCTGGTGCTCATAAAACTGGGGAGTCCACAGAGGCTGCTTCACTTGAATTCCGAGGTCTATCAACCACCGTTCATGTAAAAATGTTCCCTTGTAGCAAAAGGTACAAGTGTTCCTTATTCAGCGCTGGCACTGGAGTGTCACTTATGTCACATTTACTGGGTGACAGTCACTAGCAGAGGGCAGAGCTCTCTTCACAAGTAGCCATAATATGTTTTCCAGATAAGCATAACAGCAAAGGCTTTATTACAAAAGGCTTTTTAATCAGAGCTTTTTATCTAAGAATATGACAAAATTTAAATCCCAATCCCAAACTTCCCAAACGAAGTTTAAAGTAAATTTTGCAACAATTATTCCTTTGATTTGCCCTTTTTTCCTCCCCCCAAAATTCTTGACCAGGAATACCCAGTGAATAGTGGAAAACCAAGCAGGAAATGTTCACGAATTCTTCTGTGTAAAGAACCCCTGAAGTGTCACCCATTGAGCTGGACAGCTCAGCACCAGCGTGGCTCCTCTGAGCTCTCCGGGCAGGGAGTTAAATCATTAAACCCCACACAAGAATTAAATCATTAAACCCCACACGAGTGCAAGTGTGAGGTGTCAGCTGGGCTCAAACTGCCCTGTTTAAATAAGGGGGAATTCCAGAGGAATTCAGAGTCATTGGACACGAATGGATTACTAAATGGAGGGGAAGAAAAAGCTTTAAAAGTTTTTCATTATTTTAGTTAGAAACTTCAGAGAATTTAAATTAATGTATCAGTATCGGCTTTTGACTTGCTAGGAAAGTATTTTCAGAAAACCTCATGAGTTTATTGCTGGACCTAGTTTGTAACTGGATTTATAACACACCTGAAACAAATGTTTCTTTCACAGGCAGCATGGCATGAAAACAACCTTTCCCATAAAGGCAGACAAAACAAAAGTACAAAACTAAAGAAAACTCCCCAACCCCAGGAAACTATAAATATTTTATTGGAAAAGATCTCATATATGAGCTTTAAAAACAATCAATTCATTTTGTCACAGACAGGTAAGTAAATATTGCATCAAAGTAACAACTAAAGCTTCCTGGAAGAGGAATGGGGAAGTAAAAACTGCTGCTAGTTTTCCTGACAGGAAAGAAGAAAGCAAAGGCAGAAACAGAACACAAAAACTCGTTACTAACCCAACTATTGTTCCCCCCCTCAATAAAATAACATTTTAAAAACTCAAACAAATAAACAAAAAACCCACCCCAAAATAAAATCCTATAGCTGTCACAATTTCAGGGTAAGCAATAAATTTTTTATTACACGAGTGCTATTTAAATACTCCTGTTATTATAAATGAGCTGCGTTGCCATGCCCTGAGCCTTGCTCCTGTGTTTGTGTGGAGCTGTTGGTGTGGAGGCTGCTCCATGGAGATCAGTTGTACCGAGCTCCCCTGCTCAGATTCTCCTTCTCTGAGGCAGCATCTGTGAACCCACACCTGCCTCAGGATCAGCGCCATCAGTATTCAGTGTATTTCCCTGGATTCATGGGCACCTCTACAATATTTCTGCATTTGTGAACATCAGATGCCTTCATGGCAGCACTGGTTTATCTGCATCCTTCACTTACCAAGGAGAGGGCAAAAGCAATTTGAGGTCACGCTGGTCCCTAATGTTCTGAAAATGAAGTATCCAAGTGTATACACTGCTGTTGAAAATGCTTCTTTGTAGGGAAATGTAACTGGGACACAAGATTAAAGTATCAAAATTGCAGAAGGTATCAAAGCCTGTAAGTACAGAATTTATTTTTTAAAGAAAGCAGGACCTTATTATCATTTTAAAAATAAAGCTTCTCTTTTTCCCTTTTAGTTTTCTCTCCCCATCAAAAAACCTCTCCAGTCTCTCATCAACTCCAAGACAAGATCAGATTACAATCTCGTACATCTAACAATCACTCCTCTGAGCTGGCACTGACAGTGTAAATAAAGACTACTTTATGTTAAATATGAAGCCAGCATAAGCCCCAAACTATGCAATAAAAGGTTAGGTGGATCATCAATAACAGTCAACCTATGCTGACAGAAAATTTCTGTGCTTTATTCTTGGAAGTACCCTGTGAACTCCCAGCAGGGCTGTATGGAATACAACGATTAAAATGTGGGAAATCTGGGACAGGAAAGCAGCATCACGGCACAGTCTCACTATACTGCACGGTGGACATAAGTGATGGAATTTCTACACCAAAACAAACAAAGAAAAAAAAAAGCCCTCCCAAAAAAGTTCCCCCAGCTGCTCAGAGATCAGGAAACCCAACCTGTCTTTCAACTTCACAGAAACTGAACGTGCCATGAATAGCTTGATCAGGTCTGAATCACAGGTTGTACAGAACTTGTGACTAAAATAGCTCTATAAGCTTACCTTGCAGCAGGCACAGAGAGCTGCCTCCCTCCCTCCCCACCTTTATCTGAGATCAAATTGTTTATCACATTCCTTCCTCATACGTCAGCTCCTTGTGATGAAAGCCAGCCAGTGATTAATACATTTTATGAGGTTGGTTCCAGTGACTTGAAATGAATTTGCCCTGACTCCTCAGGCTTGCTCCCACACCCACTGCCTGGCACTCCAGCCACGCTAGGAATGCACAATAGAAAACAAATTATCTTAGGCGATACCTCATAAATCTATAGCAGTAAAATTAACTGCACAGCGGCTCCAAGCAGAAATCAGCTTCAGGATGTTCTTCCTCCCTTTCTCCAGGAGAAAAGAGCCAACCCAACAGCTTTAAAGCCCCAGAGAAATCACTGTTCCCTTGTCTCTTGCACTCTTCTCCGTGCTCAGCTCATTAAACAGAGCTGTAGAAGACAGATATGGAAAGCAGCCCAAACTCTTTTCAATGTTATAATTACAAAGTGACAGAATAAGAGGTTTTATCCTGGTCTTGCTCTCATAGCTGTAATCTGCCTTCTACTGCACCAGGATCACAGATTCTATCTGAATTTACAGGCTGAATTCTCCATGCATCCTTCTGCAGTGTATAAAACCAAAACATGCTGGATGAAGGATGAGAAGACTTGAATCAGCCTAGACACCGTCTGGCAGCAAACTATACTTAACTATTAACAATATCCTCTGTGCTAATTACAGCTTGTCTTGGCTCGAGTGAGAGCTGCAATTCCTTTGCCTTTGGCGTGATGGGAGGAAGATCAACTGTACAAAAATCAGCACCGACTTAGGAGTGATTCAGCACTGGATGCTTTTTATTTAATTACTGATTACCAAGTGAGACTCGAGAAGTGACTAGACACCCGCGGCGTGCCTCAGGTGCAAGGCATTGTTTGAGCTCCCATCACCGCCATCCGCACAGATCTACATGATGAAACCTCACACTGCATTCTCCTCCACCAGATTTATGGATAATGGAGAGACCTGTAATTCAAAGGTCTGTTGACATAATGAGATTAATGTACATGCTTTCTTCTTGTCCGTACACGTGACAAGTCTTTTTCTTTCAGACAGTTTACAATCTCTGGGGCTTGTACCTTTGTCAGGGTAGCTTAACTGGCCTTTAAATGAAATTGATTTGTCTCAGAATTAATGCAATAAGGAAGGTTAGCTCTGACGTTACCAGATTCCACAATTTTATTTGTGACTACAATGAAAACAAGCTCCATGAACACCTTTACAGGTGTACACAGAGCCACATCCTGAGAGGCAGACTTCCACTTTTGGCCTGACCGAGGTTTATTTATGTAATGTGCAAACATCAACTAACACTGGTGTGCTCTGTGTGTTACATGCGTGGGACCCCGAGATCCCTGAATCACACAACTTGGGCTGGAAGGGATCTTTGTCCGGAGATGGCTCAGCCCAGCCCCAGGCTCGGTGTCTGAGGGGTCGGAGCCTTGGGGGCAGCCTGACCGGGGGCTGCGGGGCTGTGAGGGGCGGAGGGCCGGGGGATGGAGGCTGCTCGGGGCTGTGGGGTTAGGGTTAGAGCTGGCTCCCCGGGGCTGTGGGAAGGATAGGGTTCTGGGCTGTGGAGGACCCGGAGCTCGGCATGGAGGCTCCTGAGGGCCGCGGGAGGATGCGGAGCCGCGGGATGGCGGCTCCCCGGGGCGGGAGGTGCCTGAGGAGGCAGCGGGAGCCGATCCTCGCTCCAGCCCCGTGCGGCACACCGGCCGCGGAGGCAGGGCCCGCACCGGCTGCAGGACGGGAGCAGAAAGCCCGCAACCACCCCGCACGGCTCCCGCCCCGCCGCCTCCATCTTGCGCTGCGGCCGCAGGTGCGCGGCCCCGCCCGTGCGCGGCCCCGCGAAGGCGGCGCAGGCGCGCGAGGGCCCCGCCCCGGTCCCGGCAGGTGCCGGAGCCGCGCGGCCCCGCCCCGGCCCGGGCGCGCTGAGGGCGGAGGCGGCGGAGCGGCCGCGGGTGCCGGGGCTCTTGGCTGGGCCGCGCCGCTGCCCGTCCCGCCGCGCTCCGGCGGACACAGGAGCCAGAGCGGCGGACGCAGCGACCGCGCGAGGCATGAACCGGGCTCAGCGCGGGGCCGCGGGCAGCCGCGGCCTGGGCACCATGGAGGTGAAGAGCAAGGTGGGAGCCGCCGCCGCCGCCTGAGGGCCGCGGGCGCGGGGGAAGGAGCGGGCCGGCCCTGCGGGGCCGTCGGGCCGCGGTGCCGCTGCGGGGACAGGACGGGGCCAGGGACGGCGTCAGCTGCTGACTCACCTGCCCAGGGGCCGCCGGGGCACGGCCCGCGGGGCCTGAGCGCTCCGCAGGCTCCCGGGCTCGGGCGGGCGGGCCCGGCGCTCCCTCCCCACCTGTCCCCGCGGCCGCCGGAGGTGGTGGGGTCGCTTGCTGGGTGCGCTCTCTGCGGGGAAAAAATATAAATGGTTTTTATGTGGTTTAAAAGAAAACAGGTAAGTGGAGTTGGCCCCTGAGTTTCTGGAGGGACTAAAAGACCTACCGACAAATTTGTGCTGTGGGAAAATTGTGGGATCACTGGGCCAAGGAGGTGTTTATAGACATGCTTGGGGAGTGGACTACATGATCTCCAGAGGTCCCTTCCAGCCCTAAAAGTTCTGTGATAATTCGCAAGCCTCAAGACCCTCTCTTTGTCCGAATTGCAGTGAGTGCGTTTGTTAGTGACTGTTTCTGTAGTTACCTTTTTTCCCCAATGATTATGTCTTTCTGTAGCTTTGTGTGCGGTACAGCGTAGGCTCACAGTAGAGGTAGAGGTGAGCCGTGGCTAGCTTATCCGAAAGTGGAGTTTGCCTTCTCGTGGAGGCCCCGGGAGACTTTTACCCTGGCAGTGTTGCAGGAGTGTGTACCTGTGTGTTCCCGCAGGGATCACCCGTGTCAGGTGCTCGCAGCTTTGCCCAGCTCTGTCAATTCTCCCATGCATGTATCCACTTCTCTTCTGTTTTAAATTTTTTTTGATGGTTAGACAAAGATTTTCTGATAAAATTTAGATATTCTGAGAGAAATTAGATTTTTTTTTTTGTTCTGCTTTATGTTTGTAATAATTTCCAGTTATAAAGCTGCTGGATGTACAGTATGAGGTGGAGTGTCTCTATTAGTCAAAGAAGTGTTGAGTTAAAGTCCGTTTTTCATTCCTAGGCGGATTGTAAGTGCATCCACGTGGGAATGTGTTTTCCATTGGTGGCCACATGGCTTCCTTGGGTTGTTTTTGAAGTGGGGAGCAGCCTGTGTTCTGTCCCCTCCTTTGCTGCTAGTGAGGTGTTAGAGCAGCAGTCAGGACTCGAGCTGTGTGGACATTAAGGATAAAGCACCATAGTGCTGGAACTTCTGGAGAGTGTGATGAGTGTCTCTATAGCCTGAATGAGGATGATTTCTTTAAAGTGTTCAATTTCCATGTGCCCTAAATAAGCAAGATACAGGAGTATCTGGTAGCTGTTATTTCAAATACCAGTTAAGTTAGTACTGTGATGGTGAAGTCTATTATTTATGCTCTTACAATGTTGAGAATGATCAGTATGATGTGCTTACAAACGCAAATCGCTTGTTTTCTCAGCCCTACTGTTTCCCCGCTGTGTGTTTTCCTTGATTTAAAATCTATCTAGGGAATCAGCCGTGTGCTGTGTTCCTGGTGTTTGTGCAGAGAAATGTAGCCCTAATGAATAGGGATTGTCCCTCAAGTGCATATTATGGAGCAGGATTCAAGGCATTCCTAGAACTGCTTGTTACTAATGCATTATTTAACAGCACCTCAATTTAATATCGCAGAGGAGTCATCTTCCTTCTATGAAAATGAGCAATTCTGGAGAGAAAGAAGAAACGCCTGTGTGGGAGGTGGAGGGAGCCATTCCTGCGGAGTGGCCTGGGCTGTGAAGGCTGCTCCATGATGTACAGCTCTTTATTTAGATATTCCAAATCAATAATTGTGCCTCAGCTGACAAGGCTGGGCCAGCACAGCCCAACTGTGGTTGCAGTTACATGAGCACAACCCTTTTGTTAGTTTAGTTTATTCAGTTTGGGTAACTGCTCTGAGCTCGCCCTGCCGATTCCCCATAGTACTTGAATTCCAGTCAGCCCGTTTTCTTGTCATGGAAAATAAAACTTTATTCCCCAGACTAGAGTTCCTAGTGATGGTATGGAAACCCTAAAATAAGCTTCTAGTTCTCTATATATTAAAATTCAGGTTTCCCCCTTTTCATGACTTGGAATAACATTTATTTCTGAGTAAAATCTTAATAACTGCTAAGCCAGAGGTCACTGCAGCTCGTGTTGTGTCAGTGATGGAGACTTGCACAGAGCAGCACCGCGCTGTGTTTCAGAGGACTTGAAAAAGGTGACCCATAAATGTTGGGTGAGCATCCCGGGAGCCTTCCTGGTGTGCTGCCATGGCTCCCCTGCCTTCTCCCGGGGGAGTTACCGCGAGCAGCACGGGCTTGTCAAGGGCTCAGGTGGCAAGGAGCCTTCTGTGCTTGGGTTACTCCTCTAGAACATCCAGTGCAGCCCTGTTTCACGGCATGGAGGGCAGCATCTGATAGAAATGTCTGCAGACACTTCAGGCATTCAAATAATGGAATTGCGCAGTTGGACTTGTCTTTTACCTGCTTTCTAATGGTATTGAGCAAGCTGTGTTAGGACATACGAGTGGCTTAGGAGTATTTTGGTATTTGCACCAAATATGTATAAAATAACATGCAAAAAATAAAAATCACACGTTTGAAAATCTGGCCCTTTGCTTGCTGTGGTCAGATTCAACATTTATTCCAACCTGAGGGTGAGGTTGTTGGCTTTTTCAAACTTTCATTAGTGAATGATGTTTAAGCTGTGTAATCCTTGAAAGCCAAGCAGTTCCGATGGCTGCGGGGCTCCCACCTCGCAGCCGGGGCAGGAGCCGGGGCAGGAGCGAGTCCTGCGCTCGTGTCACGGCTGGGCTGTGCTGCTCTGACGTGCTGGGAGTTCCTCCTGTGGGCTGGGCTGCTGTTTGTAAGCAGGTTCCAGTCATCCCTTCTGCCTCATTAGTCAATGGCGGGGTAATTGCAGGTTTTTTAGAGCAGGAATGTTCCCAGATAGTTCCTTTATTTGAAGCTTTTGGAGGAAGGTGGGGTGTTGAAGGTGTAGCTTGTTTTGAGTTAGCGTGGTGTTAACGTGCTAACAACGAGGTCCTTGTCTCCTGGTTTTCAGTGTTTTGTTTGTATGTGAGAGCTCCAAGGCTTTTATTCTCCAAAGATTGTAATCAGGTGTGAGGTGAAGTGCATCTCCACATCTCCTGTGTGTGAGATACACCAAAGTATGTGATACTGAAGCTCAAACGTGCGCTCAGAGCATTTTGTTCCTGTGTGCTTCTGCTCTACTTAAAACTCAACTTGCTAAAGAAATTATCTAAAGTCTTTATTTTCACTGTAGGTCAGCGATAGAATTCACACACAAAAAGCAGCCAACTGAGTTTTTAAATTATTAGCTTATTATCCTTTTAATTCGTATACAAGCTGTTCTGGTTTTTGTAACCTGGCTGCTGCTATCTCTGAATTCCTTTGGACGTCTCTGGTATGTTGTGCCTGATACGGAGGATTTAGAGTAATTTTTATCCAATATTCTGTTTGCGTTGGATCCTGCCCTTATTAGGCAGAACACCAACATTTTACTAGCTATGTGTAGTAAAAATCACAATTTGTCTAGTCTACATCAAATGCTCATCCTTTTCTTGGCACCCAGTTGAGTCTCTGCCTGCCCCCACTGTATCATTGCCTTAATAAGCAACGTGTTTTAATAAGTGTTTGCTTTAGAGATGATGTAGGAGACTGAGCTTGAGTGGATTTGTGAGGTGGGTTTTTTGTTGAATGATTATGTTGACTACAAGCAAATGCTACCCCTTAAAGTAGTGTCAGTGATTAATTTTTTTTCCTATATTTTCTGAACCTTACCAGATTTGGAAAAACCAGGTTCTATATCCTGGATAGAACCCTGATTTAAAAGACTGTTGCAATCAAGATTTGAGCCTTGCTCATACACACAAATCTTCTGAATGCTCTTAAAGGCAGTGGCTGTTGCCCCTGTTCTCTCTCTTTAGGAGCAGAGTGGAGCTGAGATCACTCCCCAGGGGCGGGCTGCCCTGAAAAGCAGCAGCAGTCCCTGTGCTCTGCACAGCCAAGGGGCATTTTCACCTCCTGCCCCAGCAGCCGGGGTGTGAGGGCTGCTCACCTTGCGTGGGTGACCCACGCTTGTGTAACAGTCTCTGCACGCTGTTCTCAAGGGCACTGCTGGTTCTCAGAACCGAATTCCAGCTAGGCACATACCTCAGGGTGTTAATCACAGCCCTGGTGGAGTGCCGGGCCTCTGCTCTGTCCCTTGCCCGGCGTGGTTGCTCCATGAGTGTGTGAGAACCTGCAGCCATCCCTGCCCCGGTTTGTCACTGAGTGCTCCCGTTAAATGGAGCAATGAAACAGCCTTGGCATGCTCAAAGGTACACCTGGTACAAAACTAGTTATTACTTTGGGGAAAAACAGCTGTTTTCACTGACTGTTTTATACCATGTCAAAATTGTTTGTTGTAGTTTTTAGTGCACTTTTAATTCCATCATGTTTCTGGTTTAACATAAAATAATTGTTGCTTCCATATTAATGATGTAAGGTGTATTTTGTTGTAGTTTGGGGCAGAATTTCGACGATTTTCTCTGGAGAGATCCAAACCTGGCAAGTTTGAGGAGTTCTATGGGTTACTGCAGCACGTGCACAAGATCCCAAACGTCGATGTTCTGGTGGGATACACGGACATTCACGGAGACCTGCTGCCTATCAATAACGATGACAATTATCACAAAGCAGTTTCTACAGCCAATCCTCTCCTCAGGATTTTCATTCAGAGAAAAGGTAAGAGCACTTGAAGAATGTGAATCATCTGTTCATCCAGTTGCAGTGTGATGTATGGAGGAAAAAACCCTTCAGTCCTATTTCTTCATGTCAAATTCCGTAATAATTATGAGTCATGAAAGGTATTCACAACTTGTCTCTCTTGCAAGAGCTTCCTCAGGCAACCTATTTATACTTTGTGATGTTTTGCTTATATTTAGTTAAGTTAAAGTCAAGTTAAATCTCCAGCAAATGCTTCTTTCTGATTTTATGTATGCAAATGAAAATAAACTTTTAACCTCTAAGCTTTTTTGCTCTGTATGTTGGATACTTTTCACTTAAAATTCCAATCTTGATCAGACAAGAAGAGAGACCATTACAGGATGGAAAGTAATATTAAAAATGTTATTACATGAAGTATTAAATGCAATAAAACATCTTGAAGTTTTCAGTTGACAAGTTTATATCAGTTAGCAAACCTCAGGAGTGAGGGCTGCTTGCTTTGATGGTTTGCCTTTAAAAGTACTGTGTCTGCTCTGGTTGTGTGTTCCTACTGTCTGCTTTTGTTCATGAAGGGAAGAAAATCCAATCAGAAGTTTGTATTTGTTCATGTGGTGTTGTTCCTGGTTGTTGTGAAGACAGGCATCTTTTCCTTAGAAAATGCTTGGGCATCAGAACCTTCTATCCACTCCCACTCCAAAAAGTGAACAACTCCTCAAGGGCCTGACACAAACCCAATATTCATAACCAGCGTGGCTGCTTGGCAGCTGCTGAGTGCTGGCAAAGTGTTTTTGTTTGTGCTGAGAGCACAGACTGGTAAGGCCTGTGTGCTCAGTGCTGAAGTGCCAGAGGCATGAAGCATTTGCTCTGGCAGAACCTGGAGGGAGACAAGGCCTATGACTCCATCTAATCCCCTACAGTAGCCATATGACAGGAAGGGATAAGCCACTTTGTCAGACTGGGATTATTGAGTTTATATTTCAACACCATATGGTTTTAGATTGTTCCTACTGTTGCGTGTTCCTGGTGTTCCATTTATCATGAATCTTTAGTTTCCTACAGTCCTTTACCTTGATTTGATCCAGGTGGATTATTTGGTACTGCTGTGGTGCCAGGAGTTGATATAATGCACAAAAGTAGAAGATGATGATTCCATTTTAGTTTATCAGAACCAGAACTGATGAGTAGGAAAAGCTGTGTAGGAATACCAGGTGTCACTGCCTTCCCTGGGGCACGAGAGCCTTCTGCCCCTGGAGTTTCAGGGAATGAGCCCAGGCTGGCACCCCAGTCCCCCCTGCACTGTGCTGGGAGTTAGTTGTGATCACACTGATCACATCTGCTGATGAGATCGAGGCTTTGCCTTCACTGACATCTTTGCATACAGGGTAGATGTTTGTTTGATGGAAAATACAGAAACAACTTTATTCTGTATTTTATCTGTGATGGTTTGCCTGTAACCAAGGCTGGATTGGTGGAGTTAGGGATGGTTCATATTTTGTGCAGTGTGATTTAAGTGTCCTTAATTCACAGATTGCAGCAGCCTTACTGGCTCTGCCTCTGGAATGGAAAAGCAATGCCTTGGCAAATACCTGCAATTGATGGGGCTGCTTTGATCCGGGCTGGTTTGGAACTATAATAAGTGACACAAGTTACTTTTCCACCTGCAAGGCTACTTGTGGCTTTCATGCATTCTCTTAAATCAGCCAAAAAGTTTTTGTGGGTTTTGCAATGGAACTTTGACTTTTGTATTTCCAGCAGCAGTAGTTGGGAATTTAAGATCTTTGAAAAAAAGCCACTGTGGGGAAAGAGAGAAAGTGTTTTGATTCTTAATAATGTATTTTTATCATACTATCTTAACTATTTAAGAAATTTTTATCACACTGTCTTAACTATTTAGAAATTTCAAGTAATTTGTGCAAAGCCAACTTGAGGTATGAGCAGACTGCAGTGAAATCTAATGTAAATAGTATTAACTCCTTAGTATATTGCATCCCAGGAACACCTTGAGGGGTTGAAATGGGAGCTGCAGGATGGTTTTGCTTCTCCTAAGAAGCAATGGTTGTGATAATGGGACTCCAGAATTTGGGAAGAGTTATGTCAGAGTAGCGGCTCTTCTCTCTCCTGTTTGATTTTGATTCCTCATTTCTGAAAGCTTTGTTTGTCCTGAACATTTATGTGGCTTGGTTGATGTGGTAAAAAACCTAGAGATCCTGTAATGAAATCACAAACTATTCCTCTTAGGTTCCTCTAATTGTATTTCACAAAATTCCTTTAAAATACTTTATAAACTGCTCCAGTGCTAAAATCCAAACTGGGGCTTGATGTTGCACAAGTCAGGATTGGCTGTCAGCTTGCAGAAAACATTCCTCTCTGGAATTTCATTCTGCAGTTTAACAGATTAACAGGTACTGTTGACATCTGGTATTTAAAGGTTAAACTGATGTATTGTGATTAAATCCAGATGTATGGGAGTCACTCTGTCTGTGAGAAAAACCCTTCTGAAGAGAAAATGGAGGGGAGCAGTCTGCATAGGCTGAAGGGCAGCTTGATGTGGGGAGCTTTGCATTGTAAATGGGAGAACAGCAGAGATAACAGGAGATACATTTCATTATAATGTCCTTAACAGTCCCTGGAAGGATTCTAAATTACAATATCCAACTCCTGCAAGTTCTGCATGGATGTGGCTGTATTTAGAGAGAAGTGGATTCTTTGGTTAATCCACTTGTGCCTCTTGAGAGACACTTTGTCACTGAGAAGCTTTACTTTGCTGAGAAGTAAGAGCAGTTGGCTTTTTAAACAGCTCTTTCTGGACTGGCCTAGCTATTCTGAGGCCTCTTCCTAAAAACACAGCTTGGTTTCCTAAAACCATATTTTGTTCTATTTCGTGACTAAATAGGAGGAGATTTGTTGGGTCATATTTAAAGAATGCTAAATTGCATTTCTGTTCAAATACACTAACTACTTGGGGGCTTTGAAAATTTAATTCTTAACGGGTAACTCTGCATTGATTTGCAAATGGGTCAGGAAAATATGTCAAAAATCTGTCTTCAATAACATTAAATTGAAACCAGATTTGGCATTTGTGGGCTTTTGTTTTCAATTTCAAGTAATAAGTCTGTACAGATTGGTGCCACCTTGAGCTTGAAACTGCTGGGGGGAGAAATCCTTCCTGCCCCGTGTGGACGTTCTCCTTCACACTATCTGTAGTTAACACCTTGTCCTTTGGCTTTAGGCCAAAATATTTTTGCTGGGGCTTTAAACTGATTAGTGAGGTGCCAGAACAAAGATGCCTTTGTACTTAAAAGTATTGCTTTAGAAAACTTGTTTAGCAGTGAAGAGAGGTTACCCAGAGTGCGCTGTTCTGCTCACATTTGGGGATTTATCAACCTTCCTCTATTGTTTTCCTCACAAATTCTCTAACCTTAACTGTTTATCTTAAGATTCATGCTAGTTCTGAATTATTTAACTATTAAGAGCAGTTATAATGAAAAAAACTTTCCCTCTGGTTTGTCAGAGTTTCTTAAATGTTTTGACATCTGGCTTGCAGTTTTGGGATGCTTTTACTTCAGCCATGTGTCCTGTAACTTAAGAAAGTTACTAAAAACAAAACTACCAGCTCAATTTAAGACTTCTGATTTGTCTTCTGAAAGAGACTTTTTAAAGTTCCTTTCTTTTCTAAGAAATGTTTTTCTACTCTAAGTTTTTGTTTTAAAAGTCCTTTGGAATCTGTTATTTGCATACAGAGATTTACATAATATTTCTTTCAAAGCCAGTCCTGTTGCAGCTGATCTTTGTGCTTCTCTGCTAACTGGAAAATTTGGATTTGGACAGAAGTTACCAGCTGATAGTTGTGGAAGGCAGGCTGGGAGGTGGTTTCTGTGGAGGAAGTTGGGGACAGTTCTAAATCCAACTTGAGTAAAGAGCACAAGCTGTCTTTGATCGTTTACAGGACATGATAAACCTACTTGGATGTAATAAATTTGTTTGTATATCTAGCTCATGCCAGACTTCCTGCAGGGTGTGTGTCCTGCCATGAAGGTGAAGCCTTCTAGCCACTGTGGCAAGCTGGGATCATTGAATGCTTTACATATTTGATATGATAGAATAGGTAAAATACCCCAGAGTCTGTCTGATTCTCTGACTTTGTGCACTTTGAATTGAAGGAGAAAACCCCATCAATTGCACACCTTTAAATGTTGCAGTGACATGGGAGGACGCTCGTGGCAGAATCAGTCCTGACAGAGCTTTGCTGTCCTGTTTTCTCGTGCCTTTTTCCAAAGCAGCAGGAGCCGAGTGCTTCAGGGGCCCCAGTCTGCTGGGCCCTGTGTCCTGGAGCTGCCATCAGCAACCTGCACTCAGCACCAGTGAGTGCAAGTGCTACCTGGTGTTTAAAGTAAGACCTGTCTAGGATCGAATTTCACAATTGTCCTTTCCAGCTTGTTTTGTAAACAATTGTAGTTCTAAATAAAAAAAAGAGAAGTTATTGCGCCTCATTGAATTGCAAAAATCCTTTCAATGAAACACCAGATGCCTAACTGGGAACTGGTTGGATGGGTTGTCAGGGGAGATAAGGGCAAAACCTCTCTCACTTAGCCTTTGATCATAAATTTTTAGCGAGCATGAAAAGAATTGTTCCATGTTGTCTGAAAAGTCAGTGTGCTGTCCGCAGTGGATGGAGTGCAGGGTGTAACCAGCTGATCTTACTCAGTCAGACATTCCAAAGGGCCTTCTACAGAGGAAAGGCTGAGTTTGCATTTCTGTAGGTGTTTCACTGCAGACACTGCTCACCTGTTCAAATGCTTTGCCTGGAGAGATTGAATTGTTTTTTAATGCACCAGCTCTTCACCACAGCTGACCTAACACCCTTAGACATGTGACTATCAGATTTTAGGCTGTTTCTAAAGCCTATGTGCTTGATGTTAAGATCTAATGTTATATTAATTAAACCTTGAATTACAAAGTAGCTGAGATTGCTACAGAAGTGCCTTCAGGCTATAGTAGAGCTGTGTGAATTAGGTATCTGCAGAATAACTCCCAATTGTGTGAGTTAAATTGTTGAACAACTTTATCTATAAACATCAGTGCAAAAGATGCTCTGTGTTTAGCAAACAGCTAAGCAAGAGCTTTGCCTTCCTTATGGTGTAATTATTTTTTTTAAACAAAGGAAATAAAAAAGAAATGTAAATGAGGCCATCATCGGGACACATTTTTCTAAAACATGCTGATGAACTATTGTGTACACACAAGCCAGAAGTTGACAATAAATCCCTTTGAGGTTTTTTTTTGTGGGCTAATTTAAATTTGTTTCTTTTCTTCTTGTCCTTTATCTTTTAGAGTACCAGGTCCAAGACTGCCTTCCTAGAGCAGCCAAAGCAGCGTTCTTGTTTTCAGCAGCCCCAAAGGCTGGGAAGGGAAGGGAGGAGTTGGTGTTACATGCTGCAGTAGTGTCAGCCTGTTGCTCCAGGAATGCTTTCTCTGGTCTATTTTGCTTGAAGCATCTGAGGAGTCCAAATGGAGCTGGTTCATGTCTGTATATCCCAGCCTCAGAAGCAAATGCACTCACTGATTTCCTCAGCAGCTGGCAGCTGTCCTGAAATGCCACCAGGGCAGCATTGCCACAGTCAGCCAGTCCACAGACTGAATGTATAACCATTCTTCCACTTTCTTGGCTGTACCAATGGCATCTGAATGGGATAGTACAAAGAAATCCCAACTTCTCTGGGTCCTGGGGTTAGTGCAGTCCAGTTCTGCATGATTATTGGGGCTTTTCCCCTGCAGAACAAAGATGTGTGTAGTCTGAGTGATTACACTCAATTTACGAGCATAAATCAGAGGAAGTTCAGATCTGAATGTACTTAGGTTGATTCTTTTTGGTGAGTTATTGCATGTTAAAATGAAAAGTGGAACCTTTGGTAAATAAGCATTTCAGAAATCAATATTTTTTTCTGCAGAACATGTTTTCTTGTCCTTTACAAGTAGTTGTGGGACTAATATGTTTTCTTTTGGATTTTTTTAAGCTCTAAGCCATTTGCCTATTCCTGTCTCAAGTTGTGGCAGTTACAGCATTGCTTGCATGAACAGTTTTGCTTGAAGTATTTGTGTGCGAGGTCTCTTTGTTTCTGCTCCACAGCCATTTTACCTACATGGCGTGGGGGCAGGGAAGAGTGCAGAATGGAATAAGCTTTCTGGAGTTTGAATCCAGGTCACTTGGCTGGCTCCCAGTAACTAGGCAATAATAGGCACGCTGGCTGCTTTCCCTTTTTCATTCTTTCTTTTCCAATGATCTGAAACCTGAGGAGAGAAAACTAGCAAGTGGAATTACTCTGAATAAAATTAAAATGTTTCTAGGAATGTACTCACTCTTTCCATTCTACCCTTTCTCAGGCAGCTGTAGTTCTTTGTGTCTGCTGCTGCTAACTGGTTTTAATTTCTTTTGCGCACACTCTTTCCTTCGGTAGTAGAAAACCAAAAGTATTCCAAACTTTGTGTTTCATAACATTAAAGCTTTTGTTTCCTGAGCTGAGAGAAATTCTTCTACAATAGTAAGGCTGACACCTTGAGGATGAGCTGTGTGCCTGTGCTGAGCTGACATGGGAGCAGAGTGACCTGGCTGTCTCTAATCCCCGTGTGCTCTGTCTTACAGAGGATGCCGATTACAGTGCCTTCGGGACGGATACCATGACGAGGAAGAAGAACGTCTTATCCAACGTGCTACGTCCGGACAACCACAAGAAGAAGCCCCACATTGTGATTAGCATGCCCCAGGACTTCAGGCCCGTGTCCTCCATCATAGACGTGGATATCCTGCCCGAGACCCACCGCAGGGTGCGGCTCTACAAGTACGGCACCGACAAACCGCTGGGCTTCTACATCCGCGACGGCTCCAGCGTCAGGGTCACCCCGCACGGGCTGGAGAAGGTGCCCGGCATTTTCATATCCAGGCTGGTGCCCGGGGGGCTGGCGCAGAGCACGGGGCTGCTGGCTGTCAACGACGAGGTGCTGGAGGTGAATGGCATAGAGGTGTCGGGAAAAAGCCTCGATCAAGTTACAGACATGATGATTGCCAACAGCCGCAACCTGATCATCACGGTCAGACCCGCCAACCAGAGGAACAACGTGGTGAGGAACAGTCGGACTTCGGGCAGCTCGGGCCAGTCCACCGAGTCCAGCCTCCCCAGCAGCACTCCAAACATCCTGGGCAGTCTGCTGCAAGGAGAAGAGGAGAGCGATGAGGAGGACATTATTATTGAAGACAGTGGCGAGCCACAGCAGATCCCAAAAGCTACGCCCGCCAGCGAAAGCATAGAATCCTTATCACAAATTGAACTCCTCCACGAGTCCACACAAAATGGATTCCTTCCTTCCAGTGAGATGAACTTGAATCACTCGACAGGCAGCATTAGCATGGAGTATGAGGCCCCAGAGCCAGGGCGTAAGTCCTTAGAAGAAGATGGAACTATAATAACACTATGAAATGACATCGGTGTACTTTGTATCAGTAAGGATGCCATACATGTTTTAATTGGGCTTAATATGTAACACACTTTATACCTCTCCATCTACCAAGCACTGCAGTTAGATTAAAAGGAAGGAAAAATGTAAAATCAAGAAATTCAAAATTACATAAGTTAACTAACTTCATTAATTCTGCACTTCAATGTAAATAATTCACAAAGCTGGACAATAATTGATAAATAGCTGAAATTGAATGATGAAAATTTAAATTGAAAATGAAGGATAGCTAAGAGATGGCTGTGAGCTTTCTTTTAAAGGTACTTGATTTTTGTTATTTTTTTATGCTGTATACTACTGGTTCCATAGAAGTAAACTTCCTTACGTGTGTAGCTGACTGTCTGACGCGCTGTGGTTTCATGTTCCTCTGAAGGGCTGCTCACCTGTGATGGAGCTGCCCCAGCCACCTCTCTCCTGTCCTGGCTGCTGCTCCACTGCAGAGCTGTGTGTGGGCTCTGGGCAAGAGGGAGCTGGGAGAGGGACTAGAAATGGACTGGGAGGAGATGGGGTGAGTGGTCTGGCCCTGGTGACACAGGGACAGCAGGGCTCTGTGGGCAGCGGGGCTGTGGAGGTCACTGTTCCTTTGAGAGTGAATGTGCAACCACAGCCGTGTTAGTCAGGCACCATTACTGGTTTTAATGGCCAGGCTTACTTTTAATGACTCTGATTTTGAAATGCAGATGTGAAAGTCTTAACACTAATGCGTCAAAGACCTGTTCTCATTCTAGTTTGCAATATTTAAGGATATCATTGGATTTAGTTATTAATCCCAGTAAATTACAAACAAATCAAATGTAAACTTAATGCTATGGAAATAGCATAATGTCATCTCTGTTACACTTGCAGTCCTAGTAGAAACTGTAATGATTTGTACTAGCAAAGGTTTGTTGGAATGAGTCTGAATTATATACAAGTGACTTTCTTCAAACCTGAACAACTTAGAACAGTATTGTTAAATCCCTGGATTAAAAAAAGTTTTAAATCAGAATGAGGCTTTAGTACACCTTGTTTGAGCCATGTGATATTAACTTGTTCATTCCTAGGAACTGCTCTGTAAATGCAGATTGTTGTGTGCCCCTGGCTGGGTGTTGTGGATATTACAGTGTTGCTCTGTGTGAAAACACTGATGACAAGTCCTGATGCTGCAAAGCAAAGGTGTGTGTGTAACCACTGCACTCACTGGGACAGCTGCAGGAGAGGCTTCCAGCATTGTTTTTATCCTTCCCCTTTTTGTATCTCCCGCTTTACCCCTTTGGCCCTTGGTTCCCAAGCTGGCCCCACTCTGGGAACAGAAGCTGTGGCAGGAGAATGAGCTGGGACCAGCAGGACTGGGGAGAAGGATCTCTGTCCCCAGGGATGCCGTGGCCTCTGGCAGGAGGAGGAGGGTGCTGCCCGTTCTGTCCTTGCTCCTGTGCTCCCCAGAGCAGCACTCAGGTGCTTGGGAGTGTTCCGCCCTCTGGGAAGGAGTGAGGAGTGGGAAGGGAGACTGACCCTTTTCTTTTTTCCCCTCAGTCTATTTGAGGAAAATCTACCTCTGGTAACTTTACTAACAGAAGACCAACTCAACTGTAAGTTTAATGGTAGGGCATCTGTAGAAGTCATCACAGACTGTCAGAGCCTAAACCTGTGTTTGTTTCAGGTTTTTGTGATGATGCAAACACTGCTGCAGAAACAAATCCCTGCTGAGTGATGTTACAAAGTGCATATTGGAAATTAGTATCTGATGAGCAGTTTGCTCAAACCTCCAATGCCATTGGAGTCCAAGATGGCAAGAGAGGCATTCATCCCCCTTAGGATTTATGGAGAATAGGCACAGCAGGCAGTGGTGCTCTGCAGGTGAGGGCTCTTTGTTACACTTATTTATGGTTTCTTAGTGTGTGTGGAGAGCCCTGGAATCTCTTACAAGAGCAAGATCTTTCAAGTGTTTCACTTGTTTTGCTAATAATTACTGAAAATGAAGTAACTACATCCTCTTAGTGTGAAATGAGAAAAAGGAATGTTCTTTCTGCAACATGGAAACTTTACCTGTGCATGTTTTCTCTCAGTGCTGCTCTACACTTCCTTTCTTTACGGAAGATTGTTTACTTTGAAAATATCTTTATTTTCCTTTGTCAAAAGACCTTCCTTCCTGTACGAAATCACCAGTGGAGGGTGAGACTCATTATTCTGCTAGTTTGCACTTCTGTGCCTTTGGTTTACTTGAATGTATTGTGAATAATCAAAGTAATAAAGGCACTTGGATGGGAGAGAAGAGAGGTCCAGAGGTACAGAGAATGAACTGGTAGTGCACTTAATGCAGGTGTGACGTTTTCATTCCATGCAAATCCCCTCTGGGGCTGATGTGGCCCGTGAGGGTTTTGGAGCTCAGAGCACAGCTGGGAGGGCTGGCTCTGGCCAGGAGCCCCGAGGCTGCTGTGCTGCCAGCCCTGTGCGTGGGCAGGCTGAGGAATATTGATGCCAGTATTAAGGACTTGTAGACATTTAACTGAGGTCCTGCTCTAAACTGCATGAGACTTCATCTCTTGGGACCTTTCCTGCAAACTGAGTCATCTAAACATGAGATCATGTTCTTTTTGACATAGATCGTGCTCTGTTTCACAGAAATTTGGTGACATGTAGTAAAACTAAGTATTTGGGACTTGATAAAAAAAGAATAAAACTGAAGAATGTGTATTTACAGTTATAATGACAGACTGCACAGCATGTAATTGCTTAACGCTGCAGTTACCATAAAGTTTCTAAAGTTCTTCCATATCTTACTAATACATACACTGTTAATTACAAAAGACTTTTAAATTGCTACTTTGGGATGATCAATGGTTGATTATGAGTCTCTAAATTTAATTTTATATATAAATGATACTGGGCTTCAGTATAGGGTTTTTTAAAATATTCTGATATTGTTAGCCTTTCATTCACTACCTCCTAAATTTTTAACATCTATACTGTTTTCTCCCTGGAAGACAATACTTAGAGGCTTGACTGTTTATATAGATTTTATCTATAGCTAAGAAAAGGAGAAGGAATTCCAGAAGTGATGGTGAGGATGCTGCGCATGATTGACAATATTACGCTGCTATTGATGTAATCTGTGTATTAAGTATCCTGTGTGTGTAAATTGTATTTTCAATCCAGATTTTATAAATTAATTTATGAAATACCCAAATTATTTCAGAATGGAATGAAAAACTAAAATTCCTTTGACTAGTGTTATATGTTGTGTACATGCACGGAGGGGGACAAGTGATTCCTCCCTGGTGGTTGGGAGATCCAAGTGCACCTTAATAGGAAGAACAAATTCTTAATAGAATTAAGATGCATTTTCTTTAAAGTTTTGCTGTGGTACTGGAGAAGTCAAGCCTAACTGTGAATCATATGTTTTTTTCCACACCTGAATTAAATTTAGGACAATGTTCTCACAAGCTGTCTTTAACATGTGTATTTTTGTGAATATTATGTATTTTCTAATTAAATTTTACTTGCAATGTGATTTTTACATGAATGAACTTGTTTAAAATGTCAAATATCAGTATTTTTCTTACAACTTTAATGTATAATGTACATTGGTATCTCACCGAATGAAGATTGATTTTACAAAAATCAAGCTAGATGTAGTTGTATATTAGTCTTATATTTTTACAGACCAAAATAATAAATGGCTATAGAAATGAAATGCTTTTTTTCTCAGTTACTTTGTCAGATAAAATGAGGAAGAA
The DNA here is from genome assembly GCF_028769735.1 of Zonotrichia leucophrys gambelii. Taxonomy (NCBI): domain Eukaryota; kingdom Metazoa; phylum Chordata; class Aves; order Passeriformes; family Passerellidae; genus Zonotrichia; species Zonotrichia leucophrys. Next base: position 955,863 of record NC_088189.1, read on the forward strand.
TGTATCCTTTTTCTCAAGTGTGACAATAGCTGGGCTTGCTATTTCTCTGGTGGCCAGGGGAGCAGGCAGTGTTTCCCTGGCAGTGTTCTGTGTGTCCCTGTCCCTCCCTGGGCAGTGCCAGCTGTGTGTGTGTGTGTGTCCCTCAGTGCTCTCTGTGCTGTGCCTGCTCCTGCAGCAGGAGCCAGGGGAGCAGGCAGTGTTTCCCTGGCAGTGTTCTGTGTGTCCCTGTCCCTCCCTGGGCAGTGCCAGCTGTGTGTGTGTCCCTCAGTGCTGTCTGTGCTGTGCCTGCTCCTGCAGCAGGAGCCAGGGGAGCAGGCAGTGTTTCCCTGGCAGTGTTCTCTGTGTCCCTGGGCAGTGCCAGCTCTGTGTGTGTGTGTCCCTCAGTGCTCTCTGTGCTGTGCCTGCTCCTGCAGCAGGAGCCAGGGGAGCAGGCAGTGTTTCCCTGGCAGTGCTTTCCGTGTGTCCCTGTCCCTCCCTGGGCAGTGCCAGCCGTGTGTGTGTGTGTGTCCCTCAGTGCTGTCTGTGCTGTGCCTGCTCCTGCAGCAGGAGCCAGGGGAGCAGGCAGTGTTTCCCTGGCAGTGTTCTCTGTGTCCCTGGGCAGTGCCAGCCGTGTGTGTGTGTCCCTCAGTGCTCTCTGTGCTGTGCCTGCTCCTGCAGCAGGAGCCAAGGGAGCAGGCGGTGTTTCCCTGGCAGTGCTTTCCGTGTCCCTGTCCCTCCCCTGGAGCAGAGCTGTGTCCCTGGGCAGTGCCAGCTGTGTCCTTCAGTGCTCTCTGTGCTGTGCCTGCTCCCGCAGCAGGGCCCCTCGAGAACTGCTCCTGGCACAGCCTCAGGTGCCTGCTGCTGTCACCTGGGTCATTTGCTGCTGCTGCTGGGGATGCTCTTCCTGCTGCTGTGAGTATCTGCAGAAGTGTCCATGGGACAGCTTGAACTCAAACCCACTTCACTTACAACTGTTTGCTCCTGCCTTGGCAGCCCTAGTAAACATTTACCCAGGGAGGAGAGACTGGGGCTGCGCTCAGCCCCCTGCCTGTGGCTTTGTTCCTGCTGCTTTGGGGCTGAGCACAGAGTTCTGCCTGCTCCTCCCTGTGCCTGTGGGCCTGCTTGGTTTGTGTGCTCAGGGCTCTCCATCCCTGCAGACAGAGCAGGGCTGGGATCAGCACTGACTCAGTGCAGCCCAGAGAACCCAGGCTGCTGCCCTGGGCATGAGCACGAGGGGCCTGGAGCTGGGGCAGTGCTGCTCTGCACAGGACACTCGGGAGGGATGCTGGAGCAGAGTGCCATTCCTGGCACGGCGTGAGCTCTGCAGGGCATCCTGTGCCCTGTTCCCTGGCTCAGCAGGGCCTGGCTCACCCACTGAGTGAGCCTGGTGGGGCTGGCAGTGAGGCTCAGTGCACTCACACAGCTCAGCAGTGCTGCCTCTGCAGAGCACCCATACCCACGGCAGTTTCCTTAAAACAAACTTACTTCAAGGAAGACGAACTTTCCCTACTGCTGCCTCCTTGAGGAAGGAATGCAGCCGTTAACTGCATCTGTCCTTTAAACCCAGGAGCATTTCACTTTTCTCAAGGTGATGAGCACATTAGGACTTCGGTTATTTTATGAAATTGAAAACTCATATATGCTTACAGATACAGTATTTTCATAAGTAATCAAGTGGAAGTCCTACTCTCCCTAGTATACCAGCAGGAGAAAGATTTAGACTAGTGCTAAATACTCCTTTGAAGTTTTTTTGTTACCCTCAAATTCCCTGTGGCATTCTACAGACTTTCCAAAAGTCTTCTGAGTTTGTGTTCCTTGCAGTACAAGTGTCACACTCAGATACTGGGATGTAGTTGCACATGGTAATGCTAGAGAGGAAAAATCAGCTTTAAGGTAGCTTCATAAATGGCTTCCAGTGCTAACACGAGGGAAGATGTGCTGGATGGTAACAATATTCTTGGATGCTGTAGAAGTATGCAATAAACGGCACGGCTGCTCCTTGGGGAGGCCAGCCTGCAGCTGAGATGTAGGAATTCAGACTCCTTGTGCAGCTCTGACAGATCACTTGTGTACTTTTCCTCTCACACACGAGATAAATCTGGCTCTGGGGACTTGATGTCGTGTGCTTGATTTAAAAGTGCTTTAGGGCCATGAAGCACAAAGCGATTAAAGAAGTGCTGTGCTATTAAACCAGCAGTTCTTATACCCAGTTCAGAAGTGTTGCTAATATCATTTCCTCTCTTTCCAATTAACATTCCTTTCTATTGAATACTATTTTATTACCTGATAGCATAAGGAAATACCTTGCATTTCATCAGTGAGAGACTTGTTTCAGGCTCTGGGGTGCTATGATTAAGTAGGTATAAGAGTGTATTTACTGTCCCCACATCAGACCATGGTTCTTGTCCTGTGAGTGCTCCTGTGAGCACCTGGCAGTGCCCAGGTACTGATAATGGCTTTTTTGTAATCACCAATGGAATGGCAGCGCTCAGAGCTGAGGAACAGAGCAGCAGCTGATGTGGAAGGAGCCAGAGAAGGTAAGGACACCACCCAGTGCACAAAGCTGGTGTGCATCACAGTGTGTCCTGTCTAAACCAGGGCTGGAAGTGGCCTGATAGCCACAGCTGCAAGAGAACATGGAGAAAAAATAAAGAGCAGGATGCAAATAGATTAACCAATAAAGGAGGTGAGTCCCAAACACTGCAGAAAGGAATACATAATTCTGCAATGGCCACAAGTTTGTGTGCTCCATGAAGCTGTATGAGCTGGTCAAAGAAAAGATCCTGTCTCTAACTGCAAGCCTGGTCCCTTTCGACCCTCAGAGCTGTAGCAGTAAATTCTAGGCATGAGAAGAGTATTCCTGTGAGACGCTGGAATTTCTCAAGACTTTTTGCTTTTTTTGCCTTTTATTTCTTGGCTATTGTTCTGGATATTGTGTATCCAATAATTTTTTTTTTTTTTAAGTGAGATTCTCTTTTCTGTTGGAGGGCAGAAATGATTTGAAATTCTGAAAAAGCTGAGGAGAATGAGTTGAATATAGAAACATAGATTTCTCTGACTATGAATGCTGCATGTCATTACATAAAATGCTTGGTGTTGTATTTCTGAAATTTAAAAACCTAATTGCTTAAATCTTATGAGAACCTTGTTACTTAGTCTGCTATTCATACTTTCTGTCCTGTGCAGCAAAATGAGAAAAGTAGATATATTTTTGCACACTCATGAGATTATAAGTGAGCTAAAACTTAAAAAACTACTCGCAAAAAAACCATTTGAGTTTTATTAAACATTGAGATGCTGTTAACTGTCTTTCAAACATGCTTCAGGCGTCAATACCTGGATCTCTGCAGTGCAGAAAGGAGCACGGAAAGGGAGGGGGCAAGGACAGGATCTGTGGGTGAGCTGGGCGCGTCTCTGGCCCCAAATCCTTTCCATGCCCGCAAACGGGGACGGAGAAATTCCGAGCGCCCTGGGGCTCCCTGTTCCCCTGCACCCCTTTCATTTCAGGTGCCTGAAACCGGAGCCGAGCCCGCTCCGTTCCCGCTCCCGCCGCCGCTCCCGCCCGCTCCGCCGGGGCCAAGCTCGGAGCGCGGAGCTCAGCCGGGCCCGGAGGGTACCGGGAGCGCTCGGGAGGCACCGGGAGCGCTCGGGTGGACCGAGAGTGATCAGGAGGACGGAGAGCTCGGGAGGCACCGGAGCGCGGGAGTGCACCGGGAGCGCTCGGGATGGACCGAGAGTGATCAGGATAGACCGGGGCGCTCGGGATGGGCCGGGAGCGCTCGGGGGGCACCGGGAGCGCTCGGGATGGGCCGGGAGCGCTCGGGAGGCACCGAGAGTGATCAGGATAGACCGGGAGAGCTCGGGGGCACCGGGAGCGCTCGGGATGGGCCGGGAGCGCTCGGGGGGCACCGGGGGCGCTCGGGATGGGCCGGGAGCGCTCGGGGGCACCGGTAAGGAACAGGGACCCCCGAGGGCACAGACCGAGGTTCTGAAGTTGCCCTCTGTAGGCTGAGAGGCTTCCCCGCCACCACCAAAGGACAGAGGAAGGCTCCAAACCCCAGGTGGGAGCACTTGGGAGCGCTCCCTTTGTGACCTGCAGAAGCTGATATCCCACCTGAGCCTGGTGGTGACGTAAAGCTGGTGATGTTCTTTTGGGGCGGTTTATTTCAAATTTTCTCTTGACATGACAAAAGATGTTTCTAAACCAACCTTTTAAATGGCTTCCCCTCACACCCTTCCTTCCTTTTGACGGTAAAATGTTGATGTGATTTATTTCTGTCTCCAAGGGAAAAAAACCGGAAACTTGTTCAGTTTCATTATTCAGAGAATGTTTTCCCATGCCTCTTCCTTGATATCATCTTTGTATGTGTTTGTCAATGATTTGCAATAATTAGACCACTTACACATATCCACATCTTGGGATCTTTGTTTTGGTTTTGTGTTCAGTGTTTTCAAGGTGATGACACAATGCTTGGTCAGGATACCCACATCATTTTCATGTGGTTGAACCACGGGCAGTGTTTGTCTTACTTCTGTCAACTACACATCTGCAGTGGGCAAGACACAAATCTCGTTAATGCTGTTTACATTTGCAAAAAATGAATAACGAATGTTCAAGCTTGATTAAGACAATGTTGCAAAGTGAACTACTTAGTAGGGAAAAAGTTTCATTCAAGTATTAGTTCATGCCAGCTGGAGTCTATTGGTTTAGACAAGCACCACTTGTACTGGTGTTAAATAAGAAATAAAGAAGACACAAACAGCTTTCCAGGACAGTGCTGTACAAGTGAGTGCCTGTTAGTTCTGGTGAGAAATACAGAAATAATTTATGTTCTTTGCTCCTTGGAAGTCCTTCTGCTCTCTTCAGACTCTTCAGCTGAAATTAAACACCTGCTTTACTGCTGACCTCTCTTGATCCTCGCACATCTCGGTAGCCTGCCCCAAGCAGCCATGGAATTTGGGTGTTTTCCTGCTTGAGAATTGATCGCAGCTTTTGTGGCTGCATCTTCTTGAGTGTCTCTTTGGTCCTGCACTTTAGAAATAGGAATTTTGGCTCCTTTTCACAGAGAGTTCCCTTACAGTTGTGTTTTTCACATTTTCAGTTGGGAATAGCACTTTCCCCTAGCGTACGGCTTCTGCCGCCCATTCCGGTGTTTAATTTCGTGAAGCAGTCGGATGCAGGCTGTTTAATTAGCAGTTGTGGCTCCGATGAGCTCTGTACAGTACAAGGCTTCGCCCAGCGGAAGCTCTCGCGCCTGTGCCCTCGCTCTGTCCCCTCTGTTTGTCCCCTCTGTTTGTCCCTTCGCTCTGTCCCTCGCTTGTCCCCTCTGTTTGTCCCCTCGCTCTGTCCCTCTGTTTGTCCCTCGCTCTGTCCCTCTGTTGTCCCTTGTTGTCCCTTCGTTCTGTCCCCTCTGTTTCCCCTCTGTTTGTCCCCTCGCTCTGTCCCCTCGCTGTGTCCCCTCTGTTTGTCCCCTCTGTTTGTCCCCTCGCTCTGTCCCCTCTGTTTGTCCCTTCGCTCTGTCCCCTCGCTCTGTCCCCTCTGTTTGTCCCTTCGCTCTGTCCCCTCTGTTTGTCCCCTCGCTCTGTCCCCTCGCTCTGTCCCCTCGCTCTGTCCCCTCGCTCTCGCTCTGTCCCGCTTAGGCCGGGCCAGGCCCCGCTCTGGGCCCAGGCCGGGCCCTCAGGCGCCATCTCGGCCGCGGGCGGCGCTGCGGGGCCGCCACCGCCAGGGGGCGCCGGGGCGCGCGCGGGGCCGCCTGAGGGCCGAGGGGAGCGGGCGGGCCGGGCCCGAGCAAACACCGCGGAACCGGCAAAAAACCCTGAAACCACCCTGAAACACGCCTAAAAAACCCTGCCAACACCCCTAAAACAGCCCTGAGACACCCCTAAATTCCCCCTAAAGCAGCCCTAAATCAACCCTAAAGCAGCCCTGCAAACACCCCAGCACAGCCCTGCAAACACCATGGAGCCTGCAAGAAATTTAAAAAAAAACTTGAAACACCTAAAACACTCCTAAACATCCTTAAAACAGCCCTGCAAACACCGCGGAACCTGCAAAAAAAACCTTTAAAAACCCTGAAACACGCCTAAAACACGCCTAAAACAACCCTAAAACACCACAGCACAGCCCTGCAAACACCTCAGAACCTGCAAACATCCCTAAAACAGTCCTAAAGCACCCCTAAAACAACCCTAAAACACCCCGGCACAGCTGTTTGATTTGCTACTGCAGAGCACTTAGAGCACCAAAAAAGCACTTGATCTGCATCGATCTACTCCTTCTGGTAATAAAAATACCATAAAATCTTACTAGGAGTAATTATATATTATGTTGTTCTGTTTATACTCAGCTGTTAAAAACACAGCTGCCTAAAATAAGCAAAGACACAAATGAGTCAGATTTTTCACAAAATGTGACTCATTTGTGTCTTTGCTTGTTTTTTAGGAGGTGAAAAGGTACAAGTACCTGTTGGAGTAAAATGTAAATGTAAAAGTAAATCAGTAAAATGTAAAAGTACTGATGGAGTTTATTGATGGATCATGGATCAAATGACCTACAGCTGTCATTTAAGCCTTATTTGAGATTCTAGATTAAACACCTGGAAATGGCAAAAAATTCCCTGCACTATTAGCCAGTCCAGGGCAAAGAGGGGCTGCCAGGACAATAATGATCGTTCAGTGTGGCTGGTGCACACTGATTTCATCCTCAGCTGTTGGGCTCCAGTGAATCTTCAGGAAAACACAGTTTATATAGAGTAAAGAATTCAGTAAAGAATTGTAACTTGGCCAAATTCGGTCATATTTTCCTGGAAACGGGAAAATATGTCGCAGATGAGGGTAGTTTTCTGCCAATTTGAAATCCCTGCTGTAGCTTATGAAGGCATCAGGGCTTTTCAAAAGAGCTAAACAACACGTACTTTTCCTTAATTTCATTATCTGAATTGATTTGGTTTTATTGCCTAAAACTTTCCAAAGTTGTTAAACCTGCAGCAAATACCCCATCTGGAAAAAGGATCCAAGCTGGAAGTTCTGCAGGGCTGGGCTGCCCATGCAAACACTGTTGTGTAACTGGGACACCAGTAAGAACACGAAGGCCAGGCTGGAAACACAGAAACTTCCTTGAGTTGGGCTTGAACAAGCACAGTGTTTTCATTTTTTTTTTTTTTTTAAGAAAAATGTTGAAATTTTGCATAATGGTGTATTCGTGCTTGCAAGCACCTTGGAATGATGACATTGGTGAAGAAAAGAGAAAGGGATCTAATCCATAGGAGAAAAGTGATTTATCAGGATTTAATCTCTGTGTTTGGAACATCCACGGTGGGCTGAACAGAAAGGACCTTGTACTAAATATAAATTACAAACATGGCTGGGTAAGGCTGCTGGGTTGTAAGAATAAAACACCTCCAGAGGGAGCAGAACAGGGGAAGGAGCCTTCTCTTGTGAAGTTTGCAGCTCTGTGGCAGAAAAGCTTTTCTGCTGTAAGGCTTGAAGTTCACATGGCAGAAACTGTAATTTCAGACATGTCTCTTCAAAGATGTTATCTGTGCCCTGGCTGAATGGGTGCAGCAGCCTTAGAGAAAGGACAGTAAATCTGTTTTAGAGAACTTCAGCATGTGGAGTTTAGAGAAACCACTCGTACCTGCTGATGGAAGAAAGCTGGGCATCAGCAACTCTTGCTGTTTTCAGCTCGTAATAGCTGCTGTGTTCTTAAAGCTGGAAATGTTCTTTCAATGGCATTGGCTGAGAATCTTATCAAATGTTTATTTAAAGAGTATTTTTTAACCCTTGTATAATTGCAGACTTATAAAACATAACCTCAAAAAAATCTCATGCTGTTGGTATGAAGAGAAGGTGCACATTCATTAGATAATTGTTCTAGAGGCATTTTACTGTCTTTTTTGCCATATAAATATTATAATCAGTAGACCAGCAGCTGCTCCTCTGAGGTTTGCTCTGTGGTCCTGGCTGAGTGCTGGCTGCTGGTTTCTCCTGACCCCTGGAGCTGACTCTCAGAAATGGCAGTGGGAAATTGAGGGTGGGATGTGGAACATTCTCTGTGCTCCTCTGCCGGTTCAGCTGGGCCCAGGAAGGAGCAGGAGTTGTTGCTGGGTGTGACTGGAGCACCTGGGGCAGAGACCAGGGCTCAGCTGGGTCCCTGGGCTGGTGGAATCCCACACTGCTGCTGCATCTCCATGGAGTGACCTGAGGCCCTTCTCTGGCAGGACAGAGCTCAGGAGCTCAGGTTCTGCTTCATGGAGAGGACAGACAGCTGTGTCTTATCAGCAATAAATCACTGGGGTAAGAACTCTCTCCTATGTGGAGACTTTGCACTTTTTAACTTTTGCAGATCATCCTTCAAGTGTAACTCGAGGGAGGTGTCAGCCTCACTCTTGGCTGTATATTAGCAGTTTCTCTTCTTGAAGACTCCAGAGCAGCACATATTGCAATTTCTGTAATTCTTTGCCACTGACAATGTGTGATCACATGTATGTCACACTACTTTTTGTGTCCTAATTTACCTCACAAGATAATATTTGGTGTTTTCAAAGTGCTGTGAGATTTTTCTGACAGTCTTGAAGAAAAATATTTGTTAAATTATTACTAAACCATACCAGATGGGAAAGATGAGAGGAGGGAAAATAGAGCAGAATATTTCAAACCTGGGGGTGTACTATGTTCATATTTTAAACTCATTAATTTCAAAGTGCTGAGTACTACAGGCCATTTTTTTAGTAATGGGGAACACAAAAAAAATCTAGCACATGCCTAAATATGTAATGTTAGGGACTTTAGGGGGATGTTTAGTTTATTTTACCTGCTTGACGTTCATCCAGTTCCATTGTGACCTGGACTGGTGCATTAACTGGTTTGAGAGACCTCCTTGCTGTGCATTGAGAAAGAAAACAGTTTAAGGTGGGAGCATCAAAGGAGAGGATGCAGAAGGCCCAGCAGTGAGTGCAGCTGTCAGTGCTGGACAGGGACAGTTTGCACTTTCCAAGGGGACAAGAACATGAGCCAAAATGCAGAAGCACTGCCTGTCCCACCTGAGCGGATTGTGTTGGGCTGCGCTCCCAGCAGTGTAAAAGGGCTTTGCAGCAGGTGTGTCCTTGTCACCGTGTCACCGTGTCACCCTGCCAGGCAGGACAGCGCAGGCACAGCCATCGGTTTGTGCAGCTCAGGAGTTACCCAGGGGACATTGCAGAGCCGCTGCTCCAGAGACAGCACCGGGGCAAAGCTCCTGTGCAAACAGGTGCCGCTTGTTGGGGACAATCAGCTTTTCATTGAGCCATCATGCTGCTATGGCACCAGCGGGAAAATGGTCTCATTTATGTGCAACAAAGACGTTTAAAAAACAATCCAGATTCCTTTTTTTAGTCAGTGCTAAGATTGGCTTCTGACTTCCTGTTCTCTAATGGGAGGGATTAGGCCCTTTATGTTTTGAAAGATACGGAGCCAATTCTTGTTACAAAATTCCAGTACTGAGATCAAATGAATGAACAAAAACAACTAGAAAAAACTTGATTTGTCAGAGAGGCACCTTCATTAGTGCTCTGTCTCTTTTCTGTCATAGGAATTGTTTTTTAAGCTATAATTGGATCTCACTGACAAAAGCTTCTGGCTACATATGTAAAGATTTGTAAAATGCTGCCTTTCTGTAAGCCGGGCTGATCTGTGCCAGAAAATAGGAACCAGAGCTCCTCCCCCGTGTCAGTGCCAGGGACTATTGGTTAGTTCAGCTTGAAATGCACTCTGCAGCACACGGGTGTTGGCTCAGTGCTTGCTCTTGAAAAGCAGGAAAAATCTTCCTTGGGCAGCGTTTTACATAACACTGCCCTGTGCAGAGTTAAAGAGAATTCCTTACAGAGCAGGTACTGCTGGTGCCAGTCACTGGCAGGAATTGTCTCCTCACCCCAGACCCTGTGCTGCTGTCGTGGAACAAGGGATGTGCATGGCAGCAGAGTGTGATAGAGTGTTTGCATGTTCCACTGCAGCTCTGCAGGCCTGGCTGCTGGGCCGGGGGGTGGCTGCAGCTGCAGCAGCAGCAGCTTTGCTGTCTGTATTTGCATTTCTGCCTGCAGTGCAGGCTCAGTGCCACGTTTACACCGTCAGACAGGGCTGGGTGTGCTCAGTGTCACAAAACAGCGTGTGTGAAACACTTGTGGGTCAGGGCTCCTCTTCACAAACCTGGGCTGGAACTTTGTTACAGGTGTGCCATTTATACATCTGCTGCTCAGAGAAAATAACCACATTTCCCAAATATTAGAATTGGCTTACCAGGGAAGGCTGACTCTGTTTCCCGTTTCAGGGTTTCTTTGGTTATACTGTGCTCTTCCAGCCACACATTCTACTCCAGCTGAGATGAGGAAACATCCTGCAGATTGGATGATGTTAGGGTTAAACATTTCAAATGGATTTTAGTACATTGAGAATTTCTGTTCTTGCCAGCCATAGTTGTGGTGAGCGTGTTGGGAACTTTGTTTTGCCATATTTCTGTGGATTATTGACTCCAAGCACGTTATGCTCTTCTCCTCACTGTTGTAACCATGTAATAGATACTTTTGGAACGGTGTCCCACCAGAGGAATGTCTGTGGAAATTGTGGTCTCAGTGTGACAAAAGCAAAAATCTCTGTGTTTATTCTGTTCCTATTTTTATTTCTGCACAGGAAAAAAAAAAAAAGCTATAAATTTATTATCTGTTTACAAATATTTTATTTTATAAAAACAAGTTCATAATTTATACTCAGGATTCAATTGGGGTTGAAAATCACTGCAGCTGTCTTCATGCAAGCTGTTCTGTCTCTGAGCTTCCAGTTTAATATATGCAGTCTGCCACATTAATTCTTGAAGTGGCTCTTAAGTGGAAAGCTGTAAAAGGGGTGATCTTGGACAAAGATGCTTTTGAAAATAGGAGACACTCATCTTTGGTTCCTGGTGTCTCAAGTAAATAAGCCATTTTGTAGTAGCCTTCAGAATCATGAAAGGTGCTCATAAAACCTCTGCAACTTTTTGTAGTATAGGGAAAGCTAGTCATAAAGTGGATTCAAGTCTCTGGAAAAGGGCCTTGAGGAAGACAGGGAGGGCAGTAATACTCAACCATATGGGTTTCATTAACGGGGGAATGAGTGAAGCGCTGGAAAGGCAAAGTGGATTCAAGAAACACCTGGGCTCCTTTGTGCAGAGGACAGAGCTGGACTGGCAGTAAAAGGGTGTGGGGGTGAAGGATGAAGGGTCTGGAACCAGGTGAAGGAATTTTCAGTCTAAAATTGTGCTCAGGTGTTTGTGGCATGAGTATGTCCTGCTAAAGCCCTTTTTTTCCAGCTGTGTGTGACTTTTGGGGCAAAGAAATGATCTTTCTTAGTTTCCCAGGGAATCACAAGGGGTTTGTACTGTAAATCTCATTTTTGAAAAGAACGAATTTAAGCCATGCCTGTTTCCCAAAATGGAGCACATTCCATCACTGCTCCCGCGGCTTTGGGCACTCTGGGCTGATGTCGCGGTGTTCCGGGGAAGGGGCTTTGCTGCGCAGCAGTGGCAGAAAAATGTGCATCCCTCCGCGCATCCCTGCGCTCACCCGCGCCTCCCTCTGCATCCCTGAGCATCCCTGAGCATCCCTGCGCATTCCGGAGCATCCCTGCGCTCACCCGCGCCTCCCTCCGCATCCCTGAGCATCCCTGAGCATTCCGGAGCATCCCTGCGCTCACCCGCGCCTCCCTCCGCATGCCTGAGCATCCCTGAGCATTCCCCGCGCATCCCTGCGCTCACCCGAGCATCCATGAGCATTCCTGAACATCCCCGCGCCTCCCCGTGCATCCCGAAGCATCCCCGTGCATTCCTGAGCATCCCTGAGCATCCCCGCGCCTCCCCGCGCCTCCCTGCGCTCCGCCCGCCGCCCGGCCCCCCCGGTCCCTCGCTGTCCGCGCTCCCGGCCGGGCTCCGGCTGCTTCTCCCGGTTGCCCCGTGGCCATTGCCAGGCAGCAGCGCTGGGTTCTATGGCACCGTTTTACTCGGGTGAGCGAGGGCTGTGCGGCTGGAAGGAAAATCCAAACGAGCCCGAGCTGATGGCTCGGCGAGCTCGGGTTATCCCCTGGCGCTCTGAGCAGCCTTTACTCAGCAGTCCCATTTTGTCCTGCGCTCCAAACGCAGCCGAGCAGATGGCGAGTGTGAGCGCACGGACTGCGGCGCTGCCGGAGCAGGAGCGGGCTGGCGCTGCCTCCCGGTTTCCAGGAGTGTTTACAAGTTAATGGACTTGTTCCGCTCGAAATAACCCATGGTATGTGCTGGGTTCAGCGGTCAAGAGGTCCTTTAGGAGTAATCGAGGAAAGCGGGAGGTTAGATAGGAAAGCCCCCACTGAGCTTGTGGGGGCTTTTTCCTATCGCTGATTTTAGCACACTTGTTTTTAATATGAAACTGCAAAGAAAGGCAGAAGGAACAGCAGTGGATAACAATATGCAGCCTTCACCTGAAGGCACCAACAAGAAAGATGGAAAGGGATGTTTAAGAGGGCCTGGAGTGACAGGACAAGGAGCAATGCCTGGAGAGCAATGTTAGATGGGATGTTGGGAATAAATTCTTTGCTGTGAGAGTGGTGATGCCTGGCACAGGTTGTCCAGAGTAGCTGTAGCTGCCCCTGGATCCCTGGAAGTGTCCAAGGCCAGGCTGGACAGGGCTTGGAGCAGCCTGGGACAGTGGGATTGTTAGGGTTTGTGTAAAATGTCCCTCACTTCCATAGCAGTTTATTCAAACAGGACTGGAGGCCAGGGAAGGGCAGAGTACTCAGCTCACCTTTGACTAGAAATGTGTAAGGTCACAACTGCTGGGAAAGGCCAAAGCACTTGCTCGGAATGTGCACAAGTGTGTCTTTAATACCCAAAAGCTGATTTGCTGTACCCTTTAGGAAGGCTTCTGTCCGAGTAAAGCGCTGTCCTTGGGATGGGGCTGTGAGCACAGCAGGGCCTGGGGGCACAGCGGCTCCTGGGGAAGGTGCGGGTCTGTGGTGTGGTTATGGGGCAGTGAGCGCGGGGCTACACGGTGTAGTTACACCGTGGTTACAATAGGGTTACACTGTGTGGTTACACCGCGATTACACTCTGGTTACACTGTGGTTACATGGTGCGGTTACACTGTGGTTACACTCTGGTTACACTTCGGTTACACTCTGGTTACATGGCGCAGTTACACTGCGGTTACACCTTGGTTACACTGTGGTTGCACTCCGGTTACAGTTTGGTTACAATCTGGTTACACGGTGTGGTTACACTGTGGTTACACTGTGGTTACACTCTGGTTACATGGTGCAGTTACACCGCAGTTACACCGCGGTTGCACTCTGGTTACACTCTGGTAGCACGGTGCGGTTACACCGTGGTTCCACCCTGGTTCCACCGCGGTTACACTCTGGTTACACGGTGTGGTTACACTGCGGTTACACTCTGGTTACACGGTGCAGTTACACTGCGGTTACACTCTGCTTCCACCCTGGTTCCCCCCCGGTTCCCCCGCGCTCCCGCCGCCGTGCTCGGAGCGGAGCCTCCCCAGCCCGGCCCTGGCTGGGCTCCGGGGCTGGGTGACATCACTGGCAGCCAATCGGGAGCTGCCTCAGGGCACAGTTTAAAGCTCTTTCATCATATATTTATAGTCAGTGCGGGTATTTCGGGCTCCGGCAGCGCTCGTTCTGTCGCAGGGTCCGTGTGTCGGTGCGGCTGGGGAAGGACAGCCAGGTGTGAGCGAGGTGCGTGCCCGGCTGGGCACTGAGCGCCGCGGCTCCGGCTCTGCCCGGACGGGTTTCGCACTCGGGGCGGGCTGGGGTGTCCCTGCTGGGCTGTGCCTGCCGGGCACACTGCAGGGATTGCCCAGGGTGTGCCAGGACATGTGTGTGTGTCTGTCCGTGTGTCCGTGTGTCCGAGCGCAGCCGGCCCGGGTTGACCCTGGGCTCCCTCCCCTCACTGCCCCAGCCGGGTTTGGGGTCCCCCAAAGGCCCCCCAGCCCTGCTGTGCCCGCTGACAAAGCTGAGGGAGAGCTGTTCCCTGCGAGTGTCTCTCCCAGGAAAGTGCAGAGCCCCCGGCATTCCTGCTGAACTCTTTCCTTTCCTGAGTGCCCTCTGCAGCAGGACTTTGTGGGACTGCAAAACTGTTCTAATTTCCAGCCCATAAGAGATAACATGATTTCTTTTTACAAAAGAAACAGAGGCTTGTGTCAGGGGAGGGAGTGTCTGGGATGTTCTCCCCCCACCTAAGCACTGCGGCTGTGCCCTTGTCAGGTGCTAAAAGTCACATGTTCAAATGTGTTCCATGATGGGCCTGCAAAGTGCAGAAGTGGCCCCTTCATCCTCTTGGGATCACAAATATTTTACATGCTCCTGAGCTAAGAGGCTTGGGAAGAAGCCTTTCAGGTGCTGTCCGTATCTCTAGCAGGCTGCTCAGCCTTCACAAAGGATTTAGGAAATGAGGCAAACCATGAGGTGAGAAAAGCTGTTGGCATGGCTATTTTGAGATCACAAAAGGGAATGGCAACTGCAGAGAGACCTTGCAACATGGAGAGACTGAGAGGAGAACTGGCCAAAACGAGGCGTCAATGAATTGTGATGCAGCTGGGGCTGATAAGAGGGAGCCGCACGTGAGTGAGGTGTTGGTCTGTAAAGAAAGAGATCATGGAATCCAGATGGCCTCAGGAAAACCTTCAGCTCACAGGTCAGTTACAGGCAAGAAAGAACTGAAAGTTAGGAACTGTTAGGAAAAGTATGAGGACAGAAAATCAAAAACATCTTCTGTCCCTGTTTGCATCTGTGGTTTCATCTTTGACTGAGTCCTGATCCTGTTGCAGCAGGACTGGAAAAGGCATCTGGAGCAGGAGTTGGGATCCACATCCCTTTGGGAAACAGCTGAGCAGATTTTAGTCTTCTCTTTTCCACACTGCACAGGAATCTGGTAGAGTTTATAGAATCTGAAATTGTACAAGACAGTAAGTAGGAATTGTCAAGGAATGATGTCCAAATAAACTAAGAGAGGGTTTTGGACATGCGATGCATCACTGAGGTTTGGAACTCACCGTTGCAGTTGTAACTGAAAGAAGATTTATAGATGTTAAAAATCATCAAAGTTGTTGAGCAAAGCTATTTCTCTATTTCAATGAACTCTTATGCTGCATATTCCTACAGGTTAGGGCAGTATTTCAGTCAGGAGTGCTGCATACTTGCCCTGTTTTTGTACTCTGAGCATCAGCTGTTGGTCTCAGCTGGAAGCAAGCTCCTCAGCTTTGTTGGACAGTGAAGCCATGCTGGCTGTTCTTGTATTTGTGGGCAAAATTCTGCTGTACCACCACAGAACAGCATCCCAGCTGCTCACTAGAGTTGTTGTACAAGCCAGCCCCCACTGATCTTTATTTCCTGCTGTATTACTCTTGGAAAATGAGAGTGATTTTCCATCTCCTGTGACTTGTGGGTGGGTCAGTCTCTGTTTGTCTGAATGCCTTCCCAATGAGCATGAGAATATTGAGGATTTTGCCAGGCTAAATCTGGCACTTGCAGTTTTGCCACACTTGCAGGATGTGCTGGAGTGTCCAAGGTGCTTTCCATGCCCATTCCTTCTCCTGCTGAGGCTGAGGAGCAGCTGCTCAGCCTCTGTGATGGTTGGTGTGCCCAGCCTGGTGGTGCTGGTGCCATGCCCAGGGTCAGTGACCACTGCTCGCCCCCAGCAGGGCTGTGCTGACCCTTTCTGACCATCCCCTCTCCTTTGGAGCGCTGGGAATGGATTCCACAAGGGTTTGCTCCATGTTTTTGTTGGGACTGAGGTTAGGCTGAACGTCCTGTAGTTCTTCCTCCTCAGCCCTCTGGAAGCTGAACATGACATTTGGCTTTTTTCCAGCCATCAAGACCCTGCTCTGATTGCCCTGGCATTTCAACTGATTGGCAGCAGCCTCACAGTGCTGGGAACCAGCAGCTTTAGCATCCCCAAATGCATCATCTGGTCCCAAAGGTTTTGTTAGTGTTTGTGGGTTTTTCCTTTTCTCACCAGGTTGCTGCAATAGTCCCTCTCTGGCTCTGCCTGTCCTGGGCCCTCCCTTAGATTGTCCCACTGGGCAGGGACCTGGGAACCTGAGGGCAGGGCTGGCAGTAAAAGCCAGGGCAAAGAGTGCATGCAGTTACCTTACTGATAAAATGGGAGTATTTGTGCTAGAAGGGCCTGTGAAGGTCCCTGCCTGTGCTGCTCTGAAGGCTGATGTGCTCAGTGCTGGTTTTTGTTTATCTTGGTTTGTCTGATTCCTTGTTTCACTCCAGCTCCCTCCTGGCTCTCCTGAGGCTGAGCAGGAGGCACTTGGGAGTCTGGGCATGGCACAGCCAGGCTGCCTGCCCGAGGAAGCCTCTCAGACACAGATTGTCACAGCACCACAAACGGCACCAAAACGCACCCAGACCTTCTCTTGCTGCTCCTGGGGATGATTCTGTCAGTGAGGAGCTGCATCCATCACCTGGTGAGCAACAGACCCAACCCCACGCCAGGGGCTGCACACTCAGGACCCAGCCTGTGCTGGGCTCCTGTCCCACCTCTGCTGCCTCCCACACTCTGTGTGCAGCCTGTGAGCTGAGCTCCCAATGCTCCTGCAGGGTTATTGATCTGTGCAGGTCATTATTGCAGCTGTTGAACAGATCTGAAGAGACTGAGGGAGGAAAAGTGGGACATGGTTGTTGGTTATTTCTCCTGTGTTTTTTCTAAATTCTCTTGACTTCATGTATCTCATTATTATTTATGAAATACAAATAACTCTCTGGCAGATTTTTTTGTGTTGTCAGGGTATTGTGCTTCACAAGGGAAGCCTGATTTATCCTTGCCTTGAGGAAATTATATGTTGTAAGTGAAAGGTTGTCATTAATGACCAGTTTCAGTCAACAAGATCTATGTGATGCTTTCTGGAGCTTGCATGGGATTGACTTTGCTCCAAAGTGCTTGCACAGAAGTGTTTGGAACAACAGGAAGGAAAGGACTTTTGTGTTTCTCCAGGAAGAAAATCCTGCAGCTTGTGCTCCTCATTCAGTCATTTTGGGCTTACAGAGCAGTACTTTGATCCCTTTACCTGCCTGTGATAGTAAAGGTGCTCCATATGGAGAATGGAATCCAAGGAATGCTGAGTACAGGATATGTAGTGTAGGAGGAAAGCAAAAATTGGGCTCCAGGGCTTGTGCTCTGAAAGCTGGAGTGATTTGACATTGCTGTGTTTGCCCTAGGACAGAAACTACTCCTGTCCTGAAGAGAATTCCACCTGGATGTGCTGTACCCTGGAATGATCAGCTCTAGACCCAGCTTTGCTGTTCTGATGCTGGGCTGAGTTGTCAGTGACCACTCTGCCCTTAAATGGGTCATTTTCTTCCTGCTCCCTGTTTGCTGTGCCATCTGGGGCCTGGGGGCTTCCAGCTGCATTTCTCCAGGGTGCTTTTAGTGCCTTCCACACTGTGTCACACGATTTGTCTCCCTGGATAACCTGCTGCCTGTTCAAATGCAGCTGACTGAAGTCTCTAAAGCTGCCACCAGAAGTTTTAATCTTCCAGGCATGATTCTACATGCCAGTGCTTTTATTTGCCTGCAAGTGCAGAGTGGTGTGTGCTTGATTTTTCAAAAGCTCTGGTAAATGTTTTAATCCTTTCGTTACTATTATTTGATCAGGCCACATCTGAACATGCCACACTGCCTTCCAAATGCTAAATTCCTCTGTAATTCCTTTAATCTGTATTTTCTCAGCTTATTCCCTCAGTGTTGGATCTTTGAGTTAATAGAAGACAGGGGCAGATCAAGAGAGATCTGCCTTTCTGATCCGGGGACACAGAGGAATCCAGTGATCTGGAGGCAAAAAGCTCTTTGCTCCTGCTTAAACCTTTCTCTTTTGATCACTTCAGGAGCCTTTGGAATTTCAGACATTTTCTCCCTCTTCCCCTCATCCCCCTCCTGCTTAGCAGGCAACCACCTCACTTCTCCTTTGAGTTTCCCTGACCTCAAAGGAATGATTTCCTCTCAGCCTGTGAGCTGGGCACAGCACAGGTTCCTCCTGCCCTGGGGGATTCTGTCCCGCTGTGGAAAAGCTTTCCTGGGCCCTCTTTGGGAAACCTTGTGTGGAATGGGAGCTTGGCCTCTCCTTTCCCAGGGATTCAGCAGCTGAACCTCAGATAGGAGTGAAGTGGTTCCTTTGACTCTGGCTGCTAACAGGAGTTCCTCCCTGAGTCTGGGGGATGCAGCCAAAGGAGGAGAGGTGGTGGAAGTGGTTATGGCACAGTTTTGGAAGTGGTTATGGCACGGTTCTGGGAGTCACCCCCAAAATGCCCCATGGCAAGGGGGTGCAGAGAACCTGGCACCTGCAGGTGAGAGGGGAAGGTGTGAGTCAAAAGAGCTGCAACGTTAGAGAAAGGGTGAGGTATTAGACATCAAAGCATCACATTTACTATCACAGGGATCGAAACAATACTAAACTCTCATTGCAACTGTGGCATCATCTTTTGGAGGAGTTTTGGGTAGTAAGTGCTGTCACTCTCTCAAGTAACAGGTTACAAAGCAGAGTGGGACAGAGATTTCATGAGCTTGGGAAAGGCAGAGGCTGCTTTGGGGCTGTGGGAGAGGCTGTGCCCCAGTGAAGCTGGCTTGCTCTGGCCAGAGCTTTCTGCAAACAGACTGGCACCCAGCTCGTTAACCTTAATTACTGTCATTCACAGCCCAACTTCTGCCCCTTCGATCCCGGGGTGACCACTGGCACTGCTGCCCTAAAAACGAGGGATGTTTTACTCGGAAAACTGGAGTGGTCTGTAACTTTTCCTTCTCTCTACTTTTATTTTGGGGGATACAGTGACAGGGTTCATATCCCACCATGAATTATTACAGCTGGATATTCTCACAGCTTTTTGCTTCAGGCTTTTTGTCCTTTCTGTTCCACTGGGGTGCAGGTCATGACTAGCAGCCCTTCCATGGTCAGTTCAGATTCCCCAGCTTGTCTTACCAGTGCTTGTGAAGGCTGAGAGTCAGGGAAGGGAAACTTGGGTTTGGGTTACATTGAAAGTTGTGCCCATGGGAAGGAGGTGATGAAACATGGGGAGGAGAATTGCACACAAATACATGGGAGGATTTAATCTAAATAGCAAACTGGCCTCTGGAAATAGGTGAAGTTTAGAGCCTGGAGAGCATCAACCTCAGGGGAAAGACAGGCTCCTTTTCCATTGAGACCGGGATTTTAGCTCGAGCTCTGCATTGCTGCACTACAGAAAGAAATTACTTATCTCCTCAATTCGGGATTAATCAATTATTTGAATTCTTAAAAACCCCAGAAGCAAACCCAAATCCCTCTCTGTATTTCTTCTGTAGTCAGTATTTTCAAGTGGTACTAATTCATTTGCATTTCTCTGTGCTTTAAAACTAATTTCCCCAGTGTTCTACTCTATTTTTATCTGTTCAATATTAACCCAGCTAAGATGATTTCCAAGTCTGTAGAATCAGGTGTGAGAGTAAACAACTTCACATTTTCAGCACTGCTTACAAAGTCAGTTATTATTACTGGAGAGCAACTTCAGTTCTGAGATGATGATTCCACCCCCCTGGTCTCTTTCAGCAGACAATTCCCTCAAGTATCATTTCCTGTTCTTGAGCAAGGAGCTGAATTTCTGCCCTGTTTCTGTTTCAGAGCCCTGCCCTGCCAGCGCCTCGCCCCTCTGACCTGCAGAGCCTGCCCAGCTAAGGCTTTCTCCTGGACAGCGTTGGTACCAAAAGTCAGAGTAAGTCATTCTTGATAACCAAGAGGCTCCTGGGAAAGGTGCCTGAGTTATTCCGAAGGGTTCATCCCTCAGGACACCCTGGCTCTGTCACACCTCAGGTCTTTGGCTGGCAGCTCTAAGGGGCAGCACAGATTTCTGACCCTGCTGTAGCTCTGTGTGTGGAGAGGGAAGATTCACTCCAAGATTTGATCCCAGGAGTCTGTACCTGGTTGAGCTTCCAAATTCAGTGAAGACAATATCCAAAATCTCACTTTGTTGACCTTCATGTTTAATATTTGAAATGATCAGGGGTTGGAGAGTGCTCTAGTGCAAACCTGCCAGTCCTGTGCCAACTGTGCCAGCTCCACAAACACTGATTTTGCAGGAGAATTTGAAGTCAATGGCAGAATTTTAAAATGC
The DNA here is from genome assembly GCF_028769735.1 of Zonotrichia leucophrys gambelii. Lineage (NCBI taxonomy): Eukaryota > Metazoa > Chordata > Aves > Passeriformes > Passerellidae > Zonotrichia > Zonotrichia leucophrys. The sequence continues at coordinate 975,981 of NC_088189.1, forward strand.
CATAAACACCAGCTGGCTGAAGCCTCCCGCACACCCTGCACCAGGAGCAGTGTTTTACAAACTGCTGTGTGATATAACCTGAATGATAGAAATAAACTTTCTGTGCAGCTGTTCTGGGCCTTTGCAGGTTCCATTTTGCAGTGTAGGTGTGATTCAGCCAGGACCACCAGCAGCACAGCCCATCCCTGCACCTGTAGCATTTTAAAGGTTTTTACTTCAAAAGAGCCCCAGGAACATTAAACACCCTCAGTTCTTTGAATAGGGAAGAGAGGAGGGGATGCACCTTTTAGATTATTGGCTGTGCATCAAGTACAATGGGGAGAAATGGAAAAAAATGCTTGTTTTAAAAATGCATGTGGAAAAGCTCAAGATGGAGAACCCACTGCAAAGTCTGTAAAGGGAAAAAAAGCACCAAGCTTATGGTGAAAGTAAAGCTGCATGGCTGTAACCATGGAGACCAAAGCTCTTCTGATGCAGAAATAAATGAACACAACCTTTTCATATTTATTAGTGGGACTGATGATGAAAGATAAAGTCAAATTAAAATATAAAGCAATAGAGACAAGAGTGAGTGGCTGCCTCTGCCCCTGCAATGCAGGTTCTTGTAATGGATCATCACAAACGAGCTGGGGTTACAGAGAGACAAATCACTTATAAAAGGAACAAAATACTCCCAGTTATACCAACCTGCTTATGCAAATATCAGCTTCTTTATTAACAAAACTGGAGAGACAAAGCACATGACATATTCCTGAAATCTCTTGGTTCTGACTAAAATGGAAATTAATTTGTTTTCCTACCACAGCTGTGTGAAATGTGTTCTACACAATGGGAAACTTTCCTATAACTGTACTACAAGGGAGTATTTGAAACCTGCTTATTTCTTAGTGGCAAGAATAACAGAATTTTCCTATAAAAATACTGGATGAATATTCAGGTTTGCCATGAAAATACGTGTCAAAGGTCCAAGTCCTGACTGGTGAGTTGCTGCTGGGGAGCTGTCACTGCGGGACAGAGGGACAGCAGCAGCAGATGGCACTGGAGCTGATTTCAGCGAGGGTCAGAGCTGGAGCAATGAACCTTCACAGCACAGCTGACACCAGACACGGTTTGATTGAGCAGCAATCGCAGAGGAGGGGAAGGATCCAGCCACGGCCCTGCAGGAGGGTGCTGAGGGGAAGGGCGGCTTTGGGGCGTGATTCAGGGACAGAGCGGAGCCCACAGAGCTGCCGGGACATCCCTGCTCGGCGGCCGTGCCTCGGGAGCAGGGCAGGCAAGGAGCGAGGAGCAGCAGGAAAAGGCAGGAAAGAGCCCGGGCTGCAGCACAGCAGCTCAGGGCAGGAACGGGGCTCCGGCACCTCGGCTCTGCCCGAGCCTGCAGCCACGGCACCAACCCCGGGGGGCTCCCGAAGCCCCGGGGCCAGCGCAGGCTCCCTGCGAGCCCGGCAGGGGCTGGGAAAGGCTGGGGGTCTGCCCCAGGAGGGGCTGGGAAAGGCTGGGGGTCTGCCCAGGGAGAGGCTGGGAAAGGCTGGGGGTCTGCCCCAGGAGGGGCTGGGAAAGGCTGGGGATCTGCCCCACGAGGGGCTGGGAAAGGCTGGGGGTCTGCCAGGACTGCGGAGGGGCTGGGAAAGGCTGGGGGTCTGCCCCAGGAGGGGCTGGGAAAGGCTGGGGATCTGCCCCAGGAGGGGCTGGGAAAGGCTGGGGATCTGCCCCAGGAGGGGCTGGGAAAGGCTGGGGGTCTGCCAGGACTGCAGAGGGGCTGGGAAAGGCTGGGGATCTGCCCCAGGAGGGGCTGGGAAAGGCTGGGGATCTGCCCCAGGAGGGGCTGGGAAAGGCTGGGGGTCTGCCCCAGGACTGCAGAGGGGCTGGGAAAGGCTGGGGATCTGCCCCACGAGGGGCGGCTGGGAAGATGAGGGGCTGGGAACTGGGTCTGCCCCGGGAGGGCTGGGACAGGCTGGGGGTCTGCCCCAGGAGGGGCTGGGAAAGGCTGGGGGTCTGCCCCAGGAGGGGTTGGGAAAGGCTGGGGGTCTGCCCCGGGATAGGCTGGGAAAGGCTGGGGGTCTGCCCCATGACTGAAGCGGCCAGGGGCTGGGAAAGGCTGGGGGTCTGCCCCAGGAGGGGCTGGGAAAGGCTGGGGGTCTGCCCAGGACTGCAGAGGGGCTGGGAAAGGCTGGGGGTCTGCCCATGACTGCAGAGGGGCTGGGATCTGCCCATGACTGCAGAGGGGCTGGGAAACACGGGAAACTTCCAGCCCATCCAGCTCATGGTACCACATCCTAAATTACACACATGGGGTTAAGGTCCTTCCAGTTTTACTGAGTATTTTCTTCCCCTTTCTGACTTCCTCAAAAGTGTGGTTAGCCTCAAATCTGGAGAGGAATCAGTGAACAGCCTCAAAGCCAGATTTGAAGAGTAACTGGTTTGAAATACTAGAAAGTTTATGCCAAGACTTTAAATAACCACCCTTCATCCTTCTTGATATCCTGGTAAGAGAATGGTTGAGTACAAGACCTTTAATTTAATCACTGTATAAAATAGTATTTCCTGGAATTTTCTGGCAAATGAAACACTACTAAAGAGTTCATATTTCAGTCTTACATTTCACTGACTACACCCAGGACTTCAGAACACTGCAATCTGATTTTTAACTATAAGGTTTGCTAATAATAACCTTAGCAGGTACTGAGACAAGTGTGATGCACATTGATAAGAGGATACCAAGTTGTTTGTGTCACTGCTAAACAGATAAAGGCTGCTGCACTTCCCTGCTGCACAGAGTTCTTATCTCATCACAGCAGAGTCCCCTCAGTGAATCCCCTCAGGCCCCTGCCCAGAGGCCACACTGCAGGCCTGGCCTGGCCAAACCAACAAACTCCATTTCAGTTTTTCTGCTGTCCAATTGACTTTACCTTCCAGGCTTGTGCTCCCCTTGTGGGAAGGGTCAGCATTCCCAAGCACTGCCCTCCTGGCCCCCAGGCCCAGAGCTCTGCACACTCGGGGAGGATTTTCCAGGTGAAACCAGATCTCCATTCATTGAGGAATTCACAGACCTCCCTTCCCCAGGATGCAGAACAAGCAAACCAGTACACTGCTATTTATAACTGTGTTCTACAGCACTGAACAGGAACAACACATTTCAGCCCAAGTTACTCTGCAGATTCTCAATAACCTTGAAGGAGATAAGTATTCAGTAAGTACTAAACAGAGAGGCCCCAGCAGGGCTGGGGAGCACTTGGAAAAACAGAGGCAAAAAAGGAGGAATGAATATAGTGAGGTTGGATTTACCAACCAGGAATGGAGCACTTGCATGTAATAAAGCAAATATTTACATTAAGCACAATACAGCAATTTATTTAGATGCTTAAATGAAGAATACAAAGGGAAATAAAGATCACAAAATTATACATACTACAACAGTGTGTCATATATTAGATGGTATAAATGAATACAACACCTTGTTGGTGTTAACTAAAGATAAAACTAAATATCCAAACCCAGCACTTTGTCTCAGTGTGCTGCTTCAACACAATACACTTTTATACAGATCTAAAAGGTGTCAAAATTAGTAGCTGCAAACTTGTTTCTTGCATGTGATTTTTCTTTTTTAGCTTAAAAGATTTCAGAAAATGGCTCTGAAATATGTTTGTCATCAGTTGTCATGTCAAGGATATTCAGAACAAGAAAATTCTATAATACAACAAAGGCCAGATATATTTTTATGTTGCTGGCCTCTGGTTGGAGATTGTACAAGGTTATGTGCAAAAACTAAGTCTGTCAAAATTCATACTAGAGCAGTCTCAAGCTTTGCTAGGGAAACTAGATACAGCATTTATTACACAGCAGGGCAACACTAAAAAAGAGAAACAGATCTATGATGGGTACACAAGAACAGTTCCATAAGCTTCACTTGAATAGGTCTAAAAGACTGTACAAATATACATTTCAACTATTCAGAATGATACATGAAAACTCCATTTGCCCAGAGTCTGCTATACAGGGCACCGGGTCGCTGGCACGGCGCTGCCAGAGGGGCCCCTTGGAAAGACACAACTCAACATGGACAAGGTGAACGGAGGGCTGGAAATGCAGATAAAATAATCCTCTGCTTTTCTCTGTGTGCATTCTGGAGCCACCAGCATTTCCATTTTCACATGAAGTTACTGTGCTCACGGCAGCAGGAGCCCCCGGCCCCTGGGCCAGCAGATCTGTACATGAGCCCGGGCAGCAGGAGCAGCCGGCAGGGCAGCGGTGCCCGGGCAGCGCCAGGGCAGGAGCAGCCGGCAGGGCAGCGGTGCCCGGGCAGCGCCAGGCCCAGGGCTGCTCACGCCTGCTGGCTGCTGAGCTCCACCCCGGGCAGGCTGCCGTGCATGGGCTCGGCCCCCACGGCCCCGAAGGCCTCGCCGTCCTCGCTGTCCATTGTGCTGCTCTGCCACTCCATCTGCTCGCTGGCCAGGCTCTCCTCCAGCTCGGAGGCGTTTTTCCATTGCGACTGGTCCTTGGACCAAAACCCTTCTACTTTTCCATAGGAACGATTCTTCCACTTTGACTGCTCTTCATCGCTTTCAGATCCACCCCCCTTGGCCTCCACAGCGGGTTTACTGCTCCCGGCATCTTCGCTTTGGGAAGACTCATCTGTCCACACTTCTGGTTTTACCTCCAATGCGTTGTCTTCAAAATCCGAAACCTGCTGGGAGCCAGGCCCGCTTTCAGACTGGGAAGCTCCATCCTTCCACTCCACTGCATCTTCCTGCTCATCCTGATCACCTTCACTATCTGAAACGTCACCCACCAGTTTTGTGGGCTCTTCAGCAGCAATTATCTCTTCGTATTTAGAGCTTTCCTCTTGTTTTTGCTCAGCCTTCTCTGGAGACTGTAGTGTGTTTTCCTCCAGGATTTCCTTGGCTAAGCTGTCCTGGGGGTCCTGCACTGTGCTGTCTGTCGAGGGTTTCCCACCCATGTCAGAGACACGCTGGCCAAAGGGACTGCGGCTCTCGCTGTATTCCTCCTCTAGGTTTTCGTAGCTGTCTGAGGAACTGTCATTGTCTTTTTCTAAGTTGATTTTTTTATCAACAGTCTTACTGACATTGACCCTGGAATTCTTCTCGTCGTGGTTTTCAAACAGCCATTCAGCATCAAAATCCATCTCGTGTTTGACTTTGTTCAGCTCTTTCATGTTGAAGCCCAGCAGCACCCCAGGTTTGTATTTTTCACAATCCCTGACACATTTCTTCCTTTTGTTGCTGAAGTGAGACGCGATGTCAGATTTCCAGAGCCACAAACTGGCCGCCAGCTTCTCGATCTCTCTCCGAGTGGGGTAGGGCTGCTTATTGAAATACTTTGTAAGAAACGTTTTCCTGGCTTCGTACGAATCATCTTCGTGACCCTTGGGGTCCAGTGCTAGAACTACAGGTTCTTCAGGCTTCTCCTCAAAGGCAGAGGGGGCGTCATCGTCGTCCATCTTCCTCTTCTTCATCAGGGGGAACTCCATGTGCTCGTAGGCGCGTTTCAGCGGCGCGGCCGCCGGGGACTGGCCCAGCCGGGACGAGCTCCCTTTGTCCTGCCCGTTCTGGGTCTTGCCCACGCCCCTGCAGTGCACCAGGTGCAGCGTTATGGTGGAGGCCGTCATGTTGCTCGTGTACACGCCCAGGCAGTGGATGCACTTGTAGGTCAGCTTCTTCTCCACGGGGTGAACCGTCTGAATCACCTGGTGCCTCTCCCGGAGGTGATGTGCCAGCGCGTCGGAGATGGGGCCTTTCAGGATCGAAAAGCACAGAGGACACAGAGTTTTCCCCACATCTTTTTTGTAGGGCACTGCTGCTTGTGGAGAACTTTTGACGGGTACGTCAGATTTCTCCTGGATTTTGGGCTGTGGTTTTGGGGGGGCCGGGGGGGTGTTCTGAGCGTGGTAAGCTACGGATTCGGCGGGAGCATCCCGCAGGTTGTAGGTAGTGACAAGGAGGTGTATGTTCGTGTGGCTGCCCTGCTGCAATGTCAAATCAAAGGTGAGGGTGGAGTCAGTTTTAGGTCCCATCTCCTCGTCCACGTGCACCATGCGCATGTGGGCAGCCATCTTCTCCACGTCGTTGAAGGTGGAGCGGCAGTAGGGGCAGGAGAGCCCGTGGATCAGCATGTGATTGAGCAGCGTGTCCGTGGGCAGGTAGCGGTTACAGTAGAGACATTTGCTCGTGAAGTTGTGGATTTTCATGATGTAGTTGGCCACCGCAGGCACCTTCTCGGCCTTGTGCTCCTTCTCAAAGTGGACGCTGTACACGTTTTCGGGGAACAGCTCATTGCAGATTGTACAGATTTTCCACTTCTGCGTGGACGAGGTGTTGACAGCGGAAGGACCTGTAGCAGCCACGGGGGATTTGGAGCCAGACTGCCCCAGAGCTCTGGACGCCTGGGACTGCGACAGCGACGCCTGTTTGAGCTGTGCCGACGATAGTGAGGAGGAGTTGGCAGACTGCAGCGAGTACCTGGCTGAGGCCTGGGACCTCTGCTCCCCTCCCAGCGTGTAAGGCCTTCCATTGCCACTCGCTGAAAACTGTTTCATGCTTTGTGATTGTTGGGAAAGAGAAACAGCCGCATTGCCGCTGAGGCTGAGCCTCCCCCCTGGCTGACCAACGTAACTGGGGGGAACTGATTTAACCCCGTAATTGTTCTGCTGTAGGTGAACGTTTGACATCATATTGACTCCTGCAGAGTTTAACGTGGGCTTTGGTATAGTGAGTCTGTTCATCATCTGCTGTGACGAGAGCGAGCGGACGCTGCCAGCAGAGAGGGCACCCATCCTCTGAGGGAGTCCCATAGGCTTTTTATCCTGCGGTTTGGGAGCTATTAGCATCAAAGGTTTGGATCTGGGAACCACTACGTTGGTGTGACCTATCATTGCCGTGACCTGGTACCCGATCCGTTCGTGGTCTTCGATCACGTGCTGCACTAAAGCTTCGTAGGATTTCGGCATGAAAAGGCATCGTTTGCAGTGGATACCCCCCTCCTCTCGGGCACTGGAGCTCAACGGAACCGCACCATTGAGGGACTTTTCGCCTCCCTTGGCTACGTAAGGAGCAGCAACGTGCTGAAAATGTTCCCTGTAAATGTGCTTTCGAACGATTTCGTAGAGCGGGTCACGGTAAGTGCACTTCTTACAGTAATAAACAGCTTGTTCCACACTGTCAGCCTGCTTGGGTTTAAGGCTCTCGTGTTTGTTTTTATCTTTGAAAGTGCTGATGCCTCCACTCGGTGTACTGGCATTGGGAGCATGGAATATTTTAATGTGCGTTTCCAAAGTCTTTTTGTCCGCGTTGAAGGTACAGTAGGGGCAGTTGAGCAGGATCCTGTTCTCAAAGTCTTCGCTGTGAACATTCCGGAAGTGGCTTTTGTAGGCTGAAAAGAACTTCGAGGAGAAGGGACATGCACTGCAGCAAAAGGGCTTTGTCCGATAGTCCTTGAACAGAGAACAGAGCACAGACTAAATATTCAACTGCACTTCTCAGCAAGATAACACCCATGGTATTCTCTACACAACCTTTCTGAACACACTCACGAGTCCCCTGCAACTGCCTCAAACCTTCAATTCACTTTTCTCCCATTTCTGGCCTGCATCAGCCCCTAAACAGCTGCTCACATGAACACACACGATGTGCTGAGTGCCAAGGGCTCCCTCGGGGGTTTAGCCACGGCCTGGCAGGTGAGGCTGAGTCAGAACTGCCTTTCCCTACTGGTCACAAAAAGCCTCCTCCCTGCAGCTGAGCTGCAAGAAAAGGTCCTTGTGAGCTCCTCTCTGGGGGAAAGCCAAGCAGGACTGTTTGAGGAAATGAGACTGTATCCAGATGAGATACTGCCCACCTGAATCTGCCAAACTTGATAGATGTAATATGGATCTATAACTTCAGCTATTTCAGTGTCTTTATCCATTACACACTTCAATAGCACAGATTCCTCCTGAGTGTCACAAGTCCTGTGCACTGAGCTACACACAGGTCACAGGTGAGGGAGCTGGAGAGCTGCACTGCAGAAGGAAGCTGGAATATCTGCTCTGGCCTCCTGCTGAAGCCTCACACACCTGGTGGAAACTGGCTCCAACAAAAAAACCAACCAAGAGCTGTCTCCTCTTATATTACAATTTTTATTCTGGGTTACCTAGAAAAAGGGACATCAGTGTATTTTATGCAAGACAGTACTAAATGGTAATTTTCAGATTCACAGTAGGAATCCATGACAGGATGGGTCCCAGTTTCCTCTATTGAGCTCGGAGGTGCTCACACAGGGATTCCTTTATAGAGAGGTCTCTGACCTCTCCCTGCTGGGATGACTCTGTCCTGCAGCCCCAGCAGAGATGCTGCAGCCCACATCACTTGCTTGAATCAACAGCATCATCTCCTCCCTCCAGTGTGGCATAATTCTTTTACTGGCTCAAACTCACAATAGACTTGCAGTGCACTGACTGTGGAAACTAAAATGCAAAGCAATGTGGACACGCGTGGACCAGAGCTGATGACATGACCTGCACTAAGCAAGATCCAGGGAACAGCTTGAGGAGGAAACAGGAATAAACTAAGAAAGGTGAAGACCATTGCCAATGTATAAATGTGATCCCTTGGCCAGAGGCTGGGAAATTGTCTAGGCTGGACAGGTGGGAACGGTCTAAGTGAGCTGTTGACTTGAGCAAGGACCCACCAGCTCTGCAGCACTGGCCACCCAGGATCCTGAGACACACACCAGGAACAACTTCACAAAAGGAAGAAAAAAAGCACATAGCTTTTTGCTGCTCCTTGAGCTGCCAACACCTGAAAATCAGTGAGGAAAACTGCAGGAAAAGCTCTTGGCATGTCTGGGAAATGCCCTTCAGCATGACCCACTCCAGCCTCAGTGTCAAGTGAAACTCTTACCAACCTGGTTTTTTGTAAGCGATGGGTCCCACAGTCCCACGTCCTCCCATGTAGTGTTTTTCAAATAAAAGTCATTAGGTTCAAACTGCTTAAAATCCTGGAGAAGGGAAGATGGGAAGAGAGGACAGAGAGTCAGCAGCAAGGCCCAAGGGCTCCCTTAAGCAATCCCTGAGCAGCCCTGCACGCTCCCAGGTGCTGCTGGCCAAGGCAGAGACCATCACTCAGGGCAGGGGGGAGTTTGGAGAGCACCTCCTGGGAGGGGGAGAGCTCTGAATGTTCTCTGTACCACAAAACACCTGCACAACATCTTCAGCACTTATCCTCCTGACCAGCCTACACTGTAATTACAAACTCATCTCATTCCAAAAGCAATCCTGGAGAAAAGCATTCCCAAACTGATGTGTGGCTTTGGGGTTTTTTGGTTGCTTTTTCTGAGGTTGGTGGTGTGGTATTTATTTTGTTTGATTGGTTTTGTTTGGCTTTTAATTAATTTCACACAGGAAGCTTTTAAAGTTGGACATGGGTGATGTCCAAGACTCCTAATTCTTATTTTAAAAATTATTTTATGAAGCATTTCTTTGGCATTTCGCCGTTGGCATGAAGTCAGCCTGACCCAGGCACAGAGGTGATTCTGTAACTTCAGGACCTGCTGCAGCACAAACACTTCCTGAAAACCTCAGACCCATTTCTGCCCCAATATCCCACACCCATCCTGCTTCTTCCAGCATTCCTGGGTTTCAGTAGCCACTAATGTTTCTAGAAGTGTTTACAGGCACATTATATCTCAAGTTTCTAATTAACTCCTACTTTGTGTGGAACTTAAAATGGGTCTAAACAAAAACCATGGCATACACAAATATCTCCCTGTCCCCCTGACTCTGCAGCATTTTAGCTCTAACCCTTGCAGGTGCCATACTTACTTCTATATGTTCTTTACAGTACTCCAAACCAATGTCACTAAGTATTTTTTTCACAGTTTTCCGGGCCTTTCTTAAACTGCCAAGGTTGTTGACAGGAAGTTGGAACATAGTTTCTATTGGAAAAGAAGAGCAAGAGAAAGGTTAAAGTCAAATGTGTTTTGTTTGATAATGGTGCACTTTTCATTATCAGTAATTGTCTGCCCCATTCCCCCACAGAACTGGTCCCAGAGCTGTGCCATTCCCTAACACACCGTTACATTCTCTGGCCTGTCCTTGCTGAGGCTGCCCATGAGGCTGCACAGGGCACTGCTGAAAGGGCAACACACTGAGGGAACAGCTACTGCAGGAGCAATGGGCTGCCTCTGGAAATAACTTTCATTTCTTCAGAGTGTCTGTCTTTACCAGCCCTACACTGAAGTACTTCAGAACTCACTTCTCTCCTGTGCAATGTATCCCAACTGATCTGAAAACTGGCAAGCCGAGCTTCAAGGTTTGTGCCAGTCTTGCAAGAGATTTCAGTGGCTCTTCAGTGATAAAGATGCTTCTTCTATTCTGCTGTAGGTAGGGTAAGAAATTAATGCTGCTTCCTCCCTCTACTGTAGTCAGAGCTTTAACTGGCTGAAGCTCTTTAGCAAACACCCTCCTAGGAAGAAGGGACCTGAAAGCTTGGTCAGATCCCTCCAGAGAGAGAAACCACTGAGGAAAGTACAAGAGATGGCCTAAACCTCTCCATGTCCCTGGGAACTGTCAGCCTCCCTCCCATCAGTGCCCACAGTTCCACTGGGCCTGGCTGGGGCTGTCCTGCTGAAAGGGAACCCAACTCATGAACTGCTCTTCTCCTATGCTCTATCCATCCTCATCTCTACTGGAAAAACAATGTCTAATACAACCTAGAGCAAGCCAGCTCCCTTTTAAAGACATTTCAGTGCTTCAGAAATACCTCCAGTGACTGCATGATCCCATGTCTCAGAAAAAAAATCAGTGAAGCAGCTCAGTCAAGTATGGTCAGGATTTGAATTCATATTTTCAAGTGAATTTCAAATCCCAGGAGATAATCAGAAATGTTATTCCTAGTGATTAATATGAGCTGCAGAAAGAGCAGTGCATGAACACAGTGCATGTTAAAGCTCCTGGCAATCTGGGCTGCCTTCTTTGAATCCCAAGTCCCCACCTGAAGAGTGAAGCCCTGTGCTTGCAAAGAAAAGCATTTTTTGTCCCATGACACAGCTAGAGCCAGTGCAGAGCTTGTCTGTAGGCACTGATCACTTGTACACCTGAGTCAGCCACAAGACTCAAAATACTGCTTGGTATCTAACAGCTGATTTCAAAATGCCACCAAACTTCTTCAGCAAAGGCATCAAATGCTTTCTCTTAATCCTGTGTCTAATACAGCTGAACAGGCCACAGGTACCACGATATACAGAAACTCTAAGAAAGTAAATTATTTCCAACTGCCTGAAAACAACATCTCTGGTCTATCTGCAGCATCTTCTTGCCTCTGCCCTTTGCCTGCCTCAGTCAAATTTTAAAGACATGAAATTCCCTGGAGTTACCTATCACCACCCACCACAGCAGAGGACACAGTTGGATCTTCACACCTGAAACCTGAATTTCAAACTCCAGCTTTTTACATCAACCTTACTTTGCAAGTTCTGCTGGGCAGCTGAATCCAACTCACCTCATTGTAACAAAACCCCTCATCCTCAGGCATACACAGTTAATTTTATTTAGGAAATGTCTGACTATTTAATCTTAGTGAGTGGAGAGTCAGATACAGTCTGATACTATTACAGGCTGTGAGTACAACAAAAGCTTTTAGCATCTCCATCCATTTCTATTTACAGCAAGTAACTGCAGCTGTAATGTAAACATCACTCTGCTGGCACCTCCTTGGATGGGGACATAAAAGCAGTTGGGATTAAGCAGCCTCTCAAATCACCATCTAGGCATTAATGCTGCCCTGGAAATGAGGCATCCTTTATCTGACCAAAAGCTGATGTTTAAGGGAAGACACCTGGAGCATCTCTGACCACATCAACCTACACTGAATGCTGGGTGGAATGAATAAATGACTGCTTAAAACCAACCCCAGCAACACCCTGACTTGAAATCTCCAGGTAGGAGCCTCAGGTGCCTCAGAAGGCATATCCCAAAGCTCTCTCTCATAATAAAGAGAGAAATAAGCCAGAAATAAGCCTTTTATCTTGCTCAGGCACCCACACCTGTACGAGTTGGCCAGGGCTCTTCAGGAGGCCACTCCAGCTCCCCCCCCTGCACTGAGGTAATTTCTTCATAGGATCACCATGGGATGGCCTGGGTGGGAAGGGACATTAAAGCCCATCCAGTTCCCCCCTGCCATGGGCAGGGACACCTTCCACTATCCCAGGTTGCTCCAAGCCCCATCCAACCCGGCCCTGGACACTTCCAGGGATGGGGCAGCCACAGCTTCCCTGGGATACCTCTGGCAGGGGCTCATAGGGAAGAATTTCTTCTTAATGTCTTCTAATTTCTTCATTTTATCTCTTGAGCTGAATGTTTCTTATAAGCATTCCATGAAATTTACACTTCCATTCAATTTTCACTAAATAAGTGACCTCAGGATAAAACTGCAGATGTGATTTCAACCCTCTTGTACATGATTAAAAAGAATGAAATATAGCATCAGTTTTAATTTCTCTTATGAGCACACAAGGTTCACCCTTCCCTTCCTAATGTTCTCATTTATTCCTACTATGAAAACTGAGAAAACATGAACTTTCTGGTGATCTGACTGACAACCAGAATTACCAACCACCCTGCTGAACAAAGCATTAGGTGTGAACAAGTGTGCAACACAGACATTTGTATTAGCAAGGTACAACCCCAGCCTGTTCTGTCCCATCGTGACTCAGCTCAATCTTGTCTTTCTAAAATAATCAGCAGTGTCAGAGCTCTAGTTCATTAAAGCAGGTTTTTAATCAGTTTTGAACTAAACGATACTATTTGCTGTTATTTCTGTGCATGCTTATAACACACAACTGCTCTTACTCTGTTTTCCCCTCTCCCCCTCATCGTGCTCTGCTGCTTCACCAGGTCCAGCCTTCCTGTGCTCCTTCCCCCTCTCCTTTCTTGGCCTCCTTGGTCCTTACCTCGCTCATTTTCCCATTTCTCCTCTTCCCTGTGCCAATTCATAGCGTCCACATTCTTTCGTCGTTCTCTCTCATCCTGTCTCCACCGCTTCTTGATATCTTTGTCCTTAACTTGTTCATTTTCTCTCCTCTTCTCATCATCCCTGTGCCATTTTATTGTTTCTGCATTTTTCTGCGGCTCCACGCTTCTTTTGAGATAGTCTTGTCGCCTCCTCCTCTTTTTTAACATATCCCTTTCCCTGGCACGAGCCTGCTTTTCTTTCTGGGAAAGAAAAGCTTTACGGGGCATCATGAGCTGCTGCTGTACCTGCAATAACATCGCATCCATGGAATGATCACTCTGAACATGCACTCAGTCAGGCACAACAGCTCACCTGGAGCTCCACACTTCACACCCAGGCAGTGCCCTGCTCAGTGCCCTGCTCCTCCTCTTCCCTCCTGAGCCGGGGCTCCTCAGAGCTGGGCCAGCCTCGGGGCCACCTCAGTGAGCCCAGGGATCCTGGCTGAGCAGTGGCAGTGGCATTTCTGTCCCCTCCCTGCAGCTCCTCCTCCCCCAGAGCCTCTGGCAGCCCCTTGGCTTTGCTGCTCCCGCTCAGAACAGGCTGTGGGTGGACAGAGGTGTGAAGGGAACTTGGGGACCTTCAAACCAGTCCCCTCTCTTCCTGGAGAGATGCATTTAATCCAACTTAAAGGTGCTAATTTTTCTTTCCAGACCTCCATCTCCACCCACTTTGGGTGAAAATGGCTCTCTTGGCTGGGAGGAGGGAAGGGGGATTAGGAGACAAGCCACAATCTGAAAAATTGTGTAAGCTTTGTTTCCTGGGGAAACCTGGCCAAAACATTTAACTGCAGTTAATGAAATAAGTCCTGACTCATCTACCCAGACTTCCTCCAAGTGTGTTATGTCTTGCTATTCACAGGAACAAAGGGAAAAAAATGAGACTATTTACTTGGAGTTTCTGCTGACAGCATTCCTGAGGGGTGGGGCTTCTTGGGGCTGGATTTTGAGGCTTGGGGCACTTTGTTTCTAGAGAGGTGTCAATGGAGACTACATTTAACAAACTGTATTTACTTTTGGTCATTTCTCTGTAGTCACCCAACACATTCACATTTTCAAATGTAAAAGTGTGAGTACCTGCAATTTTGAAATCATGGAAGAATTTATATCATTATTGATAACCTTTAAATATTTTTCTGTACACACTGAGCAATGTTTCAGTAAAGGAAAACTGCAGTTGTAGGCCAGGTTTGAGTTCTTTGGTTGGGTTTTTGTTAAGTTTTGAAGAAAGATTTGCAGAGGTCTAATCAAAATGAAAACTGCAGAAATGACAAAATTACTAGATTACAATACTTAAGCAAAGCCTAAAACAAAATGAAACAAATGTACTTTTAAAATTTAGCTACCTTATGGAAAGCACTTGTTCCCAGCATGCAATACTCCATCTTTTTCCTACAGAAAAAGCAATGTTTCAAACCCTTATTCTAAAAGCTGCTCCTTTCCCCTACAATACATCCCACCCCACACACTTTAACCCTCTGCTCTGGTCTATTGCCTTTGTTAGGTCTGTATCATGATCCCGTGGCTTTCATTCCAATAATTCAGCCCCAAATTTATTAATATCCATAATAATGCTAAAAGGGAAGGGCTGCAGCAGAGTCAAATACCATAATAAAAAAAATCATGCAGTGTGGTAACACACTAGTACATAAAATTCAGATTATGCTAAAAATGACTTCATTACAAGGGTGGGTAGCTCTCTACCAGACAGCCGGGGTTTGGGTATTAAATATTTCTCAGTAACAGTTGGCATTCAAATCAAAAAGCAACGGGAGCCCAGGATCAGCACCCTCAGTGCCACCCAGCCACTGCCAATCTGTACCACAGTTTCAGTTCTCTGTGGGCTGGGTGCCAGGACATTACTGCTGTTTACTAGAGCAAACTTAACTCATTATCTTTGTAAGTGTACATTATCATTACAATTTTATCAGTAACCTGCTTCAATTTCAATAACAATAACATGAAACACATCATGCAAATGATTTTCCCTCCCCCACCCAAGGCAAGTAGCAACATTTCAATCTGTCATTGTTGTATTTTCTTTCATTTGTTTCTGCTGCTGGGAGCTTTTCCCCCTTTGGTTTTATCTTTTCACAGGATTCTCCCCTCCCTTTATACAGCCCACTTTAACTGATCAGTTTATAGACAAATGATAGAAAATACCTCAATAAAAAGCATTTCAGCTGAATTTCCAAAATTAAACATTTCACTTGAGATTCAAATAAGTAATGTCATATTCCAAGGAATATCTTAAAGGGACATCCAACTTAAATTGCAGATCTTTGAACTTTCCTATCTCAAGTCAGTGTTTCCCCCAGTTTGTTTAGCATTCCAGAATCATCTCTCTTGCAGTCTCAACTAGCTTTCACTTTCACCTCTGATGGTTTTAAACCGGCAGAAGAGTGAGAATTTTAAACCAGGAAACCAATTAATCTGCAGTGAAGCTGCCAGAGTGATTGATCCCAAAGCCCCCCAACCTCTCAATTTTTCTAGAATCCAAGTTGGTGTTCCTTTAAGTTCAAAATGTCCAAACCTCAGAAGCAAACAGTCAAAACTATCCTTTTTTAGCCCATACTTTGGCAAATGAAAACCTTTACTCCTCCCCATCTCTGCAGTACTTCTGACGAGGCATTTACCTCCAAAATGAATGGTGCTTGGGCGTCTCAGACTCATTGGACAAGCTTCAAGCACAAGCCTCCAAAGCCAATTCTCCTTGCAGAACGCCCCCTCAGGGCTCCGTTACACCCCCTGGGGGAGCCCAAGGCCCGGGCACAGAGGAAGGCTCATATCCTGCTGGACAAAACGGAGAGCAGAGACAAGAGATAAGAGGTGCGATAAGGGCAGTGTCACACTGCCAGGTACAAACCGCAGCCGTGCCTGTGCGGGGGCTGCAGGGCAGCTGTGCTGCAGCAGGTCCGAGCATGTCTGTGCTCCAGCTTTGTGCCGATTGTGCTGGGGACTCTGCAGGGCTCAGCTTTCAGCTCGGGTACCCAGGGCACAAACCCAGCAGGGCACAGGCTGGGAACGCTCCTCCTCACACTCCATCCCCTCTGCAGCGCTGGGCCTCAGCCCCATGAGCACCTGGGGCACCACAGCACAGCTGCGCCTGGCCCCTCAGGGACACTGGCACCACCCTGGGACACTGCCGCCACCCTCGGGCACTGCCGCCATCCTGGGACATTGCCACCATCCTGGGACACTGCCGCCATCCTGGGACATTGTCACCACCCTCGGGCACTGCCACCATCCTGGGACACTGCCGCCATCCTGGGACATTGTCACCACCCTGGGACACTGCCACCATCCTGGGACACTGCCGCCACCCTCGGGCACTGCCGCCATCCTGGGACATTGCCACCATCCTGGGACATTGTCACCACCCTCGGGCACTGCCACCATCCTGGGACATTGTCACCATCCTGGGACATTGTCACCACCCTGGGACACTGCCACCATCCTGGGACACTGCCGCCACCCTCGGGCACTGCGCCATCCTGGGACATTGTCACCATCCTGGGACATTGTCACCATCCTGGGACATTGTCACCACCCTCGGGCACTGCCACCATCGTCCCACACTGCCACCATCCTGGAACATTGTCACCATCCTGGAACATTGTCACCATCCTGGGACACTGCCACCACCCTCGGGCACTGCCACCATCCTGGAACATTGTCACCATCCTGGAACATTGTCACCATCTCCATCCCACACTGCCCCACCCTCGGACCCTCCCTGGGAGGTTCCATACAAACAGGTCCCACCTCACATGACAATGGGACATCCAACAGGTGACACGGCCTCCAGCCACAGCCCTGGGGACACACATTCCTCTGGTAAGCACTCAGATTAAAACTGGCAGAGCATGGGGGGTTTGGGAAATGGCACGTAAATGATCACACTTTGTGGGAAGACTGATCCCTCTTCAACTGACATCAGCCACGGACACAAAGTCAGTCTTGCCCATAGTGGAAACACAACAGGTACCGTTAGAGCCATAAAATCTGAAACTACCAAATCTAAAGTTTATAAAAGCAAAACTTGTTGAGTCATTAATAATTACTCTGCCAGGGAGTAAGGCAATATAAATTGTCAGATTTTAATCTCTTGATTACTCAGACAGAACAGCCTCAAGTACAGAGTGCTTTTCTTTGGCAAGTACACTTCCAAGACAAGACACTACAATATTTTAAGAAATGAAAAAAGACAACATTTTTAAAATACTTCACATGGCAGCAAACCTGAATACTGGAATATTGCACGTGCTTTATTATCAAGAGCATCACCTACACCCTCAGCCACACAAAGATGGGTTATTTTGTTTCACAGTGATCATTTTCTGACCAGAAGGCAGACTTTGTGTCCCTGTGTGTCCAGCAAGTCCAAATGAGCTCTCTCCCAGGGAGTCCTCCCTGCAGCAAACACACTTCTGGGTGAGGACCCATCAGCCTCGAGAGCAGATCAGAGGCAATTACTGCATCAGGCTGATGATACTGAGCTCAGGGAAGTACTTCATCCCATGCTGGGTCTCCCAAACACTGAGCATCATTTCCCTGTGCTGTGCTGCTGACAAGGATCCCCGAGCATCTGGCGTGCTTCTTATGTTATGTCATCCAAATGTCTTTGATTTTAGCCACTATTTTGCCAGTATTTCAAGCTGAAGAAGTTACTGGTTTATACCTAACAGCCCAAGACAGAATCATGCAGCAGAGCTGGCAGCAGCTCCGTCTTCCTGGGCAAGATAAAACAAGACTTGGTTTCTTGATACTGTGTGTTTTATTTCCCTACTCCAGCTGCATTTGAAACAAGGTAACTTTTAACAATTTGCCCAGCAAACTACCTTTCATAGTCTGCTCTAGAAGCCAGCCATGAAATAGATTTGCAGAGAAAGCTGGTAGTGCAACACTGAGTGAAATCCCTTAAAATACAGGGAAAATATGCAAGAAAATGAACCTGTGGTTCCCACAGCAACAGAGAAGCTGCCTCTCTGTGTATGCAGGTTAAATGATGCTCTGTGGTGTGATGGTGTGGAATATTCTATATTCACAAGAGGACAGTGATGGCCTGTCCCTGACACCTGACAATTCCATGACAGCTGAGCAAGGAACAGTGATAGATGGGAAGCACAAGGGTTATCTCAGGGAAGAGTGAGCAACTGGAATAGAAGTATCAGAAAAAAGGAATAGAAGTATCAGAGAGAAGAGAGAATTTTGGAGAACAGAAACTACTGAGAGCCCTCCTGAAAGTAAGAGTTGCAATTAACTCTCTCTGCTCCCTGTACAGAGAGAATGATTGAAGAGTCTCTTCCAACACACCTCTCACTGGCTGACACTGAGCATTTTCACTTTCTTCCCAGGGACTCTTCCCTTCCCTCTTTCTTGAAGCATTTCTGGCCTAGTTTAGTGAGGGCTGTGCACCCACACTCCTGTGAGGGTAATGAGATTTGTTCAGCAGCACATCTGAAACGCCAGACAAGGAGGGCTCCTTTGCAGTGCCCTGTAATCCCGAGGAGGCTGTTTGGTAACAGCAGTGACACTTCCAGCTGAGAGCCCTCCTCAGCCCAGGGGCCACCTGCAGCAGGGAGCTCTGCCCACAGCAGGGATTTGGGGTGCAGAGCCAGCACCCCCTGCTCTGAGTGAGCCCCAGCCCTCCTGCTCGGGTGTGTACCCAAAAGAGGAATCAACACAAACCCTAAGTGACACCCTCTGGAAAGCCCAGCTCTAAAGCTGAGGATATCACCCTGATGGAAACCCCCAGCTGCAAGCTGCTACCTGGACAAAGCGCTGTAAGACTGACACACTGCAGCTCTCCCTCACAGGCACACAGGCAGTTTGTCAACAGCCCCTCTGTCAAAAAGCCAAGCATTTAAAAATACTAAAAACCACTTCAGAGACTAGATCAGCAACTTCCAAAACCAGTTTCAAGTTGTGTGCAAAATCAAAAGGACCATTTCACACCACTTCTCAGGGCATCCTACACAAACACGGCCTCAGGAGAGAAGTCCATCTAAAATGTGGTACTGAAGAAAACCCCACCTTATCCTGGGGAGGAAATTCTGAGACTAAAAACGTTTAACATCCTGTTTCAGTGGTTACAGGCAATTTTCAGCAAAGGTTTATGAAACTCTGGTTTATACCTTTTTGTTTGGGCTTGCTGCCTAGCCTCAGCTTGACTCTTGCATTAAGAACTCCCAACTTCCCACCCAAGGAAGAACTATGGAAGGCAGTTGTAGTGAAAGGAATCAGTAAGGCTGTGCCTCAGTCTCCATTCATTCTTTATTTAAAGGCTATAAAACCACCTTTTGCAGTCCTGCAGACAGGGATCTCCTAAGTCATTCACACACTTCTCATTCTTGCTCAATTTCTGGAATTTTCCACTGGAGCCCGAAGCTCCATCTGGTGGGTGTGGACACTCACTGCAAAACTGAGCAGGAATTAACTGTTTCCTCATCAACTTTGCTTCAGCAGGAGGAGTCCTGGGCACTGTGGCATCTCTGTGCCCCCATCTGAAATACAAAATGGTCAAATTTTGATTGCTCTGGGAACCACAACTCCTTATTTCTGTTCTGATGAACAATCTGCTTCCCCAGGCTCTGCTGGGAACAACTGGTGCATTTTCTGATTTTGATGATGTAGGCTGAGGTATGTTAAAGAATGCTGGTAGCTGCAGTTGAATGTTTTCTGAGGGATCTTTTCAACACACATGATAAGGGCCACATCAACTCTGGCAACCTCTGTTGCATTCTGAAAAGCACTTTGAAATCGTGTTCATTCTCTAGGGGACAAGAAATCCTGAATTAGAGACACTCACAGCTCCAGAATTATGCTTGCACACCTCCTGCCATCTTAGGGAATATCTTTTGTGACTGTTCAAGACCTCCACAGATAAATGTTTATATGCACACAACATGGGCAGCTAAATCAATATTCAATACACATCCTCAGTGTGAGAGTCGGGCTTGTTCAGGGCTATTTCTAAAAGATTTTGGTGTGAAATGCAATAAAGCCTGCACATCTTGCAGAAATTTGAAATCCAGCCTGGAGATCATTGAAGCACAAAGGATATTATTTGCTTACACCATGATATCCACACCTCAGTGATCAGGAAAAAACGGCTGCATGAGTATGCTCTACAATTCCAAAATAATCCTCATCTAGATTGTAGCTAAGCATGAGCAATCCCAGAATAAAAATAATTTTGGAAACAGAAGCATGATTAATGAATGAGCAGTTACCATTTAAATTAAATCAAGAATCACCTTTAAATTTTCAATCCAAAGCTCACAAAAACATTTGTGTAATTAAACAAAGCAGCACAGTAGTTGCTGTAAAACGTGCAAGAACAAAGCAAATAATCAATATACACGTAATTTATGATTGGATTACACTGACTGGGAAACTGCAGCCAGATCAGACTGCAAGTGAAAATGGTCCCCTGCCCTCTGTGTCGTTTCCTGACATCAGCACTGTGTCAACAGCCAGAGCAGAGGCCTGATACAGCCAGAGGAGTGGTTTGGGGCAGAGCAGCTCCTTCCCTCACCCAAACAGCGGTGCTGGGCTCCAGCCAAGCCCCGGGGCAGCAGGAAGCAGCTCCAGCCCTGCCCTGGCAGCTCCCACACACAGAGACAGACACAGACACAGACAGAGATATACACAGGCACAGATACACACAGACAGATACACACACACTCACACACAGACACACACACAGACACACAGGCACTCAGGTACGCACACCCAGAGCGCACAGCAGCCCTGCTGTGCCCTCAGCAGCCACAGGCACACAAAAGAGCACAGCAATACTTTGCCCAGCCCATCCAAAGCCCCGCCAGTGCCCGCTGTCTCAGACAGCAGATCCAGCAGATACTGGAGGGATCTCGCCAACTGGCTGCATCTGAGTTTTCCAAGGGTAAAAATAGGCACTGAAGGAGGCTGGTGCCGCTTGTTTTCCCTTGCCTTACACTTCACACACGCGAGGCACCAACGCTGCCATTACAACAGGAAAGGCTGTAAACAAGAGCTCCAGCTCAGTCTTACACTGCACATTTCTTACCTCTCCCCTTCTGCCTAAGCACAGCTCCCAAGGCTCCAGTCCCTGCCTACATTCCAGCGTTAGGCCACCTCAGCTACTGCTGTCCTCCATCTGCCTCAGGAACCTTCGACAGGCAAAGGCCTTCATAGCAACAGCAGCAGCAATGGGAAACAAAACAAAATAGAAGATCACGAACTTGAATTTGACTCTTTAGGTGAAAAAGCATTTCAAGACCACTATTGTGCCCACTGAGACTTCCAGAGCCATCTTGTCCCCTGACTGCTGCTGCTATGAAGCTGCATCACCACCACCTTCCTTGGCCCAGCTGCAGCACGAGCTCAAGCTGTGAGATCCAGAGCCCCATCAGGAATCACTGCACACAGAGGGAGAACAGGGTGAAAGACAGCATTGGCTGAGACCTGGCAGAGGAGCTGGGGCAGGGAAGAAACAGCCAAAAGTGAAGGCAGGCTTGAGAGCAGGCCCTGTCCTCCACCTGCAGCACCGGAGGAGTGGGAGTGCTCCCTCAGGGAACAGCTGCTCACACAGTTGCTTTATTTCTGTTTACTGTTGAGTGTTTTAGATACAACTTGAGAAGCAGACATTAAATAAAAGATTTTTGCCAAGTGATCTGCATACATCTGTAGGTGTGATGTGTCCACAAGGTCAACTACACAGGCCTTGGACTCCACAGCCACTCTCAGTTTTCATCTAAATAATCTCTAATGCCACCTTAAAAAAAACACCAAAACAAAACCCAGTAAGGATATAAATGGCGGTAACTGAAAGTGACTCACTGCAGAAAAAATGGTATTTACTCCATTCTTACTCCAAACCATCAACCCTCATTCACATTCAAGAGCACTACAGAGAAATCAGAGACACTAAATACAAGCTCCAGTTTGCCTTCTGACACCAGAGCTGCAGTGAAGCTCTAACAATGCAGTTCTTGCCTGGAGGCACATGGCCCTCAGGTAGATAAACAGGAGTTCCACCCTCTCAAAAGCCTTTACTCAAATCTGGAACACCCATCTGATTTTCAAACCACACTTCAGCTCCTCCTGAAAGCTCCAAAGGAACAGGCCAATGTGGCCATCCTGCCTAGGCAGCAAGGCCATTCTTCCCAAATGTGTCAGGTGGGGCAAAGTAAACCTCCCACATATACTAAAGGTACAGGATTTCTTTTTAGTGAAACTAAATTAACATCAACAAGAGTTCTTTTTTTCCAATGCAGAGACTCAGAGCAGCACCTTTCATGGTCATCTCCATCTCTTACACTATCAAGAAACACCACTAGCAACAGATTTATTTCTATGAGCAGAACTATCTCCCCATTAGAAATTATCCTGTTACAATTATGTTCATAGAAACCATACCCTATGTCTGTGTGCAAATCTGGGCACAGAGCAGCTCTTGACTCAATATAACAAAAAAATCGTGAGATGCTTGTTTAGATACAGGCCAGCACAGTCAGCTGCTGCCTTTTCAAACAAGCATGGTGTGTGCATCTTAAAGAAAATAATCCCACTACATGTAGCATTATTAATATACAAACTCAGCTGCACTAATGACTTTTAAAAAATTGTCAATTTTGCCCGTGCAGGTAGAGCAGCTCCAATGGCACCTGTGAAACAACACAGTGAGCAGCTGCAGCCCCAGAGCTGTTCCCTGCCTCTCCTGGCACCTCTCCTACAGACTTTAAACTAGTCCTCCTCAGATCTGATACTGCTTTGTTCATTCCCAATAGAATTTTGTCTCCCTTAAACACCTCAAGTAGTGGAGCAATGACTTTACCTTTCTGAAAATAAAACCCCACAAAAACCACCCCAACACATTTCCTATGAAGCTGCTAAATGTTACTTGCAGCTACCTCAAACATATTAACCTAGGAGCACCATCTTTGCTTCCACAGAATCACTTGCTTCAATTTCTTTCTTTGCATCAATCAAATCAGCTGCCATCTTAATAACAAGCTATAAAATACACATTTGGACCATATCACTTATGACTACTGATAAGATTCTGATACATTTCCGTATTCCAGGAATTCTACTGTAAACTTCAGTGTTTACTTTCAGTATTTATGTTATTACAGTGTGGCAAAGCTGAGCTGGGAATTATCAGCCGTTATTCACCCTGCAGTGTGTGAGCAGCCCCAGAACAGTGTCCTGCCTTTCCCTGCAGCTCACAGTGCTCAGAACAGCACAGGGACTGGGGCAGCACCAACAAGTGAGAACTCACACTTAACCCACGCTGTGGCACTAACAGGGACCACTGTGCCCGTGGCAGGGAGCACTTCTGGCCACTGGCAACGTCTGCACTACCCACAGAAAATCCACCACGTTCCTGCGCTCAGCCTGAGGAGCACACACACCTTCCTGGTGTGCAGCTGATGCTGAACGCTGCAGGGCATGAACTTTCCAAAACAGTCAGCAAGTTCCTCTTCAGTCTTCCTCTCGTGTGAAGACTTCTCATTGCCAACTGTGGCACTGGGTCTGTCTCACCTGCAGGCAAAGGAGTCACCTTTCACCTTCCCCTGCACACCCAGCAGCAGCTACCTCCCTCAGCCTAACACAGTGCACTGCAGGCTCTTCATGACAACACACCCTGAAGCAGAAATAGTGGTAACATAAAGAGATGCCTTCTACAAACCTGTCTGATGGACCAGTGCTTCTATTCAAAACAAAAAAAATTACTTTTAGTAATGGGGCACTAAAACGGTATCAGTTTTCAATGATCTCAGAGATGTCCCCTGGGAGCATCTCATGTCTGCTGGATACCAAAAAGTCACTCTTGAATGCTAGCTAAGAAATAATGCTAAATTGAGCAAAGGACATCTAACTACCAAAAACAGTGCAAAACCATCTACCTTAGTGTCAGTTTTGGAGAACAAGTTATTTATTGTGTGTCAAAAAGGACATCTCTAGGTAGACTGAAGGTGGAAATATATGCTGTAAAAATCTTCAGAAAAGGTAACCATTATGTTACAACTCATCAGCATCTGGTGTAATTCTCTTAACAATTCTCCTCTGTTGTCTCCTTTAAGATTTCAGCACATACCATGGTAATGTTCATCTACTGATATCAAATTACTGCTCAACATCTGCAACTGCACATCTGCAAAGGAACCAAGCTTCGGTTTGGTTTGTTATTAAAAGCAGGAAAAAAAAAAGCTTTTCTGTTTCTTAAGCAGACTGATCCATCTTTCTCACCTAGAAGGATGACAACTTGTGATTATGAGTTTGCAGAGTCCTGAAGTGAAAGTTTTCCAAGTAGGAGACCCTGCAGGAGGGAGCACTGCTGAGGCACACAAGGCTGAGCTGCACAGCAGCCAGCTAAGGTCGGTCCATGCTACCCTGACAGGTGGGGTAGCATGGACCTCACACTTCCAAGCAGAAATAGAAAATAGCAGCAAAAATAAATAGAAACACAGCTACGAAAATAAACCCCACAACTTAAGGAAAAGGGGGCTTTCTCTACAAGGAACACAAACCTCTCTGACCTACCAAACGGCCTACATACACTCAACAACCATCAACAGCTGGCAGCGCCCAGTTCGGGGGCACTGCCCTGCGGTCCCAGACAAAGCCCCTCGAGGCTCGCCCCATAGCGGGGGCTGCAGCCCCGTGCCTGGAGTCGGGACAGTCAGCGGGCCCGGGAGCCCCGGCCGGGCCGTGACAGGAGCCCAGAGCCCCGGGCAGGCGGTGACAGGAGCCCGGGAGCCCGGCAGGGCGCTGACAGGGGCCCAGAGCCCCGGTCCGGCGGTGACAGGAGGCCGGAGCCCGGGCCGAGCCGCCCGGCGCCCGCTCCGTCCCCCGCCCCCCGCCGCAGCGGTGCCCGGCGCGCAGGGCGCCCCCTGCCGGCTGCCGCCGCGCAGCGCCCCAGCCGGGCTGCGGCGGATTCGGGGGGGCCGGGGGTGTCACGCCCGCGGCCGCTGCCCGGAGGCACCGGGGGTGCGCCGAGCCCCGCGCACCGCGCACGCACTGCCACTTGTCCGGGAACCCCGGCCCGGGCTGCAGCCGCCGCGGGAAGGGGTGCGTGGCACGGGGGTATTTGTCCGGTGCGGCTGCCAGGCTCCGGGTTTGCTGTCTCCCGCCTTTGTCTCAGCACCGGGTGTCGGTAACTGCAGCCCGGGGCAGGGATGGGTGAGGCAACGGCACTGCATCCCGCGGCTGCGGCTCGGGATGGCAGCGGCGGATCCCGCCTTTTCCCGCGGGCAGGGACCCCTCGGCTGCTCCCATTCATCGCGTCCCCGGCGCCGCTCCAGCACCAACTCCGCCGGCGGGGCCCGGTGCAGCTGCACACCGGGATGCCGGACGCGGCCGGCAGCAAGCGGTCCCGCTCCCTCGGGCTGCCGGGACACGTCCGTGTGGGGAAGGGAGGCGGCCGGGGCCGGCGGCGGGGAGGGAGCAGCGCCGCGGTCCCCGCAGCCGCCGGGGCTCCTCAACATGTGTGCGGGCGGGGAGGGGCCGCTGCCAGCTCCGCACGCCCGGTGCGGCGGGCAGGGCGGCGGGCACGGCGCGGGATGCCCTGGGGAGGGAGGGGGCGGTCGGGCGCTGTCCCCGCCCGGGTCGCACCGCGGACCCGCGCTCGCACCTACCTGACCGGGCTCTCCTCGCAGCGAGGGCGGGCTGGGGCGGGGGGGGCCGCCGGACCCTCCCCGGCGCCGCCCGGTCCCGGGGCGGGCGGGCGGAGCGGAGCCGCCGGCGGCGCGGGGGAGACAAAGGGGGAAATGACGGGGAGGGGGTGCAGTGTGCGGGGCGGGCGGTGCGGAGCGGCCCCGGGGGCGGGGGCGGCGGTCACTGGGCCGGGTGCCCGGGGCGGGGGCGCGGGCGGGGGCAGCGCCCGGGCCCCTCAGACAATACAGCCGGGTCCCGCTGCCCAGAGCCTGCCCGGGCCAAGATGGCGGCCGAGAAAGAGCGGAAGTGACGCCAGACCCTCATTAGCATACGGGACTCATTGTCCGGCGGGAGGGGAGGGGGCCGCGCCCCGGGGGGGCGGGGGAGCCCCGGGGGTCCCCGCGGGACCGGCCCCGCCGCGCCCGCGGCACCGGGCGGTGACACGGCCCCGCCGCGGGGGGGCCCCCGCGGGGCGCACCGGGGCGGCTGCGGCCATGGCGGCGGCGGCCGCGGCGGCGGGATCTACCCCGGCCCCGCTAGGAGGCGCCGCGCCCTGCGGCTGGGTCCGGCGCGGGGATCCCTCCGCCGCGCCCCCGGCCGGGACTACATCCCGTCCTGAGGGGCCGCCGCCGCCGGGGCGGGGGCGCGAGCGGGGCGGGGCACGTGACCGCAGGGGGCGCGCACGTGACCGCGGGGCGGCCCTGGGAGCGCGCGCGGGCCTCGTGCGGCGGCGGCGCCTCAGGGCAGCGGCCGGGCCGGGTCCGGGCCGCCCCCGCGGGCCCCGGGGCACCCCCGCTCCGCCCCGCTCCGCCCCGCTTCGCCCGGCCCTCTCTGCTCTGCCAGCCCGGCCCACGGGCCTTCCAGCCGGCCTCGAGGGCCGCCCGGGCCTGCCGTGCCCGTCCGTGGGAGGTCGCGAGGATGCTGAAGGGCCTGGAGCATCTCCGTGCTCAGGAGGGGCTGAGGGAGCTTGGGCTGCTCAGGCTGGAGAGGAGCCCTCAGCCTTGGCTGTCCCTGTGTCTGTCCCGGTGTGCAGGGGGTCACGGCAGGCCCAGGCTCTGCTCCAGACCCAGCGATGGCCCCAGAGCCACGGGCAGGGACTGAGCCCAGCAATTCCCCTGCACAGGAGGCAGAGCTGCTGCCCTGGGCAGTGCCAGCCCTCAGCAGAGCCCAGAGAAGCTCTGGGGTCTCATTCCAGAACAGTCTGGACACGGTCCTGTGCCATGTGCTCTGGGCTGGCGCTGCTGGAGCAGGGACGTGGCACCGGCTGAGCCATCGAGTCCTTCCCAGCCAGACTGGCTCTGGCCCTGGCTTGTGCCCATCGCAGCCTGGCCAGGGCTGGGGCGCCCAGGGAGGGGAGGAGGCGTCGAGTGAGGCGATGGCCATGTGGGAGCCTCACTGGGACACCCTGCCCAGCCTGCCATGGGATGGGACAGTGGCATTGGTCGGGGAATTCTGTGAGGCCACACAGGAGCTGTGTGATTTATGCCCTGCCATGTCTGAAATCCAAATTGGTCACAGAAGCACAGAATGTGCTGAGCTGGAAGGTGCCCTCCAGGACCATCGAGTCCAGCTCCTGGCCGTGCACAGGAATCTCTCCGTGTACCTTCCCATTTTGGGTTAACAAACACCCTGAGAACAGCGCCCAAAGGCGGGGCTGTGATCTTTCTGGTGAGCCCTGTGCAGGTGTGCTCACACACACCTGTGCAGAGCCACTGGACACCCCATTTTGCAGCAGGAACACTGGATCAGAACAAGACCCCACATGCAGTTCTTCCTTGTGGATCATGACACTGCTCAAGATCTCCTCAACAAACGATGAATTCTAAAAAGCCCTCTAGGAGTGGCAGGGATGGATGGCTTTTGTTCCTTCAGAAAGACACAAGCACTTGGAGGAGGAAGTAAAGTGTAATTCCCTCCATCCTCAGTGTTCACACCCTTTCTGGTTCAGTGACATGCTGGAACTCAGCCTCACAGTGCTAGAAAGGAAATTTGATTCCTTGCCTGAAGTATAGAAGCCGAGAAAAGTTGTCACCAATTCTTTAAACTTCATGTAACTTAAGGATCTCCTGCATTTTGAGGTGACTGGTGTCCTGACAATCTGTACATGCTGTTTATCACAATTCACTGAAGTAGTGTTTATGAAGAATTTGGTGACATTTTATTGTGTCTCTGAGGCTGCTTTGGGACTTCCTGGCTCAGTGGGACATGGGAGTCCCCTGCTTGTCACTGTGGGTGTGAAGTGGCATCTTCACATCAGTGGTCACAAGAGTCAGGAGGTCACAAATCTTTTTACATGGGAATGTAATTAAAAAACCAGGAAATACACAAAACTTTAAAACCAAAGCTGGTGCTTTGGTGCAGAGCCCCTAGAACTGAGGTACTTTGGGAGTTCCCTGAGACACGTGTGGAATCTGTCTCAAGGAAGGAAAGCAAAGAGAACTGGTTTGGTTTTCCTATAACAACATAATTTTGCCTTCTAAGAGTAGATGCTTTTCTTCTGATGGCACAATTACTGAATCATGTTATTGAAGCATGTTGGGAAACATTTCAAAATTATGCTAAGTCAGGACGATATTCAGAATCTCTCAGTTAACTTCATGGCTGCTTGAGCCAGTCTGCTCCTTCCTAAAATACACAGCCCCAAAGCTGAGCACCTTCCTATTTCAGCACTATTTTATTTGTGCCTTGCCACTGACCACTTTTTAGCCATCACTTAATGCAAAAAACACAACAGCTCCAGAAGAAGCACCCACAGACCTACTCTGAGGGCTGGATTTGAGTCGGCAGAAGTGTCTGAAGGTTGGAGTGTAGTGGGACATGATAATGCAGCTGGAGATAGAAATGATATTTGAGAGGTATTTAAGGGAGTGAACACAGCACGAAGATCTGTGCAAAGGACACAACAGCTCAAACACAGAGACCTGGGATCCAGAGAGGAGAACTGAACAGGCTGTTGGGCATCATTCCCTGCCCTGCATTCTGGGAGCAAGTGAAGGGATGTAGTAAATTTGTATTTGCTCTGTTTTCTCATCAGAGGACAAGGTAAGAGAAGGCTGGGATGGAGAGAGAGGTGGTTGGAGAGCTCCCCCAGAGCAGCAATATCCGGGAGTTTCCAGCTGGGAACACTCCCAGCCATGATGCTGGTACTCAGTCTGTGATTGCAGTATGGAAAACCCTCTGAGAAGAGTTTAGAAACTGGAATTTGGCATGGGAGGGGGTGAAATTGGACCCAGCTAGAAGGGAGAGTGTCGGGAGGCAGAAACACCCGGTGCACAGGAGGGGTGTGCAGGCAGGGGTTTTTAGGCTGGGCAGAGAACAGGAGGGAAGGGAGACGTGGCAGCAGAAGCTGGAGCAGAGGGAGCCACTGCCTGCCTCGGGATAAAATCTGCAATGACAGGGCTGGGAAAATGGGGAAGGATGAGAGGGGTGTGAAAGCAGTCCTGAATGATGGACAGGATCTCGTTCTCATTCACCTCAGGAGGGTTCTCGTGGTGGTGTGCAGTGTGACAGCTGCCAACAGAGAGCTGGGGAAGAAAGATGAGAATTTACAAAGTTTGGGTGAAAAGATTGATGGTAAAGCCAAAATTCGAGCAGTGGGGAAGAAGGAGAAAAGGAGTCTTGATATCATTTATTTCCTATGCATACAGAGTGAACAAAATTAAACAGAAGTTGATGCTAATAGTCTTAATCTACTTTTTCTATTGCAGAAGTGGGTATTGTTTCTCACAATACAGCCACTAGAAAAATCAGTAAAATCACTGCATTGTAAGAGACGAAGCACTTCACACCAGAGGGGAGACAATTAGTACTCCCAGGCTGAATAACTTTAATTGCACATGCTTTGTGCTGCTGCTTCAGGTCAAAACTGTGCCCAGATTCATCCTAGTACGAGTTCAGGAGCAGTGTCATGCTTGGGTTTTATTCAAATACAAAATAATTAAGACAACTATAGATGGTTTTACACACAGCATAATTAATTATATCACAAATACAAGTAAGTTAATCAGCATTAGGTCCACTGATCTCACAATGATCTTTAAGACCCACTAAGCCACCCAGCTCCTGTGCTGCTCAGACACCTGCCAGCACTGGTGCCAGTTTCTGCTGAACAGTCAGTTCAGGGACAACTTCCCACTTGATGCTCTCTGCTTTGTTGAAATCCCCTTCAATGGCTGAGTTTTCAGATCTAGTTTTGGATTAAAAGGTGCAATTCGTTTTTCTCTCTCTGGTTCCAATATATTTCCCCCTGAACAGCAACAACCAGTCTATAAGAAAGTTTTTAATTGCCACGATGCCTGGAGAGAGAGGGTAAAGTGTGGCAGGAGCAGAGGAGGAGATGATGCTCCAGGTTGCTGTGCTTGGCACTGGGTTCTGTCTTTGCCCATGTCTCCTGCAGCATGGCACAGGGGAGCTAACAAACGTGTTCCAAAGCAAGGGAGGGGCTGATGAGCAGTCCTGGCCCCAGCACAGCCCCTGCTCCTGCTGATCCTGTATCTGCCCTTGCCTCAGCTCTGGAATGCCAGCCACTGAAATGTGTCACTGAAGTCATCCCTGCACTGAACTCAGCAGGCAATCTGTCA
The DNA here is from genome assembly GCF_028769735.1 of Zonotrichia leucophrys gambelii. NCBI lineage: Eukaryota > Metazoa > Chordata > Aves > Passeriformes > Passerellidae > Zonotrichia > Zonotrichia leucophrys. The sequence goes on from NC_088189.1 coordinate 1,006,206, forward strand.
CTGAATTCATTTCTGCCAAGATTCCAATCCAGCCTTGTACTTGGGATCCTGACAGCCCTCAAATAAATATTATTGATTAGTCACCATTATTTTTTACTGTTGATATGCAGAAGGTTGTGGGGCCTTGCAGTTGTACTTTTACATAGTCCACTGGAAAATCTATTTGATTATGGTGTTTATATTGGCAGTGAGGTTCATCCTTATTGCAGGCTAAGGTTAAAGTCTCAGATTTTGTCAAAAACCCTAAGTAAAAGTGAAGCTGAACCCCTGAACCTCAGAGCAGACAAATCCTCACCAAAAGAGCAGCTGGGCATCTGGGACTGACTGGATTCACATCCCAGAACACAAACAAGCCAGAACTTGGGCTCTGAGTGGATGTCCCAGCTTCAGCACCATCCTGGGCCAGAGGGACTGAACGGCTGGGCCTTGTGCCTGAGCCCTAAACCTGCTCAGGGGCAGGGAAGCCACAGCGCCAAACGTGAGTTACCTTCTCCCCTGCATTCAGCACCCTCAGCCCTGCTCTGAACTGACGGGAGCCAGGAAGCAATTAAAGCTCTGCTCCTGCCAGATGATTGAGTGCTTGCAGACACAGATCCCTGAGAAAGTATAAGAGAGAAAGTGCATTAGCAGAGTATTTGTGCCTTCCTAGGAAATGAATATGGATGTAATTAAGAAAAGCTGATTTATGTGGAACCGTAAAGCCAAGGACGTAAAATGAAAAATTCTCAGTAAATGTCAAGTCAGTGTTTTGTGGTGGCCAAAACAAGGCAAGGAGAGTATTGCAATGGTATTAAAGAACTGAGAATTAAAATGCCACTATATAAATCCCTAGTACATGAATATTTAAGACGTTATATGGAGTTCCAAGCACCTGATCCTCAAAGATTCTAGAAATGCTGTTCCACTATAGTCTGTGACTAACATTTTGAGAACAGCAAGATCACAAGACTTTCTTTTGCTAGGAAAAGCCAAATGGTTTCCATGGCGTGTGTGGTGAACTGTGTGTGTTTGTAGATCCCACTAAGGCAGGAAAGCCTGGATGTTCCTAATGCCTCCTGTGCCCATGGGATCCATGGATTACTTCCTTCAGAGCGGCTTCCTGAACCAGGTGGGTGCAGACTGAGACCAGTTTTTCTTCTTTCAGGCACTATTGTGGTGTCTGCTCATGTCCTGATGCCATGGAGCTCTTGCTTTGTTCCTTTACAGCACTTTTTTCCCTGACAAATCCATCACCTTTAAGCATAGTGAGAAATGTCACCTATTTACCTGAAACCTGACTGCCCTGACACATTTCAAACTTTCACACACTGCAGCACACAAAATGCTCCTGTACTGTGACCCTGACTGATATGTGAAAGCACCTTCCTCCAAACGTGATCTCATCAATAAATGAAGGAATTTTACCAGGTAATTTTCATAATTAAAAATGTAGCCATGGACCTTCTAAAAGCTGAACCCTAATTCACAGCAGTCAGGTGATGAATAATTCATACACTGGACTTGTTATATGTCCCTACATAAAAATGAGGAAAAGATGAACTTCATGAGGCTTAATTTGCATTCCAGTAAATGATCAGCATTATATAAATTTAAATAAATACCTAAACCCTCATTATTCGGTCATTAAAAACCTTGTAACTATTTTTAACTTAAAATAATGATTTTTTCCTATCAAACCTTCAAATGAGATATAAATAGATAAAACCAATTTACTGCAGATTTCACTGACCCTTAAATCCAGATATATTTCTGTGTACATTATTGCTCTGATTAGTCTGCAGCAAATGAAATTGTATATAATTTTCTGAAAAAGTACAGGCAAATGTCACAAAATGTGCAGTTCAGTCACTGTGATCCAGTTACATGTGGATTCAAAATCTGCATCTTTTATTATGTGAAAGCAAATTCCATCTGTAGCATTTGCTTTGGGCAGTCAGCAAAGGAGAAACGATCAGAATCTGTACAGCCCCACCAGAGAACACAGAACTAGCTCCAAAGCTGTCCACTAGAAAATAACCTTTATTCCAAGTTTTGTTGCATTATTTTATCAATATGATGACTGTGAAATATAAATTCATCATTTGTCTACAGACTTTCTATATATTTTCTAACATTAACAACTGCATCTAGTGTGCTAAAGGAATGCAGACAAACATGAGCAAAATAGGCAACATTTTTAAGATACTTGTTGCTTCTCCTGTCACACCATTAATTTTCTGACCCAGGTGTCCACAAAAAAAAAAAAAAAAAAAAGAGGCTATGTATCTATATTTTCTATATTTTTATATTTTATATTTTTAATACAGATATATAAAGCCATTATTGGAATAATCTCATCTTCCTCCTAATTGCACATCTGATTGCAAGAGCTTCATAATTTCTGAGTTCTGGCTCTATCAGGCCATGAAACAAAAACTGGCATTGCTCTGTTTGCACGTCCTTCCTCAGGATCTGGAGCAGATACAGAATTCACTTTGCAAACTGGAACTTGACATCAGGAAAAAATCTGCAATATCATCCCTGGGTGAATGGGGTCTTCTGTTCCCTAAACCTGCTGAGGTCCCACTGCACAGACTCTGAATGGGTTTCGTTTCTAAAGAAGGGAAGGGACTCATCTGCTTCTGGGCAAACACACAGAACACAAAATGACTCCATGCATATGGCTCCATTTTCTATCCAAAGAATATTCCTTCTCCCCAGTCCAGGCACAAAGCACTGAACTCTGAGTTCTCTTACACTGCCCCAGCCATGAGCATTTCTTTGGAGCTGCTTCATGACAGTGTGTCCCTGTGCTGGGGGAAAGGAAGGACACTAATGAGTATCTATTTAAATTAATATTTACTCACCACAGAATAAAGACAGGACACATTCCAGGGTTTTTTGGTCCTTGCTCGTCTTTATTTCAAAATTATCCTTAGCTTCTGCTGAATAATGATTCATTTCCAAATGCAAAAGATCATTTAGCTTTGTGTTCTTTATTAAGACAATTATTCTTACAAAAATAGAAAAGCATTAGCCTTTATTAATTTTTAGTTACCATACAGTCCATTTCTGTCGGAAGGAGCATTCTGGGCTGCAGAATGTTTGATTTGTTGTTGATGGTGTTTAATTCTAAGGTCACAGCAGGTCTCCTGGCCACCACACAAATGATCAGGCTTCTGCCATTATATGTTTAAATCTACACAGACATCAGAAAATCTGTCTAACAAAATTACTTTAGGATGAACTCTCAGGTTGTAGCAAACAAGGTCAAGAGCCCCTTTAGGAAGGAGACAATTTCGTTGCCTCCCAGTTTGGATTCTCCATAGACACGGTCCACAAAGGAGATGGGAACCTGTTGAAACAAGCAAAATTGGTTTTGAGGTTCAAAACCAAAACCATCAGGAATTATGGAAACAAAAGAAGGCCCTTAGAGCTGGAGCTTGTTCAGGCACAGGAGAAGGCAAGCAGCAGGCTGGCTCCTCTGTGGCAGCTCTCACCAGGGCTGCAGTGGTGCCCCACAGCTGGGGAGTGTGCAATGCCTTGGTTTATCACCTTTCAAGCTGATCCAAAGGCATTACTCATGGCTGGATGATCCACCCAGGCAGAGCAAACTAACAGCTCACAAAGCCTGCAGCATTTCCTTGTCAGCCAAACTCAGAGCCTTTGAGTCAGTGCCTCAGGAAGCACAGAACAGCTCCACCTCACCCTGGCTGCGAGATGACCTCAGGACATGACAGCACCTATTGTACCAGACCTGTTTTTATCAGCCTTTGGCCATTTTATAGCTTATCTGCAGCATTTATGGGCATTTGACACATTAATTTTGGTCTCCTTCACAAAGTGACACTGTCCAGATGAACTCACTGCTCATGAGATGTTGGGAACGTTCTGCTTTCACCCCTCTGAGCACACACAAGGGACATGTGACAGGACATTCTGTGTTGGAATATTCAACCATTTCCATAATGTTTGTCTGCAAATTAAAATACTTCAGGAACTAAAATAAAGAATTGCAATTGTAATAGGCACTAAAAAATTGGCTTGGTGTTTTGCTGGCAGTGTCAACCAGAAATCATCTGGCAAGAGGAACACACCAATCCCCAGCCCTGTGCACGTGTGCCAGAGGGTCTCTCACAATTCCAGCAGGTCAGGCCAAGACAGGAAAGAGCCCAGGACAGGAAGATGCCCATAAAGGCAGGCAGAGACTCAGCAATGACTCTGCTGTCTTAGCAGTGTCACCTTGACCATCCCAGTGACAATCCTGGCAACTCCACACAGCTGAACTGCAGGAAATGGGCAGAAGTCACTGAGCATGGAGCCAGGGCAGGATGGCACAAGTGGCACTTCCCGACCAGGATGAAGAACAGTTAATATCTCATCTAGTGAGGGGACTCCAGTGTTACCCTTCAGCACAGGAACTGAGCACTGAGCTCTTTCTGGGCTTCTGCCTCCCTTGCACAAGAGGTTCCCTCATTGCTCTCACAGGCAGCATTTTCCACAGCTCTATTCCATGTGCTGGAGGACCCTGCACACCTGGTGAAATACAGCAGAACAGGAGAGATGTGCATGCAACTCTCCAGGTACAGCCTGTGTGAGTTCTCATCAGCCATTTATTCCTTTTAAACTGGCACAGCTCAATCTCAATTCTCAACTCTGCTGAAGAAATATTTTTTCCCTGGAATGCTGTTCCACAAGCAAAAAAGGTGGGAGAAAAGAGCTGCTTTGTTGTGAGGAAATGCTCTACCCTGTGTCAGTGGAGAAATGCCACAGGTGAAGTTTGGAGAGAGGAGTACAAGCACCACGATTCTGACAATTCATAGTCCTGGGAACGAGGATGAAGAACTGGCTCTGAGATGCAGCAAGAGCAATTCAATGAAATAAAAAAGGCAGCAGGCTGCTGGAGACAGAGAATCTAACAATTGCATGGAGGTTTTTCATTGACTGCAGACAGCACATTCAAGGAGTTTAGAAGCAGAAAGTTGTGAGAGCTGCAAAGTTGGAAAATAACAAGGCAATAGTTGACAGAGAATGAATCTGAAATAGAATCAGGCTGCTGGAAAAATGAAATAATTTGTAAAGACTTGAGTAGGGATGTCTGTACAATAGGAAGCAGGGAAGAAAAGGCTCAGAGCAGCTTTGTGGTGTATTTTGACTTCTTTCCCTCCTTTGAGGAACCTTGTAAAATTGTGTGCTGCAAAAGGAATGGCAACAGGAAGAGGGGAATAAAAAACTGCACTTCAGGCCTGGCATTCACCTGACAAAGCTGGAAAAACAGAACTCTACACATGTAATTTCCTTGTATTAATTTAAAATCTTGGCTGCTTCTTGGCAGTACCCAGAAGTGAGCAATGTGTGTCCCCTGGGAGGGAAGCACAGTGTGCCATCCCAGCTGGCCCCATACCTCTCCAACAGTGAATCCCAGCTGCCGAGCCCGGACAATCATCTCCATCTGGAACACATATCCCTTGGAAACACACTTCTCCATCAGCTTCTGTAAGACCTCTTTCCTGTACAGCCTGTGAACAATTCCAAAGGAAATAAAGCCTGAAGCCCAGTTTCTGGAACACAGAAATCCTGACAGAGTGTAGGAATCTGAACTGCAATCACTCAGCTCATTACTATTTATAAACTCTCTAACGAGGTCATGGGAGCAGCAGTTCTTGCAATCTAATCCACTGTTCCTTCCACCCTTTCCAAACAGATTTCACAGTCCACAGTAAAGAATGTCGTTCTTACTCCAGTTCCTTATCCAGCAGTTTCTTAATTTCCAATAAACTTTAGGAATTGCAAACCAGACCCTACCTGAAACTCCCTGTCAGATCTGATGCCCCCGGTCTCAGCAGGACCTGAGTCAGAAAATTGGCTCCACGACTGTGAAAGAAAACATCCATGTCAGAGTTGTTTAGTACAAGAAGATGGGCACTTACTCCAGCCATGAAAAACCAGGCACAATCCAGATCCACCTCCAGATCAGACTGCAACACGGCTTGTGCTCCAGATTCATTGCAGGATAAATAAACATGAACATCTGCCTGTTGTCTGGGAGGGACAGGAGCATTCCAGCAGGGCAGGTGAGGGTGTCCCTCACACTGCAGGGCTCAGCCTCAGCTTGTTCCCTGGATGAACTGGATGTCTGTCCCAGCCTGAGGCCACTGCTCCAACCCCCTTTCCCAGCCCACCCGTGTCATTCCAGCCCTTCTTGGTGCATTTGAACCAAAGAGCTGCCAGTGGTGGGTGCTCCTGGTGCTCAGTGTGACTGCAGTGCCCAGCAGGGACAGCGCTTCTGGGGGCTGAGGAGCTCAGCTTACAGGGATGGAATTATTATTTACAAACAACAAATTTCTGTGTGAAGAGCTGAAAAGTACTAACCTGATTAACTTTCTTTTCAAATCCCAGCCATACACTCCTCCATTTCCTTTATATCTTGTTCCAGATACAATATCAAAATTGCCTTCTTTCTGCTTTCTGTAAACAATTGGTTTTATCAGAAAAACTGCAGGAATGTTTCAAAGTTCAAATTTCAAAGTAAGATCAATCTTTCAATACAAAATCTGTATTTTACCAACTTCTGAACAAATAAGAAGAGACAAAGGGTGGCTATGAGCATTATTCAAACATCTTTTAATTGTTCTCTTACAAAGAGCTATATCAGGGAATCTAATCATTATTTTTAACCCACTATGGCACAGAATTTCATGTGCTGCCTCATAAATAATTTATAAAGATCAACTTTCATACTATAATCAGCACCTACCTGATAAACTCTGGAATGAATTTTGGCTGAAATGAAAGAAAGACAGATCAGAAAAAAGGGCAGGGGTACAATAAGAGCAAGCACTGAGAAGTGAATTGCAGCAGAGTGTACCAGAGCAGAGGACATGCAGCCTTACGTGGTGGGAGAGGTCAGCATCCATGATAACAATGAAATCCCCAGTGGCATACTTCATCCCATGAATGTAAGCAGTGCCTGATGGAAACAGAAACAGCTGCCCTCACCTTCTGACACAGCAATGCACACAGAAACTGCACCTGAAATGGCATTTACAGAGCAGCCCCTGCACTCAGGAGCCTCAGGAAACAGAATGGGCTCCAAACCATCACCGATCCTTCACCCCCCAGCCTGGGCTCAGGGCAGCACCGAGGATCTGCTCTGAGGTTCTGGTTTGGAAACACACTGGGATTTTTATGTGCCTTTTTAAAGCTTGTTTTTTTACAAACAACTTGATGAAAATGTGTTTCTGCTTTTGGGCTTTACTGTGATTTTTTTCCTGGACCTTTATACACTGAATCAAAGTATACAACAGTTTCTTTAATTGCTTTTACTAATCAGAGTTAATAAGGACTTACCCAGGCCCAGCTTCTTTGCTCTGGGTCTCAGAAGCTACAGGAGATATAAAAAACACATGAATGAGTTGACACACAGTTTTAAAAAAGACTCTGAAATTTCCTATATATTTTTTTCTTAAAACAATCTTCATAAATGCAACTTAGCCCAAAAATACTTAAAAAAATTTGGCATTTACGCAGTAACAGATTGGAAAAGTATCTGACTGCCAGTAAGTAAATGACAGCATCTTGTATATAACTGAGGGTTATGTAGTAATATATTACAGAGATAAAAAAATAAGTAAAAAATTCGTGTTCTTGAGGAATGCAATGAGACAGATTAAAAATAAATCATAAGCCCAGCCTAGCTTTCATCTTTCCAATTTCCTTACTCCTGCAGTCAATTAAAATGAAATTAAGTCTTATCCAAACCCCATCTTTCCCTCGGGCCTGCACCAAGCACAGCAACACTCACAGTCATTGCTCAGGAGCACACAGCAATGCACCAAGGACTGACAACGCTTCGCAAACAATTCATGATCTTGCATATTTGGTCAGAATGAACTGTCCTGAGCTTACACTTGTCTAAAGTGGTGTACAACAACTTGTTTAAGGATGTGAAGAAAAAATACAGGGAATCCATCCCAGTTCTCAAGGACTTACAGTACTTTCCAATACAAAAAAAATAGAAAAAAAATTACCGAACACACAACTCACAATTTTATCTGATCCATATATTTTTTCCAGCTGCTGAGCAACTTCCTGTGTCCCATCCGGGCTTCCATCATCTATGATGACAATTTCGAAGTCGATCCCACTGAAAGGAAAATTGATTTCCCAATGAGCAGGTGGGGCTGCCCAGGGAGGGCTGGAGTGCCCATCCCTGGAGGGGTCCCAGGAAAGTGGAGGTGCCCCGGGAAGGGCTGGAGGTATCCTAGGAAGGGCTGGAGGGGTCCCGGGAAGGGCTGGAGGTATCCTAGGAAGGGCTGGAGGTATCCTAGGAAGGGCTGGAGGCGGCACTCGGTGCCCAGGACAGGGTGGGGATGGGGCACGGCTTGGACTGGATGTTCTGGGAGGGATTTCCAGCCCAGTGACGGGCGGCTCGGTGCGGGTCAGGGGCACCGTGTGCGCACGGAGCACGGCACTGCCCTCCCCACCTGTGCCGCCCCCGTCACTCCATGGCCGGGCATTCCCAGCCCCGCAGACACGGCTGTCACTGCGCAGCCCTGCCCGGCCCCGCTCCGAGCCCCGGCCCCGGCGGCGTGCCCGGTACCTGTCGCTGAAGGTGCGCACCAGCAGCCACACGACGAGCGGCAGGTTGTCGCGCTCGTTGTAGGTGGGCAGCAGCACGGAGACGCGGCCGGGGCCCCGCGCCGCCATGGCGGCAGTGACGCGGCGCCGCGCCGGAAGCGGCGGGGCCGGCGGGGCGGGCGGCGCTGGCGGCCATGGCGGGGGCAGCGGCGGCGCGGCTGCGGGCAGAGATCCGGCGGCGGGAGCGCGAGCTGCGCGGGCTGCGGGAGCGGCTGGCGGCCGAGCTGGCGCGGGGGGACACGGCCGAGCAGGAGGAGGACGCAGAGCGGGAGCGGGACGAGGCAGCCTGCGGGGCGCGCCAGCCCTCGGCGGCCGAGCCGGCGCGGGGGGACGCGGGGGATGCCGAGGATGAGGATGGAGCCCGCGGGATGCGGGAGCGCCTGGCGGCCGAGCTGGCGCGGGGGGACTCGGGGGATGCCGACGAGGAGGATGAGGACGACGAGGAGGATGAGGAGGAGGGATCCCTCGGCTTCCCCGCGGAGCTGCCGCCGCTGCCGGCGCGGTCGGCGCTGAGCGCGGCCGAGATCCTGCGGTACAGCCGGCAGCTGGTGCTGCCCGAGCTGGGCGTGCGGGGCCAGCTGCGCCTGGCGCGGAGCTCCGTGCTCGTGGTGGGCTGCGGCGGGCTGGGCTGCCCGCTGGCGCAGTACCTGGCGGCGGCCGGCGTGGGCCGCCTGGGGCTGGTGGATCACGACGTGGTGGAGACGAGCAACCTGCAGCGGCAGGTGCTGCACGGCGAGGCGCGGCGCGGGCGGCCCAAGGCGCGCTCGGCGGCCGCGGCGCTGCGGCGGCTGAACTCGGCCGTGCAGTACGTGCCGTACCGCGGGGCGCTGCGGCCGCGCTCCGCGCTGCGCCTCGTGCGCCAGTACGACATCGTGGCCGACTGCTCGGACAACGCGCCCACCCGCTACCTGGTGAGCGACGCCTGCGTGCTGGCCGGCAGGCCGCTGGTGTCCGGCAGCGCGCTGCGCCTCGAGGGGCAGCTGGCCGTGTACAACCACCGCGGCGGGCCCTGCTACCGCTGCCTGTTCCCGCGGCCGCCGCCGCCCGACACCGTCACCAACTGCGCCGACGGCGGCGTGCTCGGCGCGGTCACCGGCATCATCGGCTGCTTGCAGGCGCTGGAGGTGCTGAAGATCGCCTCGGGCATGGGCTCCTCCCTCAGCGGCTCCATGCTGATGTTCGACGCCCTGGAGGGCAGGTTCCGCAACATCAAGCTGCGGCCGAGGCGAGCGGACTGCGCCGTGTGCGGGGACAGCCCCAGCATCACCTGCCTGCAGGATTACGAGGCGTTCTGCGGCTCGTGTGCCACGGACAAGTGCCGGGCGCTGCAGCTGCTGCCCGCCGCCGACCGGCTCTCGGTGCAGCAGTACAAGGCGCTGCTGGACGCGCGGGCCCCGCACGTGCTGCTGGACGTGCGGCCGCCGGTGGAGGCGGACATCTGCCGCCTGCCGCACGCGCTGCACGTCCCGCTCCGCAGCCTGCAGGACCGCGAGCAGCACGCCCTGCAGCGCCTGCAAGAAAGGGTTCGCCAGGAAAGGCAGAGAACTGATGGCCAAAGCCCGCTCCCTGTGTATGTCGTGTGCAAGTTAGGGAATGATTCCCAGAAGGCTGTAAAAATTCTGCAGGAGTTACCCGCCGAAGAATTTGGTTCTGTGGTAGCTAAGGATATCAAAGGGGGGCTCATGGCTTGGGCCACTAAAATCGACTCAACCTTTCCTCAGTACTAGAATTTTAAATGGTGAAAAAACCCACATATCTTCAGAGTAAGTTCTATAGGGTTCCATCTCCTCTGTGTAATGGCTCTATCACATGGGAAAACCAGACAGAAATACCATACTGCTTTTTTATGTTACCTTTTTTTCCTAAGAAAAATGCTTATTTTTGTAGCTGTCTGATTATTTTTATAAAAATGTAAATCTGTCCATGAAAGTGGAAAGAAATGTTGGTTATGTGGGAAGAATTCCTTGGTTATGATTTAATAGTAAAAACTTGGCATAACTACTGACTTGTGCACGTGATGATTGAGAATATCCTAATTAGCAATTGTAACCTGGAAAACAGCAAAACACAGGAATTATGTTATTGCTCAGTCTCTGAAGTGATTAACAAATTGAAACAGTGCATGAATTGAATAAAAAATAATTACTGTTAATCCCTAGCTGGTCTGCAGCACTATTAATCTGTGACAGGGAATTGCCAGGACAGCTGTAATGAGACCATGGTGGCCAACACCTTTCAGTTCTGTGCAGTGTGCTGTGTGTATTTATGGACTGGAACAGTGTTCAGAACTTCCAGAGCCATCCATCCTCCTTTGTGGGATGGCAAAGCAGTGATTCCCCAGCTTGAATACAGAAACTGAGGTTAACTGTTAATAAGACATAAGTTTGACCCCGGAAAGTTGGTAAAACAGTCAGAAAATGCTTTTATCAGTGCTTAGAAGATTTGAGAGATGGAGAGATAATGGGGAGGTGAGAGAGGGCAGAATTAGGTATTTATCCTCCCTCCTGCAAGGATAGAGCCCTGTTTCCTGAGTTTTCTCCCTGTTGCTGTGGCAGTGGCACCTCCCCAGCTGGATTTGCTGGCTGGCATGAAGAGCTCTGCACATCTGGGGAGTGTCTGTACTTACTGAATGAAAAGAAGGAGAAATAAATAGCTTAACAGAGCTGCCTGAGGCCTCATCACCTCACATAGCAATTATCTCCTTATATTAATTAAGGTATGGATTTCTTTACTTTCTGAGGAGGAAAGAAACACCTGTCATGACTAATCTTCACATTGTACCAGGGGAAAAAAGGAATAGTGCCAGTATAATTAGTAGTTGAAAATGTGTATTTTGGTAAAATAAACTTGAGAACAGCCACACTCCCAGCTGCATTGTAACATGGCATGGTTCTAGCCTCGTGAAGGAGCAGCTGTGAATTTGTAAACAGAGAGTCAGATCTGGCACTTTAGAGGACAATGAAAACATGAAAGGCCAGGACTTAAAGTAAACTCCAGTGTTTGTGGTGTGTGCCCAAGAGTCGCTCAGTCACAACGTCTGGATTCTGGGGTTTCCTCTCTTGGGAATTAGAAACCAGGGGGACTTGCTGAAATGCCTGACCTGGGTTTACATTTGTCTGTCTTCACTGTGATTTCTCTTCGCTGTAACATCAAGAAGAGACTGGAATGTAAAAGGCAGCGGGAGCAGTGATTCTGTCATTCCCGTGTGGGTGCTGTGTCACACATCCCTCTGCCCTCACCAAGGCATTCCTTTCTGTCAGTCCAAGCAAGGAGAACCCAAGGACTTGGAGAGAAGGGAAAAGCTCTTTGATTCTAAATCTGAGTGCGTAGAAATTGTGTGTGAAGTCTCTTCCCTTGTTCCAGGATTGTTTTGCTCATTTGTTCTGTAAATGCAGTGCTGGACTCTTTGAAGATAGGCTGAACAATCAAGGATCATAACATCATAACTAAGCCCAAACCATTCTTATTATTGCAGGCTTATCTTTTGTTTTGACTTGCTTTAATTCTTCAATTCCAGACATGTAGTGGTGTCACTGTTCACTGGGAGAAGCTCTCCTTAAAAATTCTAGAGAAGCACCAAAACTTTGTGGTTTGCATTGCTGCCCGAGCCCTGAGGGAAGGTTGGGTGTGCTGACTCTGTGGATGGAGGGAAGCTGCTTTGGCCAGGGGGCTCTGAGCGTGGCTGGGCTCTTGTCAGGAGGGAGGAGGTCAGGACCAGATCTTGGCCTTCACCCTCGATGTCTTGGGGTTGCATTTTCTAATAAAAACTTCACTGTTCTAAACAAAACTTTGCATTAGGTCCTTAAAACACTTCAAGCATAAGTTTATCCTTTTTTTAAATGTGGAAGCTTTGAGCTGTCCTTTGTGAAACTACAGAAAGAATAATGTGAGGGCTGTGTGCTAGGTGGCACTGCAAGTTAATAAACCACAGCACTCCCGAGCTTCAGAGATGCAATTCAAGCTTAGCAAGAGCTGAGGTCCCTGGTACAAATCCATCATTGTGCAGGTCTTTTGAAAAAAACATCGGGGAAATAAAAGAAAATGGTGATGAATATTAACGTGGATTGGGGTAGCAACATTTGGAGCAATGTAAACAACAGGAAAATGCACCCACAAATTGGTTTGTGGCATTAACCTTTTGTGGTTTGTGTTGCTTGGTTAAATATAGCAGCCCTGCTGCTCTGCCTCACTCTGCAGCTTCCACATCTCGGAGGGGAAATAGGTACAGGGCAGGAAAAGAGGCAGAGAAAAGCAGAATAAGGTGAAAGAGAAGAAATGCAGAGTTTGCAAAGTTTTATTCTGCATTCCTCTGGTGCACATCACTTTCCCCCCAGTCTCTGCTCTGTGTGTGTTGTGTTGAAATCTTACTCCAGTGAGCAGGTTCCAAGGAACCAATTTAATAAAGCTGTTCTAAAAGTTGTAACAGCTCAAATCCATGGACTGTGGCACCTGGACAAGGCAGTGGGGCACTGCACCTGCTCTGATGGGAGCCCTGACAGAGCTGCGCCCTCTGTGCTCCCCTGACAGCACCAAAGCACCTGAGACCCTGCTCTCACCACAGGAAAAGGAAATCACCTCTGTGTGCCCATTCTGCAGGCTTTTAGCCTTGACTCTGCTCGTTTGATCTGTTCTTTACAGATATATTCCATGTGATTGATTCAGAGCCCACTGAAATGTATCTGTGGATGGTGCTGCTTTGCCCTCTGGTGCTTTTCATTGCAAAGTACCTGCAATTCTGCTATTTCCTACTTCTGCTAAGAACAAAAACTAGCTGCCCTCCAAAGTGATGTCTGTCATGTGAACCTCAGCAGAAAAGCAAGCTGATGCAAATTCAGTCTAGTCCTGCTGTGTACAAGTTTTCCAGCCAGAGAAGAAGCTGTTCCTGGGCTGCATTAGGGTGATTAGGATGAAGGCATCCACGGGGATCAGGGCACGGCTGCCAGGCTGATCAGGCCAGCAGGCTGTGGCAGAGCTGTGCCCAGGCTCTGCCCTGCCCCTGGCACCCCAGCTGGGTGCTGCCTGTCCCTCAGGGTGCCCGGGCCCTCGCTGGGCAAGGAGCAGCACAGGGATGCTCCTGCTGCGAGAGGAAGCTGTGCTTTGGCTCTCAAGGTGTTCCTGCTGTTGCTAGGAGACCAGATCCCTGCTCTGAGGAAAGGTTATCTGCAAATTTAAAATGGCTCCTTGCAAGTCCTCTGGGAAATGAAGTCTCTTGGGCAGATGGGCATTTACGTGCTCAGGAGCAGGGGAAGGAGGCGTGGAACCACAGTTTGGGTGGGAAAAGACCTTAAAGCTCATCCCATCCCAACCCACCTTCCACCATCCCAGGCTGCTCCCAGCCCTGTCCAGCCCAGCCTCGGACACTTCAGGGATCCAGGGGCGGCCACGGCTGCTCTGGGCACCTGTGCCAGGCCTGCCCACCCTCACATTAATAAAATCTCCCTTGTCATTAGTCTGAATCTACCCTTTTTTGTTTAAATCAATTCCCCTTGTCCTATTGCTCCAGGCCCTGCTGAAAAGTTCTCATTTTGTGAAGCACACTTCTAACTTCACTATGTAAGGGTCTGAAATTATCAAAAATCATTAAAGTGTTTAAACTTGCCCTTTTTTATATGTATTTATATGGACACATTCATATGTGCAGAGCCAGAGGTGTATTCCCCATGGGGGACAGACATGTTTTGGGCAGAATTTACTGAAGTAATTTCCAGGACTTGCATGTTGTCATTTCAAACACCCTTCTGAAACTCTGCTGTGTTTCACTTTACTGCTGGAGTAGTGGGAGGTAGCAGGTGTGACAGTGATTGGAACTCATTAAAACACTCTATAGCTGCCTTGTCATCCTCAATTAGGTGACTATATCTTTTTTTAAAATCACTTGAATTAGATTCTGTCATTTCTTTTATAAATAAAACCATAACTTTACTTACCAGGCTGCTCTTGTACGAGCGATGGAGGTGTTTACATTGCCCACGTGACTTGGAAAATCTTAATTTTAGTCAGATAAAGTTGTGTTAGCCTTTTGAAAAGTATCTCTTGTCAATATTGCAACCAAATAAATGCTGCATAACCAATTCCAGGAGTTTCCCGCTCACAGAAGTGATGGTGATGGGGACATCTTCATCCTCATTTCCTTGCAGACCCCCAGCCTGCTCTGGAAAGGAGAGGCCACGGCTGCAGTGCAGTGGGTTGAAAAAGATTTTAAAAAGAACTGGATTTTAAAAAGAACTTCCCCAGATATTTAAATATTTTCTCCCCGCTTTCAGAGTGGGCCGGTGCCGGTGGGAGCTTTAGGACAGGAGTTTGCCGGAGCGGCCCGTAGATGGCAATGTAAGATCCCTGGATAGGGCACGCTCCTGCTCCGCAAGGATGAAACCCGTCCCGTCCCCAAACACCGGATCTGGGGCGCTTCCCAGCGATTCCTGACCCTTCCAGCAGCACGGAGCCGCCTCAGGGGCCGGGTGGGCGTTTGGGGCACTGTCCCTCTCCTAGTGATAAATACAATTATACCCAATACAGAAAACAGCCTGAGCTGCACTTACAGGGAGCACTTGTCCTTTGGCTTTGCCTGTCAGGAACGTGCAAAAATGTAACTGTACCTCATCCCAGCATCCCAGCATCTCAGCATCCCAGAATCTCAGAATCCCAAAATCCCAACATCCCAGAATCCCAGAATCCCAAAATCCCAGAATCCCAGAATCCCAGAATCCCAACATCCCAGAATCCCAGAATCCCAGAATCTCAGAATCCCAGAATCCCAACATCCCAGAATCCCAAATACTCCTCTCCAAAATTAAAGTCACCTGCGATTGTGCTGTTGGGTTGGGTTTGCATGAGGATAATATTTATTGATTTCCCAAAATGTGCTTTTTTTTATGAGTGAAGAAACTGAGTCATCTTTTCCTTGGCTGACCTGGGAGCTGCCAGCACTGGGAGAGTTACGGATGATTCCTCTCAGCTGCTTTGTGACATGAGCAGCATCACTAATGAGAGTGAGAGCAGCACTGCAATTTATCATTCTGCAAGTCTGTGTCAAAACTTCATTCCTCTATAGAAATTTATGCTGGTACCTCCTTTGTTCCTGAGGTGGGCACCGCTAAAATGATATTGTTATCTTTAACAAAAAGATAAACATTATTATCTTGCTGACCACTTCACTTGCACGACTGAGAGCTGTCAAATGAACTGTAAAGTTTTTTAAAGAATCCCAATCTGCAGATGATGGCTGGGAATTTCTCATATTCCAGGTCAGTCCCTCGAGCAAGCTAATTATTGTGGTTTACAGCCCCGTTTTTCTGGACCCACACTGAATGTAGGAGTTAAATTATGACCCTAATTAAGGATGGCTACAAAGCTGCTGTCATTAATGAGGGGACCTGACAAAGGAGGAGCTGAGACTCAGCCTGACAGAGTTACACAGGTTTCTGTGCCCTGCTGCCTCTGGTGCTGCACGAGGCTCCAGCTCCTGTCACAAGGGCTGCAGGGACAATGAATGAATATTTATAAAGTGTAGCAAATATGCTCTAATTACCC
This sequence comes from Zonotrichia leucophrys gambelii, assembly GCF_028769735.1. Classification (NCBI taxonomy): domain Eukaryota; kingdom Metazoa; phylum Chordata; class Aves; order Passeriformes; family Passerellidae; genus Zonotrichia; species Zonotrichia leucophrys. Next base: position 1,022,355 of record NC_088189.1, read on the forward strand.
TAATTGGCCTGCTGTGGTTCCAGTTATGGCAGAACTTAATTTCTGTTCAAGTGACATTTGCTTCTGGATTAGTTCCTGCAGGCAAAGAAAAAGTAAAAGCTGTGCTGAAGAGGGCAGAAGATCCCCTGATATCCTGATCCTGCACTTCCCTCACATGCTGCTGGCAGGCTCCTGGCTAAGAACACTCCTCATCTTGTTAGGGATTTCTAGGGAGCATTTCAGAGACGTGAGACACTGGGAAATGACAAAGAAAAACAATGAGCAAAAAGGGAGGGAGCACTAGTTTTATTGTTAAAAATCAATAGGCCAAACTCTGAACACCTTCAGGGTGGCAGCAGACAAAATTCTCCTTGGCGGTATTGGAGGTGTAGAAGTGTATCTTTATTAGTGGGGTATGGTTCTGCAGAGTGACTGACAGAGGAGCCCTGTCCTGAGGGCTCACACAGAGCTGCTTCCATTCAGGGAACACTTCTGCCATCTAACCTGGCCTTCACCTTGCTTTGGCTCTGTCCATTACTGTCAGGAAGGCTGAGATGGTGAGGGATGCTGGAATGGGATGGCTGAGACACCACAGAGGGTGTGAGTGGGCAAATCCAGTGGTTTGCAATTTCTGCTGTAGCAAGAGAACTTCTGAGGTGCATTTTTGTTGACAGGGGTGACATTCACCAGCTGAAAAGATGAATGACTCTAGTTCCATGCCTTCAGATCTTTTGGGTTCTGTGGGCTGCACTCTGTGTTTGGGATGCTCCAGATCCACCAGCTCGTGGGACTTGGGATCTTTTCCTCCCTGTATTTTGCTACCACTGTCATCTTTTGGATAAACAGATATTAAATCCACTGTCAAATCTTGCATGAGGTAGCCAACACCACTATTAACACAGAAAAAATGGGCCATGCAGTATTGTACCAACTCCTGGTAGTAAATGGGAAGTAGTGACCGTGGAAATGGTGACATCTGTGACACCCCAGCCAGAGCCAGCTGCTCAGGGCAGGGGTGATGGCACCGACTGGTGTGAGCAGGGATTGATGTCGTGGTCTTCAAAGTCACATTTGACACTTCTTTTATTGTTTCATTTCTAATTATTCTAATTTAAATTCTAATTATTAAACTGTTAACTCACTCTATGCGGGTTTAGAATTATCTGCTCCAGTTTTCAGCCTGTTGCAGAGCCCAAAGAGGGATGTGAAATTCTGCAGCAATCAGTGCTGCTGAAGCCCAGTGAAACCCTTCCCACACGGGTCAGGGGCGTGAGGAGCACACCAGGTTTCCTCCCAGACGTGCCTGTGCCCATGTGGGAGCCCGTGACTCAGCCCTGCAGGAGGTTTTTGCTTAATGAGACATTGCTGAAGCCTCTGACTGTGCAGCTCTGGGGTGCTGAGTTACACTGGGAACACTGGGAAGGGTCACAGGGAGATGAGCTCTAAATATTCCCTGCAGGGAACTTTGAGGACCTTGGCCTGCAGTGAGTGTGAGCACAATGAGAATGGTTTCAGCTCCTTCAGTGCCTCCTTTCAGCACCTTCTCTGCTGTGCTCTTACAGCAGCCTCGTGGCTCTGCCTCCATCCCTGTGCTGCTGAGGCAGGAGGAGGCTGGAAAGGAAAGGGTTTTGGGGAAAGTAATTTAATGTACCACCTTACCTGGAAATTCTGCTTTCAACAACAGGGACTTTTCTTTCTCAGTTTTTATGGATCCTTCTTGTTCTCTTCTGAATCTGACAGATGCTTTGTTGAAATATTTTAAAGTTCTGTCCCAAAGAGCTGTGACTGTGATTCTTGGAACAGCATGCAAGGAAGGGCTGTCCCTATCCAATCTCGTGCCTGGGTTTTCCTGCAGGGGGATAATTCCCTTTGCTGCTGCTGCTTTGTGGCCCTGCTCAGAGCCCAGCTGTGCCCAGCCCCGCTGCCCGTGCCACCCTGCAGCCCTCTGTCCCTGAGGGAGCCCGGGGACAGGCAGGGACAGCCATCACTGGGTTAATCCATGGGACACAGCTCCTGCTGGGGGATTCCAGCTGCCCAGAGCCCCGGAGCAGCAATCGGAGCAGTGCCAGCCCTGCTGCTGCTGCAGGCTCTGCCCTGCTGGCCCCATCAAAGCACCAGTGCCTGCACTGGAGCTGCCCTGGTGGCTGCACACGCTGGGAAAAGCCAAACAGGGGTGGCAGCCCTCAGCTGTGACCCAGCAAACAGCCAGCTCTGAGCCAAGCCATCACTGCCATGGGTTTGACCAAAAACCCAGATAACAGAGGGCAGAGAGCCATGGTCTCTGAGAGCCCCAGGAAAGATGGAACACAGCAGCTGGGGCTGTGCTCTGGGGCTCACACTGAGCTCTGGGGCTCACACTGAGCCTGTGGGGCTCACACTGATGCTGTGGGGTCCATACTGAGCTCTGGGGTTCACACTGAGCTCTGGGGCTCACACTGAGCTCTGGGGCTCATACTGAGCTCTGGGGTTCACACTGAGGCTGTGCTCACACTGAAGCTGTGCTCAGGGGCTCACACTGAAGCTCACACTGAGCTCTGGGGCTCACACTGAGCTCTGGGGTTCACACTGAGCTCTGGGGCTCACACTGAAGCTCACACTGAGCTCTGGGGCTCACACTGAGCTCTGGGGGTCACACTGATGCTGTGTGATTGATGTCAGAGCTCACACTGACCTCTGGGGCCCACACTGAGCTCTGGGGCTCACACTGATGCTGTGGGGCCCACACTGAGCTCTGGGGCTCACACTGATGCTGTGGGGCCCACACTGAGCTCTGGGGCTCACACTGAAGCTCACACTGAGCCTGTGCTCTGGCCCTCTCAGCTGGATTTATTAGCAAGCACAAGGGCCACAGCAATGGTTCCCCTGTAAAACACACCAATTAGCACAAGGACCACAGCAATGGTTCCCCTGTAAAGCACACCAATTAGCACAAGGGCCACAGCAATGGTTCCCCTGTAAAGCACACCAGGGGGGTCACAGCCCCTCAGTCCCACACCCTGGGCTGGGCACAGGCCCCTCTGCCCAGCACAGCCCCTCACAGGCTGGCACACCCTGCCCCTGCCCTGGCACAGCCTGCAACACGCAAGGTGCTTTCACCAACTTTCACCTTCTGCTCAACCAACACCCAACTCCAGGGTGATGCTTTTATTTTATTTTTATTGGACAAGGGCTTTAGAATCAAGCTCCGGTTTTGGGATAAAAAAAAAAATTAAGTGTTACATGAAATAAATGAGCACTAATGTAAAGACAGTGAGAAAATGGATGGCCCTACAGCATTTATTAGCAGAACATGGAAATGAGCTTAGGTTTTATTTGGTAAGTCTTGATTTCTCCCTATATTCACGTACAGCTCCTTATTTATGGCTCAGCCTGTCAAACACATTCTTAGATAAGCAACTGTTGCTCACAGGACTAATCTAATTACCAGTTCTTTTTATAACGAACGCTGACACAAAGGTAGAAGATGCATAGCACTTGTGCTGGAGCCAATGCTCCAGATGATCAAACAGTTCTGAAATTTCAAAAAAACGGGGAGAAGAAATTTTTGTCACGATGTTCCTGTTTTTTGTCCAACTCTAATTAAAGATGAAGAACAAGAGTGAAAAGCTGGTTCATTTGCAGCTTTGGCACAGACTTAATTGCCAAGAGTTTAGACTGGGTATTTTAGCACTCTGCAGCAATGTTCCATAGGCACATTTCCCTACCACAGGCTGGAGAATGCTAGAGCCCTAATTATTTGTAAAGTGCATTTTTAAAAGTTTTGGAATTTTCCTTCAGGAACAAGCATATAAGAACAGCTTCAAATTGTATTTTAAAGTCATTTGAACAGAAAATCAGCGTGCTGTAGGTCTGGCCAACCAGCACAGACTGAGAAACTGATTTTACTTTTTTTGGAAGGACAATGTTGTGTCCTTGGCCTTCATTTAAACCATAAACCATTATGCATTCTGACATTTCATGCAACCTGCTCCAGAAATGCCAATAAGAAATAGTATTTCTGAAAATTAAGACAAAGAAGCACTGGTCAGTGTGATGGGGACTTCTAAATTCCCCAAGTTCTTAACTGCTAGTAAGTAATTTCACTGAAAAAGAGTGGAAATAGGTGAAACACTTTAAATCAGCTTTTCTTTACCTCTCAGCATGAAATCAAACAAGTGGATTTAATGATTTTGAAGTTCTGGAGTTTTTCTCCTGAGCTGTTCTGCAAGTCAGGGTCAGTCCCTCTAAAGTAAAGGGGGTCTGTGGTGAACGTGCACAGAACCTGTGCCAAACCCGAGTGTCCCTGTGTGTCCCTGCGCTCGGGACAGAGCCTGGACCAAGATGAACAACCCCTGCCTGTGCTTTGGGCTGTTCATTGCTTTTCCTGTCCTGTTTAAACCCTCCCCATTGCCAGCAGGTGAGCGCTGACGGCAGAGCTGAGGTGAAGCCTGTGCTGAGCCCCTGCTGATGGAGGGCAGGGAAGCTCAGAGCTCTCTGTGCTCCCCTCCACGGCTCCAATCCGATTTTCCTCTTGCCACGGGCATGGGCTCCTGCTCCTGCCGCAGTGACGGCTCGTGGGAAGGGTGGCCCCGGTTTGCCCAGCGGCGCCGGGGTCCCTGGGGCTGCCCTCTCCCAGTTCCCCGCAGAGCTGAGGGAGAGGGAAGCTGGGAACAGATGGTGGGGAAGGCGGGCATCTCCTCATGCATATTTCACTGGGTTTGCAGCTAGTCACCTCCTATAATAACGTTAAGTGCTACAAAACTCCAAGGCTTTGCTCCTTGGAATGTTGCATTCGATGGCATCGGATCAATGCTGCAACATCAATTAAATTTTGAAGCTGGTGAGCTCTGAGTATTTACATCTTTAGCAAGGTTAGGCTATAAACAGCTCGATTCTCCTGTTCTGCTGTGGTTAGGGCTGACTTGCAGAGAAGGAGCTGGTTCTGTGCTGAGTGACGAATGTTACGTGACGTTTTTTAAAGCACAATGGGACAAACATCTGTGGTTATTTCCATTACCCTCTAAGGCGTGTTACTGGGAGACAATTCAGCCATTAATCCTGATGTATTTACATTATTTATATACAAGAGGAACAAGAAAAATGGTCGCCTGTTTAATGATTATGTACATTGTGATTCGGTTGGAAAAATGTGTATTACAAATGGCAAAACAGCCTGTCAAGTGCATAATTATATGTTGCTCTTCTTTTTTGTTGTTGCCAGAGAAATTTTAATTCTTTAAATCCCACTGCATGATCTCAGTGAAAGTTCTGCCCTATGCATTATATGGGGGGGAAGGAACAGCATAATAACAGACCTCTGTAACCACGTCAGGTCCCAGCTAGAGCCCCTTCTCTTCGTTTTAATATGAGGATTACCTTTGTAAGGTGCTTCCAGAGCGAATCAAAAGGTGGACTCTGATACAACGACAGCAAGAGAAACAGGAACGTAAATTCACTCATTGTCCCTAGTCTCGGAAGAGAGAGTGGTGAACAAAACCTCGCTGCCTTGTGACTCATTGCTCATCTGAGACTTGGCCTTCAGCAAGAACTGCGCTCTCCTGTACATGATCCTCTCCTGCTCCTGCTTCAGCTCCAGGTAGGAGCGCGAGAAGGTGTGGAAGATGGAGGTGACCGGGAAGGCCATGAGGAGGATGCCGCTGAGGATGCTGCTCAGGGCCACCACCTGCCCGGGGATGCTCCTGGGCACCATGTCCCCGTAGCCCACGGTGGTCATGGTGATGACGGCCCACCAGTAGCAGGCGGGGATGCTGGTGAACTCCTGCGAGTCGGCCATCTCGTTCTCGATGACGTAGAGCAGGGGCGCGAAGAGCGCGATGGCCACGCAGAGGAAGAGCAGCAGCAGCCCGAACTCGCGCGTGCAGCGCCGCGCCGTCAGCCCCAGCGTCTGCAGCCCCAGCGAGTGCCGCGCCAGCCGCATCACGTACAGGATGCGCAGCGCCCGCAGGATCCGCAGCACCAGCCCCACCTTGTCCAGGTAGATGTTGCCCGAGCTGGGCTTCTTGGAGCCCTCGGAGCCCGTGTCCACCAGCAGGGTGATGTAGTAGGGCAGGATGGCGATTATGTCTATCAGCGTCAGCGGCCGCCGCAGGAACGCGAACTTGCTCCGGGCCTGGATGAAGCGGAGCAGGAACTCCAGGGAGAACCAGGCCACGCACACGGACTCCACAATGAAAATATTGTAGCACATCTGGGAACACTCACCCTGCGGAAAGAGGAGGAGTTTGTAATCGGCTCTGGGTAATAACTGTTTTAGTCGGTGCGGTGACAGGAGGAGAGGCTTCTGTGTTGGTTTTTTTAACCCAAAATATTAAAGGAATTGAAGCTGTTGCTATGGGGAAACACGTTGGCTGCTTGGAACATGCTAAATGCAAAACTTAGAAAGGCTCTGCTTATTCCACAGAAGATACTGCTCGGGAATTTCAGGCTTTCTAAATACAAAGTCTAACATTAAAGGTAATATACAGAAGAGTGCACGCTAAGAGAATTTTCTTTGGACATAAAACTGGCTATGGTTAATTCTCTTACAAGCAATTGAAGAGTCATGTAACTTTCAAATATTCTTCACTCTAAAGACAACTGCAAAATCCCCATTGAAGTCAATAACCTCAGACCTTGTACTTGCTCTGCTCTTCCCAGCACATACCACTTGGCATCCTGAAAGGTAACTTACCTTTTCCTCCTCCTCCCTCAGGTCAGGCATGGTGCTGATGGATAAGTTCACTGCTGTAATAGTTACAAACAAAACAGACAAACACGCAAACACCTTTCCAGGAAGGCCAGACTGGGGCCTTTCCACCATGTCTTGCAACTTTCTCATGCACAAACCAATTTTTGTCTCCTCTACTGTTTCACCTGTTGTTTCATTTTCTAGGAGGTCATCCTCCCGTTCACTAATCTCTGTGAGCTCCTCCATTTTTTGCAGGTACCTCCTTTTACAACACCAGTCCAAGTTGTCTTCCTCAATGCCCCAGTAGAGCAGCTCCTCCTGGAAGGACAGCGCGCACATCTCCCGCAGGAGCCGGAGCTTGCCGACCCGCAGGAAGGTCAGGATCGTCCTGAACGCCCCCGGGTTGCGGTCGAAGAAGAACTCGTTGCACGTCACATCATAATCGTCACAGATGTTCAGAATGTCGTCAAAGTTAGTGCAGAACTTGAGCTGTCCCAGGCGCGTCAGGGGGAACTCGTCGAGCGTGGTCCAGGGCAGCAGGTACTTGATGCCGCCCACGTTGATGATGATGTGACGCTTGCGGTCGTCGGGGTGGAAGCCTTTGAGGAGATCCTCCTGAGGGTGGATGAGCCTGGCTCTTTGGTAAAACACTCCCTTGAGGGTTTCAGACTCTGGAAAGAACGTGTGGTTGAAGGAAGGATCTGAAGTACAGCTCAGGGCGCTATAGTCATAGTCGGAGTTCTCTCCAGGCATAAGAGTCATCTTGGAAGACAACTTTGCATCCCTTCGCTGCTCCTGCAAGTGTCTTCTGGAACAGAAAACAGACACGGGGGTGAGCAAGTGGCAGGCTGCTTTCAGGTTTTGAGCAAGTGTAGTGCTTGGAGCCCAAAAGCATTTATGGATGATGAGAGCAATTGGAAAGGAAACAGCAGTGGCTGAGCGTGGTCAGGCCTTTCTGGGCAGGCTGGGTTTGCACAGATGGGCAGCACTGCCCATGCCAGGGGCTGTGCCAGGTTCAGGAGCTCGGCCTGGCATGTTCATCACACTGGAGGCTTCTCCTGTCCCACATACAGAGGCCTCAGTTCCCAGAAGGTAAAGATGGAAACCAGGAAAAATTCCTTCATGTGGCAGGATGTCTCTGGTTCAGAGTGGAGGTACAAAAATGATGACAGCATCACATTAGTGACACTAATCTGTGAGCACACAGAATTCAAGTGTGCTTTGTAGAAAATTAAACTGAGTAATTTTTTTAAGTATTACTCATAAAACTTTTGAGTATTTTAGCACCCATGAAATATATAGAGAGAAGTCAATTATGTTGTAATTCAGTGAATACACACTTATAAAAACCAGTTAGTACAAGACTAATTTCTAAAAGGCCATTGGGAAACAACCTGGGGGGAAAAAGCTCACTTGTATTGGTGATCACATGAACATTTGTACAGATTTTATACACAATTAATGACATGGCAACTCCCTTTTTATGGCCTCATTTACAAAAGATTGCACAGAAACACAGGATTTCCATACAGCCCTTGGAATGTTGTTTCAGTTATCACTGACACCCTACATGCAGTAACAGGGCTTTGTCCTTGCAGTACACTGAGCCAAGCTGCCTTTACCTCTGATTGCAAGAGCCCAAACATTTCTAATGACAGCTTGGAAAATGCTGTTCAAATTCAGCTCATGCAACACTGGCGTAAAGTCCAGGGAGTGGAGAGAACAGAATTCAACTGGGTATCAAGCACAGGAGCTGGAAATGTTCAAACTGTGGCCTCCCTAAGTCACTGCCCTTCAGAAGTCAGCCTGGAATCTGCTCCTGCACAGGAGGCAGAGCAGCCCTGCCCCAAGGCCTTTCATCTGCACACTCAGCCTCAGCCGAGTGCACGGAGCCCCTGAGTTTTGCTGGACAAGGGTATTTATTTATTAAGGAGATTGTCCAATACAGAGACATTAAATATGCACCAGTATTTTGGCTTTCTAGCCTGGGGTGCACAGGAAAGGAATAAATATTCAGTTGATTGGCTTCAGTAGAGTTTTGTTCTTGTCCTGGCTGCACTCACCTCCCTTGGATGGGCACCCCAGGGACAGAACCCCTGCTAGGGCCACTTGCTGAGCCACAGAACCTCCTTTTCAGAAGCTGGGGTTATAAACCACACCAGGAGTGGCACATACCTATTAAAGAAGAAAAACCCATGATTACACAACAGCAAAGGACTCAAAGCACAGCTGCACATCAGTTTAGAGCTCTCCTTGCTGCAAGGGCACTTACAGTGCTTCAATTAAAAACTCTCCCAGTCCTGCTCCTGAACTTCCCGGGGGTTTGGGCTGAGCAGAGCAGCTCTGTGCACGCTTACAGGGCAGCTTTGGGTGGAGAGCTATTTCCTGACTCTCACTCATCCAGAATCACAGAATGCTTTGGGTTGGAAGGGACCCTAAAGCTCATCTTGTCCCACCCCTGCCATGGATCAGCAGAAGAAATGCCTCTGGAGTGCAAGCCATGGTTTGATATGGAACCAGGGCTGCCTGATGGATGTTTGTGTAGGGCTTCATTTCCCAGACCAACTGCTGTTTTATTTAAAAATGCCTTTTCCCTTCTGCCTCACCATGCCTAAAGCAGGGCTGGTCCAAACAGAATGGAGATTATGACTGATATAAGATATGGATAAGTGGGAGCTGTTAACCACTTTCCCTTCTGTAATACCAGATGATGTTGGTTAGCAACAACTTATCCTCTGAATCTCAGCCAGGAAAAATGAGGAGGCAGCTCATCCCTGTCACTGGTTTGATCTCCCAGCATATCCACAGTTGACACAATGGGAAGAAATGGAGAGAGGGAAATGTAAATGTTGTGCGTGTGTCAGACACACGCTGTAACCCTGAGGCAGCAACTGTGAAAGAGCAGAGCAAAGAGAAAGGGATTTCTTTCTTCACTGCCAGCTCCTCGACCTGTGTGAGACAACAAATTGGACAAATGAATCCCCTGTGTGCCACGCTGAGTGGCTGCACTCAGAAAGGGCTGCTCCTTGCTTTGCCATCACCAGAGCTGGCAAGGCTGCAAATCCCACGTAGGATCTGCTGCTCCACATGGGTTATTTTCATGTTCTCTGCCTCAGATACACGCAGCATCATATCTACAGGGGAAGAGTAGGAGGAGATAAAGGACAATAATAAACGTGGCCTGACTTGAAGGAAGGGAGAAAGGAGAAAAAATAAACCAATGCATTTCTCTGTGTGTTTCTTCTTTTCCTTCTGAGGGTGCCTCGACAGAATGATGGTCAGCATTGCTTTAGGAGGAGAGAGATCTAATTAATGGGAGGGCTCCTTGCTGTTGAGCTGAAAGCCCAAGCAAGCTGCTTTATTCCTCCATTGCAGCCTGGTGACACTGGGGACAGCTGGTGAGAAAGGAGCACACAGCAATGCAAGGTCACACAAACACACCAGCCTAGAGCCCCAGCCTTCCCAGCACTAAACAAGGGGAACTTTAGGGCTCTCTGTGACAGTGAAATCCTCTGCTCTGCTCTGCCCTGGCGGAGTCAGGCCAGTGGTAAAAGCCCTGCTGGGCTCTGAGCAGCATTCTGCCCTTGCAGTGCCTGGCACCCACTGAAGCCCAGCTCAGGCTCCTGCTGCCCTGCTGGCAGCGTGCCCTGCTCCTGGGCAAAGCCCTTCTCTCTGAGCATCGCTGCTCCCGTGTTCTGTGCACTCACTGGGGCAGGAACTGTCCCCTCCTGCCTCACCCACCTGGGAATTGCTCTGCCTTTAGAACCGGCAGTGACACAGAATAACTGGCCCAGGGCAGGGGCTCTGGGTGACTCCGAGGGGTGGGTTGGGCATGGCAAGTAAGTGAGGACACATTTTCAAAAATCTGTCCTGCACAAGATGATGATATCCATTATGTCTGGTGAAGAAATCAAATTAGGAATCCGTGCTGCCCTTACTTGCAGCCAAAATTCAGGAAGGATGCCAGACTCCGAGGCAATGGGAAAAGAATTATTAAAGATGCCCTTCTGAGAGAAGGAAATAGAACTCATGAGAAACAAGACAAAATTCCACTGCAAGTGTTGTTCCCCCCCTCCCCAGTGTCCGCTGCAGTATTTTGAATTCTGCAGTGCATCTCTGATGTAATCAGAGCTCCTGCAAGGAGTCCTGCTCCTGCTCCACGGCACAGACAATCCAAAGTTGTGCCTGGACGATAACAACCCTGCAAACAAGATGCAGAACTCCCCCCATGTCTCTTCTGTCAATTTCAGTGCCTGCAGCTCATCTCTGTTGCTTTTCACCATTTGTAAATTAAGTTTTAAAAGACATTAAAAAAAATTTCAGATTTCAGTGCAGGTTGAATATGAATCTAGTGAATTTTTGGAAAGAATTCCATGAGGAACAATGTAATGATCCCATCTCCTTTAGTCCTTCCTTAGCTGAGCAGGCAGCATTTCCAAGCAGTGCCACACTCAGCTCTCCCCTGGCACAGGATTTCTGTGCTGTGCCTCCCTGCCAGGCACCTCCTGCCACACTCCTGCAGCTCTTTACAGCCCGAGAACAGACCTCAAACTTCAACTCTGCTTGCAAAACTGCACTTCCAGCCAAACCAAAGTAAAACTTAGAAAGGTCAATGTATAACATGAAATAAAACTCTCCTGAAAAGCAGATAAGCTGAAAAAAATATTCTCTGTCTTGCTCACCTTGAGCCGGACAGTTGTGGCATCTTATGACAACCTACAAAGAGAATTATGTCAAATATGCTACTCACTGTTTGGTTTAATAAAGCTGAGCCTTATACTACTGATAATAATCAAAAGTGAAATAACTTTGCAGATAACTTATATCCCTAGGAGAATGTTCTGAAATACATCAGGATTAATAACTGCAGTTACTCTCCTGCTGTGAAACATATTTATGTCAACAAATTTTAGCAAGTCACATTCATAGCAATCCCTTAAATATAATTTTAAAAAGTACAGGATTTGACATTTACTTGAACAGATAAATATTTTGCTAACGAAATTAAGATACGTAATGAAGGAAGAGTTCTTTCATGCTCGTCCTGTCCTCGACCCCTCCCCAAGTCTTTTCCAATGAAAAAAAAATCTACCGGAAAGACATTGCCTATCAAGAACAGTTCACTTGATGTGCCTGTCAGTCACCAACGAGCACAAGTCAGTAAACACACCAACACCAAAGACACCCCTTAATCATTTAGAAAGGAAAGCTGTAAAGGACCTTCAGCCTAGGCGAGGCGGCAGCGCTGGGACCCGCGAGCCTCCATGGTGCGCCGGGAGCCCCGGAGCGGGCGGAGCGGAGCCGCAGAGCAGCGAGCGGCGGGGAGAGCCCGGAGCGCCGTCAGCCTCCTCCGCGCCGGGGCCGGGCCAGGGCACGAGCGGCGCCGGGGAGCGGCCGAGCCCCTCCCGCTGCGGGCGGCCCGGCTCCGGCGGGGGCTGCCGGCCGCTCGCCGCCCTCCATCCCCGCGGGCCGACGGCACCTGTTGCTGCGGCCGGGGGGCCCCGGCTCCGGCCACCCCCGGCCCCCGCGGCTCCCCGGGGCCGGCCGAGGTGCCCGAACTCGCCTGCGAGTTGCCCCGGCTGGGATGCACCGGGAGCTACCGCGCTGCGCCCCCGCCGGGGCCGCGGGCGGGACGGGAGCGCTCCGGGCGAGCCCCGGGCCCGCGCATGGTGCGGCACCGGCACCGGCACCGGAGCGGAGCCCGGGCAGCCCTGCCCGCGCCGCCCGCGCCGGACGAGCAGCGGCGGCAGCAGGAGGAGGAGGAGGAGGAGCTCCCGGAGCCGAGGAGGAGCGCGGCGGGCCGGGGCCGCCCGCAGCCCTGCCCCGTGCCCACCGGGCACAGGTGGCATCCCGGGCTGCCCGCAGCTCCCGCATCCCTACCCCGTGCCCAGGTGGCATCTCGGGCTGCCCGCAGCCCTGCCCCGTGCCCATCCCGGGCTGCCCGCAGCTCCCGCATCCCTGCCCCGTGCCCATCCCGGGCTGCCCGCAGCTCCCGCATCCCTGCCCCGTGCCCATCCCGGGCTGCCCTGTCCTCCCGCAGCCCTGCCCCGTGCCCAGGTGGCATCCCGGGCTGCCCGCATCCCTGCCCCGTGCCATCCCGGCTGCCCGCAGCTCCCGCATCCCTGCTCCGTGCCCATCCCGGGCTGCCCTGTCCTCCCGCAGCCCTGCCCCGTGCCCATCCCGGGCTGCCCTGCTCCCGCAGCCCTGCCCCGTGCCCATCCCGGGCTGCCCGCAGCTCCCGCAGCCCTGCCCCGTGCCCATCCCGGGCTCCCCGGCCGCCCGCAGCCCTGCCCCTGCCGTGCGCACCGGGCGCTCGCCGCTCGCAGAAGTGGGATTACGAGTAAAAGCACAAATCCCATCCCGTCCGCGTCCCCGAAGTGCGCAGGGGCTCCAGCAGAGCCAAGCCCGCGCTCTGCTCCCGGGGCGCCCTCGCAGCTCAATCAGACACCGGGGCATTGTCACAGACTTGGAGAATATTGCCTCGCTCTACTTTTTAATGACATTTGTTCGACATCTGGGTGGAAGTTACTCTGTGCGGATGCAATCTCCACTTGAGAGCGGCGAGCTGAATCTCGGAGCCAGGGTTAAGGAGGCAGCGGCAGCTCAAGCCCTGTCGCAGGCTCGAGTGAACGCTCCCGTCCCGTGCCCTGCTGTCCCCCGTGGGTGCAGAGACCACCTCCCCTCTGGGCTCTCATTCCCTCCCCTGCCCAGGCACCGCTCCTGCAGGGAATTCCCGCAGGTGAAGTGCCAGACTCCGTGCGGGATGGGCACCGTCCCCGCAAGGGGACAGGGGCTCTGTTCCTGCGGGCATCGCGCCCTCCACCCGGAGCACCGCGGGGTCTCTGTCAAGCCAAGTCCTTCGTTGCTATGGTAATACAAATGAAAAATCTATACTACGGTAATTTTAGCCAAACACCTCTTTTCTCCCAAAAGTAGACGGGACCGTGGCTCAGGATTGTGTGGGCACACAGGAGCAGTCGTGCTGAAATTCCTCAGCCGGAGCTGTTGAACAGCAGTTGTGTACAGGGCTGGCGGCTCGGGCTGCTTTTCCCTGATATTGCACAGGATTTCTGTTTGACGTTGGAAAGGTTTCTGAGCAGGGAGGTGATTGGTGTTACTGGCCACGGTGACAGGTACGCGAGTTTTGGCTTTTGTGCAACAGTCTGGAATACCTTGCTAACAAAAGCCTGCATTTAAAAAGGCTTTGCTGTCAAAGAGGAAGGACATGCTAAGTAGGGTCTCCCACGGAGTAATCCGGGAACAGTTCTGGTCAGTGTTTGCTGTAATAACTTGGGTGACAGGATGGAGGGCATTTCCAGAACATGTGCAGTGATTCCAGCACGGAGTGCCGGGCTCAGGTTTCAAACGACCCCGAGGTTCTGCAGAGCCTGTCTGAACTCTGAAGGGGACAAAATGATGTGGTGTGCCACAGAGAAGGAATATCACACGTTAAATGAGCACCGTGAGGGGGACACGCTGCAGAGAGACTCAGACTGGAGTCTGCAGCCCAGACTGGAGTCTGTAACCCAAACTGGAGTCTGTAACCCAAACTGGAGTCTGTAACCCGGGCAGTGCTGCAGAGCAGCCGCTCCCGCTGCTCCCAGCGCTCGGAGCAGGAGCAGCATCCCAGAGACATCCGAGGGCAGCATCTCTGCTCTTGCAGCGCTCAGAGCAGGAGCAGCATCCCAGAGACGCCCGAGGGAGGCATTTCTGCTCCTTCATCACTTAGATCAGGAGCATCCCGGACACATCCGAGGGCAGCATCTCTGCTCCTGCAGCGCTGGCCAGCCTCGGCTGGGGCGCTCCAGCCCACTAACAAGCGTGTCACTCACCCTGCCAGAGAGATTTAGGCAAAGCAGCCACAACGGCGAGAGGCTCGGAAATGTAAGCTGTGTGCAAGGCTGGAATTCATTACTTGAGCTGGGAAAGAAAACACAATGTAAGGACTCAGCAACTGTCTTCGAATGTATAAACACATTTGCAAAGATGACAGTAAACACTTGTCCTCTGACCACAAATGATGGGACAGAAAGCAATTTGCTGGAGTGCAATTAGGGAGATTACTTTAGATATCAGGGGGGAAAAAAACAAACAAACCCGACAAAACGATTGCCCTGTGAGTAGATGGAGAGGAGCTGGGATCTCAGGAGGCTGTAAATCTGCTCAGTGGAGATTCACAGAAAAGATTGGTAAAGAGCTCTCAGGACTGGCTGTGACCGTGCCTGGGGCAGGGGAGATTTCCAGCAACCTTCACTTGCCAGCCCTGATTTCTGTGAGCTCTGGTTGCCCGTGGAGTTACAGCAATCCCAAAGGAGGAGGCACCACAGGACAACTCACTGCCACCCCAAATGATTAATGCAGAGTTCCTGCTATCCTGTAAATCCTCCCTGACTGCGCTGTTTGGATCAGGATCCCATTTCCATCTGGAGACAGGCAGAGTGGAACTCTCCACTGCAAGTAAGCAGCTCCCAGCTCCATTTTTGAGCAATAATGAGTGAAAATGGTCATTATTGTGGTCAGTGTTGATATGAATGTCCTGCAGCCTGCTTGGTACCCACTGTAGGCCTGCCCCTCCTCTGGACTCTGTCCTGGCAGGTTCAGTGAGGCCAAGGGCTCAGTGACACCAGTGTGAGCAGTGGCTGTGAGGTCACTGATGGGGCCAGCATTAAATCTGCCCTGGCAAATGGCAATGTTAAATCTTCCCTCTTCATGCTGGCCTCACCCCATCCCTCGTGAGCACAGAACTCCTGGGGGAGCCAGAGGTGGTCCCTGCCCCTGAGGGTGGCCAGCAGTGCCCCATCTCTGCAGTGATCAGCTCTTCCTGGAGGACTGGCCCAGCGTTCCAAGAGTCAATCAACTGCTCCGTGCTCCTTGAGGAACTGGCAGTGCTGCAGAGAAAAAATTTAATCCCACTTTCATTACTTTTATGGCCTGTGGCTGCTTTTCCTTCTGTTCCTTTGATTGCTGACATTGAAATCCTGTTCTATCAGTTTCTCTGGCTTTTTAAGATAATTCCAGCATCATTCTGCACTCAGGTGGATTCCACACTCAGGAGCAGCGCTGCCAGCCAAGCAGGGAATTTCAGCTTCACAGCACCTCTCACCTCTCACCTCCCAAACAAACCAGGAGGCTGAATTCCTTTCTGCTGAAGGACTGCACTCATTTTGGGCACTCAGGGCAGGAAAGATCCCCAGGCTGGAGCGTTTTCAAAGAGGGCCTCCAGGGTGGTCAGTGCAAGGAGTGCCTGCTCTGCTGGGACACTGGGGATTGGATTTGTGCAGCCTGGAGAAGAGATGGCTCTGGGGGCTCCTGGGGGCTTCCCAAGGGGGCTGTGCCAGCCTGGATGATTTGGGGTGGGAGGTAATTGCTGTTTGCAATATTCTGCCATCCCCTGAGATCAAGGGGACTGCACTGAGGGCAGCTCTGGCCCCTCAAGGGGAGCAGCTTTCCTGCCAGTGGACCCAATGCTCCTGTCACTGCATGCTGACACATTTCCTTGCTGATTTATGGCCCTTGCAGGCAGCTTTGTTGCTTGCTTCTCTTGTCTGTTCTCATGAGCAGCTCCATTACTCTCAGTGCAGTGCTTCTGCAGTGCACCTTCCTGTGCATAGAGCCCTGCTTGAGGTAAACACAAATTTAATCCCCTTGTGGTCCCTCTATTGCCAGCTGAGGTGCTTTGGAGGAGCTGTGGGTGCCCACCATGAATAAACTGTGTCTGTCTCAATGGGTGAGTCAGGCTCAGCTCCCCGTGAGGGCATTTTACACAATTCTGGCACTGATGTTCAGTTCTGGCCAGCTCCCTGTGAGGGCATTTTACATAATTCTGGCACTGATGTTCACTCCTGGTGAGTTCTCTGTGAGGGCATTTTACACAATTCTGGCACTGATGTTCACTCCTGGTCAGTTCTCTGTGAGGGCATTTTACACAATTCTGGCACTGATGTTCAGTTCTGGTCAGTTCTCTGTGAGGGCATTTTACACAATTCTGGCACTGATGTTCATTTCTGGTCAGTTCTCTGTGAGGGCATTTTACACAATTCTGGCACTGATGTTCACTCCTGATCTGTTCTCTGTGAGGGCATTTTACACAATTCTGCACTGATGTTCATTCCTGGTCAGTTCCCTGTGAGGGCATTTTACACAATTCTGGCACTGATGTTCACTCCTGGTCAGCAGGATCCCACCTGAACCCCCTGGATTGGATCACAGGAGCTCTGCAGCACAGAGGGGATTACACTGAGATATCTCACTGCCACCTTTCATCATTTAACAGCTCCTTGGGCGTTTCTATTGGCAGAGGAGCTTTCCTTCAGCCTCATTCCTTGTGCAGCTTGCTGGGAGCTGTGTGTTTGTGCACCAGGCTCCTCTCCCATTCTGCCTCTGCCTGTCCTTGCTGCAAACCATCCAGGAGAGCTCCCGAGGAGCTCCTGCCTGCCTGTGCCGTGCTAGTGGCACCGGGGGAGCGAGGAGTAACACATCCCTCCTCCGAGCTCAGCTCCGGGACGCCGTGTTTGTGTTTGCGAGGTGCCCGGTGCGGCTAAAATTAATTTACAAACCCTGGAGATGCTACTCCAGTCCTCGTGCTGCCAAGCCTCCCCCATGTTCCCCTGCGGATCCTCGGGGAGCTCTGCACCTCCCCTGGCTGGATGCGAGCGCTGGGGCTGCTGCACGGTGCTGAGCAGGCTGTGGCACCGGCAGCGGCCCCAGCTGTGCCACAGCGGGAAATGGGCTGGAAACCAGGCAGGAGGAGGCGCTCAATTGGGCAGAAAAACCTTTAATTGGGAGAAGTGCAGAGCGTGGATGAGCTCAGCCAGCCTCCCCGGTTGGTTTCACCTGCAGCTTCTCCTCCCCAGGGTGTCTCAGGTGCTTGGCTGAGCAGCCTCTGCTCCAGTGCAGGCTGCACCCAGCCTGGAAAACCCTGGGAAACCCTGGCAAACCCTGGGAAACGCTGGGAAACCCTGGGAAACCCTGGCAAACCCTGGCAAACCCTGGGAAACCCTGGCAAACCCTGTGAGCGAGGACAGGAACCCCTGCATGCCCGTGTTTGTGTGCTCAGCACAGCTCCTGCCTGCTCTGAGTGTGGGATATCTCCCAGCAAGGGACGAACAGCAGAATTTCTGTCTGCAGGTGATTCTTGTCCCTTTGGATTCCTTTGCAGCCGAGGAATGGGGTTGTAACTGTGGCTCTGAACCAGGAACCAGCCTTAAAAATGGTTATATTCCAAAATCTTTGGTAAAATGCAGAACTTCGATTGTGTTTAAGTAATTAATTTATATTGTGCACCAACGAGAGCAGTGGAAAACGTTTACAGGAGAGGGAGGATCTCGGGCTGCAATGAGCTTCAGGAAACTGCTCTATTGAAACTATCAGGACCAGTGGATTATTTATCACCACTCTGGCAGGCTTCCAAAAACATATCATGTTTTTTTTTTCAGATTACTTCACTGAAAGAGCCTTGCAAGGATCTGAGAAATGCCTTCCCAAGCATGTGCTTCAGCAGCAGCGTTGTTCAGCTTTGTGAGAATGGATAATGCTCCTAAACACTGCTCCTAAATACTGCTCCTAAATATTGCATTACTGCCCCTGCCTCAGGTTAGAGCCTGAATAGAACCTCTGCTCTGAAACACTGCAGGGGCAAGAGGGTCCTTAAATCCAAACTAAATCCACTGGTTCCTTGATGATAGATCACTGAAACTGCCAAATGTCACCTGGCACACAATTTTCAGTCATTTATTTCTGTTCAGAAATATACGTAAGAGGAGATCAACTTCCATTACATCTCTTTTTCCAGCTTAGTCAGTTTTTAATACTGGTGATATATTCAGTAGATGGGAAATAATTATCTTAGTCATAATACTTTTGATTCATACAAAAATATATATTGTGTTGAGCTTTTAAAACGATTTTGACAGCATAAAGGAAAAAATTTATTAGGCAAAAGCCGTCGTGCATGAGTCCTGTAATTGCTGTTACTAAAAGCTGGGGGGATGCAGTAGAATGGAAATGATTTTATCTCAGTATTTCTGCAAGTAAGGCAGTGGATGGGACGTGGGGAGATGGGACAGAGACCTGGGGAAATTCCTGCTCAGCCTGGGCTGATCTCCCTCTGTCGTTTGTTGTGTCTGCAAAGCAGAACACTGCCAGCAGCACGGAATGCACGTGTTCCCTGCTGGAACAGAGCTTCCCTGTGCAAAGGGAACCCTCTGGAGAGGCCCCGTGGAACGGGCCCAGGAGAGCTCTCAGCCTGGGTGGGAGGTGTGGAGAGCTCAGCAGGAGCAGCCAGAGCTGCAGGCACAGACACACACCCGGCAGGGCTCTGGGGCTGCTGCCACAGCAATTCCAATAACCTGCTCTGGGCTTTGCTGGGGCTGGGCACAGCAAACACACAGCAATTCCCTGCTCTGGGCTTTGCTGAGCTGGGGCTGGGCACAGCAAACACACAGGAATTCCCAGCTCAGCAAACACACAGCAATTCCCTGCTCTGTGCCCAATCTAAGGCTGGGCACAGCAAACACACAGCAATTCCCTGCTCTGTGCCCAATCTAAGGCTGGGCACAGCAAACACACAGCAATTCCCAGCTCAGCAAACACACAGGAATTCCCAGCTCTGTGCCCAATCTGGGGCTGGGCACAGCAAACACAGACAATTCCCAGCTCTGTGCCCAATCTAAGGCTGGGCACAGCAAACACACAGCAATTCCCTGCTCTGTGCCTGGGCTGGGCACAGCAAACAGAGGAATTCCCAGCCCCAGGCTTTGCTGAAGGGACCTTGATGGAGTTTCCTTCTGATCTCTTCAATTCTTTCTTTGTGAAAGAGGTGCAGCTCTGTGAAAGTCCCACATACATGAACTTGTAATGTGTTTATCTCAGATAAACCTGGGAGCACAAATAACACAGGAACTCATTAATTTTTAGCTGTATGCAGCTCTGAAAGAAATGCTTTTGATCCTGCTTCTAACATTTCCCAGCGGGTTACTCTTATTTTTTGGGAAGTATATAGCTCCATAATACTGTTTTATTTCTAAAACAGTAAATAAATCTTCTGCATGGTGAACCTGAATATCTCTTTTGCTAAATCCAGACTACTAATTTCACCTTATTATGATTCAATAACTGCTGAAAGTATTAACAGTTGATAAAGGAAAATGCAGTAGGGGCCAGGTAAGATATCTCATGGAGAGGTTTAGCTTCCCTAGCATATGATAAAATCAATTTAAACTAATTCAAAGTTAAACCCATGTGTGATTGTTATAACTCAGAAGTGGAACCACTCATACAAGAAGCAAGACTTGCACAGTGCAGTTATTATACCTAATTACTGCTCAACTCTAGGACTTGCTTACAGCAAAATCACCACAAAATGTAGACCAGCTTTCTGCTTAATAAGATTCTTCCCCTTCTTATTAAGTTTATGAAATCTTGCTCTGAGAATAATTCTTGTAGAAATCATAAGAATAAGATCAGGTTCTCCACTGGCAGCTTACTGTGGGTTAGCCATTCACATTTACTGCCCTTCTGAAGCTGATGGATGTATCTAAAAATAAACAATACTTTGGGCATTTCCTGTGTGATTGAGCCCTCCTGGCTGCAGGCTGCAGCTGCAAACCCTTGGGACTCGGGCATGGCAGCTTCGGGCTTGCTTGGCCATTGGAATTCCTGCCAGGAGTGCCCGGGAGTCCCAGCTCCACCTGGGCAGGGCTCACACACACCTGGGGCTCCTCTGCCCTCCTGCTCTGTGCTCCCCTGGCACCAGAGCTCTCCCTGCTCTGTTGGCACAGTGTGGGCAGAAGGGGAGTTCACAGATGATCACAGTTCTTTTCATTTGGCGTCTTTTTTGGCTCAGGTTGTCAGCAAATTGAGGTTTAATTAGCACTGTGGATTGTTTGTCCTCGTGCAGCAGCGATGGGCTCCGCTGCTGTGGCTCCTGAAGCTGCCACCAAACAAATAAAGAAGGGTGATTTTTCCAGCATGAGCCCAGTAAATCTGTGCTTTTTGCCACTTCTGTGTTTAATCTGGCTAAGGAGGGGAGCTGGGGGCTGCACTGCACAACTGAGTTCTCTGCTGGATCTCGTGGCTCTGGGAATTGAAGAACAATGCTGGCATTTGTTGTTTCTCTCATAAAATAGATAAACCAGCACTGTCTTGACAAATCTCTTGAAATAACTCACAAATGGATGGTTTCTCTGCAGGAACAAACACACTCTGAGGTCACTCTGCTCCTCTGCATCTGCAGGCATTCTGGGACAGCAAAAGGTAAAGATTCATTTGATTTTATACAAATTTAAGGAAAATCTCCATATTTTCAGTCTTTAAATGATCTCTGCAATGCCAAGTCATGGCTATAACAAGGTCTGATTGCTTTGCTGATCAAATCTCAGCTTAGCAGTGCTCTGATGGAAAGATATTAATGAGTTCTTGGCTGCTACTCTTTTTTCTGTCAGACAGGAAGATAAACTGGAGCAGTTTAATTGGGAAATGGGCACTGGAGCAGCAGCAGCACGGAGTGTGGGGCACAGATCCCATCTCCTGTCTCTTGGTGAGTGACTGAACTGTCCTCTATGGGGAGTGCCATGGCCAGGGATGCAGAACAGGGCTGACTGCAGGGTGGGGAGTTCAGAAGTGCTTCACTGGGGACATCTGGGAGTCACTCAGATGCTTCTGCAATTTGTAGTGTAGAGGGTGCACAATTACTTTAATGATCAATTCAGGCAGTTGTTTTCATGGATATGCTGTGGGGTGTTTGGTACTGAATTCTGCCTGAGTTTGTTTTTCAGTCTCATTCCTCCTGGTTTATGGTTTACAGCCACTGGTACCTGGAGCATTGTCCAACCTCTCTCTACAGCAATCCAGACAGAAGTAAGAGGAAATGGAATAAATCAGCTCAGGCTGCTCTGGCCTTTCTGCAAGAACTCCACGGGCTGGCACAGCTCTGCAGCACAAGCAGCAGCTGGAGAGGCTCTTGCTGCTTCTGGGATACACTGCAGGTGAGACTGCAGCTTATTGTCCCTGCAAAGGGAGCTCAGGGCTGTAATTCCTCATCTCTGGCATTCTGCTAAACTCACCTGCCGGGGAGAACACGAGAACAAGGTTGTGGGGTGGTCCAGCAGAGATCCCCTTCCCCTCCTGCCCAGGGTGCTCTGCCCTGGGATGGGACAGAGGGACAAGGATGGGACAGGGACGGAGCTGTTCTGCTTGCAGCTCTGAGGCAGGCTGAGCTGGAGCAGGCACCCACACCCTGCCCTGGGCTTGGCTTGCAGTTCCAATTGCAGAGGTGCAGTTGCAGAGGTGCAGAGGTGCAGTTGCAGTTCCAGATGCAGAGGTGAGGTTGCAGAGGTTGCAGTGGTGCAGTTGCAGAGGTTGCAGTAGCTGCAGTTGCAGTTCAAAGATGCAGTTCCAGTTGCAGAGGTGAGGTTGCAGAGGTTGCAGAGGTGCGGTTGCAGAGGTTGCAGTAATAGAGGAGCAGACATGCACAGCTCCCTGGGCTGGGCTGGCTCTCTCGGGAGGGGGTTGAGCACACACCGATTCCGTTTTAATTACAGACATTACTGTTGGTCTTTTCCTCCCTTGCTGGAAGTAGCAGTACTTAGGCACTGACCTGGAGCCATCCAATTAGCTCCCTCTGAAAGCCACCACATAATGACTTGTTAAAATCTTCCCTGATGCTGCGTTGTGGGCAGGAGTAATTATGTGCTGCACTCAGAGTATGACTTCGTTCTGAGTCAATGGATAACTTTTCTAATTCCTGGAAAATGCTTCTGTGAACTGCTGTGAGCCACAGTTATTCCTCAAGAGCTGATGCAATGGTTTTGTCTGCATGGGCAGCTGCAGCCCCAATGCCCTGTGCAGGAGGACCAGAATTCCTTCCTTGTCCATCCCTCAGCCATTCCCAGTGTCCATCCCACTGTCCATTCCCACCTGCCCTGTTGCTCCCATGCTTTGGGATGAACCCTCCAGTGATGCTAAAATCTTGCAGCATTCTACCACAACTGTTAATTTTTGCTATTTGGGGCAGGAAAAGCTTCCCAGTATTTTCATTGCTGCCTGGGCAGCTCTGGCTCCTGCTCCAGAGTCAGATGTGTTGTACTCCCTGTGAGAGCTCCTGTGGCTGAGTCCTCACTGCTCTCCTCTGCCTCAGCTTCCCCGTGTGCTGCCCTGAGCACAGTTTATTGCATTTTTACCCAACTCCTAATCCCCCCTGAAAATCCCTCCCAGTAAATAAAGCTTATTCCAACAGACCCATCCCATCCCTGCCAGAGTTACCTGCTCTCCCCTTGAGCAGGATCTCCTCACTGTTTACATTTTTTACACAGTAAAATGAAGACATCCTGGCACAGCTGAAGTCTCCAGCAGGGCAGATTTGTTTGTCTCTGTCTCTGAGCCCTTTCCCAGAGCACCCTGAGCCCCAAGGCTGGCAGGTACAAATGACACCTCTGGAATGATGCAGCTCCTCCCTGCCAGGACTCAGAACAGGTTTTCCATCAAGCTGAAATGATAACCAGGGATGAGAAAGGTGGCAGGATGCCAGAGGGATGATCCATGGAGTGAGGAGGAGACAGGAGGCACCACCCAGAGCCTGAGCTGAGCAAACCATGGCCCAGCAGCCCCAGGACAGGGGCACAGCACAATTCCATGGTCCTTAGCAGCACATTCCAGCACTGAGTGCTGCCCCTGGGCTCAGCTGCTGCTCCTCAGGGAAGAGTCCGTGGATCTCTGGTCCTCTCAGGTTCCAGAATTGCCAGTCCCAGCCATCAGCCTGACCCTGAGATGCTGCTCTGGAACAGGGGATTTCTGGGGGCAGGAGCAGCTCCAGCTGTGCTGTGCAATGCCACAGAGCCCAAATCCTGCCAGGTGTTGCCTTCCAGCTCAGGGCTAAGGTTTAGTCACAAACACACCTGGAGGGACGAATGCTGAACCCCATTCTGCCCAAGCTCAGCATAGCTGGGGCTGATTCTGGTCTTACTGACCCATAGATTTTGTTTTCCTTATGCCTGTAACACTTTCTGGTTGAAGACAACCATAATAATAACAGATTTAGGTTTGCTTTAATTTTTCTTACACCAGTATTTTCCTACCTAAACCTCTTGTGAGATATTCCCACTCCAGGGTGAATCTGGCCCCCAGGAGAGGCAGTTTAGGATGAGAGTTGCTATCTGAAGAGGAAAAAGTAAATTTACCCCCAGAAGGAAAGGAAACAAAGGCAATATTTATCCACAGAGTGCTGCTATAGAGACCAGGCCTTTTCAAAGAGCAAGAATAAAGAGAGATGTGTGCTAAATTATCTCTGCTTGCTTCTGTCACTGCAGTCAGGTTACCATCACTGCCTGCTGCACTGCCTCTGAGCAGCTCCACCACCACTTCTTTAGAGGTTTATACTTACAAAAAACCCCAGATTTGTGGGACTGGATGATTTCATTTTACTTTGACAATGAGGTTTCAGCTTTCAGAAAAAAAGCTTTTCAGTCTCTTTCCCAGACTCCAAATTAAAACAATAATTTGTCACGGAAAAGTACAAAAATGGGCTTAAGGAGAATGAAAGTAACATTGATTTTTTCTCTGATAAAGATGTACGTCAGGAGTTGAAAGGAGGAGATGCAAATGAAGGAGGCTGATGGAGGCACCTCTGCAGATTGCGCACATTCCCTGAGTCTCTGTTTATTTAGGGATGCAAACTGAAAATAAAACAAACGTGGTTCAGGTTTTTGAGTGGGTTTGAAACTCAAATTGGCTGAAACCTTTCAGCCAAGTCTGTTTTATCCTATTTATAGCCTGTCAGCATCAGTAGGTGTGGAACAACAACCCTGCACTGCACTGCCCTCTGTGAGGGGTGTGTGAGGCACAGCTGTGTGCACACACCTGGGAAATGTTCCAACCTCTGAGCTCACCTGGGGGGTCCCAAAACCAGCCCTGGCCATGGGTTTCCATCCAGAAGGAGTTTTCCTTCCCCTCTTGTTCACCATCCATCCATCCATCATCCATCCATCCATCCATCCATCATCCATCCATCCATCCATCCATCCATCCATCCATCCATCCATCCATCCATCATCCATCCATCCATCACCCATCCATCCATCCATCCACCATCCATCCATCCATCCATCCATCCATCCATCCATCATCCATCCATCCTCCACCCATCCATCCATCATCATCCAATCCATTCCATCCATCCATCTCATCCATCCATCCATCCATCCATCCATCCATCCATCATCCATCATCATCCATCCATCCATCCATCCATCATCACCCTCCACCATCCATCCATCCATCCATCCCATCCATCCTCCACATCCATCCATCCACCATCCATCCATCCATCCATCCATCCATCCATCCTTCCTCCATCCATCCATCACCATCCATCATCCATCCATATCCATCCACCATATCCATCCATTCCATCCATCATCCATCCATCCATCCATCCATCCATCCATCATCCATCCATCCATCCATCCATCATCCATCACCATCCATCATCATCCATCCATCTCCCATCATCCACATCCCTCCATCCATCCATCCATCTACCATCCCTCTTCCACTCCATCCACTATCCATCCATCCTCATCCATCCATCCTTCCCCTCCATCCTCATCCATCATCCATCCATCCTTCCACCATCCATCCCTCCCACCATCCATCCATCCATCCATCCATCCATCATCATCCATCCATCCATCCATCATCCATCCATCCATCATCCATCCATCCATCCATCATCCATCCATCCATCTCACCATCCATCCATCCATCCATCATCCAAACATCATCCATCTCCATCCATCCATCCATCCATCCATCCATCCATCCATCCATCCATCCATCCACATCCATCCATCCATCCATCCATCCATCCATCCATCACCCATCCATCACCATCCATCCATCCATCATCATCCATCCATCCATCATCCATCCATCTCCATCCATCCATCTCATCCATCCATCATCCATCTCCATCCATCCATCCATCATCCATCCATCCATCTCATCCATCCATCCATCCATCCATCCATCCATCCATCCATCCATCCATCCATCCATCCATCCATCCATCCATCCATCCATCATCCATCCATCCATCCATCCATCCATCCATCCATCCATCCATCCATCCATCCATCCATCCATCTCCATCCATCCTCCATCCATCCATCTCATCCATCACCATCCATCATCCATCCATCCATCCATCCATCCATCCATCCATCCATCCATCCATCCATCCATCATCATCCATCCATCCTCCATCCATCATCCATCCATCCATCCATCCATCCATCCATCCATCCACCATCCATCATCCATCCATCCATCCATCCATCCATCATCCATCCATCACCATCATCCATATCCTCCATCCACCCATCCATCCATCCATCCATCCATCATCCATCCATCCATCCATCCATCCATCCATCCATCCATCCATCCATCCACCATCCATCCATCATCCATCCATCCATCCATCATCCATCCATCCATCCATCCATCCATCCATCCATCCATCCATCCATCCATCCATCCATCCACCCATCATCCATCCATCCATCCATCCACCATCCATCCATCCATCCATCATCCATCCATCCATCCATCCATCATCCATCCATCCATCCATCCATCCATCCATCCATCCATCCATCCATCCATCCATCCATCCACCCTTGCAGGGCTCACAGGGTCACTGCCCAGGACTGAGCAAGGCACACCCAGGCTGATCCCAGGCTCCTCTCTGATGATGATTCCCCATGCCCAGGGATTCTGATATTAATTCTGCTTTCTGTTCATGATTTTTGTCCTTTGCCCTGTGGCAGAGGGAGCCAAGTGAAGTGCAGGGTGGTTCCTTCCTGCCGTACATGGGCATGCATGGAGAATTTGGGATGTTTTATTATCCAGCTGCAGCTGCTGTTTGCTTTGCTTTGCTCTGGCTCTTGGCATGTTTTATAGCAGTGTCTGGAAAATCAATTTTTCTTCTCCCAGCTACAAAGCAGTACATGTGTCCTTAAACAAAACCCCGTCATTCTGACCAACATCTTTAGTTTTTCTTCCCTGGTGTTGTCATGAAATCTCCTTCAGTCCCATATATTTGCTCTTTAATTTTAGTGTTGCTTTTAGTGATCTTACTTAGTTTGAGAACACTGTCAAACAAAAGATTATACAAAAGGGCTGCATGTGTATCTAGTGTTTCTAGAAAAGGGGTTGCTTTATTTTGATTATGCTTTCTAAACTGTAAAACTTCACTGGTTTCTTTCTTCTCTCCTCCTTGTTTACTACATATCTTCTTGTTTAAGGAAGTCAGAAGGGTTAGTGGGGAGAGCCACAGTTTAACTGCTCCTCAGATGGGGGTTTGTAGGAGAAGAAGGACCAGAGATGTTCTCCTGCTGCTCTGCCAGCCCATCCCTGTGGATAGAGAGGGGCAGCTCTGTGCCCATGGCAGGGATGTGGCTGTGGGGGCACCCAGGGCACCCCAAACCCAAAGCCTACTCAGCTGATTGAAGCTGAACTTTGAAAAGGCATTTTTGTGACAGCAGCCTCTTAGATTTTTCTTTAGACCTTTAAGGCAACCTTAAAAACCAGATTCTGGGAGAGAGCAGGATGCTGCTCCATGGACTCCCATAGCAGGGCTGTGCCACGTGCTGGCTCAACAGCCCTCAGAGTGTTTTGGGGCTAGTTAAAGATATTCCCATCAAAAAGGGCTTAATGTTGTTTTGTTTTTCAGAAAATATGTTGATTTCTCTTTAAACATCAGCATTTTAGTGCTGCATTTTTAGTCACACCTGTAGCTGTGCAGGGCTATTTAACCCTTGTTACTGAGCAGCTGAAAGCAATATTTGTGTGTGGGGATTTGTACTCTTCCTGCTTCCCCCCTTTTCCAGAAACACTCCCAGTGCTGCTTTCCTCCATGCCCTGTGTTGCTCTTGCTTTCCTGGTTTTTATTTTATATTTTTTTAAACTCCAGTAACACAAAATTCAGGCCAAGCCTGGAGCTCTGCAATGGAACAGATTCAATTCCTGCCATCAGAAGGAGGCAGATTCCTGAGCTGCTGCTGAGTCTGGGAGGGGAATGAGGAGGCCACCCCAGTGCAGGTAAGAGTTTTATTTTACTTTATTCACTTCTGAGCTGCTGCTGTTTCCTGTGCTGCCACCTCTCTCCTTGTGCCCAGCCCTGGTCCCTGAGCACAGAGAGGCTTCGAGGGCTGGGAGTGATGGAGAGGAAGGACAGAGCAGGGGCAGTTCCTGCCTGGGGAGTGCTGGGCTCTGAGCTGCTCCTGGGGCTTGCACAGCTCTGCTTTGTCCCTGTGCACACCTGTGAGACAGGTACAGCAGCAGGGCCTGGTTCCAGAGCAGGTAATGCTGCTCCTGGGGCTTGCACAGCTCTGCTTTGTCCCTGTGCACACCTGTGGGACAGGTACAGCAGCAGGGCCTGGCTCCAGTGCAGGTAATGCTGTTCCTGGGGCTTGCACAGCTCTGCTTTGTCCCTGTGGGACAGGTACAGCAGCAGGGCCTGGCTCCAGAGCAGGTAATGCTGTTCCTGGCTCCAGAGGGGCACCAACCCTCCCTGGATCCCTGTGGTGCAGAGGCAGAGCCACTGTTGATGATAACAGAGCTTTTACCTCCCTCTCTCCGTGCAGACCTCAGCCCTGCAGATAAGTGCTGCCAGTGAGGGGGGTATTAGTACATAATACAATTTCTTGCTGCTTGTCTCTTTTTATGAGAGCTCTTCATCTTGTTACCAGGCAGTCAATGCTATTAGAACCAAGCATGCAACCCCAGGGAGGCTGATCTTCCCTGCCCAGGCTCATTTGAAATTGTACTGACACGGGACTTTGGGTGGTTTGGGATTTATTTATAGCTCTTGTGGTGGCAACAGCACGCTTGGGGCTGGGTTCAGGGGTCTGAGACCCTTTGGAGGCTCTGACTTGCAGAAGCTCCCATCCCTCTGCTGCAGGGGAAATGGGGACATTGGTTGGGACATTGCTGGGGCCAGGTCAGCTCCCTGCACAGTGGCATGGTGGGCTTTGTGAAGAGGTCTTGGCTGGTTTTCCCTTGGCAAGAGAGTAAAATTGTCTTTCTTTAGTGCTTTGTTTTCCCCTCTTTGTTCACATCCTGAACATCAACCATCCCAATGGCTTCCAAAGCTCCTGTGCCTGCTGGGGCAAAATGACCTTGGGAAAAGGCAGGGGCAGAGCTTGGGGAAATCCAATTTCCTGCAACAAACCCTGTGCAGGGCATGCAGAGCTTGGGGAAAATCAATTTTCTTGCAACACAACCCGTGCAGGACATGCAGGTGCTCCCACACCTGCAGCTGAGAGGGTGAATCCACCTGGAGACCCAAGGGCTGTGGGCACTGGGCTCATCCAGGAGCTGGAACAAGGCCATGGAATGTGCTGGAACTAAACAAATAAAAGGTGCATGGGGGGAAGTGTCCAGAGCAAGAATGAATGGGCATTTCCTATTTGGATTCTGAGCCCAGAGGGTTCATCCAGTCTCAGTAATGAAGCTGATTCTGTGAGACTGCACGCAAGCAGGAGGGTGTTTTACAAGATGGGCTTTGTATTCAGCTCCCACAGGATCACACTGAAAAGGCCTTAAACCTCCTTCTCTCAAGAAATTCAAGTCTAGCCAAATATTTAAGGAGCAATCAGGGCTTAACAAGCACCCAATTTATTCACTGTCTTAACAAAACAGGCTTGGTACTTTTCACTAGTTTGCTTCTCAAGGGTTGCCAACGTAGCCAGTGGAGATTGCTAATAGGAAATGTCACCTGCTTTATTATTCTATTTGTTTGTGTGATTGGACTTCAGGGCAGTAGCTTTCTTCTGTATTAAGAATGTGACTATTTTCCAGCTTGTGTGCTTTTCCTAACAATAATTAAAAAAAAAATGCTTACAAGAGGTTTTGTTAATGTATGAGCCTGGGAATAGGTCACAGTTTGCCACCTTCTGCTTTTGCCATTTGGAAAAGCTAATTCTGTTGCAGGAATTGCTTCTGGCTCTGGTGAGCAGCAGCTGCAGTGAGGTGCAGCAAAGGGGCCCCTTCTGAAGCTTTTCTGTGCCTTTCAGAGACTGGATTATTTATATATATTTTTTTCCTGTGTTCATTACTGTGACCCTACCCAGTACCAAACTCCATTCTCTTCCTCAGGGCACCTTCTGTGCTTCCAGACAGTTCTGTGGGGCCCTGATTGCTGCCTGGTTAAGGAGAGCTCTACTGGCCCCATCTCTAAGGACCCAAAAATGGAAATGTGCATCTCACATGTGCTGCTGCTCCCCTCCCACTGTGGGGAGTGGATCCTTGCCCAGGCTGAGCCTTCAGGTATTGCTGCTGAAGAGGAGAAGGCAAACAGGCCCTGGTTGTAATCCCAAAGGTTTTTATTTTTGTGGGTTGGATTCAGTTTGGGACTGAATGAAATATCTGAGCTTGCTAGGAAGTGTTGGATGGCTCTGGAATGTGAGACCTTTATGTCTTGTACTTAATTTCTTCTTGGCAGACCCAGAGTCTGCCCACTCCATGAAAAGATTACAGTGAAATGATGCCTTTGCAATTCCTGATTTACAGATTGCTCATTAAATAATCTGAAGGGTTTGAAGGAGATGTAGGAAATACTCTTCATCAAGAGGCAGTGCCCTTGAAAATCTGCTTTTAAAACAGTGATAAAAGGAGAGATTTAGAACTATGGGGCAATATGATGATGTAGGAGGTAATTCATTCTATGAGAGTTATTTCCTGTCTTTATTTCTGTCTGGTTCTCAAGTGCTATAGGTTTAGGATGGTTTGGGTTGGTGAGATTTCCCTTTTGATTTTCTATTTGAGCTGCAGAAGTGCTCCAGGCCTTGTACCTGGGACAGGTGTTCACTGTCCCCTTGGTGCTTTTAGGGGCAAACAAAGACCTGGACCTTGACCTAAAAAGTTCATTAAAATGATTTCTTTGCATATTATCCAGTTTATATTTAGCATTTCTTGAGCATGTGCAAGCAGCTCCTGGCTTGAGCAGATTCCAGCCCAAGGCTTTGCAAGCAGAGGCCAGGGTGAGCAGGACCTGTGTATATGAATCAGTAAAATTCACTGTAACTCACAATCTGTCAGCAGAGGAGCTTTAAGGTCACTCTCCAATTGTTGCCCAGACCATGGAAAGCTATTTTGCAATTCTGGTGGTATTTTCAAAGCTCAGCTATTTCCTTGTAATCATGGCTGGTACGTGGCTCCTTCAAAATTCCAGTTATGGGCTATCCCAGGTAAATTTTACTTATTTGTTGTGGGTTATTCTGATGAGTCTTTAGTGGGAACAAGGACAGTATCACTGTGCTCCTGAAAATGATTCCTCAGAGCCATTTGAGTCTGGACTGTCTCGTTGTAACACCTCAGGATGGAGCCCCAGGAGCTGTGGCTGCTCCTTCTGTCGGTAGGAGGGGGCAGAGTGTGAAGCAGGGAGGTGGCACATTCAGTGCTATTCCACTGCATGGTTACAGAAATATGAACTCATTTAAAGTACTCCAACCAGTGCTGCTGCAGGCTGGAGGATGAGCCTGAACACCCAGATTTTATCACCCAGCCCAGTGTGGAATTTCCATGTGGATCTCTGTGAGGAATGGAGCAGGAGTGCCCCTCCTTTGGGGCACCAGGCCCATCTGCATGGACCTCTGTGCTGCACTGGCTCTGATTTCCCCTGGATCAATTCCCCATGTGGCAAAGCCCTGCAAACCACCACCCTGAGCACAGGGAATGTGAGCCAGCTCCAGCTGGGAGCAGGAACTGGGCAGGAATTGAGCAGGGCTGCCCTTTGAGCCAGGTAAAGGCACTGGGGCCAGCAGGGAGGGAATTTCAGTCACTCCCTTCAGTCTCTGTCCATGGCTGTTGTGTTTGGGGGCTGATTTTGACTGGGAACCATAATGGCACTTGAGCAAACAGTTCCTTTGCCTCATGTGCAGTGCTCAGAGCTGTTTGAGCAGGCTCTGAAGGACAGAGCTGGGACACTCCAGGTGTGCTGCTGCATTTGGAGCTGATGGAGAGTCAGGCACAGCTTCCTCCCCTCCAGGTGGCACCTCTGCATGGGGAATTTGGGTTTGTCGTGTTTCAGCCAGCAGTGAGGTGCCAAAAGCTGCTGGAGGAGCAAAGGTCCCTCCTGAGGAAGGCAGGGAGCAGCCTGCTGGGGCAGTGTGAGCATCTCCTGCCTGCTGGGCTGGGGACTCAGGGTGGAGGGAAAACCAGGGGAGAGAGAGGGAAAGCAAAGGTCAGCAGCAGTGCCAGGGCTGGAGGGGCACAAAGGGCTGCTGGATGAATGGGGAGGTGCTGAACAAATAGTCATTAAAATCCCAGCTGCTATGTAAATGCCAGATCAGAGCTGTGATCTTTCTGCTGACTCTCCTTGGAGGTGAGTGGGAGTCTGTGCTACCCTTGGGAATGCTGCAGCCTAAATCTGCTCAGAGCTGTGCCTGGCATGGGCTGAGCTCCCCGGGACACAGCCCAGCAGCAGCTCGGGTCTCTCTGAGCCTCCAGTGCCCAGCGGTGTTACCAGCAGGGTAAAATCCTTTTCTTGGGATTTTTTC
This sequence comes from Zonotrichia leucophrys gambelii, assembly GCF_028769735.1. NCBI lineage: Eukaryota > Metazoa > Chordata > Aves > Passeriformes > Passerellidae > Zonotrichia > Zonotrichia leucophrys. The sequence continues at coordinate 1,054,557 of NC_088189.1, forward strand.
TTCCTGAGAAGCTGCGAGGCCTCAGGAACAAAATGTAAACATTGATTATCTGCTGCTGTGGAATGCAACAGGTGCATCTGGGATTGGTCTCATGTGGTTGTTTCTAATTAATGGCCAATCACAGTCAGCTGGCTCGGACAGAGAGTCTAGGACAGCTGCCTTTGTTATCATTCTTTTCTTTTCTGTTGTTAGCTTAGCTAGGTTTCTGAGATGAAACTTTTCCTTCTATTCTTTTAGTGTAGTTTTAATGTAATATATATAATAAAATAATAAATCAAGCCTTCTGAAACATGGAGTCAACATTCTCATCTCTTCCCTCATCCAAAGACCCCGTGAGCACGGTCACAGAGCTGAGCCCTTCGCTGCTCTGGACAGTGGGGCCATGGACTGTGGGCACAAGGATGCTCTCCATGGCAGGGAGGATTCCACACTAAAAACTGAGTCCCCCAAGGCAGCCCAGGGTGCTGTGCTCACCCCGAGCCCACAGGGCAGGGTGCAGGGGCTGGGGAAAGCACTGACAACTTATTTGCTGAACACATCTCTGGTTCTGTTTCCACGGCAACCCTGATGTGAAATGTGTTGCCAGAAAAACATTAGTTTCTATAGAAACATCTTCCCTGTGAAAAGTTTACTTTGTAACACATGATACCTAATATTAGTTTTTTTTAAAGTTGATCTGCCCACGTGTGTGCTGGGCTCGATAAACAGATCATTGCACCGGGGTGACAGAGCTGGGAAGGGGCAGGAGCCGCCTGTCCTCCCCTCCAAGCCTCTGCTGGCCCTGCCTGCCCCAGACTGAGCAGCAGTGGAGGCAACAGAAATGTTGGGTTGTGCGTGGTGTGATGGGCTCTGGGCATATCTGTGCCTGAAGTGTTCATTGAGACCCTTAATTTAGTGGAACATCAGTAATTTTGGTTTTCAGTGGATTTAGTTTTTTCATATTTAAGAAAAAATATCACAAATAGTGTCCTGAGTTACTGGGCTGCACACTCAGGCTCTCCAGGACTGAACACTGAGAAAGGTCTGGCTGGCTTTGTTGGGCTCAGTTCTGGGAACACTTCATGGGAGGGAGGCTTGATCTGCTCCTTCACAGAATCCTTTGGGCTGGAAACCTCCAGGGTGGTTTCAGTGCCACCAAGGCAGCAGGCACCCCCAGGGAGGGCAGAAGGCACAATCCAGGAGGAAGGGAGGGAGGAAAGCTCTGTCCAGGACACATGAGGAGGGGTTGGTGACAGAACTGCCTTGGGAAATGTTCCTGGGGATGAGCAGAGCCCAGCACAGTGAATTCCACACCCATTTCTGCTTTGCCTTTCCCCACGGCCTTGCCAGGTGATGGCTGCCCTTCATGCACAGCTTGAGCATCTCTGGCAGTTTCTCATTTTGGCACCCCATGGATGCAAGGGCTCCTGTACAGGAGGAGATTGGTTGGAGACACTTTGTGGGTGGGCAGAGGAGATCCCCAGGGTCAGGAGCTCAGTGTTTTGGGGTTGTTTAAGTGTGAGCAGTCCTGGGCATTCCAGTGAAGATCTGGGGTGAATCCCAGCGTTGCTCCGTTGATGTCCATGCAGAAGGGAAGGAGCTCTGCACTGGAAACTTAAGGACAGAATATTCTAATTTGGGCACCATAAATTATACGCATGAATAAGCATGCCCTGGTTTCTCAGAGGTGCTGAACACTCGGAGTTCTATTGACTTGGTGGAAGCTGGAATGAGCACGGTGCATGCTTTGGATAAATCATGTTATGTAACAGAAAAATGATGGTAATTTATGTCCAGGAATTTTTCATCATGGCACTGAGCTCTGCTCTTTGCAGTTGGAAAGAATGAAAAGTTTGAGGAGTTATGGTGGCAATTAACCTGCCCTGGCACCTGCACAGCATTTCTGGTACAGGACACCTGCCCAGAGCTGGGCCATGCAGGGACTGTGCCAGCCCAGGCTGTGACACCTGGAGCCTGGAGTTGGGATGCAGAGAGCCCTGGCACAGATCAGTGCCATCTCCCTGGAGTTTGGGATGCACAAAGCCCTGGCACAGCAGGTCTGTGCCACATCCCTGGGGTTTGGATGCACAAAGCCCTGGCACAGGAGCTCTGTGCCATGTCCCAGGGTGGGAGCCCTGCAGTGGGTGCCTGTGCCAGGCCCTGCAGGGCTGTGAGCAGGGGCACAGAGCATTCCCCACCCTCCAGCCCAGGTTAGCCCAGGGCTGCTCCCTGCCAGCCCTCCTGGCTGCCAGAGCAAGGTGGGCAGGACTGTGGCACCCTCCCAGTGTGCCCTCAGCAAGGGTGCAGGGAACATCGAGTGCAAATTAAAAATAGCGCTAAAATGAAGTGAGGAAAGCAATCAGAACACCTAAAATCCAGCACTATCTTTAATCATAAGTGGAAAAAAATATGTATTGAGTGTTGTTTGATCACAATCTAAACACAGCCTAAACAACTCTTTGAATTTGTAAATGACATGCAATAGAGGTATTTTTAGCTTGTGTTGCTCAGATCTTGAGGAGGATTTTTGTATGTTTTAGCTTATCACATTTCTTGCATAATAAGCTCTGGTTTTGCACAGCAGTTTAATTTTCTGTGAGCCTATTCTGTATGCAAATAACTTTTCTTTTGTGGTCTCCCGTGGCAAGATTATCTCCACTCTGAGTGGATTTAAGGTGAAAAGAACTTAACTGAAGGGCACGATTATAATCTGCTGGTTTACCTGGTTTGTCTTTCTCAGGCACGTTGTTATCATCAGTCTGCTGTGTTTTGTTCCCTCTGTTTGAAATCCCAGTGAAAGTGGCAAAACTTTTGGCATCTTTGGGGAGTGCTGAAAAGCCACGGTTTTTGTTGGATGTTCTGATTGAGATCTGCCCTTTTTACTCCTCATATATCTGCCTGCCTGTGCCTGGCAGGGCCCATCACTTTTGTGTGAGTGGAAAATGCTCTTTAATAAAATGGATAACCTGGGTTTGTGATGCTGGAAGTGCAAGAGCAGCTGGAAAGCTCAGCCTTATCTTCAGGGCATGCCAGGCTGGGTTTGGCTCCTGGAGATGGATGGAGGACTCTGGGGTGTGGATGTGGGACAGCCACAGAAGCCATGACAGCTTTGCCATGAGGGAAGGGCCAGGGGCTGCTGCTTTGGGGCCTTTACCAGATAAACTCAGCTCAGATTTAGTTCTACAACAAAATAGAATTAATTCTCTGCTCCATGGACCCATGGGCCAGATGTTTGTGTGCTGTGGGCCCAGAGGGGCAGGGTTGGAAGGGCTGAGTGCTGGGGAGGAGCCCTGGCAGCTGGGAGGGAGTAGGGAAACTGAAAGGAAAGGCAAGAACACAGGAGGAGGAGGTGGGTTTGGGCACTGGGACCTTTCCTCAGCAATGCTGAGCCTCAGCCAAGCTCCTCTCCCTGCTTCTCGTGGAGAGCTGGAGCTGTGGGGCAGCACCAGTGCAACAAATCTGCCTCTGGTGGCCAATGAACCTGCCAGGGGTGAATGAGAGCCCGGTGCCCTCTGTCCCAGCATCTCAGGGGATGTCCCAGAACCAGAATGGGGATCCTGGTTTTGGCCAATAACTCAATTCCCACTGGTGTTTAACACCTGAAATACCACAGGCAGCACTGACAGAAGTGTGGCTCCTCCAGCAGAGGCTGCAGAAATCAGCTGGACTGACTGCACAATAAATGTCAGGGATATGGGAATTGCAGTGCAGTGAGAGTGCCTGGGGAATGGGAGGATTTGTGTAATTACAGAAGGGCTGGGAGCTGCATTCAGCACAGCTTGGGAGCAGCACTGACCCCAGCCTGGCCCTTCCCTACCTGTGTGCTGCTGTCCATTTGGCACTTGGGCACCTCTGCCATCCCCTGATTCATGGAGTTGTCATAGGAACTATTCCCTGAGCTGTGCTCTGACTTTTTCCATGAGGCACTTTATTGTGTTATAAAGTGTTGACAGCAAAGCACAGGGATAGATTTTTAAATGTCACCAAGGTAACTACTGGCATTCAATTACAGTTTGAGATAAAGATGAATCCCTCCTGCAAATGGGACTGTATGAAAGTCAAAAACTCTGCCGAGGATGGGGCTGATTTGTGACACAGCAAAGAATTCTCCTGTCACTCTGCAAGGTTAATTGTGCCCGTTCTGGCTTGTGGTAACACAAATGGGGCTCTGTTCTTCAGCTGGTGTCTTGAGAGACACTGATCCCTGGGATCCAGCTGTTTGGGGTCTGTCCTGTTTGAGACACTGATCCCTGGGATCCAGCTGTTTATCTGCTCAGAGACACTGATCCCTGGGATCCAGCTGTTTGGGGTCTGTCCTGATCCCTGGGATCCAGCTGTTTGGGGTTGTGTCTCCTGATTCCTTGGGATCCAGCTGTCTTGGGGTTTATCTGCTTGAGAGAACTGATCACTGGGCTCCAGGGGTCTCTTTTGGGTCAGTCCTGCCCTGCTCTCCGTGGCTCTGTCTCTCTGTGGCAGGCCCAGGGTTGTTCTTGCTGATGCTCTGTCCCACCAGCCTGGCTCTGCTGTAAAGGGCATTTCTCTGGCTTACATAAACACCCCAGAGAGCAGAGCAGGGCTTGTCTGCAGATCCCTTGGCACCTCAGATCCTCATTCATCTTCAGCCTGAGAAGATGGAAGTGCCAGGACTGGTGGGGATTAGGGAGAGTGGACAACTGGGGAATAGCTGGTGCTTTGGGAAAGGCTTTTGGAGCCTGGGAAAGAGGGAAAGTGCATCTGTGTGGGATGAGGGGTCAGGAGGGAGGGGAGAAGGGAAAGCACCAGCAGGGGAGAGCCTGGCAGGGAAATGTGGATGGTTTGTGTTGGGAATGGAATGGAGCTGGGCTTTGGGTGGGAAGCTCCCCCAGGCCCTGGGCAGTCCCTGGAGCCCCTGGGAGCTGTGCAGGCTCTGAAGAAATCACCCTTAAACCCCCAGGGCTCTCATGGTGTGAGGCTGTGGCCATGGAAAGGCTTCTTCCAACCAGGGCTGCTCCTTCCCCCATTCCTCCCCCCTTATCTCATGTCCCTTACATCTCAACATCTTCTCACTGTGATAATCACTAAAATTTAGCCTATTACACATTCATTTTTCTCTCCCATTAAGAGCAGTCCTTCCTTTCTCAACAAACTGCCTTATCTTTTATTTGAAGTTTCACATTAAGCGTGAAAAGGACAGAACCTGACAATGTCATTTGAGGAAGGCAATTTTATTTTGAGGTAAAGTGTTTTGTGAACAGCATCCTGATTGCCTGGCAGGGCTAAAAATACCTGACTGGTTAAGTACTGATCCACACGTGGGGACCTGGAGTGATGCATTTTTAGTGCTGCCCAGTGAATCCACAACAAACACTGTCCTGGTGCTGGGATTTCAGTGAGGGGAGCAGGGGCTTCCTCCAGAGGTGCCCAGGTTAAAGTCAAACGTTTCTGTTCAAAGCAGCATTTACTGATTTATCAGCACAACTGAGGTGCGCAATTTCAGGAGGTTTCATGGTGGTATTTGCAGTGCTTTGTGCCTGCCCAAAGCCACAGGGCCCTGCTGAGGCTGGGACAGCAGAGCTGGGCAAGGAGCAGCAGTATTGGAATTAAATCCCAACACAGCAGCCTGGGTGGTGTTTGCAGGGTTCCAGGATGAGGGAAGAGATGAGAATTCTGACTCCATGTTTCAGAAGGCTGGTTTATTATTTTATGATATATAATATATTAAAAGAAAATTACATGCTATAACTATACTAAAGAATAGAAGAAAGGATTTCATCAGAAGGCTAGCAAGGGATGAAAAGGAATGATAATAAAATTTTATAATTTTATAAATGCACCTGTTGCATTGTACAGCAACAAATAACCATTGTTTACATTTCCTTTCTGAAGCCTCTCAGTTTCTCAAAAAAAAAAAAAAATTTTTCCTAAAATATGTCCATGACAGCAGCCCCACATTGCCTGGCAGGGAGGGGTCTGAGCCCCTGGTGATGCTTTCTGCCCTGTTCAGTGCAGGACGTGCCCACCTGGGAGGCTCCTGGGTGGTGGCTGGTGCTGCCCAGACCCAGTGCCTGGCAAAGCCACGGAGACAAACCAGGCTGTGCTTCCCCCCCCAAAAAAGGCCTTAAAATCCCCATGAAAGTCCCAAGGATAAACGGGAAACGTGAGCAGAGCCCTTGTGCTGCCCGGACAGGCAACATGAAATGCAAACAAAGGCTGGGGTTCCTCGGGGATTTGCCATGTAAGGGGCCAGGGCAATGCAGCCTCCTCTGCTCTGTTTGGGTTTGGGTCCCGTAACTTGGGCAGTTCTTCTCTTTGTTTTCAAGTTCCCTTCTTGAGAGTTCTTTAATCATAATCCCCCTTCCATCATGAGCCTGCCTACCAGCAGAATATTTGTCCTTCTCAATGCCTCTATTTCTGTGCTTCCCCCTCTGTTCTCCCTCCCAGGCACTGTTATTTGGATTTCATCCCTTCAAGGAACACCACACATGGCAGGGGCTGCACTCCTGGGGTGTCTCCATCACTGCACAGTTCCATGGAAAAAACGAAATGGCTGAAGGATTTTTGCTGTTTTCTCTGGAGGATTAAGTGGGGCAGGTTCTAGAGAGCCTCTTTGGGGAGAGTTTCTCTCTCTTTCTCTGGGAATGCGGCACAGGGAGAATTGTTTTGGGGAGGGGTGCTGGGACATGACCGTGGGTACAGCTCTGGTGCAATCCCAGAGCCTGCAGAGCCCCAGCAGCCCCACCTGAGGGATTCCCCCTCCTCTGCCTCATTGCTGAGGAAAACCAGCCCTGCCTGTGCTGTTTTCAGGGTAATTTAGTGCAATTTTGGGGCAGGAATCCCAAGTTCCTGAGCAAACTGCTGTACATGGCCAAGGGTGAGGTTTGTGCTGAGCTCCATCCCCAGAGGAAGGAAAGGCAGGGGATGTTCTGTTTGTGCCCCACCAGCACTTTGTGTGACAGACAGAGGGGATTTGGTGTTTCCATTTGGTCCATGGGAAGGACTCCCTGCAAACCCCTGGCAGAGCTTCTCAGTCACAGCTCTCTGATATTCCCTGGAAATCTGTTCCTGAAGTGCTCAGCCTCAAGGGAAACCAGCACTGCAGAGAGGCAATTAAAGTGGGAATGGGAATATGATTTAAGGGTTGATAAAGTGCTCCAGAACTCTGGGAAACTGAAGTTTCTGTGCAATTAAAAGGCATTTCCCTGTTCAGTTTTAATATATGCAAACCACTCCGATATTTCTCTAATGTTTTGAAATATTTCTAGCAAGGGAAAATGGAAATAGTTTTGTTTCTCATCTCCCTCTTCTGCCTGCAGGTAAATCCTCTGGAGGTTCTCTCTGACACTTTGTGAATCTCAATTCAACAGCTCTTCAGGGTATTTATTAAACACACAACTAGCTCAGAAGCTCTGTTGGGTTTGAAGTGATTCAAGCACAGAAGAAAGCAGACGGGAGGATACACTGAGTGCTCTTTGTTTTTAAAAAATGCAGCGATATAGTGGAAATAGTTCTCATTTTGCCTTTGGAGACAGAAATTTAAACCAGTGATTCACTGATTCAGTCTGGAACTTTACACTTGGTGGGACAGGAGCTGAAGGAATCCCTGAGGGTTTTTCTCCAAATCTGCAGTTCTGGAGACAAAGCTCAGTGGATGTTGGTGGATCTCAGTCTCTGGGTTCAGGGGCACCAAATCAGGGAATCTTTAGTTCTGCAGTTCTGGTGTCCATGTGTCACCCCTGGAGCAGAAGCAGCTCCTCTCCTGCCCAAAGACAGCTCTGAGTGTGTGTTTGTGTGTCTGTGCACATTCCCAAATGCTCTCTCTGGGCTTCTCTCACAATCCATCCTGACCTGGAGGGTGGAATGAGCTGGGAGCTGAAATGCTGAATTTATCCCCACAAACATGCAGGGAACAGCTTCCTTCTTCCTGTTGTACACGTTCTGAATTGGAAAAATGAGAGCTGGGAAAGTTTCAATTAAATCTTAACCAAGTCAATGTATTAATTAAAAGGAATGCTGATGGTCTAATTAGGAACGTATTAACATGCTGTGAGCACCAGAAGTTCTACTGAGTTGGCTGGTCTGACTGATTCACCTGTACTTACACTAATTAATGAGACATTGCAGTCATTAATGCTTTTTGTCATTTCTTGATGGGGAAGTTAACTGTGGGAAGACCTTAGAACTGCACTCAACAGTGTCGGGACAAGGTCTGGTGCTTTGGGGCTGTGGGAATGATTTCCCTCATGATGAAGAGATGCTGAGCCTTTTTCCCTTTGGTAGGATGAGGTGACTGTGCCACATGGATTTTAAAAGCAATGTTTACATAAAGGTGTTTGGGGAGCATCTGCCATGGCAGGAGAACAGCAGTTTGTCAGCACTGGCTACAAAATTATTCATTTTCATCTGTCTAGACAGTATTAGAAGATGGATTTCATGACAATTAAGAACTTCCATCCTCAAACACTTTAATAAAATTGGGAAGCCACGTGAGCGTTCTCAAGACGCCTTTTTGATTTGTACCAATTTATGCATTTAATAACCTCCAGTGAGCCAGAGTTAGAGTGCAGGTGAAGCTGGCCCAGCTCTCATTACTCTGGCTGTGCTGTGCTTTGGTTATTGTGATATGAGAGCCAAGGGCTGATGTTGGAGCTGGTTTGGTCAGGTTTTACTGCCCCTCACTCAGGTTCATCTCATTTCCATGCAGTTTCTGCTGAAAGCAGAACCGGCTGTGGGTAATGCTGAGTCCAAGCTTAGCTTCAGGTGCTCTGTAGGTGACTTTAAATCAGAATTATGTGTCAGAGGCTTGCTGCATCTCCAGCAATGTTCTCCTTCCTGCTGCCCCTGCCAGGCAAGGCTGAGTTCAGGAGGTCCTGGCTGGGCTGGGGATGGGATTCCTGCCCCAGGAATTGCAGCAATTTCAGCTCTGTGCAGGAGGGTGGGGAGAGCAGAGCTGTGAGGGGCTCTGAAGGAAGCCCATTGCCACAGGGGGGTTCTTTGGGCAGAAATGAAAGGCAGCACTCTGCAATGTTCCTCGTTTTATCAGGCTGAGTGGCTCCCTTGGTTGTGAGGGGCTGGTCTGGCACTTGTGGGGCTGCAATGAACTCCTGCAGCACTTCTGCCTGCAGGTCAGAGAGCACTGAGCTTGGGAGCCTGCCCCATCCTCCTGCAAAGGCTGATGGTGGTGCATGTTTGTTCCCTGCTGATGTTGGTGCATGTTTGTTCCCTGCTGATGCTCACTTCAGCCCTGTGCTCACACTGGCAGTGTGCAGCTCTTGTTCTGCTCTTACAGAACTTCCTAAGCTTTACAGAAAACCCCTCAAGTCTTTGGTACGAGGGCTGTCTGATCCTCACACCTTCAATAGTAATAATGGAAATCATTCAGAAACGGGTTAGAAACAAATACTCTGTTTGCAAGCTGCTCTGTGTTATTGGATCTGACTTGATTCTGGGAATTGAGTAGCACTGAAGAGATCAAACCATTCCCACAGAGAATTCTGGCTGAAAACCACTTACAAGCCTCAAAACCAATAACATGAGTAGAAGTTTGTTTTCAGCACGGAGTGCATTTGCCAGCACAGAATCACTGCTGTGTTCCAGGGTAGCAGCACTTGTGTTTCATCCTGACTCATCTGCTGCAGGTTCTGTCACTGTGCCAGGGCTCCCATCACTCAGGGTCCTCCCTGCCATCAGTGCCAGCTGGACCTTGGCATGGGATCCCTAAGGTGGCTTACAAACACACAGCTCAGTGTGCTGAAGGGTTCCCTTGGCATGGGATCCCTAAGGTGGGTCACAAACACAGCTCAGTGTGCTGCCAGTCCCCTCTCTGTGCCAGAGCAGGGTTCCCTTGGCATGGGACCCCTAAGGTGGGTCACAAACACAGCTCAGTGTGCTGAAGGGTTCCCTTGGCATGGGACCCCTAAGGTGGGTCACAAACACAGCTCAGTGTGCTGAAGGGTTCCCTTGGGGTCTCAGGGCAGATGGAGCTTGGGGTGCAGCTCTGTGCTAACCCCTCTGCAGGGCCAGAGCTGGGGGTGACTCTCAGTGTGCCCTGGGTGACTCCCAGGGAGGAGAACAAGGATTTCCCTTCCCAACAAGGGAAATACAGCCTCAGGTAGGCTCAGGCTGGCAGCTCACAGTGCTGGCCTGTCCTTTGCAGGGAGGATGTAAAAGCACAGCAATTCAACTCCTGATTTGATTTCCATAAGGAGCTCCCAGCTGATTTGGACAGAACTGGATGCTGTGTTTAGTTCATGTCTGGAATTGGCTCTGTGTGATCAGTGCCAGTGGCTGCTGGCAGGGTTTTGGTGGTGATGGGGAGTTTGCCTGAGCTCTGGGGCTCCCAGCAGTGGGAGCGGGCTCTGGGTGGCCCTGCCTGGGCTCTGGGTGTGCTGGTGCTGGGTTCTGCTGGGAGGGATCCATGGCAGCCCCATCTGCTGCTTGCAGAGCTCCGGGCAGGGGAGCACTGGGGTCTCCAGGCATGAGAAGGAAAACCATATGGTTTGGGGTTGGCAAAGTCCTCTGGCACAGACGAGTCCAAGGAGGAGAGCCTGGGCTCTCTGAGAACTTGTGATGAGATCTGTCATGCTGGGCTGTCACACCTCAGAGGGACTGAGCCAAGTGACAGCAGGGAGAGGCTCTGAATGGGGAAAAACTGCAGAAATCAACAGCACCACCCAAACAGCAGCTCTGAGAGCAGCCCAGAGCTGGGACAGGGCACCAGGCCTGAGCCTGGGACAGGGCACAAGCCCAGGACAGGGCCCCAGGCACGAGCCCAGCCCTGGGATCAGGCTCCAGCAGGCCAGACTAGCTCAGTGCTCAGCAGTGACCATTTCCAGAGGGTCCTGGGCCTCTCTGCAGCTCTGCAGTGCTTGGTGTGCAGCCCCTGGGTGCCACAGGCCCTGCCAAGGATGAGGGAGGGTTTCTGGCCTGCAGCTCTCCCTGTGGCAGGCTCAGCCTGGGGGTCTGTGGGTGCTCAGGGGTCATTTGAGCATTCAGAGCTCAGCCTTGGAGCAGCCTGCCCTGCTCAGAGCAGAGCTGGCCCATCTCCTGTCTCAGCAATAACAAAGGCATGTGCTCACTGACAACTTGTCTGGGCCAGGAGCCAGCAGAGAAGTTCCAGGAGCTGTGACAACAGTGTTGGGGCTCCTGGGGAAAAAATATCTCCTGCAAATGAACAAGCTGCATCAAACTGAAAATGGGGAAGGGATGCAGTTGGATATGAGGTATCCATTCCTGATGAGCTTGGTGCCCTGAGACAGAGCTTGGTGTTTCTTGGACCCTCCAAGGGCAGGTCCTGCTCCCATCTGGTGATTCCTCATCTCTGGTGCTTGATGCATTCTGCCCTTTCACCATTCAACTGCAAATTCCCCAGGTGTGTTCCTGAGCCTGATGCCACAAAGAAAGGGGCAGCTTCTGTTTGTAGATAACATCTGATTTATTTTTTATGGAAATATTCAGATATGTGTTTGCAGAACCCGGTTTATTAAAAGAGACATTCTGCACCCAAACTGAGCAGAGAGAAGGCTTGCAGGAAACTGCCCAGTGCCATGCCATGAGTTGTTTGATGAGTTTTGTGTCTCGCCAGGGCTCACCCACTGCAATGTGAAATACAGTGAGTGTTGTGCAGGGTGCAAGGCAGGGAATGTTCTGGATGCTGTTGGCAGCTGCAGTCAGAGCCATGCCCACAGTTTGGGCATGCAGGAAGATGCCAGCACAGGGTTCTGCTGCGCCTTGTGCTCGTGGGCAGCTCCTGCACTGGCCCTGGCTTTTGGGGCTCCTCAGCCCCTCTGGCTCTGGCAGGGTTGGGATGTGCCTGGGGTTTTTGGGAAGGGCCCCAGTGGGGGCTGGCATTGCAGAAACCCCTGGGGGCTCTGATTGCCCCTGGGCCTGCACAGAGGGGATGGATCTGTCCCTGCCCAGGAGCCCACAGCAGCCAGGGGCTCAGGAGCTGCCCACAGACCTGGCAGGGCTCTGAGAACCTCTCCTGTGCCCCTGTCTGTGAGCAAACCAGAAATCTGAGTCTGAAAATGAACATTTTAAACCTTGACTCCAGGTGAGGCAGAGCCAAGCCCAGCTGAATGCCTAAAATAGACACTGATAGACCCAACTTGTGGTGAGCTTCTGGGGAACATCTCAGTGCCCAGGTACATTGGGCAATACTTGAAAAGTTAATAAATTCTAGTGCACATCAGTGCTGCTGAAAGCCTGAGTAAATATTAAGACTCCACTTTCATGAATAACTCCTGGCTAGGATATTATTTCTAATTCAAGAAACCACCCCTTTCATCTCCTACCTAAACACTTTTTTTATATTTGGATCAAGGTTATGTTTTACTACACGCTGCACAAATGTTTGAGAAGATAGAGTTTCTTCACCGAGGAGCTGACAGTTTTCCCCATAAATCCAGCGTTGCTAGGCTTAAATAGAAAAATATTTATCTGCTGAAGAGAACTTGAGCTGATCCCAATCGCTGGCATGGACAGCTGTGGCACCATTAATAATTATTGGTTTAATATGCCAGGAAATTGATTGTCAGATAAGGCAGAGGAGGGGAGAGCACCTGGCTCGTGGTGGATGTGCAGGTGAGAGCAGCAGGGCTGGGGTCACTGCAGGGAATAATGACAGGCTGTGCCCTCTGTCAGTGCTTTATCCTCCAGCTGAGCATCACCAGGGACAGCAGAGCTTCTGGGGGTTACCAGGCAATGCCCAGCAAATGGAATTGTTTGTTTTCCCCTGAACACCTGCACTGACTGTATTGATCCCCAGCAAAATGAGGTTTGTGGAAGTTCAAGCGTGGTTCAATGTCCCAGAGTGAGATGGATCTTTGCCTGCAGCCCCAGGTGCTCAGTGGCCATTCTGGGCAGGATTGCCCTGCAGCAGGAACAGTCTGTGCTCCAGCCAGGGCACAGTGACCCCTGGGAGGTGTCAGCTGCACAAATCCTGTTAGCACTGCTGCCTGCCTTGTCTTAACGCCCATGAAGGCTCTGGCAGGGAAAGGCAGCTGTAAAGAACAGGGATGGGTGGTTGGGAACAGGATCTGAGACAATCTGGGCAGTTTGGAGGTGTGTGGATTGCCAGTGATTTATTGCAGTCACTTCTCTGCTGGCTTTGCTCACCCTGTCCTGTGTTTGAGGGCTCTCCTTCATCAGGATGGGCACAGTTTAGCTGTAATTAAAAACTTGAGTTCACACCCAAATTCCCAGGGAAAACTGAAGTTTTTTCAGTCTGAAATAACTTGTGGTGACACAAGCTTAGGGTCAGTAAATGCAGTGTTCAGCCCTCTGCCTATGCTGCACACAGCCCTGGAGGGATTAGACAATAACCTGCACTAAACTACCCTGCATGAGCAGAGAATTTTGTGTTCCAAAATGTGCTCATTGCCTCTGAAAACACTGTCCCCTCTGGATCACCCCTGCAACCCTGATGGCTGCTTTGCACAGGGCAGGAGCCAGGACGTTTCCCTGCCCACCTGTACGGAACATCTGCTGAGGCTGAAACAGCCACCCCCAGACTGTGTGAAATAAAGAGTCCTGATCCTCTGAAATGGAGCAGCAGCCCTGGATTGCTCTTTCCTGAGGGGGCTGCAGTTCAGGGTACATCTATATATATTGTAATTTCCAATTCTTTTGAAAAACTGCTTCTTGCTGTTACCCTCCCCTTGGCAGGAAAGGCAGATATCCACTGCATGGCACAGCCTGCAAATTCTCTGTGTCTGCTCCTTGTTATCCATTCTCTGCACATCTGACCTCCAAAGTGTGAACTTTCAGCTTTGTCCTGTTGTGTACCCTGGGTTTTCCCCCTTGAGAAGAGAACCTGAAGTTTGCAAGGCAGTTGTGACTTAGATGAGTCACATTGAATTAAAGCCCTGAAGAGATCTGCTCTTACATGGTTAACTGCCCACTTGATTGGGAACTTAATTTAAGCCCATAGAGAATCATGAGAAACTTGATTTAGTTCTTTCCTTCAAAGCTGTGTAATCATTGTGACTTGGGACTTCATGTTTCTTCTTTTAATTAAGGACTGAAAATACGCATTGTGGTGAAACAGCTGGCATAGCCTGGCTCTCTGTAATTTGGTCTGGTATTTTGTCCTTTTTCAGCCATAAATAATGTAATGTCTCTTTAATATTCTGAGCTCAGAGGGTTTATGAGCCAAATTTTACCACCTACACTTAGAAGAGAAACTTCAATAAAACTTTAACATTAATGTCCAGAAAATTTCTGTCCCTCATTCACTGCAAGCTTCAAATAACAGTGCTTGGGGACTCCAGCCTGAGTTCTCTTGAATTCTCTATTTATTCATTACAACATTTCATTTTCTGGCTTTTACTGCCTGCACTTGTCCACAGCTGCAGTTCAGCCTCAGCATGGAGGTCCCTGCTGCCTGTCACAGGGCAGGGCAGCGCTGTCAGGTCACTGAATTAAAAATAAAGCTCTGAAACTGAGTAAATGAAACCCCAGCAGAGGTAATGCTGGCTCGTGTGCCAGGTTCCTTTTCAGAGGTGTTTATTGCCCGAGCAGATCCCGGTGCAGGGGGAAGCTGGGTTGGCTTTTGGTGGCTGCTTTATTGTCCCAATCTTGGCCTTTCTGTGGGGGATCTTTGGCTTTTCATGATGCTGGGGCATCCCCAGGCAAGGTGCAGCAGAGGGTGGCAATGTTTTTCCTTTGCTGAGTGATTAAAACATGTTCCATGGGATGGAACAACAATGTGTCCCTGCCTGCAGAGCTCTGTGTGGGTGGGCACAATGCTGAACTGGGGATTTGTGTGCTGATGGCTTCTGCAGTGTGATAGGGCATAACTTCAGCTTTAACTTCAGCTGGGAAGTGCCAGACCAGAAAATAAACAGAACTGAAATAAGCACAGAAATGCAGAACTCCTCATCCTCAAAAGTGCTGTGTTTGCTTATCACAAGGATGAGGTTGGCTTTAGTTTCCACAGTGCCACAGCACCCCTGGTGCTGGGCAGTGAGAGCAGGGAGACTGGGGTGCCCAAACTGGAGAACAAATCGAGGGGACAGCAAAGGGCAGGGGAGCCACCCTGGGGATGTTGAATTACCTGCTTTTGAGCAATGAGCTGCTCCCACCCTGTGAGTGCAGCACTCTCCTGGGCACCAAACCCCAGCAGTGACCATGGAGCCCCCTGTGCCCCCAGTGCTGGGGCTCTGGGGCTGCTGCTCCCAGGGGAGAGGTGGATGTGGCCATGGGGACAGAGAATAGCAGAGATGCTGTGGCTCTGCTCAGGGTTTCACTGGGCTTTGTCTTTATCTCACCAAAGATGTCCTGTGCTGCTGGATAAACCATTCAGCAGCAATTTGTCTGGGCTGTCCTGCTGGTTGCAGCCCTGGGATTTGCAGCACTGAAGGTCTGGAAATCCCCCAGACAAACAATCAGATTCCTCTCTTCTTGCATGGACACGTTTTTCAGCTGAAAAGAATACATCAGTTCCAATGCACTGGATGTCTTAAGAGAAATGGCTTGGTGCACACATCCTGGAGAAACTTTGGCCAATTCCTGCCTGTGGTTTATTTGCTCACAAGATATCAAAGTGATGACAGATCTGGCTGTTCATTTTGTGTTGCTGTGGCACAAGCAGCTGTAAAACCCAGGACAATGAGCACCCTGCTCGAATCCTGAATTTTCTGGGAGAAGAGAAGGTCTCTGTGGGGTGAGCAGGTGTTTCTGAGCCTTTCTGGGTGCTCCAGCAGGACCTGAGGCTTCTGGGGGCCAGAATAACACACTGGGAAGGACAAATGATATTCCATCTTCTTTAGGCTGAATTACTTTTCTAAAAGTGGTTGCTAATGCTCTCTTGCTGTGGTATTTTAAGACCTACTCAGATGAATAACTGCTGTACCGAAGAGACTTAATTACTGGAAGATAATCCAATAATGATTCAATGAATGACCTGTTCCATGAGATGGTGAGGTTCAATATGGTGAAAGTTCTTGTTGTTTTTTTCCTTCTCATAAACACAAATTACTTAAGGTTGGTTTCATGCAAATGAAAAATCACCAACAACTTAATGCCAGAAAAGCCTAATTTATGGATTTTCCCCATCTGTTAAGATCTAGTTTATCTATATAAATATATATATGAGATTATACAGAAGCAGAGAGCTGAAAGCACTAAGTTCTTTGTGAGCTGCAGCTCTTCTTGATGGCACTCAGCCCGTGGATTTTCTCCTGGACATATTTTGCCAGACATTGTGTCCTGCCTTTTGCAGAGCTCTGTGTCCCCAGGTGCTGGGATGATGAATGCCCATGGATTATCATCTGTCTCAGGTTTTGACACCTGCACTTTTAGCTGTGATACAAAAGGTAATTGTGGGCCTCCCAGGGCCTGTGTTAGTTACAAAACACTAAAACCCAGCTCTGTAACTAAACTGGGACAAATCCTTTTGGATAATAAATCATTTTGCTGCTGGAGCTGCTGCTCCTCTGCTGTGGTGGGGCTGGGGCTGCCCTGGCTCCCTTGGCTGCTTTAGTGTCACTTCTCCTCAGCCACGGGCAGGGATTGGGGTCCAGGGCACTGAAAATAAAACCTGTGACTCTTCCAGGAACAGGTCTGTCAGGGAATAAAGCTGGGCCTTCTCCATCTCACCTCAGGAGGAATCTCTGTTTGGGGCATGCTCAGCATCCCCTCTGTGCCATCACAGATTGCTGTTGCAGACCCCAGTGCTCTGTGCATTCCTGTTTCAGTCAGTCCTAGCTGTATCTGCTCTGCTTTTCAGCTGTTACTCACCACTTGGAATACATTTAACTTTCTCCATCTTCACTCTGGAGAATGAACCTTTTCAAAATAATTGCTCCCACTCATCTCCAGAGCAATCGATAGAGCGAACAAACCTGGAGGCTGCCAGGGCTTTAGTTCAGTCCCATTCTCTGGAAAACGTTTGGAAAATCAAAAGAATGGCCCTGAATGTAGGGCTGAGTGCATGGTGTGCTGGTGTGGCACTGGGACTGTCCTTGGGAGCTGTTTGTGCCAGCACAGGAGCCATGGGGTGTCCAGGTGTGAGCTGCTCTCACCCCTGGGCACTTGAGGGCTGAGGAAAGGGCAGGATGGCACCAGAGCTCTCTGTGCCCTTCCCCTGCCAGGGATGACTCCTCAGAAGGACTGGCAAAGGGCACGGAGCTGGCAGAAGTGAGTTGGATTGGTGGGTCATGGTTGACATGGAGAATTCACCCTTCTGATGTCTCTTCTCCTACCCTGGTGCCACATGAGCCCCTTCTCCTCTTGGTCTGCTTTTCATGCCCAATAAACACACCCAGGAGAAAAAGGAACGTGCTGGAAAGCAGGAAATATCCTTCTGCAGCAGCTCCCCTCGCTCCTCACAGGAGTTTGGTGCAGTTTGGTTGCAGAGTGTGCCAGCTAAACTCAATCAGATGAATTATTAATGCTTTGCAGGCTGCTTCTTTCAAGTGGCTGAGCTTCGGTGGGGCGTGTGTAACTTCAGCTCTCAGCAGCAAAAATAGACTGCAGGCCTCAGAGGAATGGGAAGCTTAACAGACTATTTTTGTCAGCACAGTTTTAGTTCTATTATGTGTTATTTTGTCAGAGTGGATAGGGTGGATTGTTATTTTGGACGTAGTGGGTGCTCTGACTGAAACAGCGCTTCTGTTTCCTCTCTATATGTCACAAGCTGCTTCGAGTTAGGAGCCCCACATTTCCCACATTTCCTGATTGCATCCATGGCCAGGAGGAGATAAACAGGATGCTCTGCTGCTCTGCAGGTTCTCTTGCAGCCTGTCTCAAGCAGCCACAGTTCCTATGGACAGGATTTGCACCTCATTAACAACTCAAGGTCAAGGTGGTTGGAAATCTGTCTTTCTCTTTATTAACCTTTCCCAGTGCTGATGTTTAATTGGATTAATTAATTTGAGTGCACAACCCCTCCCCTGACATTCTGAGGTCTTTCTGCTGCCCCCCTGTCCCCAGGCTCTGCATCCCTGCCTGGTTTGGGGGTGATGCTCTGCCAGAGCTCCCCAGTCCCTCAGCCCAATGAATAAATGCAGGTCAGGAGGAAAAATGCTCTTGCAGGGCCTTTAGGAGTGCTCAAGGGTCTTAACAGAGAGTTTATTTGCCGGGGCTCTTTCCTGCACAGGATAAATGCTTGTTTGCACCTTTGCTGCCTTTTCTTGGCAAATTGGGTCAGGTTTTGTCCATTCTTTACTGAGCATCACTGCTTAGGCTGAGGATTTTGCTGTCAGCATCAAGCTGGGGTAGAAATGAATTCATACACATTTCCTGTGTTTCCATAAGTACATGGAAATGCATTTGGCAAAGCCAGTGGGGAAAGCACTTTCCAGTTGCTCTGAATGGTGTCTTTCACATGGGATTCATTGCATTTTGTGTGTGAATAAAAATCAATATTTGGGAATTTGTTCTGCTGGCAGTTCCAGGTGACTGCCTGGTCTGCAGCACTTGTGGTGATGCTGAACACTGACCTTGTCACACCCAGGTGAGGTCAGACTGTCCTGGAGGTTTCCTAATGCTCTGTTTTAGTTTATGGCAGCCTTGTTTTCTGCCATGCTCAAGGTGCTGCTCCTGAGCACTTCACTTCTCCTTTGGGCTAGATGGTGGCAGAGAAAATCTCAGTTTGTTTTGTCTTTGGTGTGTTTTATTCCTTTCCTTCCCAGGCTCTCAGATTTATGGGCACTGGTAGGATAATTTCCTGCCATGCTGTGCTGTGCCAGAGCCTTGCCCTTCTCCTGGTGCACTGCATCATCCCCTGCAGGTTTTGTGACATCTGCTGGCTGACATATTTTGAGATATTTCAAAATTCCACATGAATCATTTTATTTGCTTCCTTATAATTTTGGATGTGCCATCTTGTCAGTGGTGCTAACATTTAAGCTCTCTTTTAATTTACACTATTAAGCCACAAGGAAAACAATCAAATACAACAACTAACCGTGGATTGCCTTTATCTCCAGCTTCTGTGTTTTGCTGATAAATTCACTTACAAGCTATTCCAGTCAAGGCATGACCTTTTTCTTTCCCTGTGCTTATTAAATGGCACAAATAATAAAAGTTCATGAACCCCCAAAATACTGCTACAAGTAATTTTTTTTTTAATGAATAAACAACTTTGCTGTGAATGGAGGGGTATGGAGAACAGGAACTCCATTTTGCACATGAGGAAGCTGTGCACACTAATTTTAGTTATTTAATCTCCCTGTAACAGTAACCTGTCTCCCCCCAGGCAAGGACAACTGTGATAAAAATTAGAAAACACCTTGTTTGTTTCCACTTCCTGCGTTTTTATTGTCACCTCCACCTCCCACTTTTGTTCTCTCTGAATTTCAAGGCTTCACATCTGGTCTTGTGTTAATTGCCCCTAAAAAAATCTGTCTTTATTGGAGGAATCACAAATCTTGTAATCTGCCATAGCTGCTAATTAAATTACAGCTGACTTTTGATGGTACAGAAATAAACATTTCCTTTGCATTTTATTCTCTCTCTTCTAAATGAACTATGGAGTAGTCCTTGCAGAGGCAGATTTCAACTGCAAATGCTATGGAATAATTTTACATTAAAATTATTTCTTTCAAGGCAAAAATATCTTCAAAGTAAAGGTGTAGAGAGAATTTGGAAAGGGATGTAACAGCTGAGTTGGGTTGGGTTTGTTTGTTGAGGGGTTTTGGGTTGGTTTTTGTTGTTGTTGTTGGTTGGATTTTTCTCTTCTTTTTGGTAAGAATGAAAATTTTCTCTTTGCAGACTTTCCTTTGTTTTCATGGTTTCATGTGCCTGGCTTTTTTTCTGCTGGCCTTGCTGTTTCAGGGAAGGTGTTTAGAGTCAAATCAATATTAGAATATTCCTTTGAACTTTGGGGTCTGAGATGAGAAGAACTCCTGTCTGATTACCAGTGGCTTTGCAAAATCCAAACCTGACATGGGTTGTGCTCATTGCTGATATTGATCTGGGGAGGTTTTTGCTTCTCTCCAAGCTGTGACCTGAAGTTTCTGAGCTGTTTCTGCTCCTCACCATACTCAGTTCAGATCTGTAACCATTATTATTCATGGAAAACTTATCCCACAATTATTACAACATTTAGCCATGATTTTTTTCCTTTCTCTATGAGAATATTTGCTGATAACCCATTGTTTAACCCAGTCCCTTGGTGGATTTATAGACACAGCTGCAGCAGTGGTTGGAGCTTTGCCTTCATTGCCATGGAGGGAGTGTGAGGTCTCAGTGGGCCTGGGGGTGCCTGGAGAGGCTGAGGGGATGGAGTCCTGAGGATTGAGGAGCTCCTGTGTCAGGATGGAGCCCTGGGCATTGGGGAGCTCCTCTCTCAGGATGGAGCCCTGGGCATTGAGGAGCTCCTGTCTCAGGATGGAGCCCTGGGCATTGAGGAGCTCCTGTCTCAGGATGGAGCCCTGGGCATTGAGGAGCTCCTGTCTCAGGATGGAGCCCTGGGCATTGAGGAGCTCCTCTCTCAGGATGGAGCCCTGGGCATTGGGGAGCTCCTGTCCCAGGATGGAGCCCTGGGCATTGAGGAGCTCCTGTCTCAGGATGGAGCCCTGGGCATTGGGGAGCTCCTGTCTCAGGATGGAGCCCTGGGCATTGAGGAGCTCCTGTCCCAGGATGGAGCCCTGGGCATTGAGGAGCTCCTCTCTCAGGATGGAGCCCTGGGCATTCAGGAGCTCCTGTCTCAGGATGGAGCCCTGGGCATTGAGGAGCTCCTGTCCCAGGATGGAGCCCTGGGCATTGGGGAGCTCCTGTCTCAGGATGGAGTCCTGAGGATTGAGGAGCTCCTGTCTCAGGATGGAGCCCTGGGCATTGAGGAGCTCCTCTGTCAGGATGGAGCCCTGGGCATTGAGGAGCTCCTCTGTCAGGATGGAGTCCTGGGCATTGAGGAGCTCCTGTCCCAGGATGGAGCCCTGGGCATTGGGGAGCTCCTGTCTCAGGATGGAGCCCTGGGCATTGGGGAGCTCCTGTCTCAGGATGGAGCCCTGGGCATTGGGGAGCTCCTGTCTCAGGATGGAGCCCTGGGCATTGAGGAGCTCCTGTCTCAGGATGGAGCCCTGGGCATTGAGGAGCTCCTGTCTCAGGATGGAGTCCTGGGCATTGAGGAGCTCCTGTCTCAGGATGGAGCCCTGGGCATTGGGAGCTCCTGTCTCAGGATGGAGCCCTGGGCATTCAGGAGCTCCTGTCTCAGGATGGAGCCCTGGGCATTCAGGAGCTCCTGTCCCAGGATGGAGCCCTGGGCATTGGGAGCTCCTGTCTCAGGATGGAGCCCTGGGCATTGAGGAGCTCCTGTCCCAGGATGGAGTCCTGAGGATTGAGGAGCTCCTCTGTCAGGATGGAGCCCTGGGCATTGGGGAGCTCCTGTCTCAGGATGGAGCCCTGGGCATTGAGGAGCTCCTGTCTCAGGATGGAGCCCTGGGCATTGAGGAGCTCCTCTCTCAGGATGGAGCCCTGGGCATTCAGGAGCTCCTGTCTCAGGATGGAGCCCTGGGCATTGAGGAGCTCCTGTCCCAGGATGGAGCCCTGGGCATTGGGGAGCTCCTGTCCCAGGATGGAGCCCTGGGCATTGGGGAGCTCCTGTCTCAGGATGGAGCCCTGGGCATTGAGGAGCTCCTCTCTCCAGGGAAGGCCCTGCCAGGGTCAGTGTGAGGAGAGGTTTGTTGCATTAACTGCAGACCATGGACCATTGGACCATGGTGCTCTGAGGAGGTTTCTTCACAAAGCTTCTCATTCTTCACCAGAGGGCTGGGGGAGTTCATTTGGCCAAGGTGTCCCTGGCAGTGGTGCCCTGGAATTTGCTGATTTTGTCCCAGGGGAGCTGCTTTGGCCCTCAAGTGCCAACTTCCACTTTGAAGCATGTGAGGGTTATCCATAACAAAAATGTCATTGCACAAAGAGGGACAACGCTGCTGTCAGTGTTATGGCTGTACTGTTCTGCTGTCAGTGTTATGGCTGTACTGTTCTGCTGTCAGTGTTATGGCTGTACTGTTTTGCTGTCAGTGTTATGGCTGTACTGTTCTGCTGTCACTTACTCACCAGTTTCCCACCCAGTGTTTGCCTCCCAGCCCAGTTTCCCTGTCCCCTGTGCCCCAGGAGAGGATTTCTGCTGCTGAGGAGGGCAGGGCTGGAGGCTGTGCCCCCGTGGGTCGCTGTCCCCAGGAACCAGAGGACGTGGGGCGCTGCTAATGAGCTGTTTAGAGCTGCTGGTTTATTTTTATCTCTCCTTGATGTGTTCCTGTGGCAATACAAGTGCCTTTTGAAAGTCCTGTGATATCACCCCAACGACCCAGCGCTGTATTTCATTGTCATTTTAATGCACAACATATTCTGCCCATCCTTTCTCCCAGAAATGTATCAAATTCCAGCCCAGAAGTCTCTCTCTTTTGAGATCCATTGATTTAGCCCTCATTATGTATCTTGGAAAAGCTCTTCAGCAGCCCTTGGGATGAAAATCTCTTGAATATATAGAGAAATGATTTTACTGTTGCCTTACATGCTTGACTTCAGTTGGCTTTGAGCATCAATGAAAGTTGCAGCTGCTTGAGAAATGAGGGTTCAGGTTTTTCAGATCAGTCTCCCTTGCTCCCAAACCCACACTCCGATTTTTTCCTGCCATTTTTCAGTAAAACATTCACATAATTCCTTGCCTAATCGACAGGAGGAGTTAATGGCATTGAATGCACAAGTGGGTAAAAAATAAAAAGCCATTTGTGGGCGTGCAGGGCACAGTAATGAGGAGCCTCAGCATGTGCCAATATTGTACCCTTGTGTGGAGGCCTGAGAGGTCCCAAATCAGAGACACAAATCCGGGAGTCAGCTCTTTGCAGGTGGAATTTGGGAATTTGCTGCCCTGTAATCACAGGTGTTTGTCATGGTATGCATTTATTTAGGCTCAGAATAAAGAAAGCCAGAGGAGTGAGGGGGCTGCAAACAGAATTTGAGAAATATTTGAATGAAAAATGAGATTATAAAAAGCTGGTCTTGTCAACTTCCCAGGCAACTGGAATATGAAATGGTCTAATGTCTACATGTATTAAATGAGATTAAGAGCAGAGTTTGAAATGGAATCAATATAGATTTCAGGGGATAAAAGGATTATGATGAATGAAAAACAAAGCCAAAGGTGCCAAGTAAATAAAATACTTCCAAAAAATAGACTGAAATTTACATTGCTATGGACTTTCTGCCAGAGGATTTTCTCTTTGGTTGACTAATTGTACCCATTAATTACATCAAAGGCGGTGGGAGATGCAGTGTGTTGTTCATTTTGGGGTTTAGCCCAGCATCAGTAGGATCAAGGCAGCTGCAGGAGCCCAGGAGCACTGGGGACACCCCCAGCTCCTTGGGAAGCATTTTATTTTTATTTTTATTTTTAAATTTATTTTTATTTTATTTTTATTTTTATTTTTATTTTTAAATTTATTTTTATTTTTATCTTTAATTTTTATTTTTATTTTAAATTTATTTTTATTTTATTTTTAATTTATTTTTATTTTTATTTTTAATTTTGTTTTTATTTTTAAATTTATTTTTATTTTTATTTTTATCCTTAATTTTAATTTTTATTTTAAATTTATTTTTATTTTATTTTTTATTTATATTTATATTTATATTTATATTTATATTTATATTTATATTTATATTTATATTTATATTTATTTTTAATTTTGTTTTTATTTTTAAATTTATTTTTATTTTTATCTTTAATTTTAATTTTTATTTTAAATTTATTTTTATTTTATTTTTATTTTTATTTTTATTTTATTTTTAATTTTGTTTTTATTTTTACATTTATTTTTATTTTTATCTTTAATTTTAATTTTTATTTTAAATTTATTTTTATTTTATTTTTAATTTATTTTTATTTTTATTTTTATTTTTATTTTTATTTTTATTTTTATTTGCTGCATGTCTGTCTGCATGCCTGTGCAGCTGAGAGGGCCTGGCAGTGGCAGGGGAGGCATCAGGAGCTGAGCACCATTTAGCTCTGGCATTTAGACAGAAAAACGTGTTCCAGCCCTGGCAGGGTTTGTGAAGGGCCTGGCTGGCACCTCTGGCTGGCACTCTGCAGGCACAGGGCACTGGGAGGTGGGCACGGCACGAGAGCCAAACCCAAAGCTCTGCTGGATTTCCTGACCTTCCCTCGGTGCAGGAGAGCTCCAGGGAGCCAGCCCCGTGCCTGCCTCATGGATGGCTCTCAGTTCCAGGTGTTATTTTTGATCCTGTGTTATTATGGATATTTTCTGGTTCGTTTCCCTTGCTCGCAGCCCCCAGTTCCAGCCAGTCCCAGAGGAGCTCCCAGCAGCCCGGGTTGGTGCTGAGGGGCTGCAGAGCTGGGCATGGAGGATTTCTGCTACACATGGCTCTGAGGGAGGGAGGATTTACCCTTGTGATGTGCTCTGAGGGGAGAGAAAAGAGCGGATGATCAAATGAGGACTGCAAAGTCTCTTCCCTGTGATCCTGACCCAGGCTGGGCACCCTTGGTGTGAAACTTTCCCCTTTGGATCTTTCCCTGTGCCATTTGCCAGGGTTTCTGATCTTCCTCTTCACGGCTGTGTGCCAGAACCACCTCCAGTGAATTCTCCCCTGCTGCTGCATCCCTGCCAGGGGAATGCTGTGCCCATTCTTGTGCCCCTCTGATCCCAGGGCCTGTGGGAGTCCTGAATCCAATGGGGAACAAAGATCAGCCATGGAATACTATTCTGCTTGGGATCAGGGACATCTGAGCTGCCTTTTGCTCTTCTTTCTAAAAACAGATCCGCTGCCTGCTCCTCCCTTTCCTCCTCCTCCTCTCCCCAGCTTGGCTGCTTTCCCCTTCCCTATTTTGGAATGGAGATCAGGCTGAGTCAGAGTGAAGTTTGTCAGATTCTGAGGAAAATAACTCCCAACAGCCTGGGCCTGGCTCAGGGAGAGCAGTGGGACTGGGGGAGAGCTGCTGGCACTGAGCTGCAGCAGCCTTGGCTTCACCTCTGAGCCCCAGCTCAAATGGACGGCACCTGAACCTCACAAATCCTCATAAATCCTCCCAAAAAGTGTGAGCTGCCCTGAAATCTTCCAGTCACCTGTATTAATGAGGTCCTTTTGGCTGTGCAGATTGAGCAGGTGAAATTCAGGGCTTTGGATGGATGGTGGAGCAGGGGTGATGTTGGCATCACAGGCTGCCAGTCAGAACATCCCCAGGAACCTGGCAGGGTTTGAAGGGCTGGGCTTGGGCCCTGCCTGGAGCCAAAGGGCTTTGGGGTTTCTGTGACCTCCAACCCTCTGCAGGAGATCTGGGAGGATTCCTAAAATATGGAAAAATTATGGTTTATACAGACCTGTGGAACTGGCAGAGGCTGTAGTGAGAAATAGAATTTGGTTTTCAGTCTGCAGTCACATGCAATTGTTTGTCTTTGATTTAAGCAAAATGTACAAATGTATGGCTTGTTGTCATGGCACTCATGGAATGCTTTTCCTTTAGCTCTGCACCACTTTTACCTGAGTTACTGTATTTTACTCATTCATTATCAGTAACTGCAGTGTGCACAGTAACTCCTGCAGCAGAGGGTGAGTAACCTGTGTGCACAGCAACTCCTGCAGCACAGGGTGAGTAACCTGTGTGCACAGCAACTCCTGTAGCACAGGGTGAGTAACCTGTGTGCACAGCAACTCCCGTAGCACAGGGTGAGTAACCTGTGTGCACAGCAACTCCTGTAGCACAGGGTGAGTAACCTGTGTGCACAGCAACTCCTGTAGCACAGGGTGAGTAACCTGTGTGCACAGCAACTCCTGTAGCACAGGGTGAGTAACCTGTGTGCAGAGCAACTCCTGTAGCACAGGGTGAGTAACTGTGTTCCTGTAGCAGTATGAGTAACCTGTGTTTTACTCCATGTGTCCCCAGTTCCAAGAGCAGCTGTGCTTGTGACCATGCTGAGGCTCTCTGCATTCATTGACAGAAAAACCACTTCATAAATATTGGATTGAGCTGCTACCTGCAGCACACTTGGTGTGTGATGGTGATCTAGAAATAAATTGGTAGGAATTAGGTGATTATCACTGGTGGTATTCATGAGAGTTTCCAGGCAAATAAATAATGGATAGAAATGTCACTTACTCAGCTTTATACCTAAGAACAGCATCCTCATTATTCTGTTGACTCAGTAAGAGGGAAGAGCTGCATGAGGGAAGAAAATGGGAAGCTGAAGACAATCAAAGCGTTTCAGAAGCATCCTAAACTCCCCAGTCACAGCAATTTGGGGATGGAGAGCCCAGGAGGGGATTAGCGCTGGGTGAGAGGTTGTTCAGCACTCTTATCCCAGCACTTGCATTGATCTGGTTTAGGAACAGACAATATTGTTTCTCACAATATTTTGAGAATATTGTACCCAGGCTCCTGGGAGCTGCCCCATCTCTGCACCCTGGCATTGCTGCTCTGATGGGAAAGGCTGAGCTGCTGCACAAAACCAGCCAGGCACTCAGTAACCCCCAGTGCTGCTGCTTCTGGGAGAGGAGACCCAAACCTGGGGCTGTGTTCTGCAGACCAAGTTTTGGTGTGGTTTCCCTGGGTTCTGGCCAGGCCTGGGTGCAGTGTGTGCAGCAGTGCCTCAGCCCGGCATTGTTCGGTGTCTGGGGCCCCCAGAGGGGTCTGGCAGCTCCTGGTTTGTCACAGCATCCCTTTCAGAGTCACAGTTTGGCCTTGACCTGCTCCCCTCCCTGCTCTCCTGCTGTGGAAGTTCCATTACTCAAACCCTGATAAAAATGCTGAGCTCTGTAGCTATCTGCTGTCAGGTAATAGTTTTTGCTATCTCCCTTTGCTTCCAGTGCTGATTTGTGACTTGCTTCCCCAGCTATTCATTTTCTGAGCCCTAGCATCAGTGGGAGAACCTCTAGGAGAAAATGAGGACAGGATTTGTGCAGTGCCATTATTTGTCTAAAAATCCATTTTAATACTCTAAAAAAATAAATAAAGTGGCACTAGATATTTTCCTTTGAAGTGTGTTTGTCCTTGGAAACCCCTCACCATTTCCAAAAGCATGTTCTCCCTCTGACAGCGTGTGCTGAGTTAAAGTGAGGACAGGAACATCTGAGCGTCTCTATTTGTGCAGCTTATGCTCAGTGACTTCCACTGGGCTGGAGGTAAAAGGCTCTGCCTGATGCTTTAAACCCCACTGAGGTCTTGTTGCAGCTAAATGGGGTCCTTTGGGGTCAAACAAAATTAGTAATTTTCTCCTATTATTTTATATAAAATGCCCTGTCCTTATTTTTTTTTTTTAACAATCCTGTCCTTTGTATTTGTGGTCAGTGGCTTTTCTTTTGTAGTGGGTGCTGAGATATGTCACTGCTGTCACAGGCTGGGTGAGCTTTAGTGCTGGACTTTAATTGGTGGGTCATGTTCCTTTCTGAAACAGAGAAATAATCCCTGTCACTGCGGCCTGCCTTGCAGCATGCCATAGAAGTACTGGGAATTCAGGGATAAGAGTGGCTTTTTTGGCTTTCATCAGAAATGAAATATGAGTGTAATGGCACCATTATTTCAGTGCAGCCGCATTCTCGGAAAGTTGCTGGGCTTGTGAAGAAAGGGTGAATGAAAGTGTTGGTCATGTTGGAACTGGCACCATGAAAGGGTGAATAAAGTGTTGGTCAGTTGGAGATGCAGCATGGAAGGGTGAATGAAAGTGTTGGTCAGTTGGAGATGCACCATGAAAGGGTGAATGAAAGTGTTGGTCAGTTGGAGATGCAGCATTCCAAAGGTGCCATTGCAGGGTGTGTGTCCATTTCCCTGTGCAGGAAACCCAGCGTGGGCCCTGCAGGTGCAGCCTCTGAGGGAGGGTGGCTGCTGGTGCCAGAGCCAATCTCCTCATGGTGACATTCCAGAGTGAACCCGTTCTGTCTCGTTAACATTCCTCTGTGTTTTCCTGCAGAAGAAGGATATTCTCAGTGTTCCAGCGTTTAGGCTTTGCTAGTGATGCTGTTTTAGCTCCTGGAGCAGTGGGAGCAGCAGATGGGATCAGGCCTGTGCAGAGCCCCCCAGATCCCTGAGAGCAGCAGCTGCAGCCCTGCCTGTGTGTGTGCCTGGTGATGTGGGGGTGCTGGGGGTCCCTGCTGCCCCTGGGGAGGTCTGGGGTGACACCTGGGTCACCTGAACCCACAGGGAGGGCACCTGGGGCAAACTGCCCTGCCCTGCTGCTGGCAGCATCCTCAGGCCAGGTGAGCCTTCCTTCCCTCCAGGCCTTGGTGTGGGGAGCTCCAGCAAAGGCAGCTGAGCAGCCCAGCTGCGTGTGATGAGTCCCAGCTCAGATATTTGAGCCCTGAAGAGTTTTAGGGTTTTCCAGGTGCTGCTATGCTGGCAGAGCTGGAGTGTCTCCTTAGCAAGGCTGAGGAGCGCAGGTGGCAGCACAAAGGTGCAGAAACCCAACCTTATAAACTCCCATTGCAGCTGTAACCCCCAAACTTCAGCCCTTTCATTGTAGGAGTTCCCAGTTTGGCCTTTCCTGCTTTCCTGGCTGGGATATTGGGGTAAATGTCACTGCACAGCCAGAATTGCTCTGTGTTGTGTGTGCTGCCCTCTGTAAGGGCTCAGCTTTCCATGCACAGGTCACTCCCAAATCGTGCCACTGAGAGATTGCCCTGCAATGAGACAGAGACATAAGGGAAATATTTATTTTCTCCTTTGTTTTTGGGTCCAAAGAACACTGGGCACAGTCATCCTTTTTCTCCCCACAACGACAACAGTTGTTCTGACAATCCAGAACTTTCTCCCTCTCTCATCCTATTAAACAGCACAGACTCAGTTGTTGTTTTGGTTTGGTTCATTTCATGTTATTTTTTTTTTCCCTGTCTTGAAAATTCCATTTATAGAGTGGCTGGCACAATTCTGCTGCCACTTATCACGATGTAGCTGAGCTGATGGCACATTCACAGATCTGGAATGCAGGCTGAGAGGATGGAGAGCAAAATGCCTGTAATGGGCTCTTGGTATCTCCAAACCCTAAAGAGCCCTTGTTGATAAATTCTGATTTTGTGTGATTAGGGGGGAGCACCTTGCTGGTCAGGGAAAGTGGCAGAAAATCAAAGCTGCAGTTCAGAGCCAACATCCTAATGTGGGATCTCAGATTGCAATTTCTACTCACACACGTGGTCATTTCTATCCCCATGGAGCATCTGATGGAAGCAAGAGTTGCTGTAATTGGATTCTCTTACCCTTCCTGTTACTGGTCAGGAATTTAATTGAAATTCTGGTCTTTTTAATAATTATTGAGAAATCATCCCTTTTTTCCCCCATTATGGAGGCTTCTAATGTGAACACGATGTTCATGTAAAAATTGAATTTAAAAACTCTTTCTGGAGCATGTCTGAGTTAATCAGCTAAAAGTATCCTTTCATGCTGAGCAGAAGAGAATACTCTGCTGTTTAAGGGTAAAGCTCTGTCCAGCACTGAAGAATGAAACAACTTAAAGGCTCTCAGTCAAGTGGAAGAATGAAGGGAAGCTGGATACAAACCAAGCATGGAGTCTGTGCCACGTGCAGTTTTAATTAATGAAATGTAAGGAATAAAGGCCCTGGGAGTCTGAAGAGGTCAGAGAGGGGGAGGTCTCACACCACCACCATCAGGGGGTGTTTGTTGGGGTCAGTGCTTTAGAACCAGTGACACCAGTGCCACATCCTTAAAGGACAGTCACGAGATCCAGCTGGGGTACAAAAGGTACCAAAAGTGGGGATTTTGGCTTTGTTTTGCTGTTTTCTGATCCCAGGCTGCCCTGCATTTTAACAGCAACCTTTTGAAGGAGTGTGTGAAAGGGAAAGAGGTGAGGGCTGCAGGAGTCTCATCCTGCTCCCTGCTCTGGAAACGTCTCTGATGCAGCTGCTGAGGCACAGCCAGGGAGAGGGCCAATGTCCCTGGCCAAAACCTTCAAACACAGCCAAGCTCCTCCTCATTCACAAGGCTTTTCTCAGAAAATCGTGGCTTTTAGGCAAGGTGACTCTCTGAACTGCAGGGGCTGTGGTTAATCCTGTCCCAAGCATCCTCCATCCTCCTTCCCAGAGCCCCAGTGGCACCAAGGGAGGGCAAGGGGCTGCTCAGGCACACAGCAGCTCTTTGTTTCCCCTCAGCTGTGGCTGGAAGTGCTTCCTGAGGCTGTCACACCAATGAACCCGGGCTGAGCTCTGTGAGCAGCCCTGGAGCCATTCCTGGGGCAGGCTGGGCCTGGCAGGGCCTGAGCGTGGCACAGCCTCTGCTTGGGGCTGAATCTCAAAGACAAGGGATCAGGAAAATGGCAGCCCAGAATTGGGGTACCCCAGTACCCCAGAGTGGTTCTGGCAGAGCACAGAACCACAGTAACTCCCTGTAATCTAACACTCCCAGGGGTTGGGCTTGGATAAAATAGGAACTGGTGACTCATGCCTTCGTCTTAAACTCTGAATGAACCTAGGCATGAAATTAAAACATGAGTAGCTTTCCCCCCTCCTTTAATTATTTCCACATTTCTCTGTGAATCTTGATTCCTACCCAGGCTGGAAGTGGGGATTCTCTTGCCACAGACAAACCTGTGCTCCCAATGCATTTGGAAGCAGAAAATTCATAAACCTCTGGAAGAAAGTTTGTTCCCGGGAGAATTCTGCTCTGTGTAGGGCCAGTGTCCATTTTCTCATTCCATTGTATGAAATATTTAATCTACAAGTGCTGCAAATTGTTTCTTGTAAGGACTAAAACCATGTGGGTAATTACACCTGGTATTATTAGAAGCTGATCAGGATTTGCCCATCATTTTTAATAAGGCTGCAGAAATCTCCGAGCCCATCTCAAGGGTTATTCAGGCAATATTTCCCCTGATTTCATCAGCTCTGTTTGCTTGATGAGCTCTGATGAGGGCGCTCAGGGTGAGTGCAGTGATTGCAGGGGGGTGGCAGAGGTGCCACCTTCCCCTGGGCTCTCCCTCTCCCTGTGCCAGGGCTGGCACTGCAGCTGGGGTTCATCTCCTGGATGGTGTGGGGTGAAAGGGGCTTTGCTGTGAGCAGGAGCCATCCCTGCCCCTGCTGGGTTCATCTCCTGTATTATTTGGGGTGAAAGGATCTTTGCTGTGGGCAGGAGCCATCCCTGGGCACAGCCTCCTTCATGGGGAGATCAGGCCACCAGCACAGATTTGTGTCTGCCCATTTCTTGCTGCCATTCTTGACTTCCCTTCCCTTGGCCCAGGGTCTGAACACCCTTCTGTCCCAGATTCCATCTCCACAAGGTCCTGGATGGAGATTTAGTTCTATCCAAGGTCTCCGCCCATGAATTTGGTGCATAATTTAGAGCTCCAGCCTTTCTCCCTATGCTCCCCATGCCCTTCCATTGTGTTTGTGCCCCAGGGATGCAGCCACAGCCTTCTCCAGGCCCTTTTCCCACCCCCAAACTGCCCTGGCCCTGCTGATTTTCTGTGGTGCTGTGATTGTTTGCCTGCACACCTCAGCTCTGCTGTCAGGTTTATAGCAGAGCCCTCTCCTCTGCAGTGTCCAATGCATGGGTACCTCCCTTCCAATGAAATGCCTTCCTGGCACTGCTTTGGATTCCAAATCTCATCTGGAAATCTCTTTTATTACCTCTTTAATTTCCTTTTTTCTCTCCCTCCCCCCACCCTCCTTTGCTGCCATTATGCTGACTTTGTAACTCTGTTATTTAAGTCTAAAGAACATTTTAGGTAGAATTTTATGAAAGCCGTGCCTCGGCATGCCTATGAAAAAAAAAAGCAAGTCCCAAACAAGATTTGTATGTGATATGGCATAACAAAGATTACACTGCATCTAGATTTAAATTAAGACTAAGAACCTGTTGTTCATCAAAATGAACAGGGGCCAGAGAGTGCCAGAGGGGAGAAATGAAAACCCAGCATTGAGAGGAGAGTGTGAAGTCTATAATGAGAGCACAACTTTATCCTTGTGAACATTATTTGCTATTTCTCCTCTGGCTTTGCCCAATTTAATAAAATCTTGGAGAACTTTCAACCCTGCACAACCGCAGATTTTTAATGAAAAAAGATGAAAGAGATCAGGGATCTCTGTTCTTGCAATCTCCTAAGTGAACCTCTGTACATCAGAAACTCTGCCTGCATAAAAGTGCCTGTGAAAGGTAATTTTTAAAGAAATCCCCATAAAGTTTATTCTTGTTTTATTGGATACTAAAGCCAATACTCCCTGTATGCTCTTGGCTTCGTGTTTACACTGGAAAACAGAGTTTTCCAAGGCATGTCTCTTCATTTCTGGCTGTGGGCAGGTCAGTGTGCTGTGCCCTGCTGGGGTTTGTGTCCGGGCACTGAGGTGATGCTCAGGGTCCCGCGGAGCACCTGGGGCTGTGCAGGTTCCAAAGCTCCCCTTGTTCCTTCAGCCCCTGGGGGTTTGGAGGAGCAGAGGGGCCAGGCTGGGCACAGAAATGTCCACAGATGTATTTCCCTCACTTGGAGGCTGGGAAAAGCTGTGTTTGTTGTTTGTTCCTCTCTGCCCCGTCAGCGGAGCTCGGTGATGCTCTGGGAAGGGCCCTGGCCCTGCTGCTCCTCATGGAGCTGCCCTGGGCTCCAGGATCATCCCAACACCTCCTTCCCTTCCCACTATTGAGGCTGGGCAGCTCCAGGCTCCTGTCCCTGTTCCTCAGCTGCTGGGGCCCAGATGTGGGCAGCTGTGCTGGCAGCCCCAAGCCAGGGGGATGGAGGGGATGGTCAGGGAGGGGCTCAGAGCATCCCCACCCTCCCTGCCCCAAACCAGAGGGATGGAGGGGCTGGGGATGGTCAGGAAGGGGCTCAGAGCATTCCCAACATCCCTGCCCAAAGCCATGGGGATGGAGGGGATGGTCAGGAAGGGGCTCAGAGCATTCCCAACATCCCTGCCCAAAGCCAGGGGGATGGAGGGGATGGTCAGGAAGGGGCTCAGAGCATTCCCAACATCCCTGCCCAAAGCCATGGGGATGGAGGGGATGGTCAGGAAGGGGCTCAGAGCATCCCCACCCTCCCTGCTCCCAGCCAGGGAGATGGAGGGGCTGGGGATGGTCAGGAAGGGGCTCAGAGCATTCCCAACATCCCTGCCCAAAGCCATGGGGATGGAGGGGATGGTCAGGAGGGCTCAGAGCATCCCCACCTCCCTGCTCCCAGCCGGGGGATGGAGGGGATGGGATGGTCAGGAAGGGGCTCAGAGCATCCCCACTCTCCCTGCTCCCAGCCAGGGGGATGGAAGGGCTGGGGATGGTCAGGAAGGGGCTCAGAGCATCCCCACCCTCCCTGCTCCCTCCCTGGCCCTCCTGGCAGCCCCAGCTCCCAAAGGGCAGCTCCCTGACAGCTTCCTAATGTGTACAGCACATTCCTGCCCTGCAGAACCTTCCCCTGGCTGGAGAATTAAAAATACAGAGCTGGGTATGGGCTGAGCTCCTGCTTACCCCTGGACAAACTGCTCTGCTGGACATCCCAGGGGGGCTCTTTGCTGTGTAAAACTGCATTAAACACATCCCATTACATGATGCAAACCACATTATGTGCCTGCTTAAACATAATGCTCCCTTCATTCCTCTAATTCCTTGGTGATTTAAATTTCTGTATTTCATGAGGTAGGAAAATGAGAAAATATTAATTGCAGTTGTGCATGCTAATGTTCTGCTATCCATGTAAAAATGAGAGATAAAATAATGTCTCCAAGAGGAATGTAGGGTCAAATGTTTCCAGGGGATCCCTTTTCAAAAAGGGATCCATTCCTCTGGCTTTTGAGAAAGTGGCATTTTCTGAGGGCTGGGTTTTCTCCCAAACACACCCAAGGCAATCCAATTCTGTTGTGCCAGAGCAGAGAGACTCATTTTGAAGAAAGATATATTATTTGTGGAGAGGAGAGTATTCCCATTTATTCTGCAGTATTTATGGTGCTCTCATGTGCTGGTCCTTGTTAGTGTGCATTCAGTGGGAGCCATCAGCAGCTCAGTGACAAAGTGCTGATCTCACCCCGAGCAGGGCACAGCCACAGCAGCAGCCAGCATCACTCACAGCACCAATTAAAAATATTTACTGCACTGCACTTCCTATGTGAAGTTTAAACACAGCTTTTGCATCTTCTCGGGGCTCTGCTTTGCATAAATTTGATTACAATCTGCAGTTCCCAAAGGCAGGAATGGCAGTGATGGCTGGAGTGTGCCAGAAGGGATTTGGAGGCACCACAGCTCTGTTCATTTGTCCACCTCTGCTCTTACCCCACACTCTCATTTCCAATTATTTGGGGACTTTCTGTGATTCTGGGTATTTACCAATCTGCTGCTTGGGAGGGACCCACAGGGGTCAATCACTGGTGCAAGGCTGGCCCTGCACAGCCCCAGCAATCCCACCCTGAGCCTCAGGGCATTGTCCAAACCCTCCAGGAATGGCAGAGGGGAGCTCAGAGGAACAGAGGAAATGGAGGTTTTGGGGGTTTGCTTAAGTAAGCATTATAAATTAAGCATTTAAATTTTAGCTTACAGAATTATGTGTTGAATTGTGACCTTTTACTTAAGAAACCCCTGCCATGGTACAAAGGGCATAGGGAAATGCCAATTTCTGAAGCTTCTTGTGATAAAGGACGATTCCAGGAGAGGGAATGCAGAAACTGCACTGACAATCCATACCCTCCTCACAACCACATCGGGCTGTGGAGGCTATTTATTCTTATTTATTCTTAATTCTCTTATTTTTTCACAATGCTTCACAGAGGGAGCATTTACCTCCCCCTTTGGGGCATCCACCTCCCCTCCTGCATCTCCTGAGGAAATGGCTTTTCAGGGAGCTGCCTCAGGAAGGAATAATTCATTTTGCCACAGCCACAAGCCCACAGCCTGAGTGGCCCTGGAGCTCTGCTGGGAGCAAGGCTGTGTCCCCAGGGTGAGAAAAGGGCTCTTGTCTTTCCTCCTGAGTGCTCCACTCTGCTGAGGAGGTGATGGGATCCCATGCTCAGAGCCCTGACCCCAGCAGGAAGGTTTGGCACAGAAGGTTTGGCAAGGAAGGTCTGGCACAAGGCCTGTCAAACAGACTCTGCATTCACACCTCTTTGCCTTTGAAGAGCTCTTTAAGGTTCTGCCCAAAGTGTCAGAAGCATTTCCCAGAGCTGCTAACCTGCAGGCGTGCTTTAACCTTGGATGGCACAAAAATCACAGCAGAAACTTCCTAGAAGTTCCAGCAGCAGCTGAAGGAGCCTGGGGGCAGCACTGCTCACAGCCCCTGGCTACATCTAAATTAGACTTGGAAACAAATTTCCCTTCACTTTATTCCCTTTGCATTTTGTGGATGCAAATCCCTTTTAGGTCCTTTCCTGGGGAGCAATTGCACTTTAACCTGGTGTAATCCTGGCTTTCCTTGGCTCAGCTGGGCCTGGCACCCAGAGGGTTCCAGAGGGCTCCCAGCTCCTGCCTGGCCTTGCTGGGCTGGGGACTCCAGCAGGGACAGGGACACTGAGGGGTCAGGGGGCTTTGGCTGCCCTGGGACACCTCTGCTCTCTGCCCTGAGGTGTTGAGGGGCCCAGGAAGGAGTTTGCAGAGGGGGGTTTTGCTCAGCTCCTCTCTCAGTATTTTTGTGCACCTCCCATTATAGTCATTAGGCTTGTGTGGCTGTTCAACCCCTACATGCTCCACATTTGTGTTTTCCTCCTACCTTTTCAAAAATAGATATTTCAGCGATCTGCAGCATCACATTTGTTGCTGTGGAGACGGTTGTGATGTTGCCAATGGAGATGTGACTTCACTGACAGCCCTGGAGAAGGACAGGAACATGAAGTGGGGCTCTGTTTCCCTCCTGCCCCATCCCTGCTCACCCCCTTCCCTTCCCTCCTCCCCCTGCTGCTCCTTGAGCCTCAAATGATGCTCAGATCCATCTTCTTCCTCAGCCTGAGCTGCTCTTGGCACCAATGTGTGTGTATGGAGCAATGCAAATTGCCTCTAATTAGAGGTGGAACACAGGACTGGATTAATGATTTGTGGATTCTTGCCACACTCTTAACAACTTCACCGACACCCTTTGGGCTGTAATTGTGTAGGAAGAACCCACCAAAGGTACAGGCATGGATAAATTGTCTGATATCCAGGGAAATGGCAGTAATTTCCTGCTTCTTTGCGTGGGCAACCCCAAAGCTAAGTGACAGGTTGGAGGGAGGGAAGGAAGAGGGATGGGCAGAGTGACAAGCCATTATTGCTCCTGCTGCTCCTGCTCAACGTCTGGCAAAAACACAAACGCTGTTCCCCACCCTGCTGCTACCCCTCGGTGTGCCTGATGGGAATTGCTGAGAACAGGTTGGGCAGGAGAGAGGAGAGGAGGAGGAGGAGGAGGGGAGGTTTGCCCGGGGGCTCTGCAGGAGCCCAGCAGAGGCTGCTCTGGGGAAGGATGGCAGCTTGGAGATGCTGGGATGCAGGGCTGTGCTCAGGTGATGCTGGGATGCAGGGCTGTGCTCAGGACATGCTGGGATGCAGGGCTGTGCTCAGGGATCTCTCTGGGGATGCAGGGCTGTGCTCAGAGAGCTGCTCAGGTGATGCTGGGATGCAGGGCTGTGCTCAGGGATCTCTCTGGACATGCAGGGATGCAGGGCTGTGCTCAAGGATGGCAGCTCAGGTGATGCTGGGATGCAGGGCTGTGCTCAGAGAGCTGCGCAGGACATACAGGGATGCAGGGCTGTGCTCATGGAGCTCTCAGGTGATGCTGGGATGCAGGGCTGTGCTCAGGGATGGCAGCTCTGGGAAGGAAGGCAGCTCTGAGGATGCAGGGCTGTGCTCATGGAGCTCTCAGGAGATGCTGGGATGCAGGCCTGTGCTCAGGGATGGCAGCTCTGGGGATGCAGGGCTGTGCTCATGGAGCTCTCAGATGATGCTGGGATGCAGGGCTGTGCTCAGGGATGGCAGCTCAGGTGATGCTGGGATGCAGGGCTGTGCTCAGGGATGGCAGCTCTGGGGATGCAGGGCTGTGCTCATGGAGCTCTCAGGTGATGCTGGGATGCAGGGCTGTGCTCAGGGATGGCAGCTTTGGGGATGCAGGGCTGTGCTCATGGAGCTCTCAGGTGATGCTGGGATGCAGGGCTGTGCTCAGGTGATGCTGGGATGCAGGGCTGTGCTCAGGGAGCTCTCAGGTGATGCTGGGATGCAGGGCTGTGCTCAGGACATGCAGGGATGCAGGGCTGTGCTCAGGTGATGCTGGGATGCAGGGCTGTGCTCAGGTGATGCTGGGATGCTGGGCTGTGCTCAGGGAGCTGCTGCTCTGGGAAGGGCAAACCCAACACTGAAGTTTTGTAGAAAATTCCCAAACCAATGAGCTGCTTGCCCCCGGGGAGGTGCAGGGCCCTGGGAATTCAGTGGTGTTTCTCCCTGGCAGCCCCAGGCTGCCTCAGAAGTGCTTGGTGCTGTGATGGCAATTGGGTTTCAGCTGATTGCAGCAAAACTATGAATCAACTGCAGCCCATTTTTAATAATGAAACACTCAAACATAATCAGAAATATATTCACAGTGCTACAGCTCTCACTGATTACATGCAGCAACTGGTGCCTGCAGCCTCCTTTGGACTCATATTCTCTATCTTGCCTCTTTCTTTTTTTTCTTTTAAAGTTTAGGCATCAGACAAGAATCCAATATTCAGAGCAGTTGATGTGGCCTGAGATGGAGCTGAATGCAAGGATTTACAGCGCTGTTTTCTGTGCTCCATGCAGCTCATTTCTGATGCCCTGCTGGGAGAGTTTCCTCTCCTGCCCCAGGCCCAGCCATCAGCAGCACCAGGAGCACAGAATGTGGCAGCCAGGACGGGCTCCTGAGATCACTTGTGGAAATGGTGCAGTAACCTTGAGTGCTGATAAGGGAAAGTGGATTTTCCCTCTCCCGAGTGCAGCCCTGACAGGAGGATAAGTTACTATGGTGATGAAGGCTATAAAACAGATGGAAATAAATATATGTATAATGCCTTTTAGGTATGATCTGACAAAAAAGTGGTGACCTGGCTCCATGGGACTTGGTGGAGATTGGAGTGTGCTCCCACTGATATTTGTGGGAGTTGGGAGTGATGGATGGGAGCCTGGATTTGTGTCACAACAGCTCTGCCAGGAGCCAGGGCTGCAGCAGCAGCTCCTGAACGTCACATTTCTGCCCTGGTCACTGCAGGCCTTGCACCCCTCAGCCCCAGCTCTGGGGCTGTGATTCCAGCAATGGCAGCTCCCCATCAGCCCTGGCTTTGCTCACACAGACAAGTGACAGGGGCAGAGCTCTGGGTCCCTCACAGCCTGGCTCTGGATGCTTCAGCTCCAAACATTTTCTGGGGGACAAAAGGAATAAATTAATTCCTTTCCCTGCTTTCTGCACCTCCCTGCCCACAGGTCACTGGATCGTTTCCAGCTGACCCTCAGTAATGGTTTGTTTGTCTCCTTCCATAATCTCCCCCAGCCTGAGGCTGCCTGGCCACTGGACTCTTTCTGCCCCTTATCTCCATCAGAGAAATGCCAGAGTGAGTTATGGGGAGAGCTCAGGCAGCACCAGGGTAATGGGATCATTATGGAGATTCATTCTGGAGCCTGTTTGCTTTCAGAGTTTGGTTCATGACTCATGTTTGTTCACAGGATGTGATTATAGAAGTTTTTAGAGCAATGGCATGTGTGCACTGGGGAAGGGCTCGCGTTGGTTTAAAGGGATCCTCTCAGATGAGGAGGAAAGGTTGGGTCTCACAGGGGACATGAGGAGTTTGTTTTTGTCCCAGCTGGCTCTGTGAGCCTGCAGGTGCCATTCTTCAGAGTGAGCTGTGGCAGGGATGCTGTGCTGCAGGCTGGGATCTGCTCTTGTTCTGTATCCTGGTTCTGCAGACTGGGATCTGCTCTCTGTGCTGCTCTGCAGGCTGGGATCTGCTCTGCAGGCTGGGATCTGGTGTGCAGGCTGAGATCTGCTCCCTGTCTACTCCTGTGCTGCTCTGCAGGCTGGGATCTGCTCTGCAGGCTGGGATCTGCTCCTGTGCTGCTCCTGTGCTGCTCTGCAGGCTGGGATCTGCTCCTGTGCTGCTCCTGTGCTGCTCTGCAGGCTGAGCAGCTGCAAAAGCCGCTTTGGTCAGGAAAGCCCAGGGTTGAGGGAGCACAGCAGCTCCCAAAGTGCTGAACTCCAGCCCTGCTGCTCCAGGTCCTGCACACAAAAGGCAGATATTTGTCAGGGTTTTATTTCCCCATTCACAATTTTGTTCTCCCAGAGGAGCTCCCGGTGGGCTGTGCCACCAACATTTCATGGGAGTGCTTCAGCCTCCCTGGCAGTGCCAGCAGTGCCCTGTGCCCCCTGTGCTGGCAGAGCCAGGCCTGGGCACACCCCCGGAGCTGCCAGGGGCTCTCCCTGCCCTGGGCACACCCCAGAGGGTGCCAGGAGGGCAGGGAGGCTCTGGCTGAGCCCAGAACAAGCAGGAGCTCAGCTTGCCCAGCAGGGCAGAGCCTGGCTGTGCCCAGGTGTTGGTTCAGCTGTGCCTGGGCATGGTCAGGGTCTGGGCTGGCCCAGAGCTGCTGTGGCCTGGGCCAGCTCTGATTTATCCCTGCACTGGCGCTCCCTGGGCAGATGAATCAGAGGAGTATTTGCATTCCCTAAATTTAGCGTGTGCAGCTCTGGAGCCAGCCCGTGTGCCTGTCTGCATTTGCATTCTGTCACATTTAGCTGAGGGAGGTGCAGAACATGCTGGGTTGAGCAGGACCCCTCGTGGCCACTCCACCCAAACCTGGCACTGCCAAACCCCACTCACCTCCCCTGGGGTTTGCTTCAAGGAAAACTTCTCCACTTATACCAACAAAGTTTAAAAAGTGCATGAATATCTCAATTACAGAGTTTACACCTCAGTTACCCTTGTGGAAAGCTGCTCTGGTGTAATTGCATCAGCCTGAATCCACAAACCAACATAACCAGCAGAGTTTCCTTTGCAAACAGCCTTTAAATCTCTCCAGTGCTGTTTCCAAACTGTCCATTAGTGTTTGCTCCCACATCCTCCATGAAATGTAATTACTGGACATTAAACATTGCACAGCCAGCAGGGCCCCACCCCCTGCCCTGGGACTGTCCTGTGCCCCTGCCATGGGCACAGTTCCTGCCCTAAAGCTGGGCTGTCCCTGCTCCATCCTCCTCCTCAGGGTCTGGATGCTGCTGCGAGCACCAGGGATGCACAGGAGGGACCACAACAGCTCTTATCTCACATCTCTATTGGTACAAAGGTTTTATCTCACAATCTGATCTCATTTTCGGCCCTGAGACTAAAAGGAAGCTCACAGGGGTGGTCTGGGTTGTTTTTGAGGAAATTAATTCCCATTTTCATCCCTGCTCACTGCTGTGATCTGAGGTTATTGAAGCACAGGCAGAAGAAATGGCAGTGTTTGGGTGCACCAGGGATTTACCCCACTAAAATGAAAGTTCACCTTTGCAAGTGGAGCACAGCAAGTTCTGTAAGTGCTGGTGGCTGTTGCTGCTCGTTGTGCTCCTGTTTCCTCCCCTGGCAGAGGGGCTGGGGGTGCCAGGGTGTGGGCACACGTCGGGGAGCAGGGCAGCATCGCTGTCCCACCACCGAGGCACCAGGCCCTACAGAAGACGTTAATGAGGCTTGAAATCACATTTGCATTGCAAATGGCACGATTTGTTCTGGCTTTATAGGGAATTAGTGAGAGCTGTTTGCTGCTTTGTTCCAATTGTGCATGTGAATAATGCTGCAGCTCCGTGGCTCAGCATGGGAAAGATCTTAGTCACAAACAAGGCAGGGGAAATTAAAAATATGCTGTGTTGAACACATCAGCTATTCAACTTCCTGACTTCTATTTTATCAGCCACCCTGGAATTACCAGGCCCCAGAGGAGTCCTGCTCTCCCTCAGGCCTGAAGGACTGATGGTGATTTGCTCAGTTCCAGGCAGATTGTTAATTACAGCTCCATTAGAGATCACCTGAGGGGTTCATCCAGGCTCCTGCAGTGGCCCATGAGCTGTTTTGGGCAGGCAGAGCAGAGGGGTGAGGCTTTGCCAGGCTCTGAGCAGGGCATGGACACAGCTCCTGCCTGCTCCTCCTCACAGGTTGTAATTTCCTGACAGATTCCTTTCTGGTCATGTGGAAGAGCGGAGGGTTCAGGAGCAGTTCCCACTGGTCCTGGTCAGTGGTGCTGCTGTTCAGGGCGTGTTTGATGGCTTTGGCAGGAGGGGTGTGAGTTTGGGCGCTGCCAGCTCTGCTCTCCCTGCTGGGATGGGCACAGGGGTCTGCAGAGGGGGAGGCACTGGAGCTGCTCTGTTCCCTCCAGAGCAATCATCCCTAATCCAGATAAAAGCAAAGCAGCCGGGTGATCTCACAGCCAGCATCCAACCTCTGAAGTGTTGCCTTCTTTTTTCCCCTACTTGTGTGTGTTTTTTTTCCTTTTAATGCTATTACAATTTTGTTTTAAAGTGAGCTCTGTGCTGCCTCAGCCTGACAGCAGAAACACCTCAAGGCTTCACTGTGATTCAGCTGAATGCCACTGTGATAAATGTTTGCAAAGTTGTTTTCAAAAGGGTGCAAAGAAAATCCATTCCATCTACTCGTGATGGATTTCAGATCTCTCCATCCTTAAGCAGCTGTAACAGAACATGTCCTGAGTCTGTGGCCTCCCCAAACTGGTGCCTGTCTGCCTCAATTGGCAT
This sequence comes from Zonotrichia leucophrys gambelii, assembly GCF_028769735.1. Classification (NCBI taxonomy): domain Eukaryota; kingdom Metazoa; phylum Chordata; class Aves; order Passeriformes; family Passerellidae; genus Zonotrichia; species Zonotrichia leucophrys. Next base: position 1,096,070 of record NC_088189.1, read on the forward strand.
TTCCAGGACTTTCTGAAGAGATTTTGGGGAAGTTTAGAGAGGTTCAGTTTCCTCTGCATACAGAGATGTTGCTTTTTTTGGCTCTCTGCAAACAGAGGCTTCAGAACAGTCACATCCACAAATTATTTAACTTTCAAATGCTCATTAAATCCCTGGCTCCTTCTGCAGGCTCTGCCAGTGCCATGTACCAAACTCTGGGAGCGAGGTAGGAGGAGGAGCAGGATAAAAATGGCTTTTCCTGCCCTGTGCTGCTGCCTGGGCAGGCACTGTCCCTCAGCCCTGGGGTCCCTGGGTGCCCAGGGCAGCTGGGGCAGCTCCAGAACAGCCCAGAACAAAGCCTGGGCTGCACTAAGGGGGATTCTGCTCCAGCTCCTTGGGCTCAGTTGGCAGCAGAGCACCCTGACAGGAGGATGGAGCCTCAGTGCCCTGGTAGCACTGTGGTAAAGGCAGAATTATTGTGATAATAATACACTTTTCACACTTTTCGCCATCTAAACCTTGTTTTTATTCCTGCTGCATAGTTTTAGCAGGAAAAATGAAAGAAAAATTGCTGTCATAAAAGACTCATCTGCTTGCCACGCCACTGACATTTAAAGATTGCACACATTAAAAGGCTCCTGTGCACCACAGAGGGGCACAGAGGAACCTGGAGATTTGTGACAAAAGGGGGATTTGGAAATTCAGCCACCCTGGGTGGGTGTGAAGCAGGCCTGGGATGGAGAATGATCCCCCTGCATCCCACCCTCCCTGCAAAACACAAGAGAAGTGAATGAGATCATATTGGTTTCCTTTTTCTCCGAGGCTTCTCAGGAGAAGAAATCCTGGTGAGCGGATTTTTCAGAAAATATGACAGTGGCACATTGGCACAGAGCAGGGTCTGTGGCACAGCCCTGTTGGCTGTTTAGGAGCCTTTCCTTGGGGACTGTCAGAGGGAGGAGGAGGAGCTGTCCTGGCGTTCTGCATTACTTGGGGAGTTTGCAGAGCGTTTTACAGGTTGCATTTGTTGCCCAGAACATCATTCTCTGAGCTCTGAATGGTTTGCTTCCCAGCTAGCAGGATGCTTTGGGAATTGTTTCTCTCCCTTTGCCTGGCAGCAGTGTTTGCTGCATGGCTGCAGTGGTGCTGCCTGGTGTCATTATTTTGTTGGAGGCAGGACAGGCTCTCTTCTGGTCTTTTTTCTGTATCAGGCTCATCTTGCATCCCTGTCATCCCAGCAATCCAATGTACTCTGTCTATAAATTAGGAATATATATGGAAGATGTCTAACTCTGAAGCTCATGGACTTGGTGTGGTTTGGACACAGGATGGCTTGGGATAAATAACATTTATGTTCTCTACAGGAAGGTATTTTTAGTATTTTATTAATGTCTTTGTCAATCAAAGTTTAAAAGTTATTTTTATAGGAAAACCATCCTATGCTAAATGTTTGAAGCTCTCACAGTAAGTAATAGTGTGCATATTGCTACTGCTATTTAAAAACTAATTGCTAAGGTTTATTGGAGAACTGTGAATATTAAAGGCCAGATTTGTCCTGTCTCATACCATGCAAGTCTTATTAAATCTGTGATCAGAATCTGATCCAATAAAGAAACTTTTCTCCACTGATCCTCAGCACACCTTTTAAGACAATTAACTTGGCTGAGTATTCTGATTTGATCTTAAACAGGAACATGTTCCTTGAAAACGATTTATTGCATCCATTTGAATCAATAGTGCTGTTAAAAGAACGCTGGGAAAGAAAAGCTCAAATGTTATATGAGGTAAAGCAGAGAAACAGGACGGTAAATTTAATAGAAAAATGCAGGAATGAGAATTGACAGTCCCAGTCCCAGCCAGGGCTTGGTGCAGACAGGGAGAGTTTGAGGATTAACCAGAACAGCTGAAAACCTCCTGTAGGACACAGAGCACAGCAGAGCTGGGAGCAGGCAGTGAGGGGAGGGAATCTGGCAGCTCCTGGGCCTTGGAGAGCTCTGTGTGGTGCTCAGGTGTGCTGCTGTGTGTGGTGCTCAGGTGTGCTGCCCTGTGTGTGCAGCTCAGGTGTGCTGCTGTGTGTGGTGCTCAGGTGTGCTGCCCTGTGTGCTGCTCTGTGTGAGAGCAGAGCTGCCCTGGCTCACCTGCCCTGGCTCCTGGCCCACAGGTGACAGTCCCTGGTGCCTGGCACTGCCCCTGCTGCCAGCCCTGGGCAGGTGTGGCCTCACCTGGCTGCCCCACCCCAACTCACCGCTGGCATCACACCTCCCATTGAAACACCTCGGCATCATCGAGTGCAGCCAGACCCGAGGAGCAGGAGGGGAGAAGGGAAAACAGGAGGGGAGGAAGGGAAAACAGGAGGGGAAGGGAAAACAGGAGGGGAGGAAGGGAAAACAGGAGGGGAGAAGGGAAAACAGGAGGGGAGGAAGGGAAAACAGGAGGGGAGAAGGGAAAACAGGAGGAGAGAAGGGAAAACAGGAGGGGAGAGAGAGGAGGAGCAGCACAGCCAGGAGCAGCAGCAGCAGCCCAGCCAGGTGTGCCCTCACAGGGCTCCAGCCCAAAAGGGAGCTCTGGCAGTGGTTTGGGGGTGCCAGGCTGGGCACCACGGCTCTGCTGGCAGGCAGATTATCCCATGGGGCTGTGACATTGTCCTGCTCCTGTGAAATGTCCCTAAAGACTGGGAGCAGCACGTGGAGCTGTGTGAGCTGGGGGTGAAAAGCCTCATCTCTGAGCAGGGAGCTATTGGTGTTATTGTGAACAGGTTCCTGCCAGAGCCATCCTTTCCCTCAGGTGTCACCAACAGCCCCACGCTTTCCTTGTCCAGCTCTTTGCCCTGGAATCGTGTCCCCCTTGGGCACCCAGGGCACCCCAGGGTGAGGCTTTGGCACCACAGATCTGCTGAGCCTTGGGGCAGAGCTTCCCTGGCCACCCCAGGTTCCACTCACACTGAAGCCCAGATGGTCCCTGGATCCAAACAGAGACAGCTGGCAGTCTTTGACTCGCAGACATCAAACAGCCTTGTGTTTGCTCGGATTTCCCTGCAGCTAATCAGTTAATTGGAGTTAAGTACTCTGAGACGTTCCACATCCCTCTCCTCCCAATGAAGAGGCGCTGCCAGCGAGCTCCAGGGTCCAGCAGCTCCTGCCCTGCAACGTGCCTGGAATGGCAAACTCGGGAGACACAGGCAGGGCAGGGGCAGTGCCCTCAGCCTGGCACTGGGCAGCTGAGCTCAGAGATCAGGATTGGCAGGGTGGGCAGCCCTGCAGTGCCCAGGGCCAGGCTGGACAGGGCTGGGAGCACCTGGCACAATGGAATTGTCCCTGCCATGGGTGATGGTGAGTGTGCCCCCCAGCCCAGCCTCTGTGTGCTCCTGCTCTGTGCCATGGCCTGAAACGCTCCGCAGCTCCCTCTGAGGCTGCCGTTATTGTTTTATGAAGACCAAATTAATTCAGAAATATGAAAAGAATGGAAATAGGCACAAATATGCCAATTTATGCATTTAGCTCTTCCCCCCAGCATTTTTGATTTTCCTCTCCTTCTTCTTTTCCCCATCCCCTTGAGCAACTCAGGATGGCTGTGTTTCAGTAAGAGCTCAAAGCAGCCTCATAAATTCTCATCCTGCTCCTCCCAGATGCACAACTGGTTTTTAAGTGCAGTATAGAGGTTTATCCTCATTTAACCACTCGTCTCTCCATTTTCGATCTCTGAAGGCTGAGATTTCAATAGTAAACAATATTATAAACCTTAGTTTTTATGAGCTTTCACAAGCCCCAAAGATTTGCTGCCTTACCACTGCACAGAGATCCTAGACCTTGCTGAAGATCAGCTCCTAAAAGCCAAGAAAGTTGCTCAACCAGTTCTTCCAGAGCTGGTTCTTTCACAAAACTTTATTTCTAGAATTCTGATTTGGTTTTTTTTTGGGTTTTTCTTTTTTTTTCCAGTTTGAATTCTGGTAGGATGTTTTAGGCAGCTGCATTTTAATCTTTAGCATTAATTAGCTTGGTAAAGTATAAAGTAGCAGAAGCATGGATGACAATACTAATGAAAGTAATAAAACCAGATTAATGGCTAAATCCAAAGAAACAGAACCCTCTGTCTCCCTGCAGACATGGATATTAATGAGATTTCCTTTGTTTCTCTCTGAGGGTGGGCAGTTTCTCCCACCCCACAAATCTCTGCAAGCACCAAAGTGTTTTGGTATTTTGTGCCTGGTTCCAGTTAGAGCTGCAGGCAGAAACTGGTAAATACAGTGAAATGCTGTTAGAAACAGGGCTTTCTGACCTGACAGTAAAAGTGACAAACCAATAGCATTTATGGGGCTTTTCTTCCTTGAGGTGACCAAAGAAGAGGTGCTTTGCTCGTTGGTGTTTATACAGAGTGAAGTTCTGAGGTTGCTTTGCTTGGGTAGGAAAGATAAATAAAGTTTTCAGTATGTACCCAATGTATTCTGGAAATTTAAATACATAGAAATGGAAGTTTAAATACCCAGAAAAGAGGTGAATTAGGGAGATTCTGCCACACCAGCTGCTGGCCTGGTTATCTGCTGAAATAAATAGTGCCAAGTGTCCTGAGGAAAACTGGAATAGACTGGTGAGTTAGCAGTGCCTGTGAGCCTCAAACATTTTCACTTATTGAATTATTTCATTTTCTGTTTTACTTTTATATCAAGTCCCTTCTACCAAGACGACTGAGAACCTGTAGGTAATGAGGCAGGAAATATTGACAGCAAGGGCTGATCAATGGTGAGGGTGAGAATTTTTTCAAACAGTTTGAAGCTTTCTTAGTGCTACTTTAACTCAGACTTCTGAGAACCGCTGAGACATAAGAAGTCTGTTAAAATTCATTACTTCTTTCCCTTTATTTAAAGGAGGAGAAATAAGAGACTGCTGATGAGTTGCATGGAAAGGTCAGAATTGACAGCAACTGTAAAGAAGAACAAAACAGCTTTAAAACCTCATCCCTTTCTGATGATAAATAAAGAGCATCATCTCAATTATTTTGCTCTTCTGAGGACCAGTTTCAAGTGAAGATTTTTTTTTTAATTCCATGCAGTTTCTTGTCTGAAAACAAATCATGTTGTCAGGAGGAAGCGTCCTTCCCTTGGGTGGACTGAGTGAATTCTGAGCACCCAGGGCTGTGGATTGTGCCCCAGAGAGGGCTGGACCCTGCAGGGGCAGCAGGATGGGGCTCTGTGTGTCCCATGGAAATGAGGGGAACTCTGCTCTGCTCCAGGACAGCCCTGCTCCAGGATAACCCTGCTCCAGGATAGCCCTGCTCCAGGATAGCCCTGCTCCAGGATAGCCCTGCTCCAGGATAACCCTGCTCCAGGACAGCCCTGCTCCAGGATAGCCCTGCTCCAGGATAACCCTGCTCCAGGATAGCCCTGCTCCAGGACAGCCCTGCTCCAGGATAGCCCTGCTCCAGGATAACCCTGCTCCAGGATAACCCTGCTCCAGGACAGCCCTGCTCCAGGATAGCCCTGCTCCAGGATAGCCCTGCTCCAGGACAGCCCTGCTCCAGGATAACCCTGCTCCAGGATAGCCCTGCTCCAGGATAGCCCTGCTCCAGGATAACCCTGCTCCAGGATAACCCTGCTCCAGGACAGCCCTGCTCCAGGATAACCCTGCTCCAGGATAGCCCTGCTCCAGGATAGCCCTGCTCCAGGATAGCCCTGCTCCAGGACAGCTCTGCTCCAGGATAGCCCTGCTCCAGGACAGCTCTGCTCCAGGATAGCCCTGCTCCAGGATAGCCCTGCTCCAGGATAGCCCTGCTCCAGGACAGCCCTGCTCCAGGATAACCCTGCTCCAGGATAACCCTGCTCCAGGATAGCCCTGCTCCAGGATAACCCTGCTCCAGGACAGCCCTGCTCCAGGATAACCCTGCTCCAGGATAACCCTGATCCAGGATAGCCTGCTCCAGGATAACCTGCTCCAGGACAGACTGCTCCAGGACAGCCTGCTCCAGGATACCCTGCTCCAGGACAGCCCTGCTCAGGATAACCTGCTCCAGGATAACCTGCTCCAGGATAGCCTGCTCCAGGACAGCCCTGCTCCAGGTAACCCTGCTCCAGGATAACCCTGCTCCCGGATAGCTGCTCCAGGATAGCCTGCTCAGGGACAGCCCTGCTCCAGGACAGCCCTGCTCCAGGACAGCCCTGCTCCAGGACAACCCTGCTCCAGGATAGCCCTGCTCCAGGATAACCCTGCTCCAGGATAACCCTGCTCCAGGACAGCCCTGCTCCAGGATAACCCTGCTCCAGGACAGCTCTGCTCCAGGATAACCCTGCTCCAGGATAGCCCTGCTCCAGGATAGCCCTGCTCCAGGACAGCTCTGCTCCAGGATAGCCCTGCTCCAGGATAACCCTGCTCCAGGGCAGTTTTGCTCCAGTCTACCTGAGCCAGCACAGGATTCTCTCACCTGCTGGGTGCAGGTCTGGCCTGACTCTTTGGATCCATCAGGAAGAGAAGCCAAAAGCCCCACAATCAAAATTCAGCTTTTATGGAGCAAGGAAATTATCCCCGAGAGAAAAACCCCTGCTGGTGCTGCAGGTGCAAACGCCATCTCCAAATGATGAACCACGGAGAGGAGAGCGAGCACAGGGAACTGCTGAGCTTTGACAGCAGATGTGACACCTGAGCCCACAATAATGAGCTGCCAGCCTGTCCTCTGTCGCTGGGGTGTGACTGGGACCGTTCAGCAGCCCCGGGGTTCCCAGGGACCCATCCCACCCCTGTGAGGGAGGAGAAGCACTGGGGCTCCTGTGGAAATCCACATTTCACGGCAGAGCCCTGGCACCAGGAGCCTTCAGCGCACTCACATCAATCATCAGGGGTTATGAGCTGGCTGGATCGTTTTCAATGTATGGATGTACGAATTTACTGATTTTGGAAGGGATGCCGGACTGCCCTGCTCACTCCGAGGGGCTGGCCCTCCCTCCGATGCTCTCCATGTGCTGGGCAGGTGAGGAGACTTTCCCCGAGTTACAGAAGGAAAAGGCTCCCCTCTCGTGGCTGCGAGGGAAAACGGCACTTTCTGCACAAAACTGCCTTCTGCACTTCCCGGGCTGCGGGGAAACACAAGTGAGTTACAGAATTCGAACTTATATATATATATATAATATATAATATATAATATATAATATATAATATATAATATATAATATATAATATATAATATATATTGTAACATAATTTATATTATATTATATTATATTATATTATATTATATTATATTATATTATATTATATTATATTATATTATATTATATTATATTATATTATATTATATTATATTATATTATATTATATTATATTATATTATATTATATTATATTATATTATATTATATTATCCTGGTGCTCCATCCCAGAGCCTGCCAGCTGTTCTGCAGCAGGGGCTCAGCAGCCTCTGCCCTGTTTGCTTCAGGGAAAGGGAAATATTTGAAGGGAATTGACTGAAGTTATTTAAATGACAACTAAAAGTCATGATCTATATCAAGAGTCAGAAACATTAGAGGTGAAGAGCAGATTTAAAGCTGTTTTGCATTTGCTCTTTTAAAATGCTTTCTTAGTAAATGTTGACTTTTATGTGCTGGATTTATTTTGCTCTATAAAGTCTGCTCTTGGAGAGGAGACCTGATAGATAAATGTTCAATCCATTCTGTAAATCAGGAGGCACCCATTCAGGCGAACAGGTTTTCTGGTTTTATTAGGTTAGAAATGCTGGAAAGCATCTGTTATTTACAGGACACCTGGTTTCACTTCCAGTTGGTGTGAAACTGCTTTTGAATAAAACCTGAAACTCAATTTAAAAGCTTTAAAAACAGCAGCTTGAAATTATTAGTTAGAAGCTGTCTTGAAATGCTTTGGCTGCATCAGGAAGAGAAGCTCACACAGGCACAAGCTCCAATTAAAATCAGGTTTTATGGAGCAAGGGAAGCCAGGAAAGCCAATGCTTGTTCCTCATGTCTGTCTGTCAGAGGTTTGGAGCTCACAGACTCAGCCTCTCACACCTCCTTTGAGTGGATAAATGGCAAAAAGAAGAGAAGTTTTCTTGCTTTTCCAGTTCTTTATTGGTTCCTCAGTGCTGAAGGACCTCTCATTGAGCACAGATGTACTGACACTCAAATACAGCGAATTTCCTTTCCCCCTGTTCCTGCTCCAAGTAAAGCTCATTTACTCATTTTACTGTCCAGCTTCTTGGAGCATCACTGCCTTGACTTCCTCTACAATATCAGCTGCAGTGATGCACGATTTGAGAATACAGAAATAGTTTATATAAAATTTAAAGTAACTGGTGTTTAATTTATGCCTCACTCTAAGCTGTTACTATTTCATATTTCCTCTTTAAATTTGCATATTCTTAAAACACACACACATATCAAATAAACTGATGGGTTTTTCTTAAATATGTATTTGATCTATTGCAGAGACACTTAAATTCCAGGGAATAATTTGATCCTTGGGATTTGATGCAGGACCTACAAGGAAATAGAAGAAGGTTTGGATTCAAGGCTATGATCTTGGACAACTCTCAAAAGGAAATATAGAAAAATGTAGTGCAGGAAAGAGGCAGCCTGAAATTAGAACTGTTGTTAGCACAAATAGAACAGATTTAGATTTTGGTTCTTACCCTGGTGCTATTTTTATACTAAAAACAGGCTAAAAAGGGGAAGTATTTTATCTATTGAAAATCCAAATAGAAACAATGCCTTTTTGATTTCTAGATTTTTCTCTTGAGGAAAACGTATGATTTTCAAATAATTAAAATAATCAAAATTATTATAATTGTTATTATTACTATTATTACTAAATGGGCTGTAATAGGCCCAATGCTTTGACACACGCAGTAGAACTATTAATTTTTAATTATTACTTTGTGGAACTAAACCCCGCCATTTTTCCTGACGTTGAGCAGATCTATCCAGAACACCTGAAAATGGGATGGGAATGGAACGGATCTCAGAGCCAGAGCAGGACCAGAGGAGCTCCCAGCCCTGGTGTGAGTACAGTCTCTCAGAGCTGATGGGAACCTGGCTTTTCTCTGCTTCTGTGTCCTGTCTTTGGCCATGTCCTGCCCTTGGGCCCTTCAATATCAGTTTGATTTTCACTGGGGCTGAGGCAGGGCAGGGCCACAGGGACCTGAGTGCTGTGTTTGGCTGTATTTACCAAGCTGGAAAATCTTCTGGAGCTGGAAACATCTCCAGATGTGTTTGCTGTTTAGCCCAGGGGCTCTGGGCACTTCCTCAGCTCCCTGGGGCTTCTCAGGAGGTGCAGCCACAGCCCCAGAGCAGCCAGGGTTTGTTCACCCCCTGATTTACAGCCAGGAGGGCACTGCAGCCAGCCCAGCAAACCCCAGAGCAGCCAGGGTTTGTTCCCATCCTGAAATACAAACACAGCCAGGGAGGGCACTGCAGCCAGCCCAGCAAACCCCAGAGCAGGGAAGGGCTCCACGGAGGGCTGGGAGCTCCTGTGCTCATCCCCTGCACCCACAGCAGGATTCCAGCAGGAATTTCCCCATGGAAAGGGGGCTCAGGGCAGCTCAGGGTGGGCACAGCAGGAATTTCCCCATGGAAAGGGGGCTCAGGCTCTGAACTGCCCAGGCAGGGTTGCAGTGCCCATCCTGGAGGTGTCCCAGGAATTCCTGGAGGTGGCACTCAGAGCTCTGGGCTGGGGACAGGGTGGGGATGGGCACAGCTTGGAATGGATGTTCTGGGAGGGCTTTTCCAGCCCAAACGATTCTGAGAGCTTTGTTTATCTAAGAAATACGTGCAGAGGTCTCAGATCCTCCCTGACAGTGGGAACCAGCAGCCTTTGGGCATGGGAGAGGTTGGGGAGGGCTGGGTTCTTCCCTTCTCCACACACACCCTCTCCACCCAGCCCTGCTGCTCAGCACCCCCCTCAAAAGCCTTTTTGGGAGGGAAAGGTGTATTGAAGCCATCCAGCTTGGAGATTTGGGTTTGCCCCTTTAGAAATGTGCTTAGTGAAAGGTGAAAGCTGTGCTGTGCTCGGTGCCTCATTGCTGTGCTCAGGGACACACGAGGTGTGGCTGGGGCTCCTCGGGGTGAAATGAGCTGCAGAACACAAACTGCTCTTCTGCTCTACACTGGAGCAATAATTTATGATTCTAATTAGGCTCCGGTTTGCAAGAATGATGAATATTCACATTTTAAATAGCTGAGAAGTATTAGAAATGTCTGTCAGCTTTGTTTGTGCCAGCTCTGAGGGCTGTGGGGAATGTTTTCCTCCAGGTGCTTTCTCAGCATCCCTTCTGCCCCATCCCTGCACTGCCCAGGGCCAGGCTGGACAGGGCTTGGGGCAGCCCAGGACAGTGGCTCTGTCCATGGCAGGGCTTGGTTGGAATGAGGTCCCTCCCAACCTTTGAGCTCCTTCAAAAGGGCTGAGCCATCTCTGGAAAGCATTTTCTGCTGGCCAAACCCCGTCCCAGGCCGGCTGGGGAAGGACAGCTCTGAGCTGATGCATTTTCCACCTAAGTGGATGAGACAGACCAAAGGGGAGCGTGAGGAAGTGTCATTATCCTGCTCCATGGCAGGCAGTTGCTCATTCAAAGTCACACAATGGATGTGTGGGTGCCAGATGCTGGAGATGCCAGAGATGGGATTGAAACCCAGATGTCCTGAGTGCCAGCTCAGCACTAAATTCGTGGTTATCCATCCTCTCAGATATCCAAGAACCTTCCTGATTCATTCAGTACTTAGAACACTTTGCCTGCTGGGGATACTTCAGAGAACTCTACAGTTCCCCGTGTAAAAGATGCCTTTTTGCTGTCCTCTTTATCTCCTTTAGATAATGGAGAGTTCATCCATCTGTGAGGTAAGAGAAGAGCAAAAGAACAACTACAGAGACTTTTCAGAAGTTGCTGCTCCATTGTGTCTGAAATCACTTGCCAGTAACAGCTGAGAATTCTTTGTTAGGAGAAATAAATCTGGTCCCACTGATCCTGTAGTGATCTCAGGTACTCCTCTGTAATATTCTGTTCCTCGCTTTCCCCTCATTCTTTGATGCCTTTTTAAACGTTGCGGATCATAAAAATCATATTATTTTCAGGTTGATAAACCCTTCCTTGCAGCAGAACAAATGGAGCCTCTCTGGTGGATACAACTGGTCTGATGCAAAGGAACAGCTTAGAAAGGAAAGCAGCACCTCCAAAAACCCAGAAAGGAAAGGAGGGGAATGTGAGTTCTGAAGGCCTTGGAGCACAAATTACAATGGAAGTTTATGGAGCCTTTTGGATTAAACCAAAAGCCAGCCCCATTAAACCAAATGGAGCATTCCTAATCTGACATGTTGACAAGGCCAGCCCTGCCTCTTCCAAAAGGGAGGTTCAAATGGATCCAGATTTATCTGATGTTCCCAACAGGGGCTGGGCTGCCTCCAAAGGAAGTGATCCAGGCCAAAAGTAAACAAGATGCACATGAAGCAGTTTGTGCCACAAGGAAAACTTCCAGGGAATATGCAGAGAGGCGAAGGGGAGCCAGCAGAACCCCAGCCCAAGGCTCTGTCCTGTCTCCCTGTTGTGTGCTCTTTCTGTTCCTCTGGGCAGTGTAAATCGGAGTCTCTGCTCCTCCTGCTCCCTCTCCCTCTTTGTTTCCCAAGGAGTTTCTGTGTGAGCCTCTCCCCACACTCAGCCCAGGGCTGCTCAGTGGGGCTGGGGATGCTGAGAGCAAACCCAGCCTTTCCCAGCTGCTCCCAGTGTGGCAGGCACGTGTCACAGCACTGCAAGGGCAGCACAAGCACCTTCTGTGCTTGCCTTTCATCCAGCTGGGACCAGCCTTTCCATTGCCATTGAGACCCTGGCAGAGCTGTCCTGAGATTTGGGATTGCTCAGCCTGGAGAGGAGCAGCTCTGGGTGACACAGCTGGGAGCTCCCTGTACCCACAAAATGATGGACAGGGACTATTTACAAGGGCCAGGAGTGACAGGACAGTACTTTGGACTCAGCAATCTGTTCCAGAGATGTGTGCTGCCTTCCATCCCTTTAACATTTAAATTTTGTGTGTGTGTGTGTCACTCCAAACAACAGCAGTGCTGTTTGTCCCTGAGCTGTGTCATTTGCTGTCCCCAGGGATAACTGGATGATAATGGCCATATTCTGGTGGAGTGTGACACTAGAAATAAATACTCTAAGAGAATTAAATGTGAAAAACAGATTACTGGTGCTTCTTGCAAAGATATAGCACAGGATATGGCTGCAGAATGGAAAGTGGAGACACTGCTCATAAAGCAGAAAAGAGACAATCAGTGATTTTATGATTTTATGTGTGTGTTCCCCACAGTCATGTTGACTTTAATGGCAGTTTTAGGTACTGCCAAGGAAGATTTTTGATCATATATTCCCAAATAGCTGTATTTATAGATCTCCATGTACATGAGCAGATAGATGCGTGTGCATTTGTGCATAAAACCCCACAAAACCACAGTTGCTTGTTCTGTCTGGTGGAGATTTATTCTGATAATATTACAGCTGCGTGTTCCAAGGGATTTTTGTTTGTTTGTGCTTTTTGTAGGTACTACAGAAGCAGCTGGATTTGGGGATTCAAGCAGATGCAAAAAGCCGAGGTTGGCCAGATCAGAACTTGGGCTTGAGAGGTGTGAAATACACAGAAATACAGAGAGGATCTTGCAGGATGGATGGATGATGGATGGATGGATGGGGGTTGGATGGATGGATGGATGGATGGATGGATGATGGATGGATGGAGGGATGGATGGATGGATGGATGGATGTTTGGATGGATGGATGGATGGATGTTTGGATGGATGGATGGATAGGGATGGATGGATGGATGATGGATGGATGGATGGATGGATGGATGATGGATGGATGGATGGGTAGATGGATGGATGGATGGAGGGATGTATGATGGATGGATGGAGGGATGGATGGATGGATGATGGATGGATGGATGGATGGATGGATGGATGGATGGATGGATGGATGGATGGAAGTTTGGATGAAGGGAGGTTTGGATGGATGTATGTTTGGATGGATGGATGTTTGGATGGATGGATGGATGGATGGATGGATGGATGGATTTATGGATGGATGGATGGATGGATGGATGGATGGATGGATGGATGGATGGATGGGGGTGACTCACAGCAGTGCCTGAATCATCGGTGCTTCCCCGGGCTGGGCAGTGCTGGGCTCAGGCCCTGCTGCACCCAGGGGTGGATGGGATCAGCCTCCAGCTCCCCCAGGAGCAGGCACAGCCTCCCTCCCTCCCTGGGGCCGGGAGTGCCACAGGTGGGCAGGGAAGGGAGCTCAGGACTCGTGGCAGAGGCTCCTGTGAGCTGTGCTCGCTCTCCTGTGCCAGGGCAGGGCAGGTCCCTGCAGGCTCTGGGAGCTGCTCTGCTCTCCTGGCATCACCCCCTGCTTCCACCCACCCCTGAAAACCATCTCTGGCCTGAATTGGAGCTGTGAGCTGTACCACATGCTCTAAATGAAGTGCTAATTAAATACTTGTACTTAATGTAGACAGCATTTCTTTGAGCAGGCTGTAATGCAGTGCAGATGTCCCAGCAGAGCCCAGAACAGCGTGCTCCTCATGTCCCTCTGAGCTGGGGCTGGACCCAGGGGGCTGGGGCTGCTCAGGGCTGACCCTGCACAGCCCCTGCCTGACCCAAACCCCCTCCCACAGGAGCCTCAGGGCTGGGAGTGCTGCAGGTGCTGCCATGGGGGTGCACACCTGGGCACGAGGGGGGAATGGGGCAGCTGCTGAGCCAGAGGGGGCTCTGTGTCCTGGAGGAGCCAGGTGAGAGCTGCTGGTGCTGCAGGGAGGGACCTGTGTGTCCTAAAGGGACCAGGTGAGAGCTGCTGGTGCTGCAGGGAGGGATCTCCTGGCTGGGGCAGCCCCAGTGCATTCAGAGCTGCACAACAAAGGGAAGCTTTGGGTTCAGCACTGAAACCCTTTCTGGCAGCAGCAGGAAGGCTGAGAAGCAGCTCTGGAGGAGCTGGATGCTCGCTGAGGTTCCTCCACTGAAACCATGGTTGTTCCTTGTGTTCCAGGGTCAGCAGGCACTGGGATCAGTAAAGCCACCCTGCCCAGGTTCTGGGATGTGCTGGGCCATCCGTGGGCAGTGTCCCAGCCCTTTTCCAGCCCAGCCTGCCCCTGGGTTCCTGTGAGGGCTCTCTGGGCTGCAGCAGCCCCAGCTCTGTCTGCAGGGCAGGGCTGGGGCAGAATGGGAGCCTTTGTGCAGGGCTCAGGGCTGTGTGTGCAGGGCTCCAGCAGGGATTGTGCTCACTGTGCACTGTTAGACCAGAGGCTGCTGTTATTTATTTATTTATTTTATTTATTGTTATTATTTAGTGAAGCCAGCGTGTTCCCTGCAGGAGGAAGGACCAGCATGGACTGTGCTGCCCTGGGACCCTGCCTCAGTGCCCAAGCCTGCAGGTGAGAGTGTAAAGAGTTCAAAAGCTGCTCCTGTAGAGATTCATGGACTATTTCCTCAGATCTTTCCCAGTGGTTCTGCAGAGCTGGGAGTGCTTTCCAGGGTTCTGTGATCTTCTGGGAGAAAGGGGAGGTAGAAATGCAAGATGCTGCAGGAATAAGAGAAGCGGGGAAGAGAGAGCAGATGGAGAGGTGGAGAGCTCCCCTCAACCAAGTGCTGCACATTGAGGATGCGAATTCAATTGCCTGGTGCTATTTATTGTGACCACATAAAATTCAAAGTACTTGAGTATTTAACTCACTGTAGATTCAGAGATGAGTCATGAAGCAGAGCTGATCTTTTATCTGTGGCCATGCTGGTGAGTGGTTTCTTAGCAAGAATCTTATTTCCACCTTCTCTATTTTAATGGCATTGCCATCCTGAGATTATTTTGTTTTAGAGAAAAGGACAAAATGAGTAAAACTAATGCTGCTGAGGCTCTCTGTTATGGCAGGCTCACACCCTGCTGCAGGGATATTCCAGGTTTTCGCTGTCCAGAGAGAGCTAATCCAGAGAGAGGGTTGGTTATCTCCTCCCTCTGCTTCTGTGGACACTTCCAGGGGAATTTCAGTGCTGTTGGTGAGCAGGTCTGTGAGTCAGGCCTCCTTTGGCACATCTTTGCCAAGAGACAGAGTGTCATTGGTGTGATGGGCACATCCTGCAGCAGGGAGTGCTCCCAGGGCTAAGAACTTCCAAAAAAACCCCAAAAACAAAGGAATCCTGCAAAGCTCCATTCTGCATGTGGAAGTGGATCAGTTTTCAAGTTCACTTCTCCTAATATTTCTGGGTAGGGCAAGCTGGACTGGGCTGAAATTCGTGCTGTAAATAGGATCATTCACATGGGATGTACTTTGCCACAGAATTCTGTCCTGCCCAGAGGCCAGGCAGCCCCTCAGCCCTGGAACCATTTGTCGTGGTGCTGGGGTGCCTTTCTCTTCCCCCAGAGGAAGAGTCACATTTGAGAGAAGGCAGATCCTTGTCCCAGGGATGATCCTGGAGCCAGGGAGCTCGAACAGAGGCTGCTTTTGGAACAGGGATGTGGAGATTGTTAATGCTGGAGAGGGAACTGACTCATCACATCATCAATTCTGCTCCTCTGCCAGCGCAGCACAAAACCTCTTTTATCATCTCACTCTCTTCTTCAGTTCTCTTTTAGAGGAGTTTGGAGCTGCTCAGGGCTCCTCCTGCCCAGCCTGTGCCAGCTCCCTGCTGCTGCTGGCTGCACTCTGGGGGATGGAGCCCTGAGCACGAGGGCTCTGTCTGTCCTTGGCACAAAGCAGGGCTGAATGTGAGCCCCTCACTCTGGGGTGATGGAGCCCCTCTGTGCAGGAGGATTTTGCCCATCCTTGGCACAAGGCAAGGGTGAATTTCAGCTCCTCAAAAGGGTGACAGAGCCCCTCTGTGCAGGAGGGCTCTGCCCATCCTCAAGGACAAGGCAGGGATTAATTTGAGCTGCTCACTCTGGGGTGACGGAGCCCCTCTGTGCAGGAGGATTTTGCCCATCCTTGGCACAAAGCAGGAATGAATTTCAGCCCCTCACTCTGGGGTGATGGAGCCCCTCTGTGCAGGAGGATTTTGCCCATCCTGGGCACAAAGCAGGAATGAATTTCAGCCCCTCACTCTGGGGTGACGGAGCCCCTCTGTGCAGAAGGACCCTGCTCAACCCCAGCACAAAGCAGGAATGAATTTCAGCCCCTCACTCTGGGGTGACAGAGCCCCTCTGTGCAGGAGGATTTTGCCCATCCTGGGCAATTTGAGCTGCTCCCACTGAGCTGCACACAGACCCCTCAGACACATGGAACCTCATCTTTCCCTGAGCCCCCGGGCCCAGCCCTGCAGTGTGAGCTCAGCAGGCTGGGCTGGGGACAGCAGGGGCACGGGGGGCTCTGGCCATGGGGTGGCCCCAGCCCCAGCCCGTTCCCTGTGCTGGAGATTCCCCGAGCGTGCCAGGGCTGCTGGGAGAGCTGGAGCTGCTGCCCTGCCCTCACATCTGCCTTTGATTTCAATCAGAGCTGCCTGGGGAGAAGCCAACTCATCTACAGTGCTCAGGGAGGGTTTCTGTTTGTTTTAAAGGGGCTGCTCTGAGCCAGCTTCAGTACCACAGAATTAGTTTTTAATACACTTTTTCCCCCCCTGAATTATAAGTACTTTTGGGTATAGAGTATTTCCCATGGATCTTAGGGAGGAATTATTGTTCACCATGATTTGTTGTGTGTTAAAAAGGGCCAAGACCCTCCTGTACCAGGGGCACAGCAAAATGGGAACCCAGTGGTGCCAGGGATGCTCCTGGGGAGGTGCTGCCTCTGCTCCCTCCTCTGGAGCCAGGGAACCTGGAATTTCCACTTCTGTGAGAGGCAGAGGAGGAATTGTCCCAGGTTTTACATAAAACTTGTCCCAGGTTTTATATGAAACTTCTGGCACTTAGTTCGGGCTGGTGTCACATCCTCTCCCATTTGTGCTGCTGTGGCAGATGAGGAATTGGCTTTGTACTGAAGATCCATGAAAAGTCACTGTTTAATCAGGAACTTCAAAGCAGCTGGAAAAGGATCCATCTGTGATTCAACCAGCTTGAGCTTTAGGGGACAAGTCTGGTACCAAAAAGGAAAACAACAGAAGGTCTCAGATCACAGAGTTTTCACTCTTTTCTGGCAATTTCTCTGTGAATTGCAGTAACAGAAAGGCTGGCCTGGAACTGACACAGGCTGCAGAAGGACCTCTGGTATTTCTTGCTGGCCTTTATTTATCCAGGGCTTCATTTGACACTTAACAAAGTTTGAAAAGAATTCTCCAAGTGGAGCATGCAGTTACTGTTGGAAATGGCTCAGCAGCAACCCCTGGGCAGGAGATTCTCTGGGAGTGGGGCAGGGAGCACAGCAAATAACAGAACAGGTACAGCCAGCCCCTGGGCACAGCAGTGCTGCTGGGACCACTCACAGTCACCTCTGAGCTCTGTGTCTGCCTTCTGATGCCAGTTAGGGCAAAACCAGGGGGAAAATCCTGCACCCACACAGCCTTGGGATTCCTGCATCCCAGACACCATTTTACCATGCATAAATGTGACCTCTCAGTCTGCTGAAGATACTTCTTTTTTTTTAATTATTATTATTCTATAGCTGTTGATTTATATTTTCTATAGCTGGTGGGTTTTTGGCTAAAGGTGCAGGTTTTAGTGACGAAAATCCATGAGCCCCAGCCTTGCTGTGCCAGCAGGTGTGGCAGGCAATGGTTTGTCAGAAAAGTGGTTTAAATATCTGTCAGAGAACTGGTTTAATTATCTGAAAATAATGTCTGTGTCCTTGTAGAGCAAGGCCCAGGCTCCAGGAGCCCTCACCTCTCTCTGCTGCATGGCAGAAGCCTAAAAGGGCCCTTAGTGCTGCACAAGCTAAGATCCATCATTCCTTCCTGGTTCATTGTGTTTTTGCCCTCAAAGGCTGTAACTGCAGGGACAGGCTCCTCTCTGCCTCCCCTGGCCAGTGGAATACTCAGAATTTTGCATCTCTCCTTGTTTCAGTCTTTGTGGGACATTTTTGGGGAGCTGGGACAGCTTGGTCTGTCTCCTGTGGTGTATGTGGCGGCATTACCAATGCAAGATGAGTGATTTTAGCTTTTTAAGGTCCTTAATTGCAATTTAACATTTTTAATTGAAATTTCTTTCCTTCCTCCATGCTTGGCCTTCTGAAAATGGGTTCCTTTTTAAAAATTTCTTTTTTAAGGAAGGAAGGAAAAGCGTTGAGCTTGTGTCTGGCCCATTCTGTTTGAACAGAGCCCTGTGTGTTACCCCCAGCGCACAAAGGGGCTCTGTGCAGGGAGAGCTGCTGAGAGGCTCCTTGTTCAGCACCCTCATCCCTGCTGCACATGGGGCAGATTTGTTCCTCCATCCCTTGTTCCTCCATCCCTTGTTCCTCCATCCCTCGTTCCTCCATCCCTTGTTCCTCCATCCCTTGTTCCTCCATCCCTTGTTCTCCTTCCCTTGTTCCTCCTTCCCTTGTTCCTCCATCCCTCGTTCCTCCATCCCTCCTGCACATGGGGCAGATTGGTTCCTCCATCCCTCGTTCCTCCATCCCTCGTTCCTCTATCCCTCGTTCCTCTATCCCTCGTTCCTCTATCCCTCGTTCCTCCATCCCTTGTTCCTCCTTCCCTTGTTCCTCCTTCGCTTGTTCCTCCATCCCTCGTTCCTCTATCCCTCGTTCCTCCATCCCTTGTTCCTCCATCCCTTGTTCCTCCATCCCTTGTTCCTCCATCCCTCCTGCAGATGGGGCAGATTTGCACCAGTGGAGCTGGGGAAGGGAGCAGCAGGCCCTGCTGGAGGGAGGGCTGGGGTTATTGGCTCATTTAGAAATGAAGGCATGTGAGGAGCAGAGGGAGACCTGCCAGGCTGGCTCTGCAGGGTGCTGATGGCTGCTGGCAGTGTCACCTTAGGGCTCAGTCCCTCAGGTGTTCTGGACACTGGAGTTCCCTTGGGAAGATGGGATTTGGGAAGGGAACCCAATGGTGAGCCATTTCTTGGACAGTAAAATCAGTTCAAGGAAATGTTGCTCCTGCTGCACCTGCTGGTGTGAAGCCTCAGGACCTTCACCAGGCCAGGAAGCCACGGGAGCAATTTCAGATCCCACCAGGCCATGGGAGCAGTTTCAGGTCCCACCTGGCTCATTTTCAAGCAAAATAAATGCCAGACACATCAGGGGGGACACAGGGATGAATGGGGAAGATGTCTTGTGGCTCAGCAATTCCTCCTCCTCCTCCTCGAGGGTCTGGTGCTGTGCTGGGTTGGTGAGGGCCCAGCCCAGGGCCCAGGACAGACTGAGCTGGGCTGGGCAGTGCCCGCTGCTCCCTCCCAGACCTGCAGCTCTCCTGGCAGTATGTGCTCAGCAGGCAGGCCCTGAGGAAGCCTCTCCCCGTCCCTGTGTGCCGGTGGTTTGTGTTAGAGCAGGAATTGCAGCTCTTGGCTCCGCTGGAGAGGAGCTGCTCCGCTTTCCGAGGCGTTGCTCCTCGGTGAGTGTCTCCAGCTGCTCTCTCCCCTCAGCCCGGGCACTGACTCATGCTTTTTGCCATCACAATGAGTCTGTTTTCATAAACAAAATTAAGTGTGCTGTGTTTATTCATTAGGGAGATTTGAAGTCTCTCAGCAACCAAGAAATATACTTGGTGGGGTGATCTCCTCTCCCTGCTCCCCCCTTTGTCTTTTAACAGCTAAGCTGGAAGAGAAGCTTTGGGGAAGCCCTGGGTCAGTGTGTGCTGCTGGTGTGCAGCACCTCCAGGGAGCCTCAGGCACTGTCAGCTGCCTCTGGACAGCGCAGGGCTCGGGCTCCAGAGAGGGACATTGCAAATGGCACAGAGAAAGGGGCACAGAGAAATGCTATTGAATAGGATAGGGATTGTTGAGAGAGAAATGGAGCTAGAAACAAGTTTCAAAGGATGTAAATAAGACTGGATAATTTGGAGAAATAGAGCTATGAAACATGCATTGTAGTAGGACTTATGAAGGGTAATTTTAGATGACTGGCTTTAGGGCATTTACAGCATGGCCTGGCCAAAGCTGATAGGCCAAGAAACACTTCTAATGTAATTAGGAAATAGTTGGTTTTTGATTGTGATGGTGTGAATTATAACATCTATATTGTCTCACCCTTCTCATGAGACTGAAAATGGAATAAAGGTTTTTAAAATGCCCCTCAGTTGCCCCATCTCTGGATCAGAAAAGGGCACAATCCAACACCCAGGGTCCCTCCATGGCCAGCCCTGCTCCCCTGGGTCCCTCAGGTGGGCTCCCAGCCGGGCTGTGCTCAGCTCCCTGCAGGTGGCACTGCCACCCTGTGCTGCAGCAGCCCAAGGACATGCAGCCTTCTGCTCTTTGTGGGTATGTATGGCTGAGCAAGATAACGGGTTTATTTTAGTGGCTGCCCCCGTGCCTCCTGCATTTGGCTTAGTTTGGTCTGTGGAATGAAGAGGTGCCTTTGGGCTGCAGTCACCCCCAGTGCCTGCCTGTGATCCATTCGTGAGCAGGGCAGCTCCTGCCAGCCTCTCCCAGCAGTTCAGGGTAAGTGATCCCTCAAACCTCAGCAATTTCCTGTGCAGTTTTGCCCTTTGGGTTAGCAGAAGCTCAGATCCTCTGCTGGGGCTTTGCCTTCCGTAAATAAGATAAACTCAAGCCCCTCTACCCCCGGAGATGCTGAGCTCAGAGGAGCAGCCAGTCCCAGCCAGGCACAGGGATGGGGAAGGTGAGGATGGTGAGGGTGGGAGCTCCAATTCCCTGTGAGGAGCAGCCCAGTTGAGCCTGGCCACCTGAGCAAGCCAGTGGTGATGTATTGAGAAAAGAATCTGCTCTGAAGCTGAAAGGCAGCTCCCTAAATTGCCTAAATTACATCTGTATTTCAGGGAAGAAGAAGAAGCTGTAAATCGCATATTTACACAGCGGAGCACGCGAGTGCTCATACGAGAGCCAGATGTTCATTAGAAACATGGGCTTCTCTGCCTTGCTGCTACCCTGAAACTGGGAAAAAACTCAGCTATGTTGAAGGGTTACAAAAGAGCGAGTTAAGTCTACAAAATCCAGGAAATTTCCCGTTAAGACGAAAAACCTGGGGTACTGTTGTAGTCCTTTAATTCAGCCCCAAGACGTAAATTAAAGCCAGAGGATCAGGTCAGGTGCTCAACTCCTCAGACCAGAGCTGTGGAATTTCCAGGTTAAGTTACTTAAATTTTCCTGTTGCTGAATAAAGCTGAAATCCTGTGTGCCATATATTTGCTCATCATAAAATGTTCTCTCCTAGCCAGTAACAGCTTCTTTGTTGGCCAAGCCTGTCTGGTTCCTGAGGCTCCCAGCCTTTGTGCAGGGCTTGGGACTTAAGAACTTCCACGTGGCCCCTGCTCTGAGGCTTTTGTGAATAAGCAAGGCAAAACACTTGCTCCATGGCCAACAAATGCATGGAATATGGTTTGAATTCTCTGGGTTTAAATGCAAAGGATAATATTGATTTTGTTAAGGTAAATGTCTTTAATTGAACGCTGCATAAACTCGACTCTCACTGGGCCATAATGGGCTCTGGGCATCCCTCCAGCACAGCAGTATGAAAATGTCTCTTTTAGTGTCTCCAGCAGAGAAATGCAGAATTAAGATTTAGATGAAAAAAAGTGAAATGGAGTCCATCCCCAGTCTCTAAAAAAGCATCTACAGATGCAGAAGGAAATTACTGCTTTATTAAGGCTCTGCAGTACCTGCTGGTGTGGATTGTTTGGGGCTTTTTATTGGGGTTTGGGGATAGAAAATGAGAAGAGGGAAATGAAGAAGTGTCAGTGAGAGCAGCCTCAGCCACAGGGCCTGACCCAGAGGGGAGCTGAGCAGCCCATTAGTGATGAATGCTCCATGCTCTGCAATCCTTTGGCACAACACTCCTGAGCATTCCTGAGGGTGACAGGACAAGAAGACAAGTGGGTGACTCAGCCCCCTGATATTCATTTATCAAAGGCAGTAAAGGTATTCAAGAACAGACCAAACACTCTTGCAGCAGATGATGCCCTTTCATTTATTGCTAATCTACCATAGTACAGGCAATATATAAAAATACTTTACAGATAGCAAAAAAATCATTACATTGGAGGTTAACAACGTTGTTGTAGGAATGTGAATGATATAAACCCCTTTTCAATTGTGAGAGCTGGGTTTTTGAAAAGGCAACTTGATTCAAAAGACATCAGTCAGGATGATGTGAGTGCTCACTCGTGTGTCTGTTAAAATATGGCTTTACCTGAACACCCAGGGCAGGGAGGGCTGGCTGTGGGGGAATCACTTCAGAATGACACACTCAGAGGAAAATGTGAGTGCCAGCACTGGTCAGGCTCTCTGTGCCCAGGTGCCACCAGCACAGTGGTGCTCCAAGCAGAGTCCATGCTGCAGAAACTGCTGGTACAGCAGCACATCTGGGCACTCCTGGCCTTTACAAACATTACTAATTTCTGAGACTTCTGGAGCTTTCTGCCCAATGTTGCTATTTTAGGAGTTACAGAAGGAAACTCAATCCCCCCAGGTAACTTTTTGCATTTGAGGACATCTTTGCACCATCAGCACCTTTGGATGAAGTTTATTGCAATGTGCAGGTACTAATTTATATTTCTGTACCGCTGAAACAACACAAATGGCAAAAAAACCCTTGAACAGACCAGGGTGGGTTGGACACTGGCTGGTAGCTAAAGCTGGTGTCAGCTGGGAGCCCTGCAGTTAGAACCAGCAGATATTAAAGACACAGATGCCAATCTGATGTCAAACATTCCAAGGGAGGATTATCCATTGTGAACTGAGATGAATAAAGAATTACAATCTTCCACGTGTGATGGCAGAGTGCCGCCTCACAGGTAAGAAACCACTGCAATGTAAATGATGAGGAAAAGAGTTGCTTTCTGGAGAATCTTACAATTCACCCCACTGAGACCCAGCAGTGGCATCTCTTCCTATTGCACAGGAATATGGAACATAAATAACAAACACTCGGAATTGCAGCTAATCTGGAACATCAGATGATTTTAAGTGGTGTAAAAATTACGAGGATCTGAATCGTTTTAAGATTTGAAATTAAGACAGCCATTTTCCTGAGTCCCATCTGGCAGATCATTGTTCCCTATTAAGTAGCAATTTGGAAAGAAATGCAGGGGAAAAAGTCAGATTGAAATATTTAGAAACATATTTCTGAAGCGTTTAAAGCTGTCTTTGAAGTCTTTGGGAAATTTATCAAATACATCTTTTTTTTCTTTTTTTTTTTTTTTTAGGACAACAACAATTCAACAACAATTGCATAGAAAAGTAAGGCATTGAGAAAATGAAAACTGATCCTTTATAAATACAAACCTTAATCCAAAAGTTGTTGCATATTTGGTCAGACAAAAAGCACAGTCACTTTTGTTGTAAAGATATGGATTACAAAATGCACTTTAAAAAACATGCTAGCTACTTTGAGGACTGGTCTAGATATGTAATGAAGCAGCAGCTTTTTATACACTGGAGAATAACATAGTGCTGGTTCTGGAAATCCTCTACATTCAGGAAACGCTGTATTCCTATGGGGAGAATGGGGGAATACATATTTACATGGATACAAATAAAGCAAGTGCAAAACCCATGACTCTCCTACATTCTTTCTCCCAGTAAAAACAACATACATGAGACACTTTCACTCCTCTGCTGTTGCTCAGATCTCATTTTTTGCTCATTCTCATGGAGAAAAACAAAACCAGGACTTTGTATTTCATTGCAAGTATCTTCACAAGCAATTCCTCTCCTGGCAAACTCGACTTCCAACACTCATAACTGACAAAAAAAAATCTTCCTGATATCTGCCCACTCCCACTGCACTCTCAGACTGTTTACATATCATGAATGATGATTTTTAGTCTACGTATATTTGATGCAGAGTTTATAGAAGCTCATCCTGTATTCGCAGCCAAAGCTCGGATGGAAAAATGGAAGTTAAAAAAAAAATACACACACACACACACACAAAAGACAAATAAAAAGAGATGAACCTTTGAGTTCCAACATGAACTTCACATGGTGCAACTTTGATGGAAAATGCATTAGAGTTGTTCACCCCGCAGACAAGATATTTGTAGGCCTTTGGTACAATGGCAGGAAGGCACTGTGGTGAAACATTCAGATAACTGAGGAAAGAGAGAATTTCCTCATGTGCAAATATGGCTATCTTCCAGATAAAGTGAGAACAAATTGCTCACAAAATGCTATTAACTCTTCCAAGGCTAAGCTCGTGCTTCTACAGAGAGAAATTGTACTAAGGAACAGAAATACTAATACTGGAAAAACTCTGCTCAGCAAGGACAGGAAATAATTTAGTGCTGTATATATTGAAATTCTTCAGCCTAGCTATATATTTTAACATATCAGTTTCCTTTTTAAAGAGACAACAATGCACAACACTACATCTGAGGATGCTCCTTTTCTCCGGAAATAAATACAAAGGTGGTTGAAGCTGAATTATTTAACTACTGTTGCATGGAAAAGCAGGTGGGGCAGCAGAGCCTGAGCTCGTGCAGCTGTGGCTGAACCCCTAAAATTCAGAATACACGGGGTGAAGGCTCCAAGCTGAGCTGCTGGGAGGCAGCACAGGAGGGACCCAGCTCTGCACGGGTGTTCCTTTCTAACCATGGATGAAATAAAAAATGCACCCACAGAGAGCAGGGCATGGCCTGGGCTGGCAGGGACCTCAGGCACACCCAGTGCCACCGTGCCATGGCAGGGACTGTCCCACTGTCCCAGGATGTTCCAATGTCCAGCCTGGCCTTGGGCACTGCAGGGATCCTGGGCAGCCACAGCTGCTCTGGCAATTCCAGCCCAGCCCCTCCCCGTGCTCCCAGGGAGGATTTTTATCCTAATTTCTGATTTAAAGCTGTTTGAAGCCATTCCCCCCTTGTCCTGTCACTGCCAGCCCGTGTAAACAGCCCCTCTCTGCGTGGGTGTATTACATAAATGACATTGTGCACTGTATATGTACACAGATTAATACCTATGCATTAAAGAGGAGGAGGGAATACAGCCAGTGCAAGCATGGCTAGAGCACCTGTAGCACATTAAAAACCCCTTCCCCAAAAAACCCCCAAACAAAAAAATTCAGCCCCAAAAAATAAAAAAAATAACACCAAAACCAAACCCTAAAAAAATCCCTCCAATCAAACAACAACAAAAAAAAAGCAAACAAAAAAAAAAAAGCAACCCCCAAAAATAAATCCAACAAATGAAAACCCAACCCTCTGTCCCCTCTATAGCAAAGGGCCTGAGAAACACATGAGCACAGTGGAAATCTGGGGTATTTTGGCTGCAGGGCTGTGCCTGCCTGGCTCCCCCTGGGCCCTGAACAGCCTTTGCTCCAAGGTTTCAGCTACTCCTTCCTTTGGGGGTTAATTTAATTAATTAAATTTCAGCCTCAACAATCCAGAAGGCAGAACTTAAACACTGACCTTTTCCTTTGCTCAGATCCAGCACTAGATTTTACTTCCAACACCCTTTTCTAAATTGATATTATCTAAAAATAAATATGCAAAAAATTCTCCTAAATTGATGAGTAGCTGCTGCAGACAATCACCAGAGCAGCAGCAGCAGCACATCACAGATCTGAAAAGACCTGCCTGGGCTTCTTTGAGCTTCTATTTAAAATCCAGCAAAAGAGAAGGTTCTGCCACTAATCTGAAGATTTTTTTTTTTTCTGTGGATGGGTTTCTGGGTTGTTTTTTAAATTTCTCCTATACTTTACAGGTTGGATCATGGAAAACGTTTGATACATCCAAGTGTGAAACTGGGAGATGAATTTGGTCTGTTCTTTTACTCAGCTATAGCACAGAACTTCTGACAAGGCAACTTTTGGCCTTTAGAATATGTCAGAATTGTCTCATTCATCAGACTGCACTAAAAACCCCTAATATGTGTCAGATTCTGGCCCAGTGACAGCTTTGAACAATCCAAAATAGCTTTTTGAGGCGTGTGAGCCAGTCAGTCCTGCTGAGAGCTCCCTAACAGGAATTCCCCTCTTCAGCAAGGCTGGGCCTCACTTTTGTTTCTGTAAAAATCAGCAATTAAAAAATTAAAATGAAAAAAGGCCATTTTTAAGGCTTGGCCAGGGCACCTGCAGGGCAGAGCTCACCTTCTTCCTGATGGTCCTGAAGAGATTTCTGTTGGACCAAGCCATGCTCTGCAGGGATTGTGCAAAATCTTCCTTGAGACATTGGGGAACCAATTTTGAGGCTGCTCTGCTGTATTCCCATCCCCTCATTCCTGCTGTTCACGCTGGTATTCTGCCAAGTTTACTGTGACACAACTGAAAACGGGATGAATTTCACTGTGCTCTAGAGCAGAGCTCAGGCTCTGCATTCCCAAAAATATCAGCATTCTTTATTTATAAAACCAGGAAAGATTACTATGGAATTCCTACAATATTATGGCTATCTTTTACTGTACACTGGTTACCCACTCAGAAGCCTTTTTATCCCTGACTCCCCTAAATATTCTAACTTGTACAACTGCAGGTGGCAGTGGTTACCTGGAATGTGCTAAGCAGGAGTCAGGACAGGATATTCTAACACACGAAGCAAAACATAACAAAATGCTAACTCCCATGGAAATGGAACCTTTCCAGGAATTGCTGGTAGCTTTGCAAAGCTAAAGAGGCCAGGTGAATATAAATAAGTGTCTATTTTCTCTGGAATGTATGGCTTCTGCAAGATGCAATTATTTTCCTCTGCAGCTCGGGTGAGTAAATGTTCCAGCTGCTAAATGAGACAAGTTATGAGCCAAGAGCAGGTTCTACATGGAAAGAAACAGCAATGATTTGTTAGAGAGAAAATATCTAAGGTGTGTTCATACACTGCCTAAATACTAACAAGGATCAATCATAAAATCTTTGGATTTACTGTGACTCCTATATATTAATCTCTGGTTTACCTGGGTTTATTTTACCTTGGGGCAGGCATTGCAACTGCTGAATTGCTCTTTTCACTGGTTGGTTATGAGAATCCCTCTCCTTCACATTCCTATCCAGTCTGACAAGAAAAATGAAGAAAACTCCTGGATTCAGCAGAGATCTCCTGTCTGAAACACCAACCCCAGTGCTCAGAGCAAACTTTGATCCTGGACTGGCTGAAGGCTGAGCGAGCTTGGCTGCCTCAGTTTCCTACAATAATAACATTTCTCAGGAGGGCTTTGAGACCTGGAGGGCAAATCCCTGTCAGTGCCCTGCAGGATGGTGTTATATTCCATGAATACATACAATATAACTCTGTTCCCACCCCCAGTGCCCAGCCCAGGCTCTGAGCCCTGCCCAGGGACGGCTCCTGTCTCCCCCCACGGATGGATGGATGGATGGACGCACGGACAGATGGGCTGCAGCAGGCTTGAAGTGTTTCCTCAGACAGATGCTCTGTTCCAGGAGAACAATGAGGGCTCTGGATGGAAGGAAGGGTGTCCTGCGTGCTGTTTACACACAGAGGTGGCGAGCTGCTCAGCCAAGGCTGTCGCTTGGTGCCAATTCATTGTTCCTTGCACTGAGTCTCTGCCTGGAGATGAACTGCAAAGGAAGCCAGAGGTTGCAGGGGCGCTGGAAGGATCTAAGAGGTCACTTGTGGAAGGATTTGGTAAAAGTTGTCTCACAAATCTCTTCTTCTATGTCTGACTTCTGGCAGGGAGTCCAGAAAATTCCTTCCTGATAATTTCGTTAACTGGGAAATAAAAGAAAGAGGAGGAAACATTAAAGCACTTCCAACATCATGACAAGTAAAAAGTAAAAGCAATCCTTGGGCAGTCAAGCTGCAAACATCCCCCCTGCATTCGTAACTCAGTTTTATTAAAATCTAAATAATAAATAATGATCCTGTTTGCCCAGGTTACACATTTTTGGAAGGCAAGGGGGAAGGAGGGGAGAGAGGGGGTTTCACTGTGTTCAATGTGATTCAGGTGCCATAAAACAGAGAGAGGGATGTGCCCAGGGCCTGTCACACACACTGCCTGTGCCACAGACACTGCCCTTAGCCCAGGGGAAAAGGAAGGAACAGCTCTTGCTATCCAAGCATTTCAACACTTCCACTGGGCTGAACGAAAAATACTTTAAAGAGAAAAAGGCCAGGTGTGGAGGAAATATAGGGAACAGTGATGAAAACACAGACACTGCAATTCAGGTGGAAAAGGTTGCATTTGGGTGGTTTATGATTGGTATTTTTTAATCCCACTCTAGACTCTAGCTGCTTTACACCTTTATTATCATTTATTTGCAGAGTGGAGCACAAACAGCCTGCACTGTTTGTGGGAGAGGCTGGGACAGGCTTGTCAATAAGGCTCAAGAGAAGACACTGAAGAGCCCTGCTGTCTGTTTAAAAGTCAGAACAATATCACTTTAATTACAACAGCCAATGTCTCCTGGCAACTCTTCACACTCACTTGCCTAAAGCACCCTCTGGCACCTCCTGGAACAACAATTCTCTCTCTAGAATTCAGGTGCTCCCTAGAATTTAGGTGCAGAAATCTCTGCACTTTGATAAGAGAGCCCTAAACCATGAGCAATTGATGCAGAATCCAGAACTGCATTTTTGGGGCTCCATTTCACCTGCAGCCCCTTGGTGCTGTATCCATCACAGTGTGGAAACTGCTCAGTTACTCTGACTAATTTGCTTTTAAACAAGAACACTACATTTTCTAGATTTCAGACCCCAGATCTAAATGACTTCTCCCTGCTGATATTTAAGGGCTGGAACAGGGACTAACAAACCAAAGCTGGCCCTCGCCCAAGACTGATTAATCCTCAGGTTTGCAGCTCTAAGACTCCTCTATATTCTATCCAATTTCTAATAAATGTTTATGAGAAACATTAATTAACACAGTATTAATTAACATAGAATTTCACTACTTTCCCCTGTCTAAAAGACCTGGTGCCCAGTCTGTGGCAAGTCTCTGGGAAGGGGAGCACATGAATTAGTTTTTAGTATTTACAATTAATGGTTTGAAATCTCCTTCCTCTCTGCATGCTGGGATTTGTCTCTGAGGAAGTTAAATCAGTATTTTTGCAAAGCTCCTGGATGTGGGGGGCTGTACTCCAGGAACTCCATGCTCAGAAATGCCACCAGTAACAGCCCATGGCTCAGCTTTGCCTAACTCCAGCTGGAGATGCCTGATTTGAGCCAGATTGAGATGATTTGGGCAAGAAAAGCAGAATTCCTGCCCAGCATGCCACCTGCCAGTGCCAGCTGCTGGCTCTGGGGCGAGCTGTGGCACAGCAGGAAGGTTTGGGTGCTCGGGGAGGGCTCTGTGCAGTGCAGGGCAGCAGCCAGAGGGAGGGGAGGTCGGTCCAGCCTGAGCAGAGCCTCCTCTGCTCACTCACAGCTTCCTGCCTGCCCTACCCAGGAAATGACAGGAGCAGCTCTTCAATGGAAAGTTTTCACAGCCTCAGCTAAAAATAGCAGTGAGGTAAAAGAAGTGGGCACCCACTCTTAGAGGGTCATTTCCTTTTGAGAAACAAGTGGGCTGAGGCTGCAGGCAATTTATTTATCAACACACTTGTTTGTGCTACCAAAAATACCACAGATGAGTTTTACCTATTCCTTTTATCTATACAGTCATGGAAACAGCAGAGCCAGCAGTCATCTGCCTCTAGGAAGGGTTAAACATGAAGTGAAACACAGCAGATAATTCAGTGGAGCTCCCTGAAGAGGCTCTGAGTGTCCAGCTTTGGTTGTTCCCTCTTTAGGGCCGGCTCTGGGCAGGTGGGATGCTGTGGTGAAATGCTGACTCAGCCTGCAAACTTCACTTTCCCTCCCCTGAGGCCAGCAGTGGCTTCTGTGGGCTGAGCTTACAGGGGCTGCAGCCTGAGCAGGGCTGAAAGGTGCAGGGGAACAGTGTGAGCATTAACCCCATGGACAGGCACACCCAGCACCGCTCCCTCCAGCTCTCCCACATGGAAAATTGGGGGTTTTGTGAGAACCTGAGGGTCCAGAGCTCCCTGTTATCCCTGGCCTGAATGTCCCACAGTCACCCTGAGCTTCACCCAAATCCAGTCCAAGAGAGGAGTGTTAGGTGCAGGTGAGGCTGGGCATCACTAGAGTGTGTCAGGGCTTGTCCCAGCACTAAACCCTACAACCAGAGTCCCTAAAGGCAAACAAAATGTGAATTAACAGGAATGATCCCAAGGCATGGCTGGAAATCACCTCCAGCCCGAGGCCAGAGAGGTCACACATCCCTGGGGATCTGCTCCAGGACTGAGAGCACGTGTGCCCACAGCCAGGTTTGACAGAGGGCTGCACCAAAGCAGGAACTGAGCCTGGACCAAAGCAGAAACTGAGCCTGGAGCAAACCAGCAAACTGAGACTGGACCAGATCAGAAACTGAGCCTAGACCAAAACAGCAAACTGAGACCGGACCAAACCAGAAACTGAGCCTGAACCAAAACAACAAACTGAGACTGAACCAAAACAGCAAACTGAGACTGAACCAAAACAACAAACTGAGACTGAACCAAATCTGAATGGACCAAACCAGAAACTGAGCCTGGACCAAATCTGGCTTAACCAAAGCAGCAAACTGAGCCTGAACCAAATCAGAAACTGAGCCTGGACCAGATCAGAAACTGAGCCTGAACCTAAACAACAAAGTGAGCCAGCAAACAGAGCCAGGACTAAGTCAGCAAACAGAGCCTGGACCAAATCTGGCTGCACCAAACCAGAAACTGAGCCTGAACCAAACCAGAAACTGAGCCTGGACCAAACCAGCAAACTGAGCCTGAACCAGATCAGAAACTGAGCCTGAACCAAAACACCAAACTGAGTCTGGACCAAATTTGCCTGGAGCAAATCAGCAACTGAGCTGTGCCTAAACCTCAGAGGAAGCCCAGAGCGTGTGCTGAAGCTGCTCTTCTGAACTCCCAGCTATCTCTTCTTGGCAGTGTGGTTAAAATGTATCTCAAGTATCAGTTGTCATTATTTGCTCATTTCTAGCTGAGAGGAACAGGAGATGATGTGATTAATAAATAAAACATTGTTGTTTAAGGTGCCTGGCACTGGTTGCTCTGGAGCACACCACTATTGATCTGCTTAATGAGAGAACTGATTAAATGAGGCCACAGGCACACATGCAAGATAGTGAAAGATTAAATCATAAAGAAAGATATTGAAATCACAGCTGCCAGCAGCCATGCAGGTCAGGGAAACGCCTGCCTGGGCACCCTCAGCGCGTCCTGTGTCACCTGCTGCTGCTGTGGGAGTGGGACAGAGCCCTGGGGTGCCAGGGAGGTGACCCAGGGGCTGCTGGAATTGTGGGGGCAGTCTGTGTCCCTGGTGGGCACCAGCCCTGCCCAAGCCCCACTGACAGCCAGGCCTCCCTCATCCTCCCATGGAAACTGGGGTGTGTTCCTGTGGGTGACACTGGGCTGTGTGCCAGCAGCCAATGGCACCCTGTGAGGGTGCCACACTCACACCCCTCTGCACTGTGCCACCCACGCATCCCAGGTACCAGGGATGCCATGATGTTCCACACAGGTGGCACTGACCCTCTGGGACAATCCCACAGATCCTCTGGGTACCAGGGATGCGATGGGTATTCCATACATATGGCACTGACCCTCTGGGGACAATCCCACAGATCCCCTGGGTACCAGGGATGCCATGGGTGCCCCACACAGGTGGCACTGACCCTCTGGGGACAATCCCACAGATCCCCTGGGTACCAGGGATGTGGCACTGACCCTCTGGGACAATCCCACAGATCCCCTGGGTACCAGGGATGCTCTGGGTGCCCCACACAGGTGGCACTGACCCTCTGGGACAATCCCACAGATCCCCTGGGTACCAGGGATGCTCTGGGTGCCCCACACAGGTGGCACTGACCCTTTGGGGACCCTGCAGCAGTGAGGGCTCCTCAGGAAGGCTTGGCTCAGCCCAGTGGCTCCTCCCTGCAGTGCTCCATGGCCAGCAGGAACTGGGACATGCAAAGCAGAGCCCTGGGCAGGACCTGGTGCAGCAAAGCCGACCCTGGCTGGCACAGTGCCCTCAGACCTGCCCTGCCTGGAAGGATGGGATCCTTTAGCCCAGCATGCACAGCCCCACCTCTCCTTCCCTGCCCACCAGGCCCCAGCTCTGTGCTACACAAGTGGGGAAGAAAAAGAATATTAAAATAAATAAAATTAAATAAAACTATATATTTTAAATCTCTACGCCAAATAAAAAGGGGCATGACTTCTTAATTGAAAAACTAAATAAATAAAGGTTAAGAGAAACACACAGCTGGAGAAAAGGCAGAAAAATACCAATTACCTTTCTTTTTGATTGCTTGGATCAAAGATCACAGTCATTCTTTTTCATATAATGTTTTGTATCCAGCTAAGGTGTGTATCTATCAGCTCTGAAAAAGATTTGCAAAACCATTTTTGAGAATAAAGGTAACCTTTGACCTATGCTGCATGGCCAAGTGTTACAGCTTTCAGCTACTCTTCCATTTGAGGGTTAATTTCATAAAAGGACATTTCAGCATATACAACACACAAGGCAGAATTTAACCCCTGACCTCTCTGTTTGCTCAGCTCCAGCACTAGATTTTACTTTTCCCCCCTCTTTTCTCAGCTGATATTATCTAAAAACGGATATTCCAAAACTTACAGTCCTGGATTGGTGACAAAAGGTGAAAAGCTGATGATTTGGTCTGACACTCCAGGGGTCCCTGGGACCTGTGAGTCAGGTCAGACTCGTCACTGCCTTTGCAAAATTCACTCCTGAAGTCAACCCAGTGCCCAGATAAGATCCAAACTCAGTCCCTTTTAGCTGAGAGATCCAACCACAGTGGCTGTGAAAATCAGACTTTGCCTTAATTGTACAGAACTGGAAAGATCTGGGCAAAGAAATCATGAAAGTTACAGTCCTTGCTTCAAATGCAAATACAGTGACTTATTTTCCTCAGGAAAAGGCAGTATTTAAAATTTTCTGCCTTTTTAAAATTGCTTAATCTTTTTAGATTTCTTTTGAATTCACCATGAAAGAATTTAGCACTCCTGCAGAACCATGTGGAAATAATAATAAAAATTTGCAATATTAAGGAGTAAAAAGTGCTTCTTAAAAACTCAGTTTTGAGTGCAGGATTCAGAAGTGTCTTTGCTGCTGGATTTCAGGTGCCTATATATAGAAAAGCAGTATTTTGCTTGGCTCCCAGGGATTGTGCAGCCACGTATCATGCCCTGGAACCTCCCACTCAGTACACAGCCTATTTTATACTCTGCATTTGGAAAATCAGCTCCTGCACACAGGGAGAGCACAGCGACTCCCTGGCTAGGAAACGCCACTTTGGGTGCTCCAGGCACAGGAGCCCAAACCAACAAACTGTGCTGGGGAAAGTACTGGGAGTGTGAGGGGTTGTTCTAGAAACCAACAGCAATTCAAGGCTTTATTCCTGGAAAATGGGGATACACAATCACTGAGAGGTTCTCAGTGTAAAGGTTTAATTGCACATCAAACCCAGGGCTCCCTCCTCACTGAAATAATGCCAAGGGATGCACCCTGCATCTGTCTTGGCAATTTTCTGTAACCCATGGAGTCTGTGTCACCTGAGAGCCTCCTCCACGCCCTCCAGCCCAGCAGCAATCAGCTCACCCCCACTAATTAACCAAACTCTTGGAAGAGGTTGCTGACCTCAAACTAAGTGGCAACTCAAGTCCCAGGATGCATTTTTGCTGAGGGAGTATCAATAGACTCCAATCCCATTGGCATCTTTCCATGAATTTAGCAACATAATACAGATATCTGATGAAAACAGCATCTAAATAAAATGCATATTTTTGGCTAAAGCCCATCCCAACTGAAATCAATATCTGAACTGCTCTGGATTTACAGGATCTGGATTGCACTATGACATTTCAATATCCTTCCCTTATATTTGAGCACAGTGCCAGAGTGTGGTGCAAAAATCAAACAATTGGTATCTTTAGTATTGTCCTACCCAAATTTAACAGGAAGCTGGGTGTGCCTGCAAGAAAAGAGCAAAAAATAAAGATAGCATTTCTGCTAAAAAAAATGCAATGCCCTAAACACACTGTAGATCAAAACTAGCAGGAAGGAAGTACTCAAAACACAAATCTGTCTGTGACACCACCTCAGAAACACTAAGGGTTCTCTAAGCACTTTCATTATTGTCACTGTACTTCCAGACAAGTTCAACAGCCTCAAAGCTGGCAGGAAAAGTGACCCAGAGGGGAATGGGGGGACTCCAGGCTGGGAGCTCTGTCATCATCCTGCCAAAGGGCCTGGCCAAGCATCCCTGAAGGACCAGACCTGCCACAGATCTGCTTTGGGCTGCAAAACGCACAAAGGCTGGGAGGTCACACTCCTGGAACTCCAACAATCCTGCTCAGCTGAGAGAAAACGGCCTGAGAGGTGACAGCCTGCACAGGATGAGCTACACCCTCTGCAAATGCACTCTGCTGGCTGTGGGGATGGGGCAGAGAGCAGCACCCCCAGGAGCCCTGCAGGGCTGCTTTGAAGGCCTTAGGCAGGGCTTGAGACCCTTGAGAGCCCAAAGCACCATCAGGTGCTGAGCTCACTCAGGCAGGAGGACAATTACAGCACAAATTACACAGAAAATGGAGCAGGAGGACAATTACAGCACAAATGACACGTTCTCCTGCAGAAACAGCTGCCAAAGGCTGCCCTATGAGCTGAAGGGAACAGTGCTAAGGCTGATGGGTGCCATTTGTGGTGCTTTCAGTTATTCCACCCATTTGATCCCTGTTTGAATCTACTGAGTTTTCAAGGCACTTGTCCATGCCCCAGGGAATTGTGATATTGCAGGACACACATGCACACACGAGCTGGGATTCTGTCCTGGCTGCTGGCTGCAACACCACAAAGAGCAGTTTTTGCTCCAGTGTGATTTCCTGTTTGCTCGATGGATTTCAGCGTATTGTCACCACTTTTTTCATCAGGCAGTTCTGAGACTGGTGCAAGCCCTGCCCACACATGGACTGGAGGAAGAAGAGGAACCTTCAGGAACAAGTTCATGTCCTTTTCCTCCTGCCCCAGCAGGCTTCAGCAGATGCCTGTAGGCAGCCCTTGGAGCTGTTCTGCAGGCTCAGACCCCCTGAGCTGGGTTTAGGGGGCTGTGTCAGACACTTGGAGCACAGCTGGGAGAGGCACCCCAGCAAACTGGGGTGTTTCTGCTTCTTTCAATCTCATTCTCTGCACCCTTCCTCTGCCCAGAGCCCTGCAGACACTGACACCAACCCAAGGATGGTGCTCAGGGTGGCACCCAGGGCCAGGCACTGCCCAGGCCCTTCCCAGGTTACTGACCAAGGACTGGCTCTGGGTATCAATGCTGGCACTGCCAGAACTACATGGGCATGAAAGAAAAGCTCCTGTATTCCTGTTTGCTAGGATGGTGATAAATATCCTGTGCTTTATCAGGCAAACCCCTGAAATCTGTTTGGTCACCACACAGGAGGCAGAAAGGGGCTGCAAGGAGCTGAGCTGGCTCTGTGCAGCTCCTCCACCAGTGTCAGCAGCTGCTTTGGGAAGAGTACCTTGCAAGTGGAAAACTAGATCAGCCTGGGTGTGATGAGGAACTCCAGGCCACCGTGGATTTGGTTTGTAGTAGCTTTCCATAACAAAGTCTTTTTTTAACTGACTTTCTTTCTGCTCACATATATTTAGATCTGACTTTCATTCTGCAGCACTCTGATGCCAGAGAGTTTTGGCTGCAACTGCAAGGAAGGGACACGTGTTTGAGTCATGGAGTTGGCTCTCTCTCCTTGATACTCAGTGAGTTACTGAGAAAAGATGAAGTTTGTATTTAGCTTTAGTTTACATGCAACAAGACCAAGTAAAATATTCCAAGTAGAATGAGCACATAATAAATAAATACACAAAAACTTATACCAGAAGGGGATGGAGTTCATTTTATAAACCATGTAACTTGGCTAACCCATGCAGAAATATGAGGCTGATGGACTGAGACTTAGGAAGCACAAGGCAAGAGCCCTCATTTTGTCACTGCTAACTCTTGACTGCGCTGCTGCAAAGCACAGGGGGGAAGTTGCTCCTGTCTGGTTTATTGGGCATGGTTTGGACCTCAGGGATTGATCCAGAGCTGCTGAGATAAGCAGTGCCATTTGTACTAAGACACATTTCTTTTAGATCAAAACCAGCACAAGCAGAGGAGGTTGGTGATGCCTTTTCCCTGCAGCAGCACCTCATGGTTTAAAACCTGATGAAATTGGTGTTGGACACCACAACAGCTCTAAAACAGCAACTGCAGGGAAAGCACACGACAACACCTCTCTATCCACATGTCACTGTGCAGTTTCATCATTCTCCTAAAGTTAACCTATTTACTGGGGCAGGATGAGTCATTCAGCAAAGTGATTCAAAAACAGAGAGAGAAAAGGGAATGGATGCAAGAAAGGCATTTTTACAGGAAATAATTGGGGGGAGGGCAGAAGAACAGCTACAGCACGTTCAGGATTAGCTGAAAGTACAAGATAGGCAATGCTGCTGCTTTTTTATTTCTGTCACAAAGGAACAACCAGAACAAATATTTAATTGAGGGGAAACAAACCATGTAACAAATGTTTAATTAAGGGAAAACAAAGCATATTAAGCCTTCCCTTTAGGCAGTTTTGCAGGGGATGAACAGTCAATAATGGAATCTGTTTCCCTCCCTTGAGCTCTAGTGCTTATGTCTATTAATCCACAAAACTATTCACTGGCTCTAATTCTCTGGCATCTTATCTTGTGCTGTGTCCTCACTCTGACACGTCCCCTCTGAAGGGCTGAGAGCCCTGCAGAACCCCAGCCTCTCCCCACTCCAGCTTGCCCTCCTGACATGTCTGACCTGAGTCCTGAGCCTGGTTCTCAGGGGAAAACAGCAGAAAATCCCTGTCCTAAGGTAACAGGGAAGATACACAAGTGGCCTGTGAGGAATTCTGCCAAGCAAACCCAGACATGCAGATCTCCCTGTGCCTGCAATTTCTCTGCTGGACAAGCAGCCCCAGCCCTGAAACCTGCACGAGGCATCTGCTCCCATCTGCCTGATTGTCAGCAGGACCATGGGCACAGCACCACTCTGAGCAGGGGAACACACAAAATCACTTTCACACACGGATTATTTCTTCTATCGTGCCTCCACATCCTTCCACAAATGAATATTTGGGGGAAGATTCTTCCCCCCTTTGGGAAGTGCCTCCAAGGGCAGAGATGGGCAGCAGCTCTGCAGTCCTGCCAACAGCAGCCCAGCACTTGGGGGCTGCAGTTACTGCTCAAAGGCAGCTGGAAAGCATCCAGACCATGAAATATTTAACTGCTTACTGACAGAGTGTTACAATTCACATCTAATAATGTCAAGGAGGTGCCACATACAAGATACTGTGTGTCTGCCCACATCCAGCTGTTTGCTCTTATTTTGCACTCTGACTGGAACTCCTTTGAGAGAGGAACTGCTTTTTTTAACTTTAGTGTCAAAGCAGCATCTGCCACAACAGAGTGCTGAGGTTTCTACCATAAAATAATGTACTAATAAAAATACTATACAATACTATGGGGTGTATGTATAAATCAGAGACCATGAGACAGACCTAATTATAAGAGACAGGGATAACTGGAAAAAGGAGTGCAAAAGACCAGATACTGTAACTGGGTTTACATCTTGCCTCAAGAAGGCCAGGAACATCTGACAGTAAACAGCTTGAGAGAACAAGAAAAATGTTATCTGCATCATCCAAAGCCTTCAAACTTTCAATCTGAATCAATGGCTTGAACAAGAAAACTTTTGTTTCCAAAATGAACAGAAGATGAAAGAAAAGAAAAAGCATTAAAGGAAAGAGAAAAGAAGAGCTACCAATTACCAGAAACAGAATGAGCTCCTCCATGTCCAGCTGAGGTTCACCTTCAGCTGAAGTGCAGCCCATACTGCTGAGGTTGGGCAATTCCCAACCTCACCACAACAGCAATAACCTACATTTGCTCAGAAATTAGCCCTCAATTATTTCCAGATCTCCCTCAATTAGTTCAGATATCCCAATTCCAGATCAAGATGTAGGAACCACCACCCAAAGAGACTGCCCCAGGGAATCCTGCCTGGGATTTCATGATGAGCCATGCCCAGTTTTCCAGCTGTGAGGTCTGGGAGCTGTGTGGACCCCAGGCCAGGCAGGAGGAGGTGAATCCTGTGCTCAGGCAGTGTCCCAGGGGCACGCTGCAAGGTCTGGGATGCCTGGCAGGCCCATCCTGATCCCTCCCCAGCTGTGTAACCACGTTTTCCTTTAAACACAAGTGTGCTCAGCCAGCTCACAGCTCTGTGCCTCATACTGAACCTATTACTCTGCATTTAACCATGCACTGCTACACTTCCTGGGAGAATTCCAACCCACCAACAGCGGCCTTGGAACCACAGCATGATAAAACACCCTCCTGCCCAAGAGAAAGATCAAACTCGCTTAGGTCTGACATGATCTCATTGGAGCCCAGCACACACTCAGCAGCAGTTGGCAGGCCAGGAATGGGGATTCAATGGGAATGCTGTCTGTCCTGCAGAGGGAACCAGCCACGGACAGCTGGAGCACACAGCAGCAGCAGGGCCAAGGGCACATCCCCAGCCATCCCTGTGAGCAGTGCTGGCATGAGGAGGGCTGCCAGCAGGACAGAAATGGCCTGGTCACTCACACAGAGCAGGGCCACCACACGGAGCCTGCAGCAAGGCCAGTTCCTCAAGGGACCTGGGTGCTCATTCTGAACTGGAGCACTGGGGTCACACACCCAGCCATGTGTCACATCACACACACAGGGACAAGCACGTGTCATCCTCAGGATGGGGCACAGGCCGTGCCCAGCACCTCCAGGAACACCACAGGGAGTCCTGAGCAGGACTGGGAACAGCCTTTGGGATGGCCTAAGGGAAAGGCCTTAGGGATGGCCTAAGGGAAAGGCCTTGGAATGGCCTAAGGGAACAGCTTTGGGATGGCCTAAGGGAACATCCTTTGGGATGGCCTAAGGGAACATCCTTTGGGATGGCCTAAGGAAGCAGCAGGACGTGTCCATCCTGAGCTGTGCTCCCCCAGCTCCAGAGGCTCAGACACCTGGTCATGGGCTGCAGGCCATGTGCAGAGCCTGTCCCAGCCAGCCCTGGCTGTCCCCTGGCACTGCAGGCCTGCTTGGCACGGAGCGCATGCCACGCCTCCAACCACACTGGAGTTGTGCCAGAACAGGCCTGGTGAAGGGAAGGGAATGTCCCAGGTACTACAAAAATGCCACATTAAGAGACCTAAACATGGCAGTGATGGGA
Source organism: Zonotrichia leucophrys gambelii (assembly GCF_028769735.1). NCBI lineage: Eukaryota > Metazoa > Chordata > Aves > Passeriformes > Passerellidae > Zonotrichia > Zonotrichia leucophrys. The sequence goes on from NC_088189.1 coordinate 1,135,276, forward strand.
AAAACCATCCCCGAGGCTGTGTGCTCCTGCTCCTCGGCCAAGAAGTTGAAATTTGCTCAAGCTGAAGTGGGTGGTTAAGCCTTGGAAACTTCAGAACAAGTTCCTGCTGCTGTGGGTGCTGGGAGAGGGCAGAAGGAGCATCACAGAGCTGGAAACTTCCCCTGTTTTGAACTGGCAGCAAGCAGAGGCCTTGGGAGAGCCCCCTCAGGCAGAGCTGGGCTATGTCTCATGGCCAAGTCAGCAGCCAACATCCTGTTGGTGGGCTGGGAGTGTGCTCTGCCCTGCCTGGGTCACACACGGGTCACACACGGGGCTTTCCTTGGGGTCCCCTCGGCAGCACCTTGAGCAACCCCTCAGCATGACTAATCAACAGTGAAAATAATCACCCTGTTTGTCTTTGGGCTGGAGATCACCACGGGGAGTGGCCACAGCCAGCAGAGTCCCCAGAGGGTTTGGTCACTGCTGACCCTGGCTGGGAGCAGGATGACCCCCAGGAGAGACAGGCTGCAGCCCTCTGGCCACAGCTCCTGTGACTCAGGAGGGTGGCTGGCCCCACTGGGGACTCCCCCTTCTCATTCTAGGTGCTCAGAAACACCCTCAGCTGTTTTCTTTCCCTCCCAGGGGGGTGAGGTGCCCAGCCTGGCCCTGCATGGGAAGGGGCCAGACAGCAACTGCGTTGGGCTTGTCTTAATTTGAGAATGCCATCTGCATCCAGCTGTCAGCCTTTAGGAAATCTGCTGGCCTTTGTCTGCCTCGTGTGGCTGATGCTCCAGCTGCACACCCTGGCAGCCAGAGAGGTTGCTTGGAGGACCCAGACAGGAAAGGCTGTCCTGAGAGCACCCCCCTCCTCACTCAGGTGGGAATGGGGCTAAACTCCCCTCAGTCACACCAGGGGAGTGGGGAGGCTGCACAAGTGTGTACTCATCAACAAAACTGCAAACCATTACGGCATTGCTACCCACTTGCTCGTTTTCTGCTTTTTTCCAGTTGTTTTTTTTAAAATCCCACCTTGTGATGGGGAAAAGCAATGCTATCTGTGACTGAGAAAGAGGACAGGCTGGATCAGAGAGTCTTGAAAGGGCAGGGCAGACTGCAGAGTTATGAGCAGGTGGAGGCTTGCTGAGACTTATTTCCAAGGAACAAATCTTTAACGGGGTGTGGGTTATACGTGTGAAAACAGGGTGATTAGGTTAAGTTAAGGGACAGAGCTTTACCACTTGAATTCTTCCATTTGACAGCTGAATATCAAATCCCCTGCTTTTATCCACAACAGCTCCAATTCCACACTCAGTTACCCAGGGACATGGACAAAGCCATCCATCAGTGAACAGTCAGGTAAATACAAACCACCACTAACTGCAGCACGATCACAAAATTGGCCTTCACACCTTTCCTAAGCAACCACAGGAACGATGTGGGGTGATTATAACTCCTCATTATTTACTAAGTAAGCCATAAAATTAAGTCTAAGTGACAGCAAAGTGCATTTGGAGCAGTGCTGTGCCTGGGGTGCTCCCCTGGCAGGGGCAGCATGGCCCTGGAGGCAGCGATGCTGTGCAGGGCCCTGGGGGAAGGAAGGGAGGCAAAATCCTCTCTAGAGAATCCCCAACTCCTGCCGATGCTAAGCACATTGTACTTAAAATTCAACAAAGTAGAAAAGAAAACACATAGTGTGGGCTGCCTGTAAGGTCACTGAGCCAAGGAGAAGGAGCTGCTTTAATTTCCCTTTTACCTGGAAAGAAAAATAAACTGGAGAAAAAAAAAGCAGCCCAACAAAATAACCCCATCACCTTTTCTAAGGGCTGGAAAAAACCTGCCTGAGAGGGGGGATAGGTGCAAACACCTCGTTGAACACGGGCTGTTTTCCATCCCCAGCAGAGGCCTTGCTGTGCTCCCAGCTGGGCTGGACACAGGCGGAGGGCTGGGCGAGGAGCAGGAGGACGTGAAGCTGGCTGTGCTGTCCAGAAGATGAAAACACTACTGCTGTTTATAGAGGGAAACCCAATTCGTCAGCCCAAATGAATTCCTGGGCTAATCCATGCAGGCTTCATGTTTTCCACCAGCCCCAGCCACTGTACAGACTATCTTTAGGAGGCACAGTGTGTTTGGAAAGGAGCAGCTGGAAAGAGGGGACGCTTATGCCAGCTTGGAAGGCTCTCTGCTATGGAAAAACAGGAATGCTCTCTTGGGTCTCCCCACAAAATTAAAGCATCTTCATCCAGAGCAGAGCGATGCCAAGCACAACAAACAAAAGCGGCTTTCCCCAACTCTCCTGGGCAGCCTCGCTCGGGGCTCACAATGGTTTCCATAGAACTTGTTTTGCTATCACAACAAATTCGAGCTGTCCAGCCGGCATGGCCACGCTGTTTTCAAAGACAAGAAAATTCATTTCCTCACTTCTTGCCCTGCCAAAGCATTTCTGCCTCCGTGCCACAGACGGGGGCTCCCCAGATAACCCAGCATCCGAGGGGTGGTGGGAGAGACCCCAGAGGCACCCAGGGGCTGTGCAGGCTGCCCTTTGCTAATCCTGAGAGGTTCTGTGGCACTCAGGAGCTGGGCAGGCTGTGCCCTGTGCTACCCCTCATCCTGCAGGTCCCATCCTGCCAGCCTGAGCTCGGGCACTGCACCCATGTGGACCAGCAGCGTGTGCTCACTCAGGAGAGCGCGAGTGCCTGGTGCTGCTCACACAGACTCTGACACCAAGGCATCATTGCAGCCTCACTGGCATCAAGGGCTGGATCATCTGCCAGGTTCTGGTCCTGAGAGCTGCACTGCAATGTCCCTGTGGGATCATTTTCCAGGTTCTGGCCCCGAGGGCTGCACTGCAACGTCCCTGTGGGATCATTTTCCAGGTTCTGGCCCCGAGGGCTGCACTGCAACGTCCCTGTGGGATCATTTTCCGAGGGCTCTCAGCCTGGCACCAGGCTCCGAGAGCTGCACTGCATGTCCCTGTGGGCCCCTGCAGGCTGTGCGTCCGGAGAGGCTCCAGCCCCTGCACTGACACTGGTGCTCAGCAGCAGCCTCTGAAAGCAGAGATGTGTCCCTGCATGACAGACTGCAGGAGCATTCAGTGCTGCATCTAAACCAAGACTGTTATCTGAACAACCTGAAGTTCTCTGAAGCCATAATCTTGATCTAAAATTTACGTTGGTTTTGAAAAGCTATTAAGTGTAACCAAGAAAAAAACAAAGGCCCAGAGATACTAATTTCTAAAACAGACATAGCACTAGTTTTGTGTTTTAATAACAGCCTATAAAAATTGTCCTGAAGAAAAATTTTTATAAAAAACAACGGCATTTTTAAGAAAAGGAAACATATCTTACAACACCACTAAGTTATTTGAGGGTATGAAGCTGCAGGATGGCTTCAGAAGAGCCCTCATGTAACCCAGCCTACCTAGCTGAAAATCAGGGTCTACCTGCTGGAATCTTAGATGCTGCAATCTTGGACTCCTTTCCAAGGAAAGAGACAGCACCCACTCAAAGCAAATGAAAGAAGAAATCAGATAAGAGAAAATGTAATGCAGTTTTAAGGAAGAAAGATACACAACCGAAACTACAATTAAAAATGCAGCTGCTAAAAGTTCCCCTCATGTTTGCCTCACTCCTGATTTAAGCCTGGATCTGCCTGATGTCTGGTGTGTCCAGGCTACTTCCAGCCTTTGCAAACGTCATTTGTACAGAATTAGAATGACTTCATCTGCAGTGCCTTGAACTGGGGCACTTCCCTGAGTCCCAAGCTCAGATTCCTCTGCTGGTGACCAGGGGCAGAACTGGAGGCCCACAAGTGGCTGATGAAAACCCAGCTCTGGGAGGAATCTGACCCCAAAGGGAATGCAGTGTCTGCTCTGGCCCTGTGGCTGGGGAGTTTCTGGAAGCCAGATCCCACCAAAGAGCAGCTCATAATGACAGATGCTGAGCCCAGGGAGGTTTAAGTGTCACAGTACTTTCACCACCGACCCCCATACTTATGAAGTGATTCCCCCTTCTTTTAGTCACTCTCACTCTTTCCAAAGAAACTTAAAAACCACCTAAATAAACCAGCAGCCATCCATTGCAAATGTCACAGGAGTCATTCCTGTGCCTCACTATTTGTCCTACATTTGACTCCATTCATTCAGGGCTGATGAAGTCATCCATCATTAAGAAACCAAACCAAACCAAACCACACCACACCACAATTTGGGAACCTTTGACTAGACTGCCCTGGCAGAGCTGGTCACAGGGAATGATTGCAAACTCACACTTCTCTAATTCACTGCTGCCTTTGCCCTCCTTGCAGAGAGTCAAAGTCACCCCTGAGGAGGGACCACGCTGCTGGCACAGCTTGTGCAGGGTCCCAGCTTCGTGCAGAGCTCAGGGTCTGGTGCACACCCAGCCCTGTCCAATGCCACAGCCAGGAGCAAGGGACAGCCCCTTCTGCCCTTTACTTCCACACCTGACAATTATCCACGTGGAAGAATTCCCCCTCAGGTGCAAGCCTAGCACTCCAGCATCCACAGGCAGAAGTCAATCATCCTTTTCTCACTACATCTGAATTGTAATCTCACTCTAAAGAAGCAGTGTTTGTTCAGCTGAAGGCAGAGGTTAGTTTATATTTTGGAGTGCAAAGTTTCCAAACTAAAAATCCACAAAAGGACATGGCTTGGTTAAAATGGGAACTGTGTGGATTAGGAGAACGTGTAAGAAGATGAGGAGTGTCAGCCTTGTTTGTCACTGGGTCACCCAGAGCTGCTCCTGGTGCAGCTCTGTGATCCTCAGTGGTTTAACTCCAGCTAACAGTAGCTGAAGATTTAACTCTTTTATACCTAACACTGGCAAAATCCAACTCAGACCAAGTTTTCTGTCATTTGCAGACCATTAGTCATGCAAATTTGTAGAATCAGAGTTTTAATTCCAAACAGACTGCAGCATCCCTTGGAGATGTGCACACAAACTGGAGGATACGAATGCTTGCAAAATTGGGAATCCTTGGATTTCAGGTTTTTGCACAGACCCCTCTTAGAGCGAGGAGTCATCTGTGAAATCCCCAGCTGGATGCGTGCCCAGATTTCTGTGCTTGCAAAACTGCAGCATGGGGACTCAGTGATGATTCAGACACAACTGCATTGTTTATACATTTTAGGTTTCTCTTGGTAAACACAGAAAAAGCTGTATTACAGAGCGAGAGTGTGAAAGCCAGCACCTGCCTGAAAATCCAAACCAGCAGCTCAAGTTTTATGGTCTCAAGTATTTGTTCTTCCCCCATCCATCCTGACTCTCCCCTGGCACAGCCAGGATGTGCTGCGTGCTTTTCACATCAGAGGAGCTGCAGTGACCTATTAGGTCATGGAGCACCTCGCACAGCCAGTGCAGGACTGTCTTGTACATCTGCTTTAAAAATGCCTCTAAGCACTCCTTGCATCCAAATGGAGCTGGTGAGGAAACTGCAATAAAAGGGTTGGGCAGTGTAAGGCCATAGCAGCTTCTGCTGGGCAGAAAAGCAGCTCTCACTGCTCTGAGTTCTCACAAGAAAACTAACTCAGATGGGAAATTCAGATGATTCATCCTCATTTTCTTAATTTAAAAACAGCCAGAGATTTATCAATAAATACTGATTACAAATTATTATTATATTTCTAGATGTATAGTTAATTACAAATAAATTACATTATTATTTATAACAAACTATGAAAATCAGGTGGAAAAAAACAGATTTTAAGCTAATCAATTCTAGATCTCCATTCTTGTGAGACAAGAGGTCTATACAGACAAAAACTCCCCCACCAACTATCCCTACTCCTTGGCAGGAGGTGACCTGAGCTGAGAAATTCTGCTTGTGCAAGTAATGCTGAGAATCCAGGCATTTTTCTACAGTAGAAGACTCCATAACTGCCTTTCAGTTTGCACCATAAAAAGATTGTAGATCTTTAAGATGGTTATTCTTGCCAAGCATTTTATTTCACAACAGTTAAAAAAAATGTGCAGATGTTTTCCAAACTTTTCCGAGCAGCAAGGCTCTGTGCAGCTGCTCCCAGCATTTCAAACTGCAGCTCAAAAAGGAGTCGAGTCCTTTTCAGGAGCCATTGCAGGAGGAGCTGAATCCTCCCCATTATTACATCGAGCTTTAAGGGGAGAAAAGCCCTTTCCCCACCTCTGCACATTCCCAGCATGAACTCAGTTTGTACCAAACGAAGCTGTGAGGAGCAGCAATGCCAAACCCAGGCGTTCAGGGCTCATGAGTCAGGCCTCCAGCAATCATGAGACTGGTTTTTCAATCATGCAATCAACCTCCCGCCCCAAAGTTGCATCAGTTTTGTCTGTCTCAGTTTTGAAAGCCCGAAACACGCCACTTGTATTTTTAACATTTTCGTTTTTTCTTGGATAGGACGTAAAAAGATCGGTAAGAAAAGTTACACAGGGACTTTTAAATTGCTATTAATATTCCAAGAACTGCAATGAAATTTGCAAAGAATTAGCAAAAGCCACGAGCTGCCATGCGGACGTGAGCTATTCACTGATTAATATTCAATTACATCATGCTCATTCTGAAGGGGAGCTAAGAGGATTTTAGGATTTTCCCTATTTGTGAGGGCAAACACCCCCTTGCTGCAGGTACCAGGTCCCTCAGCAAAGCCTGGTCCTGGACATGAATCCAGCTTAGGGCATCACCTGTGCTGGGAGTTACTGGGACTCACCCTGAGGGGCTCAACAGACCAAGCAGGCTGAGCTCTGCAATTACTGCCACAGAAAAATCCCTTCTATTTCCCCACATGTTCACATTTACCCTGTTCCCAGGAGCAGGAACCAGCCCCCTGCCCTGCACAGCCACCCCAGCACAAAGCCCTGCTGCAGTTCCCTGGCTGTGCTGATCCCAGGCTCTGACACCAGCAGAGCTGTGTCTCTGCAAGGCTTTTCACCAGAATAGCTGTGTTAGCAAAATAAAATTAAAAACCAAAAAAACCCAACCACCTTAACCAGCCCAGCTCTGTGGTGAGCTGCTGGAGTGTAACACAAGCCCTGCTCGAGGTTTGCAGAGAGCACTTCTCTGGCTCAATGCAAAATGGAGAATTCAGCACCAGAATGAGTTCATTCCCTTTCCTACTTCACATGGTTTTGTTATAAACCATTTTCTAGCTGCACACCTCTCATCACCAAAGTCCTCATTTTTAAAAACTGCTGTCAAAACTGGTACAACTCTGACTGCACTGAAAGAATTTCTGTGTGAAGCAGCCAGAAGATCCCTTTTCCTCACACCTGCACTTGCTCACACAGCAGCTTTGCTCAGTCTCCAGATTCATCCCCAAGAAATGAGAATGTTTCTGCAGGCTGGCCCCAGTGCCAGTGACCTGCAGCCAATGCTCACTGCTGGGATGCACCTCCTGCTCTCTGACAGGTACAGCACGACAGGAGAGAAAGGAGCCAGGAGCTCTGCCAGTCCCTGCCCTCAGTGCAATGTGATTTAACCACCTCCAGCACAGCCAGTGCTGCTCCAGCTCCTGCACACCTGGGGGCACCTGGAAGTCTGGGATTCTCCAGGAGAGCCACAGTTCCACCACTGACTTCTTGCCTCAGCTGGAGCCAAGTCCCTCAAAGCTCTGATCCTGCTTCACCCAGCTGTGAGAGCTGGGGACAAGCCTGTCTGCCTCCTTCTGCAGTGGAATAATGTTAATCCATTACCATTTCCCTGCACTGGAGTGAAAAATGTTATTGTTATTATCCCTTTAAATTGAAAGTGGATTGAAGGAATCAAAGTAAATGTACGGTCTATTTTGGCAGATGCCTCCCAACAGATGGGTGTCTATGGTCTCCTTTGTAAGAGCTGTCTGCTGCCTGTGATTCAGACTGTCTAAGGAATGCCATGAGCCTGGACTAAATGGACAGCAAGTCTGGGAAAGGACTTTATTGTGGTTTAGAAGCTTTCAATTCCCAACTGCACGAACAAGTTCTTTTTTTCAAGTAACTCTTTGCCAGCATTTCAAAACTATCATTGCAAATGGCCGGCTGCCTCCCAAAAGCTGAGTGCTTTCAGTGATAACAGCCAGCCTCCAAAGGGGAACGTGCCCTGCTCCTCAAAGCCCTGAGCTGGGCTTTGGTGCCCAGGGAGAGGCAGCGGTGCCCCCGTGCAGCCCTGGGCTCCTCTGGGCTCTGCATGTTCCTGTGTGCTGCACAGGAAACGCTTTGTCACACAGCGCCTGTGGGCACTGCCTGCACCAATTACAGATTCCTGAGCTCCAGAACAAAGAGGTGCCAGTGGAACGATGGTTTTAATCACTCCGTTCATTTTCTTCCTTCCTCTAGTGCTGATTTGGGATGTAAGGGTTTTTCTTTTCCTCGCTTTGTTTGGGTTTGCATGCTTTGAGGCTGCTGGGAAAGGGCAGTCTCCAAATGGGGCTGGATTTGTCTGAGCTTTTAACAGAGAATTTTTGCTAGAGGTGAAGAAGAAGAGCAGATGGAGCCTGCTATAACAATACAAATACTTAATTCATATTCAGGTATGCAAGTGTAGGGATTTTTCTGAGAATCCATGTCTGTGCTACTAACACTAATTAATTAATGCTTAACTGTACAAGAGGGAAGGATAAAGCACTTTTTAATGATGGTAAACTGAAGTGCAGGGAAGTTGAATACTTTGCTGAAAGACCAAGCTCAGACTGAACCCAGACCTTCCTCCTCCCAGACTGATCCTTCTGCTTCCTGCCAACAGACTTGAGGGGTTTGGGAGCAGAAGGATGGTTTTTCCTCTTTTTACGTTGCCTCTAGAAAAACAAAGGCACAGGACAGGGCATGGAGATCCTGACACAAACCCACAGAGCAGTGATCCAAAAATAAAGCTGCAGTGTACTGAGGGAGGGCTGCAAGGTCCCAGCAGAGAACAGAAAATCTGTAATAATGTGAGTCAGAGCTCCAGGAATGAGCCTGATGAATATATAGATTTGCTAGAGTGTTTGAGCAAAATGTTTTGGAGAATATACAGGCTTCACTCTTAGTCAAACTCTGCCTGAGCAGAAGTGACCACACCTTCTATGAAAAGGAGTTCTAATTAAAAACAGAGCATGGCTTTTTTAGATGCAAGTTGTTGCTCGAAACTGAACCCCAGCCCATTTGTAGGACTCAAATTCACCCTGTCTAAAATGCCAGCAGACAAGAACATTCCCCTCTGCCCTGCCTTGCTACTTGACTCCGTGCATGGACACAAGATGGAAACAGCTACAAACCAAGCTAAAATCTGCCCCTAGAGCCACCAACCTCTGTGCTGTCTGTGCAGGGGCTCGGGACAGGGTTTAGAGAGAAAAGCAGCTGCTCTCAGGCAGCAGGACCCTGCCAGAGCAGCTCCAGAGCTCAGAGGGTTCCCTGTGGACCCCCAGCTGCCAGAGCTGCCTGTGCCAGCCCTGCATCCATGGGCAGGGCCAGCAGGATGCTCAGGACGTGCCAGAGCCCCCAGCACTGGCTGGCACAGGGAGCTCAGCCCTGCAGCAGCACTCTGGGCTCTGACAGGGTTTGCTGGAGTACTCCTGCCCAGGGAGAACAGAGCTGGCCTGAAAGGAAAGCTTCCTGTTGGATGTGATGGAAAGAAGTGAATTTCATGTCACTGTACCCGGGGACAGACTGAGGTTTTCTTGTACTGAATGAAAGAACACAGGAAGGAAATGCAGGGATGAGATGCAACACACTCTGAGTGGCGCTGGATGAGCAGAACTGCACACTGAACACTCAGCTTGTCATGGAGGGGATCTGAGGTGCTGGGTGGTGTGAGGACCACACTGCACATCCTGCACAGCCGCTTTCTAAAGAAATATCTGACGTGTCTCGAGTTTTCTGCGAAATACCTGAGCTCACTATAAAACATCTCTCTGATCAGCAGCCTGATAAACCACTACACAGCATCTGCCTTGCTCCTCTCCTCCCCAAAGGACATCACTGTGCACCAAAAATACTTTAGAGCTGCTGTATCCAGCAGACTTGGGAGTGTCAGATGTGGTCAGGCAGTTACTATTTGAATAATGACAATCATTTTTCTTTGCAAAGATCTCAATCTAAGGCAGGCAAGCTGATAACACTCAAGCTACACAAGCATGATCTGTGTGTGGAATTGAGCCTCGTGTCTGTGTCCCAGAGGGGGAACTGGCCCTGCAGGAGGAGCACAGTCAGTGCCCCAGCCCTGGGCCACCCCTTTCAATCCTGCCCCACCAGGGGACTGCAGACAGTGCTGCAAAAAACTACATTTGGGCTGGGTTTGTGCTTTAAAGAGTTAATCTCAGTGCTCTGAGGGCGCTACAGGAACTACATTCTATTTGTCAACATATTGATGTGGTTGTTTGGGCAACTTTTACCATCGTGGGCGGTTTGGTTATGAACAGTATTGAGATGAGGCCTCGGCTGAAAGGAGCTTATCACTGTGTCACCCCATGGCTTTCACTTGCATTTGAGGCTGGTCCCTGCTTGCCAGCCTAGCCTGGACACCTGATGCACCCCTGGCACTCAGGGACACTCCTGCACTATCCTCACTCCCCACGTAATTCCACAGGAATCAATCTCTGAGGCAGAGCTGTGTAACAAAGGTTCCCCTGACACTTTTTCATGAGCAGCCCCCTCCTCTGGGGACTCTTCCCAGTATTTGCCATCAGAAAGTTACAGATCTATCTATTTTACACCGAAATATGGAGGGGTATATGTGTGAAGGCAGTCCTGTGTGGCAATGCTGAACTTGCATCAGTCCCTGATGGGTGCACATCCAAATCCACCCTCTCTGTCTGGGGAGTGAGCCTTCCTTCCTGCAAGCCTGTTTGGCACCCTGGCTGGCAGGGCAGGGCTGGGAAGCTGCACGAGGCACCACAGCCTGGGCAGAGGCTGCACAGAAAGAGGAGAAGAGGGGCCAAAGTCTCCTTCCACAAAGCAAGTGGCAGCTCTGCACATCTGCAGCAGGGCCAGGAACCAGCTACAGCTCTGCTGAAATGGTCCCCAAGGGCTGGGGAGGGCACCAGCTGGCACCAAGCACTCCTGGCACATGACAAAGCCCATGGGAGGATGGTAAATCCTTGCCATCACCTGCCTTGGGCTCCAGGCTGGTTTGGCTGCACTCAACCTCAGGAGCCCCCAGGCCTGGAGTCCTCCTGCAGAGGGGAGAACAGCTCTCACCTTTTCAAGGCAGGTTAAATGTGCTGCATTCCCAGTGCTTTGTGCCCTGGGGGGCAGTGAAGGCTCTGAGCAAAACCAAGCCATGCTCTCAGGAAGGACAAATAACATCTTTTACAGCAGGGAGAGAAGACAACAATGAGGGGTGCTGCCAGCAGTGACTCCAGGGAGCTGAGAGGGGTGCAGAGAAATGACATGGTGTCAGCTGGGGATGCTCTGGGCACTGCCAGGACAGCCCAGCACCCTCAGCCTGCCCACCCTGAGAGGCACCAGCTCCAGCAATGGGGAACTGCCAGTGTGGGCCATGCCCAGGCCCCTCCACACAGCTCAGGATAGAAACAAAGCCCAGAATACCCAGGCTGTGGGTTAACCACCAAGGCAGTGAGCATGGGCTGCTGAGAGGAGGCACCAGAGCAAAGGGACAAAGCTGGATGTCAGCAGAACCCTGGAGAAAGGAGAACAAAGCAGGGGCAGCAGGAAGATGTGGGAAGGGAGGAAGGGCAGAGGGAAGTGAGAGATTGCCCAAGGGCAGCAGCAGCAGCAGCACTGGCCCGTGCCAAGCCTGCCTGGGCCAGCACCAGCTCCGTGTCTGTCCGTGAAAATCACTGCAAGGCCTCACAGCTCACTTTATCTCACAAGAGCTCTCTGGATAAAAGGGATTTAAGGGCAAAGCCTCCGTAATCCTTTGGGTTTGCTTTCTTTTAATACCATAAAGCACAAACCCAAACTTTCTAGTCAGGAAAAACATGGCTTTTGTTATGTTCTGAGTCACTTTTCCCCAGCAGCAAACAATGTGGCTTTTCAATTCAAGTCCCAAACATTTCAGAATGAAATGCTTTGCAAAGCCCTAAAGTAAATCACAATTCTCCAAGTCACACTTCCAGCTGATATAAACTCACTGAGATCAGTAGAGACTGCATGTGGCCCATCCTGCCTGGCCTGACTTGGGTGGCATGATTGATAAAGCAATCTGTGGCTGAAATCAACTGAAGATGATGCAGCCAGCCAAGGACAAGCCTGGGGTTTCATTAATTGCTGCAGTTCTGCCTAAAGGCTCCCTTAGCAGGAAGGGTGAGTGCATTCTGGGTGAGCTGTGCTGCCCTTGGGTGTCACTGGCCTGATGCAAAACTCAGCAAAATTAACTTTGCAGTCTATCTTAGGAGTTCTTTTAAGTGGACTATGGCCTGACTTTGAAGATAGAACCTTGAAGTAAAAGCTTTCTCCTTTCTTTCTTTTACAAGGTGTGTACCAAGTATTCTTAGAAATGTGGAAAAATATCTCAGCTTCTCATTAAAATTACCCTAAACAACAGTGCTTTGTTCTCCTGTCAGAAAGATTCTCTTGCCTTGTTATCATGCCCAGTTCCCTGAATGAAAAGTGAGTCTCCCAAGTTAAATTCAGGACTCCTGAATCTCCTGCTCAGAGAAAGGAGCCAGTAAAAGCCCTCCAGATTTTACTGCGATGGCACCAAAGCTGCATCACCCCTCTGCAAACACAGTAACAGAGAAACCATCCAACCTCTGCCCACAAACCCAGCAGTGAAGGCTGCACACGGAACAGAGCACTCAGCACCCAAGCTGAGGAAAGCAAAACTTTCACAGACACAACTTCACAATTACTCAGGTAAGTGCAGCAAAAATCCCGAACTGTTGGGTGCTTGGAGCACATCGTGGTGCACACCAGGAGATCCAGCCCACACTGCTGGCACAGAGAGGGGAGCAGAGCCACCATTTGTGACAATCAGGTCTGTGCTTCCTGCACAGGAACATCCTGCATTTGCAGCAGTGTTTCCAGCAGCCTCACTCTGCTCCCACTAAAATCAACGTTGGGTTTGCTGCTGCTCTCTGTGATTGCCGTGTCCAGCTGCACTATTAATTTTGCATTGATTTCCTCCTGCCAGAAACATGCTTTAATAAAAGAACCAATCAACCAGACTGCCAATGGCTGCCTACCTAAGAATAAGCAGGATATGTTCAAAGAAAGCTTTACTCTAACTTATGTTCATTCCTAAAGGCTAAATCAGCTGGCTCACAACAAAGGAACAGCATTGTTTAACTTATCAATGTCCCACTGTTCATCTAGAACATCTGCAATGGTTTTGCCTGCAGCACTACCCCATTCATAACAGGCCTTGATAGATTGCTCAATGGGCTTTTTTTTTTGGTACAAAATGTACAAGAGCATTTTACAAAGTGGACTTTGCCCTGATATGAAAAAATATAATAAAATAATGAAGAAGTAATTTCAGATCCGCCATTTTCCAAATTGCCAATGGGACCTTTGGCAAAGGGAGACAAAATGGGACCAGCTCAACGTGGCACAGAGCAAGCAGAGGGGTCCTGTGGGCGAGTGGCCAAAGTGCCTTGCCATCAACCAACAATGCACCTAATGAGAGACCCAATCCAGCCTGAAAGCACAGCAAATGCCCACAGCCACCAAGGGGGCCACGCCAAGCAACAGCAGCATTGGGAACTCCCACCTCCCACTCCAACAGAGCAGCCCTGAGAGGGGCACAGCACTTACCATCGTCCAGGTAGGCCTGGTCCAGGTTCTGCTCCTGCTTGATGGTGACTCCTGCCGGCAGCACGTCCTTGTGCTCGGTGCCCGGGGGCCCGTTCTTGGCCGCCCTGGTGCCCGGGGCCGCCTGCTGCTGGATCACCGTGGGGTACGAGCTGGGGCTCAGCCTCTGCGCCGGGCCGCCCTGCGCCTGGCCGGACCTCGACGCGCCGCCCGCGAAACTCTCGCAGCACATGATGTGCTGGAACTCCTGGTGGCCGCCACACCTCAGCTGCTGGTTGGTCGGGGAGTAGTGGATGACGGGAGAGGGCTGCTGGTGGCCCGGGGAGGGCTGCAGCACGGCCGAGCCCTGCGCCGGGGAGCCGGCGTGCACCAGCACGGACCTGTGCCCGTCCCCGAGCGCGGCTGGCGTGGCCATCAGGCCGGGCTGCTGGTAGCCCAGCTGGCTGGGGCTCAGGCTCTTGCTCCTCTGGTAAATGACAGCCGGGCTCTGCTGCTGGTACCGCGAGTCGGGAGAGGAGAGGCCTGAGCGCAGCTGCTGGCAAGGAGCCATGGTGGCCACGAGGCACGAGGGCGACTCGGTGGCCAGCGTGTGCTGTGAATAGTAAGGCTGTGTTACTGTCCCCAGAGCACTGTGCACTGGACTGCAGATTAGGGCTGGATCATAGTCATCAATGGGCTCTGTTTTGATGGATGGTACTAGAACAAAGCATGCAAAGGACGTTATTTGTAACCAGCTGAGGAGAAACAGACAGGTTTTCCTTGAAGCAATAAGAGACTTAAGCCTTTTACAAGATTTGTGTATCTAAATTCATGTGTCACAAGCACTGAGTTTAATAAATCACCCACATGCAACCACTGCAAAGATTCTTCAAAGCTAAGAGGTTCTTAAAAAATCTTAAATGCACTAAAGAGCCACAAATTGCTAAAGCTGAAAAATTCAACACTTCAGCTCCTGTTTTAATTCATTTAAGGGCCATTATGGAACACACACAAAATAAGAAGTCATAGATAGGTGTTTCATGCAGTACTTCCATCTCAAAGGAGACTGAATCAACAGAAATCCCAGGACATAAACAACTGCCCATCTTCCTGTCAAACCTCTAACCAGTGACCAAAGGCAGAGCTGAATATTCTAGAGCTTCTGTCTCTGCTGCACAAATTTCCTCAGTGCTGAGAGCTGAAGACCTGTCTGACACCATCATTTAAAAGACCACGATTTAGTAAGAGTTGTGTGAATCCAGGTGGAGTAAATGATGGTCCTCTACATTTCCAATGATTTTTTGGTAGAATCTTCCCCAAAACTCACTACAGAAACACCACACAATGGAAACCATACAGTGGTCATGCAAAACTCCTGTCTGGAAGTAAAGCTTCCTCGTCCTAAGTGGTCTATTTTAGGTTTTATATTGAGAGAGAAGTGTCCTTCTCAATGCTGTTCCAGAGCAGAACAATTTAGCAACTGTACAAACCCTTCACATTGGTGATACCCTATAGAGTTCATAAATTCAGGGAGAGGACCAGAGATTTTCAGGCTGGAGGAGACCAAAATAAGAGTCTGAATGAATGTTTGCCTTTCCTTAGAGACAAGTCAAATTAAGACATCATTTGAAGCTTGCATAAAATCTGGTGGGGTTATTTTATGCTTTCTGCTTTCCACAAACACAATACTCTGGTTTTCTCACAAGATTTTCCCCCCAGCCAAAGCTGAGAAATTCTGGGAATCTCATTAGTAATCCTGTTGCATTTATTGTGACATGGCTCACCAATCCCCCAGAGGAAGAACATCACAAAAGCATTCATATTTTTCTCAGCTAGCCTCACTCTGAAGAATATATATTGCTTGCCTTCCTCCATCCCAGGCCCTTTCCCAGATCTGATGTTTTCTTATTGCTGGACACGTCAGAGAAGGCAACACTGATGGTTTTCAGGGTCACACCGTGTCCCAGACTGAGCCTGTTCCCACTGAGGCTCTTGGCAAACTTCCACCAAGTGAATGGGGCAGCATCAGCCCATTGCCAGAATAACAGATCACTGACACCCCAAACTGATGGAAATTCCTGATCATAAATCACAGGCATCTTTTAAACCAAGCAGCTGCTGAGGGCTGAATTAAATTAGCAATATTTAGATCCTAAAAGAACAAGAAAACATCAGAGCAGAAAATCAGATCCTGCTCATGAACTCAGATAGCAACTGGCTCTGTCGCTGAGAATTACCTGGGTGGTAGGTGAAATGCTGGGGTTGGCTTCTTTTCCTTTTGCCATTGATGACATAGAAATTCACCTTGACGGCGGTGCGGATGTGCTTGTTCCTGTACTCGGGGATTTCCACAAAAAGCATGCTCTGAAAGAAACAACACAGGGGACAGCAGGGTCAGCACTGAGGCTGGCCAGGGCTGTGGGCAGCTCCCCCTGCTACACCTCCAGCCACGACAAGGGGAACTCCCTGTTCATCCCTATAAAGAAGGGTATGAGAAGAAAGGGGCAGATGGTGGAAGACCAGAAGATTTTTGGCTCTGACAAGTTGCTTTCTATGGACTGTACCCCTCCTGCACTTGGAGAGAAGTCTCAGCTGCAAATAAAACATGAAATGGTGACAAATGCAGAAGCTCTGCTAATCCCACAGTGCCTGATAAAGGAGCGTGCACTGCGGAATTCCCTCTTTTTGTCAGAGTAACTCAATTATGCTGTAGACTTTGGATTTACCCGCAGGCAGAACCAGCTGCCTCCAGGGCAGGCACAGCCCATGGCAGAGGCACTGCTGGCTCCTGAGAGCTCTGCCTGCCCAAGCAAGGTCCCAGCAAGCCAAGGGAGCAGAGGGGCTGCTTCCCTCCAAAGAGCACTGGGAATCCTGCAGGGCAAACCCTGGATGTGCCACAGCAGCCAGGGCTGGCCAGGGGCAGCATCCTGCAGGGCCCGGGCTGGCACTGTGGGTGTGCAGGGCAGCATCCAGCAGGGGCTCCCTCGGGGGGCTCTGCTGCAGGAATCAATCCTTCCTGCAGCATTTGGCACTTGGTCATTGTGGCATTGCTGCTCTTTCTGCTCCTGATTTGCTCCTTGGAGGCTCCCCTTGAACACAAGCTGGCAAGGACACCCCCTGTTTCATACTCACAGGCTGGCTCTTGTCTTTGTCCACCGTTGCCTCCATCTCCCAGATCTGCTGCCCATCTACAAGAATATCACAACATTAACTTCACTGTGGTGTGCTTTTTTTTAATCATAGAACTTATTTTTAAAAAGAGAGACAAATTAAGGGCATTAAGTTACCAAAGCTTTCAAAATGGACTTGATTTCAAGCACCTTCCCAGTCCTAACTGAAGGTACCAGCATTTCATTGAAACACATCACTGAACACTTCTCTCGCCAGGAAAGAGCTCACATACATATTAAAGTTCAATGTTTATGTAGAAATTAGCCAAACTGAGGAATGAAATATTTAGCATAGGTGCAACATCTGCTTTTTACCAGGCCTGAGTCCAGCCAGCCTGACTGGTGGAGGGCACCAGGAGGTGACACAACTTGGGAATGGTCACCCTGGGTCAGCAGCTCAGCAAACTCTGCTGCTTTGAGCCAAGACCTCTCGGATTCCCACAGAATGACCTGACAGCCCTAAAGCTGTGGTAAAACACCAAATATTCACTGTACTCAGTGCAAAAGCACTTCACTCCATGTGGGACAGCCTCTGCCCTGAACCCCTGCAAGCTTTGCTGCCCTTAGTTATTGCATCCATGCAGCTTGTCTCCATCCTGAGTTACACAAAATTACATTTATAGGAAAATAAAATGTGATCCCCCTGTATGGAGCAGCACCACAGTAACCCCTGTGCTGTTAAGAGTGGATCAGCAGTGACAGGACATTCATTTACAGACTGGCTGCTTCCACTGCTTACAAATATTCCTTAAGTATAAAAACATTTTTGCAGTGCTTTCATTCTTTATTTTTTTTAGATTTTAATCTTTACCCCTTTGATTTTCATATTCCATTGAGCCTTTTAGCCAAGCAATTTGCAGAAGAAAAATACTGATGGGAGGGAAACAAATTGCCTCATAGCTTTCTGAAAGCTTGATTTTAAACTGGCCAGGGGACACGTATCCCAATGGCCTGACGGACTGGGAATGCTGTAGCCAGAGCTGCTGCCTGCTTTAGGGTCCCCACACTGGGCAGGACAAGGGGGAAAATCTCCTAAACCCAGTCCTTCTAACACAGCTTTTTATTTTTCCCAACTCTTGGAAGTTCTGCAAGAGCTGCTTTTGTCCTCTGTTATTTAAGCACTTCTGCTTCTGGCAAAAAGGGAAATGAAAGAGTATTTTTAAATGCATTTTGCATTTCTTGTGTTGTTATGCTCTTTGTTCTGCGCTGGGCCCAGACAATGAGCTGACAGATGTGCCAGGCTCTGGGGCAGCCTCTGCCCAGCTGTGGCCAGGACACAGCCCCAGGGTCCCTTTGGGGACAGAACTCACCTGTCCCTCACCTGGACAGCTCTGCTCACACCCACGGGACAGGAGCCTGTCCTGGAGCTCACAGCTCTCACTCCTGCCTTGGGACGGCTCCTGGGGCTGCTGTGGGGCAGGGGGCACCAGGACCCCGCTGGGCTCCCTCAGCCAACCCTCCCTGGGCAGTGGGCACAGCCAGGGAGCAGCTGGGAAGAGGCTGCCCCAGAGCCTGGCACATCAGGAGACCCCAAAGAGTGGGAGTGTGGCCCATCAGGAGACCCCAGGCTTCCAGCTGCAAGGAGGGAACACTGAACAACTCTGAATTTTCTCTCTCTTTTTTGAAGTATGTATCACTGCCCACCCCCAGGGACTGCTGCAAAGGCATGGAAAAGATCCCATTATTTAATGTCATTTAACATCAGCCTCCACTTTGGCCACTGCTATATTCCATCTGTACCTGTGTTAATGCAGCCAGCTCCTTGCTGCTGTTGAGACAGAAACAGAAAAGGGGGAGCCAAAATATTGAGTTAATCCAGCAAATCCTTGTCTGATTATGAGGCAGCAAATGCTCAATGGGGAGATTCCCCTTCTAGGTGAGCTTTGAGAAAAGAAACCAGCACAGTGTGTGAGGAACCTCCCCTCAATCCTAAACATCCCAAAGGATAATTTTTTAGAGTTCTCTGAGGAGAAGAAGAGGAAAAAGGAAACAAGAAAATACATCATGAAGGGAGAGCTCTGATAGAGACACACATGGGAGCTGTCCCAGCAATGCCACATGAAGATGTCCGGACAACAAGGACAGCCAAGCAGGAATATTTGACACTGCTTTTGCTCCAGGCAGAATGTTTTCATCTTTGTTTCTGCACTGCTAAATTCAAACAGTCTGTGCAGATACAGCAGCACTAACTCCACAAAGAAGGTGGAAATCAAAAGGATTTGCTGGTCCAAAATGCATTAACTAAAGTAGAAACGGGCCTCCAAGTCATGTGCCACATCCAAGGAGCCTGTGGAACACATGCAACCACAACCACAGGGGATTTGATTTAGTAACTGAGCCACTGAAACTGCACTAAAAGCTAATGAAGCCAACCATAAAAACCAAATGATGTTCAGGCTGAGTCCAAAGCCTGTGTGGGTCAAAAGTAAGAATGAGAAAAGGCAAACAAGAAGTAAATGTATTTGGGGCTATAATTCCAACAATGATAGATGCTTCTGTTTGGATATATTCCATATTTGTGGCAGCTGAACAGGTTTCTAACAAATCTGTCAGCAGCAGCAATCCCTGTTCTTTGAGCCCTGTTGGATTTAAGCACTCTGCAGTTCACTCCCTGACCTTTATATTCAATATGATGATGTGGCTCCATCTGTCTCACTGCTTCACTTCAGCTCGAGACAATCAATATTTGCTTTTCCTTTAACTGCTCTGGATGTGCACATTATGGGGAGCTTTTGGCAGGAGGGTGAGGGAGGCTGTGAGGAAAATGAAAAATACAACTGCATTCACAAGTCTCTCTCTCTACTTTAACCTATTCTTTTTCCTGGTAATGAAAAGAAATCTTCTGATTATGCACACCCTGGGAGCTAATGGAGAGCAGGAGGAATAAACTGAGAAGTCTCAGGATCATTTCAGGAAATTCTGAATAGAGAAAACCTGCACCAAACTGTCAACACATTTATCACCTTTACAATGTGCATAAATGCAAATGTTTTTAGGAGGAAATTAAAGCGGGGGTTTGGAGAAAGCCCTCAGCAAAACCAGGATTCTGATTGTAAGGATGTACTGAAAATCCCAAGGCTGATGTGACAGTGGAGCACAGCCCCAGTGCAAACCCTGTCAGACCAAAGGCCCTTCCCTGAACCCAGGTGATGCCTGGCACCAGAAATGTTTAGCTCTGAGCAGGAGGCTGTGCTCGACCCTCCAGAGATCCCTTCTGGCCTCAATTACCCCATACATGCCACAATGGGGCAAACAGCTCCTGCTTGGAAACACAGGAGACTAAACGCAGCTTGATTAATAATTTAATCCAAAGTCTACAAGTGCAGATAGCTGCTTATTGCACAGAATTAAACCATGCCCACCATGGACAGGACAGAAAGCTGTAAGGATCACAGAGGAGCCCAGGGCCAGGTCTGTGTGTGTGGTGCCTTTCACGCTGTGCCTCCAGCACAGGGAATCCAAGCCCTGCCTCAGGAAAGGGCAGCACTCAGGATGATAAAATATTCCTGGATTTAGACCCTGAGGTCTCACCAGCCATGGCTGCCTCGTGCAGTATTTTTACTGTTGTGGTTCCCTGCTCATTTAATGGTTTGTCTTAGTTGGCAAGTCTTTAACACCACAGGTCAGTGAAATGTTCAGGAAATAGAGATTTTTGTGCTGCTTCAGGGCTATGAGACTTAGCATTAAACCCCGATGAGAGATCTGATTGTGTCAGCACTCTTTGGGGAATGAATGAGTTGTTGGAAGAAAGTAATTCTACCCTTCCTAACCCAAACTGCCATCATACCAAAAGTCCTGCTTCAAACTGGGGGAAATCAAAACGTCAGGCTGCATTAGGAACATTCTGGGTGATTCTCTGCAGCCCCTTATAGGACCCTTTTTAATTAGCCAATTAAAGGTTTTCTGAACCAGTTACAGCCTTTACACATTATTCAGGATCCCTTACTCATGACTTTGGGGTCAGTAACTAGCAGGGAAACAAACTCACTGCTTTATTTGAACAAGCATGACTGATGGACTGAGAGGCTCAGGAAATGTTCTTTGCAGTTCTCTGCAGCTGAAGACTAAATATACTATTGTGCTGATTCTGGATGGGATTCCACGCCTGCATGTGATTTTAGGCCTGCAAAGGTACACTGCTTTTCAGTCAAGCATTACACAAATTACTTAATGAACAACCTGTTACTGGTTCCCCAGAGAAAGCCAGCCTGGTCACCAGAGGGGCAGCGCTCTGACTGCACAGTTCTGAACATTTCTGAATATTTCTGCACAGTTCTGAACATTTCTGCACATTTCTGCACAATTCAGTTCTGCACAGCTCCCCCTGGGCCTGCAGGAACTGTCCCCATGCACTCTGATCCTTGGAAGGACTTCCAGAAAAGCACAATTATCTCTGTCAGCTTTTATCAGTAGATGACAGACACCTCTGGAACACAAAGAAGGGTTTTTAGAGCCACCCCAAGAACAAAGGGAGGGCAGTGAATGGTTTCCAGTTGGACAAAACCACTCTGGGCAGCAGAAATCTTATGAGGAACCCTCACTCAGAGTCTCTGCTGCTCTGGACAAATTCCAGACAAATTCAGGGACAAATTCTGATTTTAGCTGGGAACTTACTCTGCTTCAGGCCAGCACAAGGCTGCTCAGCATCTGGTCCTGAGCGGTTGTCTCCTTCTAAACTCTTACTTCAAAACCATTTTCAAACTTTACAGCAACTCAGCACAAGTGTATTTAAAACTCATGAAAAGCAGAACTATTACATTTATTCCTGAGTTTCATTTCCATGGATTTCTTTTTCTTTCTGAAGCAAGACTGCCCACTGCAGTTAATGGAGCTCTGTTTGTTGAGAGCAGAGGCCAGTGCCTTCACTGCACTGAGGACACAAGTTTGAGTCACCAGGGCTGGAGATACAAGGCAAGGTCTGGGAGGTAAAAGGGCAATGGATTACTCATCCCCCAGCCAGCCCAGCCCCAAATCTGACATTTTGCACAGTGAGAACAAGTCTAGAGGCGAATTCTCCCCATCTATTGTTGAGGAATTCAATTCCCATTAAAATAAAACATAAATACAGTAGTTGAACAGCGAAGCAGGAGGAACAGTATTTCATTCCAGAGCTCTTCCAAATGATTCCTTATGCCAGTTCATCAGAATAGATTTGTTGTTTTTTCAAGATTATAAGTGTGTTTGTGTGTGTGTATATAAATTATTAAACAAAAGCTTCTCTCAAAATAAAACCACTGGGAACCTCCATGTAATAAAATGAGTCACACCAGGATGCGATGACTAAGTGGGAGAACAGGGAATTCCACTCCCCATGCCAGCTTTCTTCATGATCAATTTTCTGTCAACAGGTGATGGGAGCTTGTCTCTCTGCCTTTTGTTTATGCCAAGAATTATGATTATTTTTTAATATTCTCCCTAAACAATTAAGCTGAATAATCAGGACCAGGCACACTTCCATCAGGCGCCCCCATAGTAAACAGTGAGCCAGGGAATCCAGGCCAGCAGTGGCTGCCTGTGTTAATAAGGATTTACCAGCTGTAAAATTCCAAAATCTTGTGTCATACGGGGAAACCTTCCAAAACACTGGATTCCACCCTGTCTCGCTGAGTCTCCAACAGCTATGGCAACTCCGTTTCTGCAGCCACACTCTTCTGCATTTTTCTCTGGGTGAGCCCTGGATTTTTTCCTGTTTTGCAGTGTTTTTTTGGAATCCCTGTTTTTTTGGAATGCCCCGTAGGATTACAAGAACACCTGGGGAGGCAGCACATCCCGGCCAGGGGGAATCCTTTGGGGAGAAAGGTTTGCTGGCTTTCAGCGGCTACAGCAGCAAGGAGAGGCACAAGGTGCCCCGTTACCCTGAAACTTTCTAATTTGCACAGCAGAACCTGGCAAACCAATCCTCCTGCTTAATACTCATTACCCTCACAGTCAATATTCAAAGTTGTTTATTTGCTCAAGTAGCAAACATCTCTTTTGAATGAACCTGGGAGAACACTGAAAGTTTTTTAAAAGCTTTTTGTCCATTTTATCGTGAATTTGCCTGAGGAAATTGCATCATTAATGTTGCACTATTAAGTTCACAGAGTTAACTGCTGAAAATCATTTGCTATTTTCTGCACTCCCCAGGAGGTTTTGGATCATTCATGAAACTGTCAGACTACAAAAAGGGCTTCAGCTCCCTGTTTGGAGCACGGGGAGGAACTGACCTAGCAGAAAGGGGAACACTGCTGTAGACAGAGTAGGAATTTCCTTCCATGTCTCCCACAGAGAACACGATCCTACCATCAAACCCACACAGCAGCAACCTTCTGTCCACATTAAACCTGCCCTGCTGCCATCCCACCACCGTGTCCTGCAGTGCATTGTCCTGCAGGATTCCTGGGATCCCCTGGCACACATCCCATGGCTTGTTTCCAGCACGTGGGGTGCAGCATTTGGGCACTGTGCACACAAAACCTCAACCTGCACCCAACCCTGCACACCCCAGCCTGAGCCTGCAGCCAGGACACGTCCAGGTGTGTCCAAGCACCACTGCTGGGCTCCAGAGCTGGCCAGATTTACCTTGTCACATTTATTTTGTTATTTTGTGGATGTGCACACCTGGGGGCCCTGGCAGCTGCCCCAGTTCAGAGGGCACAGGCAGCACCTCCTCTCCTCACCCTGCCTGGCCCAAGCTGGAGATTTCTGGTGGAGCCTCTCCAAGGATGGACGTTGTGTTTGGGCTGTTCCTTCACCACCCACATTGTCCTAGAGATGATTCACAATGTCCATGTGGCCACCAGAAGAGTTTGGCAGGGGAAATCACAGCCCATTTGCACTTTTCTCCCCGAGAAATACGAACCTCCTCTATCACTGACAGCTGAGCAGCAGTAACCAGTACACAACTGGGAGTAAACACAATGCAACCAGCATCTGACTAGCAAATTATTACATGACAATTAAAATAAATAAAAGGGGGAATTCCAGATCTCGTCTTTTTTTAACTGCACTGTAAGATCTGGGCCCCAACCAAACACTAACACCCTTGACCTTCACCCTATTCCAAGTCCTTGATAGCTCCAAGACTGCTTTTCAAGCTTTGCCTTCCAGATCAGAATTACAAGAACACAGTCCAATCCAGTTACTTCCCTGACCTACTTTAACTTAGCTGGGCTCAGTTACGTGTCTCCAAGTTCAGATCTCCAAACTCCATTAGCCAAACTCTGCCTTTGTGTGCTGGGCTTAGGGAATTCATGAGCTCCCCTGGCTCACAGCAGCTACACTTTATGATCTTGCATCAGCACGAGATAACCATAAGAAGAACCCAGAACTCTAAGGCCTGCGTGCAGATAAACTTTAGCATTCAGAAAATTAATGCTATTTATGCATCAGCATTTCAAACACAAGCACTTATCCCTCGGAGCACTGAGCTCCAGCCCCTTCTCTGTTTCCTGCTGCCGTTTCCTGTCGTGAGGCTGCGCCTGAGCCTGTCCCTGCCCTGTCCCCAGCAGCTCCTGCCACCGCCTGCGGCTCGCGTGACACGCCACTCACTGCCACACTGACATCCCCCACAATGCAGGAACTGTCCTTCTGTTCCAGGTGTTTCTATGGAAAAATGTGCTATCTGCACTTCTGTGAAACGACAAAGCAAGCCTGCTCATTACTGCGGATGGAGACGTATTTTTGTCACAAATGTGACCAGTTCCACGCTCCTCTGCCTTCCTAACAGTGGGTGAGGAATCGTCTACAAGATCCAGAGGAAATGGACAGAGGTTCTGAGTGTTCCCCTGAGGGATGAACCTAATTTACAACTGTGACCCCAAGCAGCAGCTCCCTCAGCTCTGTAAAGCACACGAGTGATGCCCTCCCAGCATCACTTCACCCGGATCCAAGGGCACCCAGAGTTTGGAGTCTGTGGAACAATGAACAGCACAAAATCTGGCTGTGCAAAAATACTTGAAGAAAGATTTTTTTGGGGGGAAGAAGAGCCCTCTCACCCTAAACCCTGGACACCCAAGCCAAGGAGCTCTGTGGAGCCTGGTGTGCCCAGAGCTGTGGGATGTTTGCCTACACCGCTGCTCTCACCCTCACTGTTACCACCACAGCTAAAACTGGTGGCACAAGTGGGAAATGCAGCAGCACTTGCCAGCACAGACAAGGCTTGTGAGCTGTTAAAATGAAACTCTAAGCAAACCAAGCTTCCCCTGCGAGCTTGCTGCATCTTCCTGCCCTGCCAGAGGTGTGATTGTCTCACAGGCTCTGCGGCACGCTCTGGAACAGACAGAGCCTGCTGCAGCTGGGGTCAGCAGAGCTGGGCTGTCACCCACCCCAGCGCGGTGCCTGTGGCTTCCCCTGCCCCTGAGCAGCTCAGCAGCACTTTCTGCACGGGCTGTGCAGGGCAGGGGAGCCGTGGGTGGGTGGCTGCTCCTCCTTCCACCCAGGCACTGCTCCATCAACGCCTGGGGCTGCGCAGCTGGGCTCGCTGCTCTGCGCTCCTGCAGCCCAAGGCAATGGCAACTACCAACAGAGATATTTAGAATTGTCTACAGTGCAGAATGAGGGAGGCTGAAAGCCTCAGGTGCACAAGATGCTGATTTTCAGGTGAGCTGGGACACTCATCAACCTCTGACAAGGCAGGCACAAAGCAATTGTCAGTTTGCAGCACTCAGCCCATGCATGATCTCCACATCCAGCTCAGCTTAACCTTCCTCACCTTAGGATACACCTATTAAACAAAGCAATCTTCATTTAAAAGCCCTTCAGGCACCTCTGCCAGAGGTGCTGCTGCATTATGGAACACATTCAGCACAGAGTCCCCCAGTTAACCCACTGCAAACCACACAGACCTCTGACTCAGCCTGAGGAATTGACTCTGGACCTCCCATCCTCCAAATCCCCTTCTGCCACTCATTTACTCAGAGTCCAGCAGGCTGAGACCGCCTGCAGAGGCCAAGGGCTGGGGAGAGGCAGGATATGGAACACCAGCAAGCAAATCCCTGCTCCAGACTGGGCACTGCTGCTGGGATAAGTCCTGTCTCTCCCCTACCAGGAGGGAAAAAAAGAGGAAAAAACCCTGCAGTTTCCCCAGCAGCGAAGAAAAGCTTTAGATTTAGTGTGGAAAATATTGTTGTTCTTTTTACTTTCTAACATCCCTTGCAGCCAGAGCCTTCTCTGCTCTCCTATGGAAACAGGGGCAGGGCGTTTGGGACGTTTCCTCGAAATGGCACCAAGAGCTGCCTCCTTTGAGTGGATCATCTCCTGCAGCTACTGCAGAGCATTCTTGGGACAGGTAGCGCTGCAGGCTGCCAAGATGTTCCCCAGCACCTTCCCCAGGCGCTGACATGGTGGAACAGTGGCAGCCCAGTGGGAAGGAATTAATCCATGGGCTGAAAGGAAACAGAGCGTGCCAAAAGAAATCCTCTGACTGCACAGGCTCATCTGAACCTCCACAGCTCTTCAGAGCCTTTCATACCTGCACAAACAGCCTGGCTTGCTGCTGCTGGGGGAAGGAGCTGGCACCCACAGGATGCTTTTCCCCCCCATGTCACCAGCTGGTGCCTGTGTATGTTCATGGATGTACATTCATTTTTGGCTCGATTCTGATTTTTTTCCAATGGCATTGCCCCATAGATCATGCACATGCTGCTCACTTGGGCAATGCAATCTCTTAAACTCCTTGCAAGTCACTGGACATATCACTTAAGATACCTCTACCTCAGTTCACTGACAGAAAACTTCCAAGCACCAGGTTTTCTTAACAACACAAAGGGAACACAAAGTTTACAATCAAAAATATGGAAGGAGAAGGGATTGATTATGTATAAAAATAATTTTATATAAAAGGACACATGTTTGTTTTTCCGCCACAGATTTCTAGAGGGAAGAAAAAATCTTTGCCTGTGGCTCACATCAATAAAAACGTTAATTTCAATGATGATTTCTATGGTAGCATTCACTAAACATGAGATTAAACAGGCACAGAGGAACACGTAGTGCTCAGCTCCTTTCTCTGCTAACAAATCCTGTCCCTGCTGATTCCCAGTGCCTGGATTCTTGTGAAGCAACAACACAAACAGTTGCTCCCAAGTCTAACTTTACTCACATGGTTTTACTTACATGAACTTCAATGGGACAACTCACTTGAGAATCATGACACAAATCTTATGATGAGATTTGGCACTACAGCTTTGCCTTATCCCGTTAGGGAAAGTTAGGAAAAACCTGCCTTACCTGATGTTTTTTCTGTGAACACCACCTTGGACTCTGCTGTGAAATTCTGTCCGGTGAGGATCATCTGCTGTCCTCCATAAACCAGGCAGCTGTCAATGTCTTGTCTTTCAACCATTGGAAGCTCATGAGCAGACCTTTGGGCTGTGGACAAATTGCAAACATGAATGAAACCAGCTCTGTTTTACCAGGACTTTCCAAATCTTCCCAGAACTATCCACAGATTGATCTTGTCATCGTTACCATCCCCTGACTGCCAAAGCAGCTTCTCCAGGGCGCTAAATTTAGGTCCGAGAGGGAAAAATAAACTTACTCAAGGCATTTTATTTGGAAACAT
Organism: Zonotrichia leucophrys gambelii; assembly: GCF_028769735.1. Classification (NCBI taxonomy): domain Eukaryota; kingdom Metazoa; phylum Chordata; class Aves; order Passeriformes; family Passerellidae; genus Zonotrichia; species Zonotrichia leucophrys. The sequence continues at coordinate 1,162,602 of NC_088189.1, forward strand.
TCAGGAGTTGGCTGCAGTGGTTCAGCTGTGCTGGCCCTGCTCCTTGTCCTTGAGAAAGGACAGCTTGGATGAATGAGCTGAAACTTGCCCATGCCTGTTTCCAAGTCAACGGCCAAATTTTCAAGTGCAGGCACACTACAGCCCTAGAGCCCAAAAATTCCACCTGCACAGAGGATTCCACTGAATAACACTGAATTCCTTCAGAGGGGAAAAAATAAAATAAAATGAACCTCTTTTCCAAAATCCCAGTGCCTCCCACAGGGCAGGCCTGGCACAGGGGTTGCCAACAACAGCTCCATCTCCAGCTCCAAGTGTGGGCACCGAGCCCTGGGGACAGCCATGAACCCCAGATGTGAGCAGGAGGGGTCACACCAGGACTGCTGCAGCCCAGGGCTTTCCAAGCACGTTCTGAACACCTGAGGAGCAGGCCCTGTGTCACAGACTGAGCCTGACTGTGAAAGGCAAGGGAAGGAAAGGTAGGGTGGGATCCAGATGGACACGGACATCAGCAAGGCTTTCTAAGGTCTTCACTGTTCTTGGCCACGAATCTGGAGCGTGACTTTAGCAAGTTATTCTCTCTTTCCCTGGCCAGAAAACCAGGAGAGCACCATCTCTCCACCTGCTTTCCTCTGATGCCATTAAACAGCCACTGCATGGTCAGAAAAGCCGTTGGGAGCCCTGGTGGCCATCCCTGCAGAGCCATCCCAAGTGTCTGCTATGGAGAGGTGAGAGCTGAGGGAAGTGAGGATGTGAGAGCTGTTCCCTACAACACAGACAGCTGGAAAACATCAGGAGCTCCCTGTGAGCAGAGCAGGTGGGCAGCAGCTCGGGGCTGGTGAACTGTGAGTTCATGACCTGCACTCCAACTCCTCCAGATCCATCCGCCCCAACGGCAAAGGCCTCCAGAGGCTCCTGCTCATCTCTTTCCCAGCTGCCTTGGCTGGATTTCAGCTCTCCCTGACAGAGACCCTGAGCACTGGTGCCTTCACTGAACGCTGGCTGCGGAGCCAGAAATGAGGGAATGCGATCCTGGACGTGCAGGGCTGGCCCTGACTCACACCCAGGCAGGCTGTGACCCGACCTGGCACTGCTCTGCAGCCCTCGCAAACACCAAATTCTCTCGTCACCTGGAGAAAATGTTGGAGTATTTGCTGAGAAAACTCAAGCATTAAACCTTTCACAGCAGCTTTTCTAGCTCTGCTGAACCCTTCAGACCCCAGACAGAGATTTTGCTCTTATTAAAGAATAGAGGTAATTCAATAGTTGTAACTTTCTTATACCATTTGAGAGGCATTTTTGAATTCTATTTGAAACTACTTTAGGACTCATTGTTCTTTTCAAGTATGTAACATCTGGGCTAATATACTGCCAGTTAAAAAATATATATATTCAGATTACTTTCAAAGACATTGCTAATTTCTTTCACATAGCTGTAGGATTAATTTATTTCCCAAAATACTAACAACATTTTTGATGAGTTCCTAATTAGATTTATCACAAAGACAGATCTGTAACCACAAAGGCTTAAGAGTAAATAGCAATCATTAAAAAGCATGTCTACAACAGTCAAGAGAAAACATTTAAGTATTTAAGCATTGCCCTGGATGCTCTTTATTCCTATTCAATCACCAAATTTCACTTCCAAAACATCCTAAGTCATTGAAATTCCAGATTAACCTACATCTCTTTGCAGCTTTGTTGTGTTAACAGAGAGCTTGGTACCTGCCACCCCACAGATCAGTGGTTTCCAAGGCATTTCCAGCGTGAGGAAGGACAGATTTTAGCCTGGAAGTGACACTGACCCATCTCAGTGACATTTGGAGCTGCTGTGCACTCCAGCTTTGGGCACCCCAGAGCTGCGCCTGCCCTGACACAAGAGGGGTGGGTGTGCAAGGCTCCTGTGCCTCAGATGTGCTGCACAACAACCCCACCTGGAGCAGTCCCACTGGTTTCCCCTGCCCTGTTCTACCTGAATTCCTCTTCTCCCTTTGGGTGGTCTGAAATCTTTTTCTAATAATGAAACCCCAGCCACTTTTCATTTTCCAAGGTCTCTTTTTCTCACCCAGGCATGTAAGAAGGCTTCACCCCTTTCCCCATTTCCACCAGCACAGAGGTTCAAGGTTCAGTGTGGAGCTGCCTCAATAGGATTATTTTTTTTTCCTCTGCAAGAAATATTAATTGCTAATAAATCCCCTTCCTCTAAGGCTCATGATGGGTGCACTGCATGCAATAATTTCACACTATTCCTTCTCTTCCCCCAGGGGTTGGCACTTCATAAAGTGACCTACAGCTACTGGAGTTTATGAGCTTTGAATAAACAAAACACTGTTGATTTAACCAGTTGGGGTGTTTACTTTCAATAGCAACAGTTACTGACACAAGGCAGCAAAGCAAATGCTATAGAAATACTCACACTTGGCCTGAAGCAGTGTGTCAACCTATTAACAGGGGACATTATTTTTCTATTTTATTTGACTGTTTGCAAATCAAGATGTCATGGATTCGTGGTGCCAAGAAATACAATGCACGCAGTGACACAAGGCAGAAAGGGAGGCACTGTCTGAGCCCTGCAGCCCCTCCAGGGAGCTGAGCCTGCAGGGAGCAGGGGCTGCCACAGCTCTACCCTGCTCTAGCAGCTGCAGAGAAGCTGAGGGTGGGCAGCAGGCTGAGCATCTCATGGGGATGCACCACTCACCATGGGGACTGTGCCAAGGCAGGCAAAAGTGGGGTTTGCTTCCCCCCTACCCACAGCGTCCATCCCTCTCCTCCTCAGCAGAGAGGAGATCTGCCTTTCAGAGAAAACGACATTTTGAGAAAAGTGATGACCTGGAGAAGTCTCCTGCAGCTCCAAATGTCCCCCACGAGGGTGTCACCCACTGCTGCTGGGAGGTGACAAAGGACAGTGCTGGGTCTGGTGGAAGGTGTCCCTACTCATGGCAGGGGGTGGGACTGGAGGAGCTTTAAGGTCCCCTTCAAGCCAAGACATTCTATAATTCTATAATTCTGTGATGACCTCCTGCTCTCTCCCACATGTGCAGCACTGACCCCAGAGCTCAGGTTCTCTGTTGTCCCCAGTGCTGACAGTGAGACAGCAGAGATTTGATGCTTGGGACACCTGATCAGGAGGAGCAGCCTGGGCTCAGTGCAGCCCAGCGAGGACAAAGCCACTGCTACCTGTGACTACCTCACAAGCCAATAAACCAAAACTGTGGCTGTTTAAGAGAGGTGGGGTCACAACTGGCACCCCAGTGCAGTGGCTTCACCAGAACAATAATTCAGATCCTCTCTGGACACCTCTGTCCTTCCCCTGCCCAGAGCTCACCCCAGCTTGCTGGAAGTCTTCAAGCTGGGCCCCACCACCCCTGACATGTCTTTGCAAACCTCCACAGGCTCTTGGTCCAGCCCCTGATTCCTGTTGGGTTTGAGAAGAGCAGCTAGAGCAGGATGTCTGCTGCTGAAGAAACCCTGACCCCTGGAAGCAACAGCAGAGGTGTAATTTGTTATGGGATTAATTCTTCCACCTCGGTGCAAACCTCAATGAGCCAAAGCAAATATTTCATTCCTGCTGCCACACTGGGTTTATTTACCACGAGCTGCCTGTGGTAGGATTGATAGGGGCAGAGCTGCTGTGCTCAACACTCATCCAACAATTAATGTTTGAGAGACTTTGATCCCCTCCATCACTCCCTGAAGCATCCTGGGCTCTGCAGTGGGAGCAAAGACAAAGGCTGGGCAGCCATGGGTGCACCAAGGGCAGGAGACATCTCCAGCAGCCAGGGAGACACCAGCAAGGCACCCTAGAGAGGAGCACATTCTGATCAGGAGGACAGGATCATTTCCCTCCTGGTAGGAGCGTGGAGCAGTGGAAGGCATACAAACCAAGTAAATAAAGCTAATTTCCAGCCCTCGTGGGGAAACCTTGAGAATGTGGTCTCAACACTCTGAAAAGAAGAACACAGTGTGACTGACAACAGTTTCTAATTTGCTGCCAGCAAGACTTAATCAGCAGTTTGTGCAGAGCCATCCAAGCAAAAAGCACCAAAAATAGAGAGCTTTTCTGCACCTCCTCCTCTGCAGATAATTTACGATGTCCTCGCAAAGGAGAAGTGACAAGCAGCCATGGCAGCAGTGTCAGATAAGTGTGAAACTTTCTATGAACTGCAGCCAGCTCAGCAAGCCAGTGTGTGATGAATGACAGGGCAGCCATGGCCTGGGTTCCCTTCTCTGTCACTCATCCCTGTGGGTATGCACAGCATTTCCCTTCCTTGGGCAGGGATGTGCTCTGTGGAATGCTGCTCTGTGTGCTGGGCTCTTTGCTTGTACCACAGCTGCACTAAAGGCAACAAGTGAGCAGGAGCTCACCCACAGCAAGGCTGGCATCCCCTTCACTCTGACTCCAGCTTTAATGACTGAAATATTTCAGCCGCACGTTCAGAGTGGCAAATGTTGTCAGAATTAGCTTTTACATTCTGTGCTTCAAGAGAGAGAAGGTGCTCTTTAGAGAAAGCACCAGTTTGTCTGTTTGCAGCCAACTGTGTGACTGTCTTGAAGTTGAAATGAAAGGGGGAAAAAATTTATCTAATTCAACTGGAAACCATGAGACTCCCATAATAATCAGGGTTATGGTTAAACTTGCAAATAGGTATCTCCCAAGTGCAAAGAGACCATTTGTTTCTGCTTTTCTAGCTGAATAAAGCAGGGCTCCTTCTTGCCTGCTGCTGTGTTCCAACAGCACAACTCCCAGCTGAGGAAAAGCACTCGCTGCCTTGCCAAGACAACATTCTTGTACATGACTAGCTCTTTCCTCTGCAGTTATTAATGTGTCACAAATCATAGGCTCAGATTGTCTCATATTATGGGAAAATCTACTAGAAGGAGAGAAAAATAAAGGAAACTTCCAGGGAAATTGATTAAAGGGAAATAAGAAATTTGACCCAATTTAACGGAACAAAATACGGTCAATAATAGAAACTATTTACATTCCTCTAGACGGACACACGGTTCTTTAGCAATAAGTTTTGTTTGTTTTGCTTTTTTACCACCTCGGAACATCTATTATAAGAACAAGATTTTAGTCCCCTTCTCTCGTGCCAAGTGCAATTTAAGTTTGCATTTTAGGGGATTCTTGAGCACAGCTCAGAGTCAGCAAACATGGACTCTGCAAAGCAGGAACTGTGACGGACTTTGGGAAGGTTTAACAGGATTCATTAGAATAAAAGCTGGGGCCCAGTGTAGGACACCCCTGAGCCTCACACTCGGACATTTGCATGGAGCAGTTTTGGTTGCTGACAGCACAGAGCACAACAAGCTGCCTTGCTATCCTGGATTCCATCCTGCTCCTCCTCTGCTCCAGGATTCTGCAGTCCAGGAGTGCAAACAGAGCTGGGGCACGCAGCCTGACTCCCAGAGGTGATGACAAATCTGCCCTGGAGAGGCAGCCCAGGGTTAACAATTTCTGTAACACCAGAGCCCACCCACCCCCCAAGAAACGAGCTCTAGCTCTTGGGGAAAGGCAAAGGAACAGAGCTGATGTTACAGAAATCGTCCTCACGGCTCAAAAATAACAGGCTGCAGTGTCCAACCTCTCCAGGGGCGATTATGTACATGGCTGTGTTGGAAGGGCCAGGTGAACTCAGTCACCCCTCACCTGCAATGTCACCAGCAGCTCTGTGACAGCCCTGCTGGCCCAACAGAGCTCACCCAGCACCTGCTGGTTCCAGCCCAGAGCAGGGACAGACCTGGGGCAGAGATGGGACAGGACCTAGGCCAGGCCAAGCTCAGGGTCCCCACATCCCCTGTGGGGCTGGCACTTCATTGCCCAGCCTGCAGCACACCAGGAGAAGGGATCATTTCACCTCTCCAGCACACACCTACAGCAGCGTGGTCTCCCACACCTGCCTGAGCCATGGTGCCACAGCTCTCAGAGGGATTTCAAACGCCTGTGCCTCCCCAGGGGCTTCAGGATGAACCAAGAGGCAACAGCAGAGAAAAGCTGCTGAGTGCTGCAGGCCTGTGTGGGTCTGAGGTCCATTCTAAGGCACAAGTGATCATCTAACCACACATCACCCCCTGCCCTCCCACACAGCTCCTGGGGAGGAGCCTGCTCCGGGTGAGGCTCCGAACCTGTGAAATCCCCTCCGAAAATCTGTCAGTGCCGAATGTGACACAGATGAGGTGGAATCAAAGAGCCCTCTGAAAAGCAGCTGTTTCACAGTTCTTGCTTCACTGCAGCTAATGATCTGCTGACACTGCTGGGAATTCCTGGGGATCAGCTTCTGGGGAGGAGAGAGCTCGGATACTCTGTTGGTATCCTGGGAAGGGAAATGGGCCGTGATCCTGGAGCTGCTGCTCACCAAGGCTTCCCAGAGGGACAGCATTTCTGCTACCAGATGGGGGGATCCTGAGGAGAGCCCCTGGCATTAGGGTTCTCAGCTGGCCAGGGCAAAAAACACCCGAACAAACCAGAAAACAAAGGGGGAAAAAGTGAATCCCAGCAGCACAGAAGGTGGGACGAGAAGAAAACATCCCCCAGCCCCAGGGCCCCTTCTTGGCAGGGCACCTGAGCCCACCTGGGACTGCCTGGGAGCCCTGCGAGGTGTGCACACTGGCTGGGACAGGCTGAGGTTACACCTCTAATGAGATCTAGGTGCACTGCTAATGCTGGCTGAGCCCCCTGACGTTTTAACTATCTTCCCAGAACCAGGCTGAGATAGGAAGTGCTACTGAAATGCAAAACCAGTGCTAAATATGCAACATACACACTAAATGGCAGAGGCTTAGTACTCCAGATCACTTCATTCCCTGCTTCCTTGAGTGCAGAAAAGCACAGTCCTTAACATATCTCCCTAAACTGCCTGTATATCCACTATTCCTAAAATAAAACTTTCTCATTTTATTTCCTTGGGGATCAAAGTATAAAAGTATTTAAAAAAAATACTTTTTTTTCTTGTAGGAGCTTTGCCGTCTTCTATGCAGCCAATATTTTAATAGTTTAATTATAAAAAAACTCCACTAACAATAAGCCACTTATACTGTATCTCCACCCTTGGCTTTTTAATACCCCTAAGACTCATCAATGCAAAGACATCTCAGAATAAATGCCTCAACATCTTAACCAAGGCTCTGCCACAGCACTCACTGCACAGGCAAATTAGGTGTGTGCATACAGCTCAGAAAAATGTGATTTATTCTGCAAACCATGCCTGGATTTCTGCTTGAAATGCAGCGATGGGCACAAACACAACATGCCATTGTGGAAGGCCCCAGGAATGCCTGGCTTACTCATGCTTGCTTTTCCTGAGGAGAATTTGAGTAGGTGGGGGTGATGTGTGGGGCTCCCTGTGGGATCCAGGCCAGCCTCCCCTGTTTTCCTGCCTGCAGGGTGTAGGAGTTACACCTGGAACTTCCCCACCCTAGGAGCTCCTCTCTGAGAGCTTCCTTTGGCAAATGGACCTTTGTTCCAGCAGGGACAGTTTGGGGTGGAGGCCACTATTGTTCCAGCCACCTGCTCCCACGGAGGAACGGGACAATTTCCTATGGACAGAGGTGCTGGCTGCTCCCACTGCTGTCCCTTCCCCATCACAGTGCCCAGACACTGCACACAGCTGCTAAAATGTTCTGATAGTTGGTACCTTCTCAGAAACACTGCCAAGAGACCATCCATAGCCATCATCCTCTCCCAGCATGGCCTGGGTTATTCACTTGTGCTGCTTTTTTAGAACTGCCATCAATAATTCATCAGCCAGTTTAATTTCCCACCCAGAACTGGCTCCTCTCATTCTAAGCAGCTGTATTTAAGTAAAGTCTGCATCTCAATAAATACAACTCACACATGAGAGACTCAGTGACTTTCTTCACATGACTTATGGCAAGACAGGTTCTGCTAAAGGGGTGAGTCATTCAGCAAAGGTAGAGGAAAACTGTTCATGATGTATTTGTGAAATCCCCAAACCACAAAAAGGCACCATTTAATAACAAAAAGCATCACAGGATGCAGAGGAACCAATAAAGTAGGTAGAACCCTTCCAGAAATGACTGTGACACGGGGGGCCTCATCAGAGGCCTCTCTTTCTCAGGATCCAGTCAGTTATAATGAGTGGGAGGTGCAGGTTGCGAGCTCACACATTTATGGGATTTGCACTTCAGAAATCAAAACTGCCAGTTTTCTTCTGTCCCTCAGGGGAATACCAGAACCACCTGTGCTTCAGCCTCCTGAGCTGTGCACCCCTTGGCACTGACAGCTAGCAAAAACAGCGACCAGAATGCACCTGACCTCAGAATCAGAGCTGTCCCTCCGCTCCAGCTGCGCTGCTGCCACAGCTCAGACCAGAGGACCCTGGTCACACTCCTCTGGCACAGGCTACAGTGCTTGGAGCCAGCCCAGTGTGAATTCAAACCTCCAGCCACCTGCCAGTTCGTGGAGGACGAGTTCTGATTGTGCCTCCACTCTAAATAAAGCCAGGAAAGCAGACAGCTTGCACACTTCACCAACAGGGACAGCACAGGTGTGTCCCTACATACACCCCACGCTGCTCCTAGGAGAGCCAGCAGGACCCAGCAGCAATGCACTGATAAATAACTCTGCAGAAGCCCCCAGACTTGCAGCACAGAGCTTGCTGTCCTCACAAGCCCCCCAAACCTCTCCGAGGACAGGGAATGCCTGGAGGGAAGGCAGAGCCGCAGTTGCCAGGCACGGCTGGCACAGGGGGCAGAGCACAGCAGGGATTGCCAGCCCAGAGGCAGGGCAGCAGAGCAGCAGCGCAGGGATACTCACAGCACTCGATGGGGTTGGAGGCCGCCTGCAGGGACACCACCCTGCCGCTGGGCTCGGGGATGTGCACGCGGAACACCAGGCGCACCCGCGTGTTCTTGCGGCCGATGTCGGTCTCGCCCTTGCGCAGCTCGATGTCCGCGTTGCGCAGCTTCAGGATCCCCGCGCAGTCGATGCTGCAACACACACGGAGCCCACTCACTGCTCTGCCCGGGGCCTGCTCCCTCCCCGGGGCTCACAGCAGCCCCGAGGACCTGCTCTGTTTGGGATCCACACATTCCCAAACGTGCAGCACACAAGGGGTGAAGAAACCTCAGACACACAGCACACGAAGGGTGCTGAAACCCCAAACGTGCAGCACACAAGGGGTGCTGCTGGACCTCTCCCCACTCTCTGGCCACAGCAGAGCTGCTCTCCAAGCATTAAATCCCCAAATGTTGTTTCCCAGTGCTAAGCACAGGAGAGCAGCAGGCAGAGCCCTCCCCAGGGCAGGAGCCCCCATCAGCCCAGCTGCCAGGGCCTGCCCAACATCCCTTCCCTGCCCACACCTGTGCAGGGCAGCTGAGCCCCGTGGGGAATCACAGCAGCTGGTTACAGAATCCCCACTGCCTGCACCAGCCAGGCACATGGAATTCAGCTCCAAAGCAGGGAGCACACTGCTGTCTCCTCCTGACTGCTACAGCCTGGCCCAGGTCACTGTGCCATCCTCCAAAGCCCGGGGACATTGAAAATCTGCTCTTGCCTTGCCTGGGAACATTCTCCCATTCACTGTGTCCCTGCACAAAGGGAAAGTGCAGGGAGCAGGATGGGGCTGAGCAGCAATGATTGCTTAAATCAGCACTGCAACTTAAATTTGGTCTAAGTGCAGATTGGCTTCTCCAGAATCCAGTGTAACCTTGCAAACACGCCTGTGTTAGGAAAATGTGACAATTATTTGTCAAACTCAGCAAGAGTTCTCAGAGCAGGCAGTGAGCACTGCTATTAAACAGGCACTGCCAGCCCATTTTGATATCAGTTCTAAAAACACATAATTTCTCTTCTCTTGATATGAATTAAAATCACGTTTGGGGAGGTATAAGCCCCAAGCTGCTTCCTACACCCACACTGCTCCTCGCCCTTGCATAAGTGCAGGGGTTTATTATTCCAGGGTTCCTTGTTAGGAATGAGGTATATTTCCTAAAAAAATATGAAGAAAGAATGCGGATTTTGCAATGAAATAGGGGGACTTAAAAACAGAACTGCTGTGCCAATTTTGTCAGGCTCCTCTGAAGGATGGAGATACAGCTCTTCCCTCTGCAGAGCAATCACTCTCATGCCTGGCACACATTCAAGCCTGAAGTTTTCAGACTGGTGCCCACTTCATCCCTCTGCCTCCATAAAACTGGAAGGAGTAATACAGACAAGATGTGCCTGTATTTGCTTTTCAGTTAACCTATTACAAGAGGAGCTCTCATGGCCAGAGCACTTGACTGAGTTTAGAAGAGATGCTTTGTATTCCATTAAATGTTGGAAAATGCATCCCAGCCCTGTTCCTCACAGTGTCCCTGCAGCACAAGGACCTGAGATTTGAGTCTTCTTTTCCTGAGTGCACCACGAACCCATTCTGACTGTGAGATGATGGATTAATGAGACACTGGCTGCCCCATGCCTGAAGTGTCCAGGCCAGGCTGGACAGAGCTTGGAGCAGCTGGGACAGTGGAAGGTGTCCCTGCCATGGCAGGGGTGGCACTGGACGGGCTTTAAGGTCCCTTCAAACCCAAACCATGCTGTGATTACAGCACAGTCACTGCAGAAACTGGAACACTGAGCAGAAGTGCCTGCATGGTCACCTGCTGGATGGGAACTCCCCCAGCAGCTTTAACCCAGGAGTTGTAGCTGCTTTTGTAAAAGGGCCTTGCCCTCACAAACCACCCCAGCATGCTGGAAAGGGGAGTCCCTCCAGAGCATCACTATTCTTTTAAGTGATCACTATTATTTTAATCTCCTTTCCCAAGAGAAAGAACTTCAGCGCCAACTCCATCCACCTCAACCTTGCTAACAAAAAGAAATCTACTTACGTTGCTTTCATGTTGTTTTTGGGCTCCAGGGGGATCTCTAGCACCTTGGTGTTGCCAATGATCTTCTCGTAGCTGGTGGTGGTGACGGTTTTGCCGGTGATGCGATGCACCTGGTAGAAGGCGTGGGGCTTCAGGATGCGCTCGTCCGCCGTGCCAATGAAGATCTGCAGCCCCAGGGGCTTGTTCTCCATGTAGCCGTGCAGCTGGCAAGACATGGAAACTGCTGTCACACACTGCGCCTGCAAGGCCTTCAGGACACCAAGGAGGCTTGCAGACACGTGCAGATAAATGTGGGTATCTGCACTGATTCACTGCTCTTGGAAACTCATCCTTCCCCCAGTGCTGGTTCACCTTCAGCCATTCCTCTTACACTATGCTAAAACACCACCTGTACAGGTAGAGATGGCACTTTGGGTCTGGGACTGAACAGCACAAGGATGTCTTAGTTGACCTCAGAGCCTGGGGTTTCTAGGCCTCAAGGACACACATTATTCTGTCTTCTTTGTTGTTTTTTTTATAAACACCATTTGCTGCAAGGAAACCAGAATGCCTCCATAGAGCAGGAGACAAGGAAATTTCTCCTTCCTTATTAACATTCAAAATTACAAATCAAACCATTCTAAATTTCTCACATAACCAAAAATGAGAACCAGACATTTATCTACCACATAGCCAGGGATCGAGCTGAAAGGGAACTTTATGGTCTGAGACATGCTAAATTTGTTTCCAATTACTCTGTCCACATACAAAACCTTGATGAAGCCATACAAAGCAAATAGTACTGGAAGATCAGAGAAAAGGAAGATTAAGCTAATGGTATTCATGGCCAAACCAGGGTTTTTTTCCTTTTTTTTTCTTTTCACCAGTCAGCAGGAGGTATCCTTGCACAGAAGGATTAATTCCCCCCTGGAAGGGGACCACATGCAGCATCAATGCAGTGCTGGCAGCCTTCCTCCAGTGTGGCAGATGTAAGTGACACTCACTCTGCAGAGCCACCACTCCTCACCCAGCACACGTTCTGGAGGCAGCAAAGCCAGGGGCTGTGCCCCAGAGACCCCAGGCAGGGCTGAGTGAGCAAACACCCCTGGCATGGACAGCTCCAGGAACAGCTCCATTGAAGGCACCAGGCCCTGGTTTTGTAGAGCAAACTGCAGAGCCCAGCCCAGGCACGGCCCGGCCCAGCCCACACCTCACTGGCAGCGTTCTGGAGCTGGGCAGGAGGGGAATGGGGCAGGAGGCTCTGTGCAAACCTTCAGCTGCCGCTGGGAGCCAGGGCAGGAGCAGGGAGCCGGGCTCGGAGCACCAGGGCTGGTACTGGAGGCACAGCATGGCCAGGAGCGTGAGAAATACAGCAGCAGCCACGGGCACATTCAGAAATGGATAAAGCAGATGGGAGATGAAAGGAAACAGAGGCCCAAATGAGAGATCTGCTGGGAACAGGCACTGATGGAGGAACAGCCCCTGCTGATCCACAGCCCAGATCCACTGGGAGCCTCACAGAAACTCACCCTAAGCACAGGGCTTTCAAAATCCAGCCCTTCCTGGCCTTCAGTGCAAAGCTCTTGTATCACCAAAAGCCATCCTGTCTGCACAAGGGGTGAGGGAAGAGAAGGTTTTGAGCATTGAGTGTGTTTATTGTCATGCCTGACAGAGTAATTCTTGGTGGAGCCAGCTACAACAACGAGAGCATCCTTTGGACAGGAGGGGTTATTACAGTGACAGCAAAGCAGCTTTTGCTCTCCCCTCTATCCTGGCAGAACAAAATCCCAGAGTTATTGGTGGGAGGCTGAAATGGAGGAAAACAGATAATAAATTACAAAAGAGAATCTGCCCCCAGTGAGCACAGTCAGTAGCAGCTCTAACAGAACTGGCTACATACACAGGGTTTCATACTGGCCACCTTTAAAAGTCATTTTAAGTGGTGTTTGCTCATGTACAGAATGAGTTCCCAAGACAAAACTGCTCATGGTTGTCCAATAATGTGCATGTCTGTGGGTGTGTGTTGTATGAATGCATACAGACTTAAAGAAGAGAGGAATTGATTCCCTGTTCATTGGCACTGTCTGTATCATCTGCTGGCCCAGGGGCATAAAACACACAGTAAAAGGCCTCCTGATCCTCCACAGAACCAGATTTTAAATCAGTTTGGTCAGGGGAAGAAAATTACTTCTTTTTTTGTAATTTATGGTATTATGGCAATGCTGTGGGATGACGTAATTGTAAAATCAGAACAGCATTATAAAATGCAAATACAAAGAGAAAAAATATATGTAAAAGAGTCAAGTGTCCCCAGTTAAAAGGGTTTATCCTTGACCTAATTGACTGCATTTTCAGGGCTAATATAGGTGGTCATTTACCATAACCAATTCCATCTACCTTTCACTTGCTATGAACACAACAGGATGACTAAGGAATTAGAAAACGGAGATGAACAGCTCAGGGAAACACTCCAGGAACTTGAAAATCAGAGTTTTACACTCATCTTCACCACCAATTTAGCACAGCTGTGGTCATGTCACAGCAGCTCTCTTTACCAGCACCAGGGAACAGTGACGCTCCCCCTGCTCAGCAGGGACGGAGCATCTGTGCTGCTTTTGTGTAGAGAAAATTCTGTGAGCTAGAATGACAGAACCCATCAGAGCCAGGCTGCAGAGATATGTCTCTTCTTAAAACTGAACTGCTGAGGATTGTCACTGTCAGTAAACACTCACCTCCACTACACCAGGCAGCTGCTTTAGTATTTAACCAAAGCGCCAATCTTTTCTTTGGAGAAGCAAAGGTGGAATAAATTTGACCCTTAAACAAACTTTGGGAGGTGAAGATTTAAAATGCTTTTTAAAATACTAACTTTGAAATTCATTTTTTCCTCCCTTAGCAACAACGAAGCTGCTCTGAAATCTCTGTGTTTCAGAGTTGTTCTGCTCATCAGAGCTGCTCCCTCCAAGCCCTGTCAGGGGAGCACCAGCCCCACACCAAGGTTTGCCTTCACTCCTTCTCACTTCTCTTTCCATGAAGAAAACAAAATCTGGATTTCAGTTTCAAGAGAGTGAGGATCAAGAAAGATTTATGAATACAGAACTCTGGGAGGAAATATTTTTGTGTATTATAAGGTGACCTATTCACAATAAAACTCCCCCAAACTGTATACAGATCGAGTTGGAAAAAACCCAACTCCTTTGAGTCACATTTGCCACAAGGGGAAAGAGAAGCCAGACATGATGTGTACCTTTCCATACTCTATTTTGGGACTTTAAGATCCTATTTCTTTCAGTTGAAAGATTTTTCTTAAACTTTGCTTTTGCCTAACTCCTACAATATTAACACAGCCAGACATAGGCTGGTCTGTGACCTGAGGAAATGCAAAGCACTTTGGCAGATAAACAAATAACATCATTCCGAAAACAAGGAGACTTTTCTTGTTTGGTTTGCTGCTATGATTGGGTTTCTAAACAAAATGGAAATGTGTGGCACGATTAAAAGCATCATCTCACCTCTGCAGAAATCAAATTCATTCTGCACTCCATCCATGGATCAATACCAGTCAAATTTGGGAAAGGGGAGGATTTGAGTGCCATTTGCAGAAGGCACCTGTGCAATTCTGTATGCAAAAACGAGCAGATGTGCCCTTGCTGCTGAGTTTGTTCAGTTACACACCCAACACCACCCTGTGATGGCCCTGGCACCGCAGCCATCGGGAGCACACATCAGGCACATGAAACACACCTCCTGCCCTGTTCCAAAACTCAGATCTCCTCACAAACTGAGACCCCAGCTCCAAATACACAGCACTTAAACCCAGAGGTGTCAATTCCCTTCTAAACCATTCCTTACCCAGTGCAGAGATGACCCAAACCCTGCACCCATGCACTGGCAGTGCCCCTGCCCGGGGGGATGTGAAACACAGCGTGAGTGCTGGGCTGCACAAAGAGCAGAGCTCTGCAGAGGCTGCAACGCTGCTCACTTGTGCTGAAATCAAGGGATACATTGACAGCAGAGCCAGAAAGCAAGGCAAATTCCTTACAGATTCTGTAGGTGATCGCCTGTAGACAACAACATACCTATACAGGGGGAAATCAGTGCAATTTTGAAATTTAGATCATTCAATCTGGGATATGCTTTCTTGAATTTAAATATTATTATAATTTATGTAGAATTACATTATCAGCAGGAAGAAGAGAGATTCATAGAAAATAAATACCTTTTTTTTATTCTTACCCAGAAGCCAGGCCAGAGAGGGGCAGTGATTTCCCAGGTCCTGCAGAGGGTGAGCAGCCAAAGCTCAGCGAGAAACCTGTGGTGCCATGTGCCCTGCTGCAGGGGATACTGATCCCATTCTGTCCTGCTGCAGGGGATGCTGCCAGTGAATGCTGACCCTGTCCTGCCAGCACCCCAAACTGGCACTTCAGGCACCGCTCAGCAGCTGCAGCACCTCAGTTCCCAGCAGCATTGCAAGCTTTGTCTTTTCACTGCTGGGCTGCAGAGCCAAATTTTCTCGGGGATTTCTGGTTTGGCTGCTGCACATCAAAATGCTCCGTGCAGAGCTGGCTTTGCACGCCGAAAGCAGCAGCATCTGCAGCTGGTACTGTGTGCTTGAAGTGCCCCAGTAAGAGCTGTGTGAGCCTGACTGCTCTAGAGAGTACAAGGTTGTCATGTATTTCCCTTTCACCCCAGCAGAGCTCTGCCTGTCGGTCTTTCTCCCTGGGATGGACCAAGCTGCATCTTTAAAGCACTTTCCTGTCTAGACAAGGCAAGCCGTGGCCAGGAGCAAAGTATAAACGTGGGGAATGGATTCTCTAGGGCTGGGGTCTTATCTGCTCGAAAGCACTCGGTCCCCCGGTCTCTGAGCTCGGGGTAAGCCGGGTTTGGTCCGTGACCGTGGATCCCCGGCTGTGTCCCCTGGAAGTCACTGGGATGTGCATGTGTGTGGCCAGCTCGGTGATTCACGCTCATCCCGGCCGGCAGCGAGCAGCGTTCAACGAGCAGCGAGCACAAAGCCGTGAGAAATCGCTTCCTCCGGGGCTCCCTTCCTGCTGCCGTGCCCGAGATAAGCGGGGCTGCCCGGCCGGCGGGGATGAGCTGTCCCGGCCGCCTGCCCTGCTCCGCTCCGGCACCGCCAGCCGGCCCCAGGGCTCCTCCCGAGCCTCTCAGACCCTCCGAGAGGATGCTCCGGGCCAACTGCCCCGTTTCTGTCCCCCCTGCCTGCTGCAAACAGCTCCAGCCTCGGGTTTAGATCGTTAATCCCCATCGTTAATACCCGCTGACCACAAGGATTTTTTTGGGAGGTCTTTGCTCAACAATACTCATCGCGAGATGGAAAATGTCACTGCATTGTCTCAGGGAGAGTGGCATATCAATAACTGTCAGGAATTCAACAAAGACCTCGTCCAGCCACTGTATCATGTAGCAGCTCCTCTGCCTGCTTCACTTAGAGCTGACATTGAGCAACAAAGCCCAATCTTCTCACATGGTTTTGTTCAATTTAATGTACTTGGGACACTGCAAAAGAACGCAAACCAGAAGGAAATCTTTGCCTTAGTTCCTTTTGCTCCCTACCAAAGCTGTCTAAAAAACCCTCTGTAGACAATCCTTTGAACATCTGATTCTGCTAAATTATAATTTTTTGATACTCAGTTTTAAGTGTTTCTTATTTTGGTGACAGTTTAGTCAAAATTCCAAGGGCTGAATCTCACTTGCTCTGCTGTTCCTTACAGTAAATGACAACCAGACTCCCAGTGTCTTACTGGGCTTTCTGCTTTCAGATGGGGATAATATAATAATAATTAATGTCTCTGTCTGGGACACAGAGACAGCAGCCCCTGGAGAAAGCAGTCAGGAGGGTTTGCTCCTGACTGACCTCACACTGCAATGTAAGCAAGTTGTTTCCTCTCTGGGCTCCAGTTTCCCTGCCCCTGTGAGGAGCTGCTCCTGTTTTCAGGATGCTTTGGCTCTCTCAGATGACACTTTAAAAGAAGAGGCACAATGCATCTGTCCGTGTGCAGGGAGGAGGGTTTGGAGCTCTCATCTTCACAGCTGGCTAAGAAAACCAACTGTGCCATTAAAGCACTTCCATGCACGCTCATGACAAAGGAGCTAAACCTCCCCAGCACGACAGAACTCACTGTGCCGCCAGGAAACCAGAGGGTGAAAATTTGATGATTTTGACAGAATCACACTGGAAGAGTCCCTCAGCACGGGGCTCTGGCACCAGTTAGCAAGGCTGGACCCTTGCCAGCTGTCAGAGGCACTGTGGAACAGCCCCAGCCCAGCTGCAGCAGAGCAGAGGGTGGCAAAGCAGGGCTTTTCTAAAACCTCACCTTCCTCTGCCACACTCAGCTCATCCTTCCCCAGGAGCCTCCCCCTGTGCCACCCCGGTGTGGCACAAAGCTTGACAGCAGCCATGGTGAAAAGGGCACTTCCAACTGCACAGACATCAGTCTGGAGAGAGCAAGGGAGAGCTGGAGGCTCAGCTGGGCAGGGAAGCCCATGAGCAGAGAGCTCTGGTGGGAGTTTACAGGATATTGCCCACCCTGTGTGAATCCTCCTGAGGACACTCCAGCAGGCTCTGGATGGGGTGAGCTCTGTGCTGGAAGTGCCCACATCTGAAATTCCAGCTTTGCTTTACAGCACACTGACCCCACATGCACAGTCCTGCAGTGAGAACGTACAGCAAAGAATAACTAAATCTTGCTGCTGCCTCTTCCAGGAGTATTTGTGACCCACAAAACCTGCACAGCACAGGCATCCCCCTCAAACCAGCTGGTACACGCTGCTTCCCCTGACCTCTGCCTAAACTCCTCTCCATCAAAAGCAATGTATTCTCAATCAGGCTCAAAAGTTTCAGTGAGAGCTTTTCATTCACCTCCACTCAGAATTACAGCCATGCTTGCAGCACAGCACGGGGCTGCTGACCTACCCTCACATTTGATGGCATATTGGTTCTGAAGAGGATTTCCCAGATGCAGCTGAAATCTCTGGTTTGGCCACTGCACATCAATCCCCGCAGCAGTAAATAAACCCAGGGCCCAGAGCTCAAAGCTCAAGAGGCCCCTGCAAGGACCCCACAGTGCAAACAAGCCCTGTACCCTGCAGTAAATCAGGTGTGAAAGGCGCAGGTGCTCTGTCACACCAAACCCTGCAGCAGCCCAGCCCAGCTCCAGAGCAGGCCAGAGGTGGCACAAAGGTGCTGTGCAGCACCAGCAGCTCCAGCACAGCCCTGCCCTGCACAGGGGCCTGGGGAAGGTGGGGAAAGGACAAACCCAGCTCTGGGATGTGCCCTGGGCAGCAAACCCCCCCGGCAGGGCTGACAGGGTTTCAGCAGCTCAGCTCCAGCCCGGCCCCACGTGTGAGAGTGCGAATCACCCCATGAGCTGTGATTTGGTTTTGAGTTTCCATCAAAGGCTCTGGTTTCACTAACACACCAATGAATTAGCTGAATGTTGGAA
This sequence comes from Zonotrichia leucophrys gambelii, assembly GCF_028769735.1. Lineage (NCBI taxonomy): Eukaryota > Metazoa > Chordata > Aves > Passeriformes > Passerellidae > Zonotrichia > Zonotrichia leucophrys. Next base: position 1,180,871 of record NC_088189.1, read on the forward strand.
GTCACATACAGTTAAAAGTCAGAGCCCCATGGGAAGCCCAGGCTAAGAAACAATGTCTCCTTTGACTGTGAAACCACAAGAAAACACAGACGGCAAAATTCAAATATAAAAGGAAAGTGGAACATACGTTTGTTATTGTAAAGCAGCTCCTGTGAGCTCCACTAACAACTCTGCCATTCCAGCTTCTTTTTAATAAGAAAAATAAAAAGAGGCAGTGAAAGCCACCACAATTTTAAAAGTTAAACCCAGGGGAGCATTGGGCTGGCTGTGCTGAACAGGAGCCCCTCTCTGCACAGCTTTCCTGCTTGGAGAGAAGCAAGGGGAGCCTGGCACACAGGGGTGGAGGGGCTGGGGGTCCCTGTGCCTGCCCCTGCCCTCACCTGAGCACTGGGGTTTGGCAGCTCTGCTCTGCATTTGGATGTTGTACCAAGGTAAACAGTGGGAATTTAACCTGTGCCATTCCACTCCAGGGTGTGTTTGCTCTGCCACCTCTATCCCAGCTCTTTGCACAGCAGCAGCCACTGCCTTTCCCAAGGGACAGGCTCTTGCACAGCCCTGACTGGAGCAGCTGGGTACAAATAAGCAGCTTTGGGAAAAAGAGCTGGGAATCAAACGTGCCTTCCCCTCCTCTGTGATCTCAGTGACCAGGGGGACCTGCAGGATGGAAGGAGCAGGGAAACTTCAGCTTTGCTCTAGCTACAAAGCATCTCCTGGCTATTCTCAGCACCTTAACATCCAGGGGATACTCACATCCAACTCACAGCCCTAACACTGAGCCTCCCTACAGCTAACACGAGCTGTAAACTCCTGCCAGGAGTGACGCAAACACCTGAGCTGGGAGCCTGTGCTCCCCCATGGGACTCTGCACAGCCCTGAGATCAGACACGTGAGCATCCCATGGCCTGCAGGGCTTCTCCCCTGCTCCTGGCACAGCCAATGTCCCCTCCCCATGTCCAGCTGCCCTGAGGCCCTGACCACCAGCCCTTCTCCTGCCATGCTTGGAGTGCAGAGCCTGGAGCGCAAACTCGAGCCGTGACACGTGAAGAAGAGGAAGCAGCATCAGAAAGATAAACCACAAGATAAGGCTTGGGGGATATGAGATCTGCTGGTCTGTAGCTTCAGAGCACCCAAAAGAAGAAATCTGCATGCAAAATGCATTTTCCAAAAAATAAATATTGCAGGGCAGCACCGTGCTGCAAAAACCAGCCAAGATCTCTTCTGCCAGCAGGTTCAGCTGGGTAATTAGTCACATGAAGGGTTAATTAAAGGCTTTTTTAAAATCAGATTTGTTTCAAAAGGGATTGTATTTTAGAAACATGCTCTGTTTACATCTAACAAGAAGACAAAAGTTAAACTTCACAGAGAGGAAAGAAAGAGAGGGAAAGAAAAGATCCCCTGAAGCCAAATAACTTCTGACATGAAAACTTTGGATTTTACTAGCCTCCCCCAGCCTGAGATGTCATAAACCATACAGGTGCAACTATCTCATTACTTGGCATCCATATGAACCTGGTTATGTTCAAGTGAACACAAATTCAACAAATACTTCCAGCTTTACAAGAAACCTTCAGAAAGACACTGTCCATATTTTCCCCAGATGCAGACCCAGCTGTGCAGAAGCACATCTGCTCGGGGAGCTCAAGTGGACATTTGAATTTATAGTTTTAGATCCTGAAGCTTGATGGCAAATTATGATAAAACTAGCAATATTGGTTCCTGTCCTCAACAGAAAATCTAAATGCCTCTTTGATTGATATTGATTGCAGGAAGGAAACAAATTCTATTTGCCCATGTCACAAAAACTCCTTCACTGCAATAAGGACCCTGTTGATAGGAATACCTGGGGAGGGTAAGTGATACTGCAGTTGCAGCCAAACTGAGAAAGGAGCAAGTGCTGATTGCTATCATTCCTGCTTCTAGGCAGCTTCAAACACGCCACAGGAGGCTGTGAGCTTGTCAGCCCCAAACCAAAAAGCCTGCATTTCTGAGGTATGGCAAATGGGACTGCTGTTTATTATTACCCTGCACCCTTTACTCAAATACCCAGGCCATACATGTAAGTCCAGCTCCATCAAAGCAAACAAATTCATTGATTTAACAATTTATGGCTTGATTTTAAAAGGGGGTGAGCCTGCAGGGGAGTACTGAACATATGCTTGAAGTTAAGCACAAATCAACCCAGTGAAATTAGTGGTATTGATCACATGCTTGAAATTACACATAAATGTTAATGTTTTCCTGGTTCCTGCAAGCCCTGAGTGTGTCAGCAACATCTGTGGGATGCAGCCAACTTTGTTTAGTGAGGGCTGAGGCTGTGGCTGACCTGTTCAGCTTCCACACATCATTCCAGCACTCTCCCAGTGACACAGCACAGCCCCGACCCCAGCCTGGCTTTGGCTTTCCTTCAGGAAACATGGGCTGAAAACAGGGGAAATGAGGGAAATGACTGATGTGCCCCCACTTGGCCAAGCTGCAGCTACTCAGCCAGTATTTTACACCACCCTTTGAAAGGTGAAGGAAAAGCTGTTCACACTCCAAACAGAAGAACGGTTCAGCTCATTCAGCTCTCAGGTCAGCAAGGGGACAAATTCATTCTCTCCACCATGGCAGCCTGAATTTTGCTTCAGCAGTGACTTCCCAGGCACCTCATGACAGTCATGACAGGGGATCACACGAGGTTCATACAGCCCAGAAAAAGCAGCAAATACATTGCCCACATTTCTGAGCTTTCAGAAGCCAATCCAAACCAACCTTCCTGAAATCCTGGACTTCACCACGGCTTAGCTCACACCCTTTAAGCACATCCCAAGGTTCACAGGGTGAGCTCCTCTTTCAGGGACAGCCCCCAGACAGCATCTCAGAGATAAACTTGCCCCCCTTTTTCCTGCAGGAGACCCCCAGGCCTTACCTGGACCACGGGGTGGCCCCCGGTGGGAGCCTTGACGGCGCCGCGGCTGCCCTCGGTCTCGTAGTGCGCGCGGTGGTGGGGCTTGGGCTGCACCTCGATGCGCAGCTCGTAGGGGCCAGACTGGCTGCACAGGGGCCACTCCAGGGGAGGCAGGGACTGCACGGGCAGGCTGGGACACAGAGAGAGTCACACACCAACAGGGAGACTCCTGAGAACCTCATTTCCCAAAGCCCGGTCTCCCCTTCCTCCCAGCGCCCCACCCGGAACGTTCAGGAGTCTGCTTCAACTCCCATGAGGTTCTGCTGGACTGCTCACACCTGACTGCAAGCTCTGCTGAGAAGACAACTTCTGTGGGCCCATCACCTTGCAGAATAGGGTAAGATATTTCTGTTTCTTAAACAGAAATATCTGTAGCAGTTACATTTTTTCAAAGACCCCTCCCTTTTACCTAGCTCTTCTTTTTTCAAAGATCCCCCTCTTTTACCTAGCATTTGTTTATTCAAAGATCCCCCTCTTTTACCTTGCTTTTATTTATTCAAAGACCTCCCTCTTTTATCTAGCTTTTGTTTATTCAAAGATCCCCCTCTTTTACCTAGCTTTTGCTGTGTGTCTCCAGCTTGGATCACAGCACACGTGTTGTGAAATATTAACTCCATTTGCCACTACCTATCAGTTGTGTAAATTAACAGTTGTAAGATTTCCATAAATATGAAAATGCACATCAATAAAATGCTAAACATTCTTACCTGGTACTAGTTTTCCTGTTATGAAAATACATAAGGGTTTATGACATGAAATGAATACACTGCAAGGTACAACTAAAGCCTGCACTGGATTTTAAGCCACTCTCACTCTGTGAGCACAGGCTGCTGCCAGGACCGGTCTGACAGGCCAAGGGAGTCACAGCCTGTGCTCTTTCACTCACAGTTTGTGTTCAGCAGGTCAGGAACACCCTGGGCCAACCTCAGAGCCAGCAGGATGGCACTGACAGGGTGCCAGCAGGGACTGGGAGCAGAGTCACACACTTGGCACCCTCGGTCCTGGCAGATGCCATAGGGCCAGACAATGGAGGGCTGAGATTTGGGCTAAGGGACAGCTGACAAAGTGACAACCAACACAAAGTCACCAGAGTTGACTGAATGCTCAGTCTGACCTGGAGCAGTGAGCTCTGTTTGGAATCAGGCATTACTTCAAGCATTTTAATCCTTGAAGGAAATTGGTAAGTGACTTTACAAATTTTAAGAGCAGCAGGATGGCACCAGAGTGTTCAGCCTTTGTCAAAGGCTGAATCTACAATCTGCTATTTAGACAAATCATTTGGAAATTTGAATTTATAGTGTACTGTGCTATCAATGAACCTCTTTGGTGATGTTTCTTAAAAAACCTGACTTTTTCATCTCAGAATCCTAATGGACCAGGCTCCCATTAACCAGTGCTGTCCCTGGGCACTCAGCTCTGGCCTGCAGCAGGACCTGCCCAAGAAAACCCTCCCTAGGGATCATCAGCCATGACAGAGGACACCAAACCATGAAAAACATGGAAAACACCCACAGGAAGCATTACATACCTGCAGATTGGTATGGCAGGCACCAGCTGCTTCGTCCAGGATGGAGGAACCAACAGAATGGATTCTGGGGCCGAGTTTCTCCTGTCCTCCTGCTCACAAGGCCCGTGGAAGTCGACAGTCTGAAAGACGTGACACGGAATGCTGTTTTTGTGGGAAGCCATGGGCGAAGGATCGGGGCTGGTTTTCCAGATCTTGGTGGGGACGCCGCAGGAGGGATCCGTGGGAAGGCTGCTCATAGCATCCATGGCAAGGGCAGCGCTGGCCAGCTGCGTGTAAGTGGCTGCAGAGGCGTCCTCTCTCGGGGGCAGGCGAGGAGAGGGCTGTGGAGAGGGGCTGCGGGACTGCCGGGGCGAGGAGCAGGGCAGCTGGGCGCTGTAGAGCCCCGTGCAAGAGAACCTCCGCTTTGCGCCTGGCGACGAGGACCTTGAGTTGGGACAGGGAGATGGTGAGTGGCGTCCCAAGCAGGCTTCCTCCGTGGTGCTTGTTCGTGGTGACATTATTGGAGAGGTTCTAGGAGAATAATGAGTATGGATGTTTTGAAACTGCGGACAAAGGTCATCACTAGGACCATTATTTGGTGAAACACATGGAGACGTGCAAGGAGATACATTTGTCTCTGAAATGAAACTTGCAGAGGAGCCGCTACTAGCTGGGCTCAGACACAGTGGTTCTCTGTAGCCCTCAAAGCCAGGGACAGGCAGGGTAACCCTGGGGCTAGTGGTGGCTGAGTTTGGCTGATGTTCTGCCAACAGAACATCTGTGTCTCTGCTGCGGAAGGGCCCCCCCGAATGGATCAGTTCATGATATGGAGTTATTTCAATCCTAGGGCTCGGAGCAGAGGCCCCTGCAGCGTTGGCAGGGTGAGTAGGTGTTGGCCCTATGCTATCTGGCTGTCCATATCTGCCCATGGGATCTGCAGCAAGGCTAGGAAAAGGCAGGGGGCATGGCTTGAGGCCACAGTCCAAGACATCATGAGCGTATGTAACTCCAGAGGGTGGGCTGTTGCTTTTATGTGGAGTCGGTTCTTCTGGAAAAAGAAGGGTCTCTTTCAGACTGTAAATATTGTTACAGAAGCTGAGCAATCATGGATTAAAAAAATGCATATTTATAAACTGGTTTTGATCTGATATTAGCTTATTATTTCATTCTTTTTCACTGTGAGAAGTACTGGATTAAGAGCCAGGGAAGCTCAAGTGCTCAGGGCAGGTGCAGCATGGACAGAAGCACTGCAAACACCTCCAGCCAGGCTCCTGCTGCCTGAGCCTCACCTGAGGGATCCCTGGGCAGGTGAGCAGCGTGTCAGCCCCTCTGTCCACAGCCTCCTGCCAAGGACACCCGGGTGCTGTGACTTTGGTCGCATTTTGCCAACCAGGAGCTGGACTGAAACCAGCACATCACAAAATCGCTTCCAAACAGGTCTACATAAAACCAAATGTTGAGGAACAGCTTTTGGAGAAGGGAGAAACACCTTCCTTACACAGCCAAACCCAGCCAGGAAAGGCTTCATGAACCCAAGCTGAGCTCAAACTCTTAAACTGAAAAGTCAGTTCTGTGTGATGATTTGTTTGGCTCTGCATCATGACAGCAAGTTTGGTGACAGGATTCATGTGAGTCAGAAAACACATTCACAAATATTTGTTAGAGAAGAGACAGGGAGGAAGAATCCAGCCCTGTGGTTAAGGGCAATCCCATTCCAATTTCAGCCCAGGGAACATTTTCAGACAGGGGTTATAAAATACACAATAACAAGTAAGTGTTCAGTAGAACCCTCTCTCTGCTGGTACCCAAACCCCTCAATTTTCAGAGATTCCCATTTTGCAAACTCTGCCCAGGTTGCAGAGCACAGGGATGCTTCCAGGGAACACAGAATTCCCACCAGCACTGCAGAGCCCAGCTCCAGCCTGGTCCCAGCACCTGAGGATGTGCAATGGCAGTGGCATCCCAGAGAGCAGAGCCATGGCAGATATTCCCACGTACATCAGCCCCTGGAGCTGAAGAATATTTGTCATGACACAAAAACATGCAAAACATTACCAGGATTTGTATATGTTTTTAAAGATTTCAGTGTTTCCAGCAGGAAATACCAGAAACAGCTCCACAATTTGGGATTAATTCACCCTATCTGCTCACTCTGGGCACAGATCAGTGCATGTCACAGGCAGAGGGTTTCATTTAAATATTTAAATTACTGCTCCAGCATTTTGTCTAACTCCTACATGACATTAGACAGCAATTCCCATGAGAAAATACCACACAGAAAGCCAGGCAGGAGCTGACTGTGCTTTCTGCAAAAGCAGCAGAAGTTCCCAGTGAAACTTCTACATGCAGAGATATTCTGACTTATTTTCAGCAGGCTTCTGTTCATTTTTAGGAACTGCTGAGCCTTTGTGTTCAGTGGGAAACCCCAAGAGCAGAGCAAACAAACCAACACACAGAATGGCTGGGACAGGAGGGGAGCTGCGCACGACAGCCCAGCTTGCACATTTCTTAAGGTTCCCTCTGGCTTTTAATCCCAGCACACAGCTGGTTTGGGGATAGGAAAACAGCAACGAGTCACTGAATTGTGAGCCAAACGTATTTTTAGCGCCGTTGATTTCAGAGCTTTGGCACTCAGGAGCAGTGTGTCATCCCCATCATTCAGGTCTGACACATCGAGCCTCGAGATTGCTGCTGAGATTCCCTTTGAACAGAACTCGTCATGTCTGCACGCTGAGCAGAGCAACACACCCCCACAGCCTCAAAGCATGGCTCTGGGGACAACCATGATGCCAGGGGGCAAAACCAGCCCCAGGCAGGGCCAGGCTGGATGCCAGGCTCCAGGCAGGGTTTGTGCACCAGCAGGAGCAGAAACCTCTCAGGCTGAGCAGCTTCACCTCAAGGAACAGGTGAGCCTGTCAGCTCCCCGTGCAGCACACCCACAGCTAAGGCTGCCCCCCACACCTTAAACTGAATTATCTGTGCCAGGTACAACAGGTACAGAACCAAAACTCAACACAGCAGCAAAGCCAGTGGCGGGAGGTTCATGTTTGGTATGGGAAACGCAAATGTATTTGTATGTGCACGTGTAATTTAAAAGTCTGCTGAATAAAGAACACACCCCTTACTCACAGCGACAGCCCATCAAAACCCGGGCTTCAGACAGCGCACATTCTCCCAGCTTAGCCCTGAAACACCGCGTTTCAGAGAGCGCTTTCAGCCTGGCACTGCCCCACGGTGCAGGTGTGAATAACAACGCTCACACACACACAGAGCAAGCCCCAGCCTGCAAACACCCCCAGCTCCTGTGCAGCAGCGATGTTTATTTACCCTCCCCGCATGGCAAGCTGTCAGTGCTGCCCGTGGGCACGGCGGGGCACACACCCTGCCCTGCCCGGGCCGTGCCGTGCCGGGAGAGGCCGGGCCTGACTCACGGGCCGGGCTGGGGCTGCGGGAGCTGCACAATGCCGGCACTGTCCCGCTGCTCTGTCCCCACGGCAACGCCGGGATGCTGCAGCGGCTCTGACCTCAGCGCGCAGGGATGCGGGCACCGCGCTAAACAGCGCCGGCTGCTCCCACAAATAAACGCCCTTCCATGGAAATCAGCAGGAATGCTGCCTGTTGCTTCAGCAGCAAGGGACCGGCTGCTCCGCTCCGGCCAGCTCGGCTGAAGTCAGGAATCTGCTCGAGGAAAGGGCAGGGCAGAGCCAGCAGCCCCGGGAGAGGAGCATCACCAGCAGCTGCTTCTGTGAGCAGCGTCCAGCCCTGCCTTTGTGAGGGGCACAGGATGCTGGCCAGCAGCTCGGCTGCTTTCTCGCTGCCCTTGCAGCTGCCATGGGGACACAGAGCCCAGGACACAGCACTGGCTCCAGGCACATGGCCCCAGCACCACTCAGGCTTCTCCCTGAGCTGCCAAGGTGAGCTTGGGTAGGAGCTCAGAGCATCAAACCTCACAGTGCTGGCCCTCTGCCACACTGGGATGGCAGGAACAGCCCTGCTGGGCTCCCAGGGAGGGAGAGCCCTCACAGAGAACAGGTACAGCATGGATCAGCCCAGCAAAGGTGTTTTCCAAGGAATGAAGCAACTCAGAGATAAGCTTTGCTCCCAAGGCTGTGCCAGCATCCAGAATTCATCCATTCCTGCATATTGCACCCCAGAACACAGCCTGCAATACTCCAGCAAAGCACTGGCCTCTCCATGCTGTTCTGATGGAGATCTCACAGGCAGCCCTCAGCACAGGCAGCTCCAGCACTCCCCCCCTCCCTGCACTCAAGCATTTCCCAGCCTGAGGTTTCACTGCTGATTCACCCTCTGATTCAGTACCAAAGGATCCTTCCGCTTTCACAGGGGGGGTTAAAAGAAAGCGAGTCTCACACCCAGGCAGCACTGGCACCTCCTCGTGCTCTCAGTCAGCTCTGCTGTCAGCAAACACCTTGTGTCACTCACTCCTCTTCCTAGAGCAGTCTGGCCCAAGCCCTCTGGGATTTCACCCAATCTGCCAGCTCTCACTGCCCCTTTTTCCTACAGATCTTACACCCATGACTGTGTCTCTCACCACAGCAGGGCCCTGGATGCTCCTGTACTGCAAATAACCACCAAGGAGCATCTCTGGCCAGGCCCAGGAAGGGTGCAGACACAGCCCCACCAGCCTTGGGGAAGCCAGGCAGCCTCCTCAGGGGGAGACCCTCAGGAACCCAGGCAGAGCTGAACCACAGGTAAAAGACATCAGGGGATTTCAGTTCCAAAGGACATGACCCTTGATTGACCAAACTCCCTTTCACACATCTCTGAATGGCAGAAAGGAAAAGGAAGAGGCTCCCGAGGCTGCCCAAGGCCAGGGCCACAGCAGGGTGAGCACACATGGCTTGGGGACGGCCACCCTGCGCTGGTCTGAAACAAGGCAGCGCCTTCAAAGCCACCACTCAGCCAAATGTGACAATTAGCATGAAATGAGGGAATAAAGGCCCACCCAGCAGCTGCATTCCATGCTGGGTTTATCCAAACCATGCTCTAGGAAAAGCTAAAGATAGCCCTGTGCAGGCCAGGGGCACGAGTTGGGCTCTGACCTCACATCCGCTGGCTGCAGCTCCCGGGATTGAACTGGAGTCCCTTATTTGCATAAGGAAAAGAGTCCATTTTTCTTTTCTTAATTAACTTGCTTCTTGTCATTTGAATGGCTAGTCCAGAGCTTCTTTGCATTTTTCAAAAGCTGAGCTGTCTGTTATGTACACTAACTGCTTGGAAGCTCCAAGTGAGAGCTGGTTTCCTGAGTGAAATCTGGAATTCTCTGGTAGATGTGCATATTTGTTTCCTTATGGCAGCGCTGAACACTGCCTCCTGTGTTCCTGAGCCAGCCCCAGGACCCAACTGCATGCACTTTCAGTTTTTTTTCTTTTAATAGCTTTGCATCTGGAAGAAGAAAAAAAAAGGAACTAGGCAAATTATTCAGGTCTTGACACCTACAAGACGTGGCAATGTCCCTGGGAGCCTGTCTACATACAAACAAGCATTTGGAGGAATATTAATATTTATGGATGCTCCCTGCTTCCCCTCCCTACACTACACACACACACAGACCTTGTAGATCCATATCAGCAGATGCAGACTCAGAGTCTAATGAGCTACAGCAAGGGCCTGAGCCTCCAGAAAATACTCCTTCCCATGTGCATTCTTACCTGCTGTCAGGGCAGGGTTTCATCTGGAATCTTATTTAAACACAGATTTTGTTTGGATTTGCAGGACACCCCTCAGAGCATCAGCTCCCAGAAGGGCTGAGCTCAAGCATTAAAAATGAAGTGGCAGCTTTACCTCTCAGCAGATCATCCCACAGCAAACCCGAGGGAGCTGCTGGAGCACAGCACTGTCTGCAGCTCAGCATTTTGTCTCTCAGCAGCCAGCAACAGGTGTGAGGGAAGAGCACACCCAGCAGAACTCACTCCTCTGGGAGCCCTGTTTGCAGGAGCTCATTTGGAAACGCTCATTAACTCACCTGGCATGTTTGAAATGAGCTAAAATTTGGGCTATCACTGATACCACTACCAACACCTGCACAGGAACTCTGCAGGGAACGCATCCCACACTTTTGTGCTCAAAGGACACAGAAAACATCCTCACTGACCAAATGAAATCACAGCTTCCCCCTGAAAGCAGTGCATGCCTTGCCCACACTCCCAGATCCTGTTCACCTGGACAGGCCCCTGAGTTCAGCAGATGTTTCTTGTTTGCAAATCCTGAGAATATTGCCAATTAAAGTCTGGCAAGTAAAGGTAAAAAGCACTCTCAACTGCACTGCTGCTTTTGGAAATGGCTGGCTTCAAGAGGAACATCTAATATCAACAATATTGATTGCAGGATTTCTGTTGACCCTCTTTTTCCCTGTTGCTTTTATATCAGTCCACGGCACACACAAGCACTACTGAATGCCAGACACTTTCAGGAAGGATATTCTGGCATCCCCATGACAACAAGTTGTGATATAGGTCCTACTTTTAAAACACAACTTTGGATGGACACTGCCAAATTCCAACCTCTCAAAAAATTGTTTATCAGGAATAAACGTTTACCCCAATCCATTCCTAGAGCCACAAATTTACATTTTCCTGCATTTTTTAAATTTCAAAAATCCCTTTTAGCATGCTTATAGACGTGTTATTTCAGGACTTGTCATGAGCAGTGGGTGGAGCAGCCCAGGCTGGGAGGCAGGAACCAAATGCAGGAACCAGACTGAAGAGCTGGGACCCACTCCTTTGGTTTTGGTTCCACTTTGAATCCTGCTCTGCACAGGACTGTTTGCCCAAGTGCAGTTCAGATGAGGCCAGGACTGCACATGAACAATGAGCATCAGTTACCAGCAGCATGTGGACAAAGCCCTTGCTCAGAAATTGACCATTTTCTGCTCTCATGTAAACACGCTTTAATCTTTTGTACATTAAAGCTTGCGGATGTATCCTGGATTGCTTACAGACTGGAGCTGCTGCCTTTTCAAAGCCAGGGAGAATGTTCTCCAGATTACAATGCTCATATATATGGTTGGGATCTTTTTTTTTGTTTTAATGCTAATGATTTCCATCTTTGGAACAAAATTACTACTAATTATGGTTTCCAGTCATTCAAAAGTGAAGAAAGCAGGCTCAAGAAGGAAGTTACTTCTACAACAAGCACACACTGCTCTGCATTTATGTGGTTTGAAGATTAAACTTTCTACCCCCACCTACGTATGATTATATTCTGTAGAACTTCCCACTAAAGGCTTCACAGCAGCACTCTGTACTGTAAAGATGTGAACACACCAGCATCTGAAGCTTTCACTGACATTCAGTGTATTTTCATTAAAACCATTAACCCCTCCCCATCGTAGATTTATTGTAGCTTATTTTGATCTGCGTGAAACCTTGAAAGAAAATTCAGTTTTGTCCACCTGCTGGCATGAACCATCCCCAGTCAGCTTTGATGCTGGTGCAGATCTGTACACTTAAACAAGGACAGAGAGAATAAAACTCAGCAACAACTCTCCATTTCACTGACGACACCACAACTCAGCCCTCAAAGCTCTCCTCTTTCAGAGGAACACAACATCTCTGAGACACCCTAGGGAAAACCAGCTCTCCACTGAGTAGAATCCAAACTAAAGTATCTTAGAGACAATATCCCAACAAATCATTCCTCTGGGTCGTCTCTTTCGGCTTTGTCTTGTTTACACAAATCTATACTTTATGGGAAGTATCCCTGTTTCGTACCACCAACAGACCGAACTAAAATTTAGAAAGTCAGGGAACACTTGCCGCTGCTCTTTTAAGTATCACAGCATAAGCCTAGAAAAGCAGAACAGCCCGCAAAGCTTTCTCTTTTTTTTCTCGATTTTAACTTAAGCTGGTGCTGTTTGTCCCCAAGCTGGAGCCATGGCTGCGGGCGGGTCGGGCTCAAGGCTGGCAGCGGCTCCGAGGGCGCACAGAGCTGACAGCAGCTCCGAGGGCAGACAGCGGCTCCGAGGGCTGCTCGGGGCCGGCAGCGGCTCCGAGGGTGCACAGGGCCGGCTGCGGCTCCGAGGGCTGCTCGCCCCAGCGCTCCGGCTGCCCGGGAGCTGCCCGGGCACGGTGCGGGGACAGCGAGAGCCCGGCCGGGCTGTGCCGTGCGCCTCCGCTGCCCTGCCGGCTGCACGGCGCCGGGACAGCGGCGATGCGCCCGGCCGGCCCGACACTGCAGCCCGGCTCACACCGAGCCGCCGGGCTCCATCCCGGCTCACACCGAGCCGCTCGGTGCAGCGGCCCCGGGCAGGCACCTGCCGGCCCAGCAGCCCCCGACGGCCGCGGCCCAGCCCCGCCTGCCGGGCCGGCCCCGAGGAGCTGCCGGGGGCTCCGCCGCGCCCGGGCGGCCCCTCACCAACCTTCGATCGGCTTGTAGTCGTAGTCGTAGTCGAAGAGGATGGAGAAGTCGAGCTCCTCCTGCGGGCTGTCCGGCCGGGCCGGGCCGGGGCCGGGCCCCGGGCCCCCCTCCTGCGGGCCGGGGTCGGGGCCGGGGCTGGGCCCGGGGCCCGCGGCGCTCATGGCGGCCCGGGAGCGGGGCTGCCCCGAGAGCCGCGACCCGGCGGAGCCTCCGGCAGCGAGAGCCGGGCGGTCACAGCGGGGAAACGGAGACAACAACGCGAGGAAACGCCAAGAAATAAATGCCCTGGCTGGGGAGGCTGCGACGGGCGCGCTGCCCCGACGGCGGGTGCGGGCGGCGAGCCCCGGGCGGCACGGCTCGGCACGGCTCGGCACAGCACAGCACAGCACGGCACGGCACGGCACGGCACGGGCGGCAGCGGGGCAGCTTCCTGCTCCTCGCAGCCACCTGCGCCGGGGCCGCCCCCGGGGAGGAGCCGGCACCGGCCCGGCAGCACCGCACGGGCCCCGCGCCCGCGGCAGCAGCACCGGGATCACGGGGCTGGCCCGGCTCGGGGGCTCCACAAACGGCACCCTTGGCCGAGCATCTCCGCCCTGGTGCCCCTCGTTCGCTGTGACCGGCTGTCTGCCCCAGCCCCGCTCTGGAGGGCTGCAGCATCCCCGCCGCTCCCTGCCTGTGCGGGCTTCGCGCATCCCGCGCCATGTGCTCCCTGTGAGCACAGCACAGCCTCTCCTAGCTGGGGCACCTTTACAGGCACCGACCACCGTGCACAAGGGCTCTGTTCTCCTCCTGCCTCGCTCACAAACAGCGTTTCAGAGGATGGGCGCTCGCCGCCGTCCCTGCTGACCACAGCCGGGTGCTGCCAGCTTCCCCAGGTCCCCAGGCACCTCCACCACATTGACTGCATTCATCCCATGTGCCCTGGCCCTGCACAGGGTGCTGGCCACTGACCGACAGCCTCCTGCCCCTGGGACAGTGCTACCAGCAGCAGTGACTTCACTCGTGGGTGACAGGGGACCCTGGTTTGTGTGCTCAGCCAGCTGCGGTTCCCTCGCTTACCTGTTTGTGTGCTGCCCTTTATGAGTGTGCAGATGGCTGTCATCAGGTCTGTGAGTTTGAAAAATGCTCCCAGTCTGTAGACAGGGCAGGGAGGCAAAGGCTGAGGGACCAAGATCATTAAAAAGGTATTTTGGTGTTTACTTCAGCTTGTTTTTATTTGCTGAGCCTGTCAGCACAGTGGCATTAACTGCAAGACAAATCTGTAGGTTATGTTACTTGTGCAAGGTCACAGAAAGCCTGTTTTAAAGCACACATGAACCAGAATCTCTGCAGTCGGGTTTATAACCTACTGCCTTTCTCATTAATGCGTCCAGCCAAGTAATGACAAATCATTCTCATCACACCCTTTTGCTCCATCCTGTGCTCATCCAGAGGACAAGATCTCAGACTTTCCCTGCAGTTTGCAGTCAGGTTCTTCACTGAGTTCTGGAGAAGCCCAGGACTGGCTGGTCCCCCTGCAGCTCCTGGGGCACCTCTGGGTGAGCAGAACCACCACACAGGGCTGGGAGGCTGCACCAGGCCAGGTGGGCAGCACTCACACCACAGTCAGGCCTTGTGGCATTAATTTGTTACTGGGAGGTGCCAGGGGACAGGGAAAAGTGCCTGTGAGAAAGGGCAGGTGAGCCCGCAGACAGAATGTTCACTGAGGGATTCACAGACACTGCCAGCCCTTTGGGGAACCTGTGCTGCTCTCTCTGACAGCCTGGCTTGTTCTGAATTGTTTAAACATCTATTAAATTGGATTGTTTGTATCTGTTATCCAGTGATCCTAACCCTTTGCTGAGCACTGACCTTTTATCATTGCCTCTTCTATTTAAAATTCATTAGAAAAACAAAATCTACTTGCTGATCTTGGCTTAGCACTAAAGCGAGCTGTCATCCTCACAGCTGACACCACACGGAGCACGACTGGAGAGCATCAATTGGATTAGCCTCAGAAAGAAATGGCACAAAAACTTTGGGCTTTTCAAGTGAGATACAGGTGATTGGCAGGAGGGCATGGGGAGATGACCCTGACTTCTGCTAAAACTCTATCCCGTCCTTTGCTTCCCATGTGAAGCTTCAAACTTATCCTCAGCTACTCCTGTGATTAGCAATGCCCCACAAATGGAAATTGTACCTTTTGCTTTCCAAGAGCAGCGTGTCACTGCTGACACACAGAATCATCAGCCCTGCCTCTGCCCAGGAGCGAGGGCGACAGGACAGCAGTGAGAAAAGTGCTAGAGAAATGCAGGAATTAGCTCAGCTTATAGGATTCGGGGATTTTTGCCCAGCAGCCAGCCTGACAGATGTCAGGGAGCGAGAGGCACCAGGCTGTAATGCAGAGTGTCCCTGCTGCTCCTCCCTGCAGGGCACACCAGGACACCATCCATATGGTCACTGCTCAGAGCCTGCAGGAACAGAGTTCCCACATGCTCTGAGAGCACTGAGATGTGGGTTGGAGTGCTCTGTGGGCTGGGTTTGCACCTACCTGTGTGTTATTCCCAGCAGAAATGTTACAAATGCACAAAATGCATCAATCTGGCCTAAATATTAGAGGGGCTTGAAGCCGTTGGTAGCTGCAGAATCCAGCTCAAGTGACAGCTGCAGTTTTTGGAGCTTTCCAAAGGCTGAGTGGAGTTTGAGCCCACAGTGAAAATAAAACATTATAAATTAAGTTTTAGCTGTTAATAACTACATAACTGACAAATACTGCCCACAGTCTGTCATTAATAATTAGTGGTGAAGGAAAGGCAGGGGAGCTCCTAGACTTAAATAGAATGTGGGCTCTTCAACCCAGTTTATACACTCAGAAACATCAAAGAAAAAACCCCAACAATGTGACAAATGCTTCCCAAAGCTTGATTTTCACTAGGGCTGGAGTGAAAGGCTGCAGTACAGTGCCCAAAACACAGAAATACTGCTTGGTGTTCCTAAATCTCAATCTTTTTCACATCAGAGCCTTCCTTTCCCCAAGGATCCTCCATGCATTTCTCCTGTGTCCAGGGTCCTGGAGCTCTGCTCAGGCTCTCAGCACCCACCCTGGGATCCAGGAGTCAGCCCTAGCTCTGGGGTTTTTCTATAAAGCTGTTTTCACGAGCCAAAAAGGTGTTTGAAGGACTGAAGCAAAGCCTGTCCTTGGCAGCATTAACAGAAATTGCAGCCACGTATGCTTGCAGCAGGCTGCACACAGAGCGGGGCTGGAAATCACTGTGCTGCCATTTCAGGGAACTGCAGCATGGGAGCAGCCCTTTTCCACATACTTGGATCCGTGCTGCCCCTTGGCAGGGCTGCACTTCAATAAAACTCCTGAAGAATGTGAATCCTGGGCTACCTAGGTGCTGGGGGACGGGGAATCCAAAAACAGAGCTGCAGAGAGCACTCCTAGAGTAATACTGACTGGGAGTTAGAGAGTGCTCCACATAATTCTCAGTGTTTAAATGCACTGCCAATGTAACTTCTCATTTACTATTTTCAGTTTCTACTTGTACTGCCCCACTGTGTTCCCTGCACCAATAACTTCACTAATGCAAGGGAGCAGAGGATGCACTGAGGTGAAGAAATTCTGTTTGATCTCAGAAATATCTGTGCTAATTATTATTTGTCCCACATGATACATAATTTACTCTGGACCTCTAATACTGCAATACTGTCACATTAAACTTTTTAAGAGAAAAAGAGGTAGAAAAAGTGGATTAAGAAAGCTGCATGTCTATTTAGCTGCTAAACCCCAAAGAAAATATGAGTCAATGCTGTCTTAAAAATCTAAGTGTTCTAATGGTGTATGTGGCAGGCATTAGAAATTTAACAGGCAACTAAAACTTGCACATGGACTTAATCCAAGCTCTTTAAAATGAGCTCAGCCTGTGAGTGACTGGTTGCTTGGTCTGGAGAGTGGGGAGTGTTATTAGAGAAAAAAAAAGGAGGGAGAGAGAAGGGAGAAATATCTGCTGGTTCCTTTGAGAGGCACAGGCACACACGCTACTTTTCAATTTTGGGGTCAGCTTGAGTCAGAGATATTACCCCCCAATTTCAAGCTTAAAGTGGTTTGGCAAGAGAGGACAATGGAAAAATTGCTCATATCTTCATGTTCCCATTAAGTTCTGAAGTCTGCTGGGCAAACCAAAGGAATGCACATATCATAGTTTTTATAAAAAATAGATTAGACCAGTAGTGGAAAAGAAGTTCTAGGATATTATTATCCTTGGCTATTTTTTAAAAAATGAGTGATGAAATTTCACTTAGAATATCTGCTGGAATATTATAAAAGAGTTCTGACAGGGTCCCATCTGTGAATGTGATTCCTGCCCTGCACGAAGGACTCTGCAATCATTTGCTGGCTGTGGCTGCTGTCCCACAGGACAGGCTGGTGGAGAGAAAGGTCAAGGGACAGCCCTGGGAGCCCAGGGTGGCACAGGGACCCAGGGGCACCTGGGCAAGGTCTCTGCCCTGGCTGAAGCCCAGCTCGGGGAGCAAAGCCACCGAAGCAGCTTTTTGCTGGCAGGGTGTTTGTGCAGAGCCCTCATTCCTCATCCTGAGCCTGCTCCAATCATAAAAGGGGATGAGGGCTTAAAATTATTAACACATCATCATTTACACACCCTGCATTAGTAAGACTCCAACACTTTGTTGTGGGTGCAGGAATCCTCCCAGAGGCAGAGACTGATCCCAAAAATGCCATGTATTATTAACCCCTTGCAGTTTCATGCTGCTTTTTCCTTGTGGTAATGTGGGGAGCAGCCTTGTGACACAGAGGACAGCCAGGGGCAGGGACTGCTCCAATCACTCCTGCACCACTGACAGGGGCAAGCATAAGGCAAAAATACATTCTGGGCCCAGGAGCACGTTCTTTCTGGAGCATCTCAAGGCTCTCTGTGCAACTGATTGCACTGCTCCACTGGCTACTGTGGTCTCAAATATTCCATCTGGAAATAAAAAATACAATTAATGCTTTTCCTTCTGGGTGTGACTGCAGGGCCCTGGGGAAAGCAGAGCTGCCCAGCACTGTGGTGGTTGTGGTGCTGCCCCTGGTGCTGCCCTGGGGTTTGGTGCTGCTGTCCTGCAGCAGGTGAGGTCCCTGGCAGGAGCACGGATTCTCCTGTTCCCTTTGCTGCTCTGCAGAAAATAACTTCCACGGGCTGTTGTGAGAGTGACTAAGAGCAGCTGGAGCGCTCAGGAGAGAGGGAGTTTTGTCTGGAGAAAGCGAGGAGACACGAGGCAGGGCAATGGCCTGATCCTGAGGCGGTATAAAGCCACTCGAGAGCCTTTCCATTGGCTTGTCCGAGAATCGGAGCTCTCGGATGATCCCCTTTGGGTGTAGGTGTTAACGAGTGTGTTTTGGCAGGTGCCCGGGGAGCTCGCTCCGGCAGGAGAAAACAAACAGCGGCTACCAAGGGCCCTCAAAGCGGCCGCGCCGCGCTGCCCCGTCCCCCGGAGCCGCGCAGCCTCCGCGCCTCTGACTCAGCTCCGAGCGGCGCTGCCAGCGCGGGCGGGGGAATGGACAATCCAGGATGGAGCGGGCCGCTGGAAGAGCCCTTCCCCTGTGCCCCTCGTGCCCCTGCCCCGCACCGGCAGCGCTGTCACAGCCGAGCCCGCCCGGCACCGAGCGCCCGGGGAGCGCCGGGCTCGCTGCTGCTCGGCTGCGCTGCGGGACGGGGCTGCGGGAGGCGAGGGCTGCCCCGCTCCGAGCCGCACCCGGAGATGTGCCCCGTGCCCCGTGTCCCGCTCCGTGCGAGCCCCAGCCCCTCCGCCTCCGCCCGGCCGCGCCCTGCCCTGCCCTGCCCCGGCCCGCAGCCGAGGATGCCCGAGGGAGCCGCAGCATCCCCGAAGGCTGCCCCGTGCCGGGCCGGGGAACAGCCGCGCTGCGGAGCGCCCGGTGCCTCGGGCCGGGGCTGACAGCGGGGCAGGCTCCTCCTCTCGCCGCGCTCAGCTCTTAACTCTTAACTCTTGGCTCCTCCGTAACCCCGCACGCCGCCCCCAGCCCCGACCCCCGCCCGCCGCCCGGCCCGGCCGCGCCCCCGCCCGCGGCACCGGCCCCGCCGGGACCCCCGCGCACCCCGGGCGGGCCGAGCCGAGCGCCGGCCGTGCTGCCGCTGCCTCCGCCGGGCCCGGGCAGCGCCCCCGGCCCCCAGCCCCCGGGCCGGCCGGGCGGCGCAAGGGTTAAGCGGCCGCGTTAGTCAGCGAGACTCCGGGCTGATGGCTTGGATGAGGAGAGTCCCTCTGGCTGCAGTTGAAAGGACGCTGCTCCAGACGGATTTG